>NC_090023.1:206238130-206930005 GCF_037176765.1 Anolis sagrei | reverse complement strand
AGAAACTGGATTATATTGCAATGTACATGGGGCCTAAGTGGCAAACATGAGAACTAAACGGTTACCTAGATTAGCTTAATCAAGTAGCTGGTGTATGCTTCCAGCCCTGATCTTTAAAAGAAAATGTTCTTTTGGAACAAGTTAAACACCATTTCTACAGTCTGATCAGACATTAACTAACTATATTCCTGTCTCATTTGGATTCATTACTGCTTATGTTCTCGTCTAGTCCAAAACTTGTTCCAGCTTCTATTCAGAGCATCCTTGTAAAGCCATGCGGAGGATTCTTGGGCTCCAATCACAAATAACTAATTGGAGAAATGGGAATGTGAATCTGCTATACTTGAAGTTCCTGAGCCAAGAGTGTGGAAAAAAGTTTCCCAGTACTTGTAATTCTTCAATTTTGTGGTAAAGTTACCTTGTTAAAACCGTTCATGTTAGGGGAGAATGAGCACAAAAATGCATATATTGGGGGCACATTATTATTATTATTATTATTATTATTATTAATAATAATAATAATAATACCCTGTTTTATCTCTCCCGCAAGAGACTCAAAGCGGCTTAACATAAAAGCATCAGCATACAATTTAAAATATACAAACATGAAAACATTAAAACAAGATTAAATATAAACAGTATTTTTAAAAAAGGTTTTCCTTGACATTAAATCTAGATGTGTCCTGTCTAAGTTGAAGAGCCAGTTTGTTCGTAGACACCTCCAAGGCCAAGTGGCCAGCATGACTGCATGGAGCACCGTTACCTTCCAGCCAAAGCGGTACCTTTTGATTTACTCACATTTGCATGTTTTGAAGTGCTAGGTTGGCAGAAGCTGGGACTAACAGTAGGAGCTCACCCTGCTCCCCGGATTTGAACCTTCGGTCAGCAAGTTCAACAGCCCAGTGGTTTAACCCACTGTGCCACCAGAGGCTCCAGTATTAAAAATTCCCAGTTAAAAACCATTAAAACATGTTCAAGTTAAAAACCACAGCACCCCTGAATTGATTTTTAAAACCTTCTTCTTTAAAAGCCTGTATGTGTGTATACTTTAAAATGCAAACTTAGATGGAAATATAAAAGAATAAACTTAAACCTGGAAAATGAGGAATCTGTCAAATTAATCTATCCCTAAATTATTGTGCATATCCAATTCTTGACGTTATTTTTGTCTCCTAAGTGGAGATAATGGGTAAAATTCTTCAGAGAGATAGGGTCTATACAGAGTTGCACTTTGTATTGATCACTGGCCTAACTCTTTACTGTCCTTGAGTTGGGAAAAATTAAGGAGAACTCTGCTGATTGCAAATAAACTCTCCCCATGAGCTGTGTGACCAGGATTGAGCAGCCTATGCATCAGGCAGGCCTCCTTCCTTCAGATCCTTCAGATCTTCCTCAACAGAAGGAAGGGGGAGGGGAGAAATAGGATTCATAAGTGATATGTGGGAGAAATAGGACTTGGGACAATTAACCCCACTATCTTTGACTGTCATGTTTCTTGTGTGAAGAGAAAAATGGAGTGTTGGTTGTCAGTGGAGTGATTTGAAAGGCCAATTATTTTGTTAAATCTGCACTTAAACTACTGTGGATAAATTAATTCTACTTCATGTATTTCATTTAGTGCTTGTTTCCCATTTCTATTTGGCATTCATTTTGCATTATTGCTGCTCATAATTTCTTCTCTTTTCATTTATGGGCTCTTTCAGGCTTTCTCCCTCTTGCACTTTGCCAGGCTTATAAATGTACTCATTGATTAGTTCAAAGTGTGGGATGTAAAATGTTTTCATTTTAACTGTATTTGAACAAGAACTTTTTAAATCTACTTTTTTAGACTATTCATTCCAGAATCTCTCAGGGCTATGACCACTGGCCATGCATATCCAGTTCTGATCTCAGCTGAGTGTGTATGTGCCTTGAGGTTGTCTTGTCGATTTATGGCAACCCAATTGAATTGGGACTTTCTAAGAAAGGACATCTCAGAAATGCTTTTCTTTCTTCCTTCTTCTGAAATATAGCCTACAGCACCTGACTCTGCTTGGCTTCCAAGATCAGATGGGATTTGGTGCCTTTTGGGTATATTATTATTATTATTATTATTATTGTTGTTGTTGTTGTTGTTGTTGTTGTTATATACATAACAAGAGCAGTACACAGCAAACAAGATCACTATGCTGGCTTTTTTTTATTGGATCACATGTCAGACACTTCCCAAATGTCTAGGACTGTGTGATGTGTCGGCAAATAATGTGTGCAGATCTGAGTATGATTGTCTTTTGCAGCTAATAGATGGTAATTTTGTTAGCGTTGATTGTTCTTAAGTGCAGAAAGGCGCGTCAAGCCAACCCCGACCAAGACCGCCTTCCACCTGGAAACCAATGCCCTCACTGCGGAAGAAGATGTAGAGCAAGAATAGGGCTCCACAGCCACATACGGATCCACAAGAACACTGGAAGACAATCATCCTCGGAAAGCAAGGAATCGCCTAAGTAAGTAAAGGCCAAGGTCTTTAAGCACTGCACCCATGTACCAATCACCACTGGGACCACCTTTACTGGCTTGTGCAGAGTCTTTGCAGTTCTATCTTTAAATCCTCATATTGTGTCAGCTTTTCCAGTTGCTTCTTGTCAATCCTGCTGTTGCCCATGATTGCAACATCAATGATCCATACTTGGTTTTTTCCCCCACTATTGTGAGGTCAGGAGTATTGTGCTCCAAAACTCTGTCAGCTTGAATTCAGATGTCCCAGAGTACTTTGACATGTTTATTTTCCATAACCTTTTTCAGGCTTGTGATCCCACCAGTTCTTTATCACAGGCAGATGGAATTTGTGGCACAAGTTCCAATGGATCATCTGAGCAACTGTGTTGTGCCTCTGCTTGTAGTCTGCCTGCGCAATCTTCTTGCAGCAGCTGAGTATGTGATCCATCACTTTGTCTATTTCCTTACTGAGTCTACACTTGGAATCTGTAGTCGACTTTTCAATTCTGGCTTTGATGGCATTGGCTCTATTGGCTTGCTCTTGGGCTGCAAGAATTGGGCCCTCTGTTTCCTTTTTCAAAGTTCCATTTATGAGCCACATCCATTTTTTGTTTTGTTTTTTGTCAATTTTGTTCTCAATTTTTCCCAGGAACTGTCTATGGAGAACCTTCTTTTGCCAGTTTTCTCTTCTGCTCTGCATTGTATTTTTTACGGCATTCACTCTTAACCTTTTGCACTTTAACCAGTTTTCTACTATTGACTTTCATTAATGTTGGTTCTTGACTGCCTTTCACATAATCTGCCAGTGCATGTTTCTTATCTACTACCTTTTGTTTCACTTGCAGAAGCCCTCTGCCTCCTGATTTTCTAGACAGGTAAAGTTTGTCGACATCACTACCTGGGTGTAATGAATTGTCATCAGGTTTTTTTTCTGTCCAGTTCATCCATCTCTGCTTGTGTCCAGCTCACAATTCCAGCAGTATATCTGATGACAGGAATAGCACAGGTGTTGATACCCGTGATCGTATTTCCACCATTTATTTTGTTCTTCCACATTTTTCTGACCCTTTGGACATATTTTTTGCTGAACACATTTTTCACGTGCCCATGCTTGATATTATTATTATTATTATTATTATTATTATTATTATTACTATTATTGCTTACTAGCCTCTCCTCCTGACTCAATAAGGGTAACAGCATAGCTAAAAACACACCTTAATAATTCATCTTAAAACATATTTCTATAAAATACACATTAAAATACATAGAGCAAAGATTTAAACACAAGACTTGAATTTAGACTTCATGATTACAACTGATTAGGTAGACCTGCCAGAAGAGATAGGTCTTCAAACAGGATTTACATTCAGACAGCTCATTCTCTTCCCGCAGGTCATTCCACAAACTTGGGGCGGCGGATGAAAAGGTCGTTCCACAGCCTACTTAAGCTATTATCTCACCTACTCATTTCTTTTAATGATCCTAAATGACAACTATCTGCTGATAATGTTTCTATAATGTTTTATAGCCCTAGCAGTAGAAATGCAATTTATATAAAGCATGTTCTCTATCCTTGAACCATGATTCATGCGCTATAGCATTTTTACTTTTCTCCCCAAACTATAAAGCCACCAATTGATTTTTTAAAATCATGTACCATCAAAGAAAATCAATGTTCTGCTTTATACCCAGGACTGAATACCTTGAATAGCAAGTGGTTCCTTATAGTCATAAATTTAACATGCAAAACAGAGGAATCTAATGATGGTGATTGTTATTCCTATTGCAAACGTGAACTTTGCAGTTGCCTTTATAACACTATTATGGCTGTAAACACAGAAACACTCTAAAAAGGATTGATGACATTTCTGATTGGTTTATGCCAAGTGGCCTCCTAATGAGTTATTGGATCAAGGTCATCTTGCTATGAAAAGAAACTGGGGGGGGGGGGGGGGGAATCAAAGAGAGACATGGAGAAGAAATGTCCTTAAACTGTGGCAAAGTAAACATTTATCAAAGCAGGTGCATTGTTAAATGCTGGCTCAGAGTCATTGTTCTTCTATTCATTATACCCAAGTGATAATTTTAGTTACTGGGTACCCAGTTGTAATTTTGTTGTGCTAATATGTTGCTGTAATAAAGGTGCTTGTGGCTTTGTTTAGAAGCCAGTGTATTTCATTATATTAGATCTGGAAGTTTATTAGCCAACTGAGATAAATCTTTCCATTCCTTATTCTGTTCTCTCTCTCTCAGCTCTTTGGAATGTTAGCATCCCCTGACAGCTTGGTGGTTTATCATCATTTGGAAGAGATTTAAAGTATGTTTACAGGAACGGCCTGAGATAGACCAGGGACTTCATAATATTTTATAAAGGACCATTGTCAAGACCACAATCTAATGGGGGAAATGGCAGGAAAGCACAATTTGGTTAAACACACGGGGAAGGCCTCTATTGGTAAGAGTTGTTCAACAGGAGAATTGACCGCCTCAAGCGATGGTATCCTCTTCTTCACAGAGACTGTCAGATAAGCTTCAGCTCCATCCTGCATTTGAGCAGATGAGTTGACTAGACCACTGTTTCCACTGATGCCAAATGGGGCCCCCTTTGCTCAATGTTGGGGTCACAAAAACTTGGCTACAAAAAAAAGGTTTCTGAATACCACTCATTTACACAAATCTGTTAGCAACAACATACTGTTTACTGTGCAAAAATGCTTTGGCTGTACAGTACTCCACAAATAGGAAAATCAGTCTTGTGTGCTCTTCCTCATCTACACATGCACACCACACTGCCATACACTGAGCATGGCTTCTCTCCTCTCCCCTCATGGAGTCTCAGAAACAGCCCTCTTCTTGGTGGGAGGATTTGCTATCTGTTTCCAAAAAGGAAGAGAAGTATAGGAAAGAGATTTTCAGACTTCTCTGCCAAAGGAGTTCTTAATATCATCAGAAATATATGTTTTATATGGTCTTTGATGATCCCTCTGAAACCCCTTCGCGATCGCCCCCCCCCCCCCCAGGGATCCCGACCCCCAGGCTGAGAAATGCTGCTTTAAGAGATCATTACATCAAAGAAGACTCTGTGAGGTCATTTTAGGAGGGAGGATCCAGGAAGCTATAGGGAGAACAGGAAGGAAGCAGGAAGGAAGCATGAACAGGAGACCTCTGAGACATTTGAGGACTACTGAGGTTGAGTAGTATTGTTAGCTGTGAGTGTCCTTTGATTGTAGGTTAACTATAAATCCCAGCAACTACAAGTTCCAAATGACAAAATCAATCCCCTCCAACACCATCAGTATTCACATTTGATCCAGTGAATGAAATAATGTTTAGAATGTATCTGCATTGCATCCCACTCTAAATGCCATGGCTACTATCATATAGCATGTGATGTGTCATGTTGTGAAGTACTTTGAATTCTTTACTCCAGAACTCTAATGTCTTATATCTGCCAGTGTTTCACAGATAAAAACTTTGCAGCAACTAAAGTGCTTAAGAAGAGGCTGCAGCAGTTTGTCTTAGTCTGAGTCTACAGGAAAGGGTAAAATTTGGTTTGCAGCAACTAAAGTAAACTGAGAACACAAGAGAAAAGTGGGAGATGAGACAGAACCTGGGCCATTTAAAACCAGCTGATAGCATGTGATAACATAGAATTAACTGGGATTGTCCTTGTCAAATTGGGACAGTTGAAGGCTGTTTGCAGATACTTTCAAGTATCCCACCAAGCTACAAATCCCAAGATTCTATATAATAGAGTAATGATCATTAAAGTGGTGAAACTATTGTGGTGATACATGCTTGGAATGGCCAAGCTACAACAGTCATTGTAAACCTTGGCAAATCACTAGTTCTCAGCTTAACTTTTCTCAGAGTTGTGTGTTCCTAATTAAGGCTCATGGAGGAGAAATATGAGATTCATTCATATCATTTATTTATACTACTTTTCAGCTAAGTACAGTTTACACATGGAATATGGTCCTAAGTGGAAACACGTTATTTTAATGTTTGTAATGACTGGCTTTATGGCCAACATGAGGAAAATATTGGGACAGACGACAAGAACAAGACTCTTTTTAAAATCTCATGAGACTCTAATTTAATTTATTAATATTTAGTACAATTGACTCATTTTGAAGACATCAGGTCGCCTTTATTTTTGTTCCGGCTGCCTTCAAATGATTTGAGTCCTCGCCTCCCCACATTTCTAGCTTTGCAGGTCTGTTCCACACTTGGCCCGTGTGGTGCAGTTGGCTAATTATAGATGCTGTCGAAACAGTCAGTTGCAAGGGGAGATCTTTCAATGGTTGTACATATTTTCTCACTTCTTTCAGAGTCTAGTAAGCCAGCCGTCCTGTGCTTATTTGATCCCACTTGACATGGTCATTCTGCCGAACGGGCCCCTGGACTTCTGCTGCTAAGTCATGCCTGGACAACGTTGTTGCACTTCACACACTTGACTGATTTCACCCTTGGCCTTTCTGTGTCATGCTGCCCCCAGATTCTATTCCCAGCAATCTGGCAAGAAGCTATATTGCCTTGGCAAACATTCATGAAAGGATGTATCTGGTGTGTTCACTGCCCAAGTTCAAATAATCATACATGCCTAACTTCTAAAGGAAGAAGTATCTGGACTCAAGTAAACCAGCTGCATACTTTGAATGAAAAGCAGAGCACTAAAGTTAGTTTTAAGAAAAATGAACATAATGACATTCTGAAGCCATTCATACCTGAGCGGTGGTAGCATAATCCTACAACCAGCCTCTGCTAAAACAAAACAAAACAAAACAAGAATTGAAAGCATGATGCAGGGGATTGGCTATAGTAACCTACCACTGAAGAAAAAGTACATATTTTGTTAGTTATTAATAATAACAATAAAAAAAACTTTATTTGTACCCAACCACCATTTCCCTAAAGGGGACTAAGGGCGGCTGACATGAGGCCAAGCCCAAAATTACAGTACAGCAAAATAAAATACAAAGAAGCAAAAATAAAATCAAAATAAAATACATGAATAACAAAATAAAATAGTTACAAAATAATATGATAGAGAAACAGAACACAGTGGGCAGGCCAAATGCACTAGGATAAAATTGATAAAACTTTGGATGAGATAAGTAGTGGGAGAATACATTTCTGAGGGAGGAGTTCAAAATGAACGAACAATGCGGTTAGACCTTCATTAAGGGCAGGGGGAAAGTGCATCATGAGGACAGAAACTGTAGTTGGAACAGACAAAATATGGAATATATGTTCACTTGCCAAAGGCACATTAGAAGAGCCAAGTTTTTAGGTCTTTCTTAAAAGCTGCCAGGGTAGGGGTTTGCCTAATCTCACTAGATATTGAGTTCCAAAGCCAAGGGGCCACAGCGAAGAAGTCCCTCGCCCTTGTCCCCACAAGTTGTACTTGTGATAAAGGTGGGGGTGAAAGGAAGGCCTCCCCAGAGGATTGGAGAGACCATGCAGGTTTATGGTAGGAGATGCGGTCACGAAGGTAGGCGGGTCCCAAACCATTCAGGGCTTTGTAGGTGATAACCTGCACCTTGAATTGGGACCGGAAAATGAACGGCAACCAGTGGAGCTCCTTAAACACGGGGTAGACCGCTCCCTGTAATAGTTATTAGCACAAGGTGGAGCTTTCACTTCAGGACCTGACTTGAGCAAAGCCTTCGCAGATGTGGGTGAAGCTGGCAACATCATGCCAGGCCTGGTTCTTGTGGCACTGCCACAAAAGAGGAAGTGCATAATCAAAGGAGAAGACTAAGGAGGAATAGAAAATGTACATATGCTAATGCATAAAAGTACAAGAACATTTTAAAATACTTAAAATATAATTTAAATATAGATACACTACATCTCACCTTTGCAAGGAAGACAGTTCGATGTCCATGTAGATTTCAATATAGGCAATCCCCTTTGATGGTTTTTCAATGACAAAGCCAGATGTTGACAGAACAATCCCTGAAAGAGAGCAGTGACTACACATTTCTTGAGGTTGGGACTAGATTAATAGCACTCTCAAAACCCATCAAGGTCCATATCTCTACCTGACAAATTTGCTGCTGTGAAAAAAAGTAGCCTTTCACCTTTGAAAGTAGCAGTTTCCCCTGAAGCAAACACATTTTGGAACAATTGCATTGCATAGTATCAGTAAGGCTATGAGAGTCAATAAGATGTCTGTTTAAAATACTGATATAATATTCTCTCTCTTTCTCTCTCTCTCTCTCTCTCTATATATATATACATATCAAAATTTATACTTGATGGATCACTGTATGTCCTCTTTTACACTATCTACATTTAGGAAATGTCTTTCATGACTTCAAAACAGTCTCATTTTTCTCCTCACTTCCCAAAGGTAGTATCTGTTTTACTTTATCATACAGCATGACAGGTTAATGTTGCACATTTGATGTCAAAATGAGATGACAAAAAGGACTCCAGATGGATGCTAACAAGCACGTAATTATGGCTGATTAAATTAACAGTGTTTGTTTCTCTCAGTCACCTCAAAGTAGACAGGCTATAAGTCATTTCAAAAAAAGATCAACAACTCTGTTACAGATGGAACAAAAGTCTTGCAGTACCTTTAGACTTAACCAACAGACTATAGCATATGTTTTCATAGATCAGCGTTCCACACTTATGCCACAATAAATTAACCAATCTACAAAACATTTAGTGCTTTCGCTGCTAAGGGGTATAGAAGCTGTGGTACGTAGATCATTTATGGGTTACGTGAAAGACAGGCACAATTCAAATCTATTTTCTGATTAAGGAGTGAGCAACTCCAGAACCCAAAGTCCTGATGCTAGTCCACAGAGCTACTGGTTGGCAGTCCTTAGAGGTTTCAAAAAAAAAGAGAGAGAGAGAGAGGCAGCTTTAATCAATGTGCATAAATATGATGCCAGTCCTTGGCACTTTTTAGGAGGAAAAATGCTGGTTTCCCACATCAAATAAACTAAGAAATACTGGTCTAGAGCAGTGGTTCCCAACCTGTGGTCCATAGACCACCAGTGGTCCACAAGAACTTAAATATGATCCACGGCTTCACCATTACACCACTACAACAAGAGTGACTGGTCTTGCGAAATCTTCTTATAGTGTCAAGGCTTATTAAATATAGTTTTCTGTGGGCGAGCAGGTGGCGACTACTGGATGGCATATGTTCTGTATCAGAAACTAGAGCTGATGTGGTCTATCCAATGTAATTTTCTGAATCAGCACCCCAAATAACCAAACTCTAAAGTTGACCAAAAACTGATCCGTAACCCTTTTGGGACTAATGTTGGAAAGCGTTCCCTGGTCAAATTAGTCCCTGGTCAAGAGGTTCCTGGTCAAAAAAAGGTTGGGAACCACTGGCCTAGAGAAAGAGCTTCTAAATGAGGCTCTGACTGGACCATTGCTTCACTTCCTCCCCTGAATTTTCTAGGGCTCCAGATAATGCTGTTTTCTGATTGTCATCCTTCCACTTTTCTCACTGTGAATCTCACATTGCTTTTAGAGAAAAACTATTGAAGAGGGAAAGACAGAATAAGAACAGCTTTGGTAATTGATCTCACTTGTTTTAACTGAATGAGTACTTCAGTTCTCTTTCTTTTTTACTATTCTTCTTTTTTACTATTCTTATTGTATATATTTACATTATTTTTATTAAAAGCTATATTGATTCCCATTCATGAAAAAACCATATAAATTGAATAGATTTAAAAAAAACATGTTGCACAATAAATAAATAACTTATTTCAATTGGTGGCAGTGGGAAATGTGCACCTGGAAGGACCCAAATGTTGACCATCTGACTACTGCTATTCAGCTTCTTCCTCCTGGATTTCTGTGGAATTATAAGCAGCCAATTTCTCTAAGCAGAAATTACCCATATGTAGTCATTTTCATTTCATACATTTATGCCCAGCATGTATAGTTAGCTGAATATGTGAATTGAACCCACTGAAAAGTTTTGTTGGAAGTTTAGAAATCAGTAAAGTATTTCTGCTCATTTATGGTTGTTTTCACCTTCAGAACTGTTCTGGGAGTTAGCCAATTTGAATGTTAATGGACTAGCCATTGTGATCCATCTGGGACCAGCTCCTTCTTTATCTTATACACACTCCGGTGTTGTCCATAGATGCCTCCAAGTTCATGCGGCTGGCATGACTGCATGGAGCACTGTTACCTTCCAGCTGAAGTGGTATCTGTTGATCTACTCACATTTGTGTGTTTTCGAACTGCTAGATTGGCAGATGCCGGGGCTAACAGTGGGAGCTTGCCCGGCTACCCAGATTTGAACCACTGACTTTTCAGTCAACAAGTTCAACAGCTCAACGGTTTAAGCCGCTGTACCACCGGGAGCTCCTATAGCATACTATATAACTATTTATAAATACAGAAAATGCAGTCCAGTTATCAGCTTCAAAGGTCTATCTTTCCACAGCGTCATTTCAGTTCATCCTTAACCTAATTACCCAAACTTCATGAGTTTCATCACATGTAGGATGAGAAGAACTTAAAACTTTAAAACAAAGAAATTTTACAGACAAATGCACTCCATTACAGCTTTTTCAAAGTTATCTTCCTTTAGAGACCAACTTACAGTACGTCTTTAAAACTATTCATTTAGAAATGTGCAAGCAGAGAAAACATGATAAGGAAAGCAAAGGTTAAAAACTTGCTCCAGGTAAATGCAGTACATACCTCAGGATACAGAAATAGTACACACTGATTCTGTGTCATTTTCCTTCAAGATAAAATGTTGCTATTGAGACTCAAAAATACGTTGGTGGAACTCACAGACAAAGTTCACAGGCTCATTGGATTACTAAGCACCAAGAGGTCACAGACTTTTTGTCAGGGTTAAATAAATAGTAAATATAAATACATAAATAATTTACTACTGGTTGCAACATTGTATACCAAGACTAATCTCTGAAGTGATATCTGCCACTGAGCTGAAATTACTGGTGAAGAAAAAAGCTAACATAATCTTGAGGCTTTACGTTGAGACAATTACTGATGAAGAAAAAAGCTAACATAATCTTGAGGCTTTACATTCATGTAACTGGGTGCAGTGCAGTAGTTTGAGTGTTGGACTTTGGCTCTGGAGACTAGGGTTTGAATCCCCACACGGCCATTGAAAATCCAATGAGGATGCTTCCAGACAGCACTAAATCACAGATTTTAAACAGAGGCAAAAAAAAAAAATCCCAGGACTTCAGAAAAGGTCCACACACAGACCGGTTGGTCCCAGGATTTCTGCCTCCATTGTCCAGACTTAATGCATTGTTGTGAGATTTAGAGGCTCCCAAGATGGTGGCAGTGGGACTTCCGCCAGAAACTTCTGCGTGTTTTTTTGTTTTTTTTTTGTTCTGGGCAGAGTAACTGTGCTCTCCAGACATTTCATGACGTTTCTGGCACACAAACTAAGTGTTTGCCTTCTGCACAAGTGTTACCTTTGTTTTAGGAACCGTCCAAACAGGAACAAGCATCTAAAACCTGGGAACAAACCCAGATTAAAAAATCCCATGATTTCTGATTGCAAGGACATACAGACATGTGAAGATCTGCATATTCAGCTCAAAACCGCGATATTCCTGCACCTGGAAATCTCACCTTTTTTTTTTTCCTTTTGTAGCAATTGCTTCTGCATTTACAGGGAACAGTGTCTGGCCATCCTCCTGTATGCTGCGGAAGCTCCTGGGATAAAGGTACTTTCTGGATGGGCCCTGGGTGATCTTAGGCAAGATGCACTTGCTCAGTATTAGAGGAAGGCAAAACTCTTCTGAAAAAATCCTGTCAAGAAATCCCTGTAATAGACTGGGTTGTTGTGAGTTTTTCAGGCTGTGTGGACATGATCCAGTAGCATTCTTTCCTAATGTTAGGCCTGCATCTGTGGCTGGCATCTTCAGAGATTTGCCATAAATTGGAAATAACTTAAAGCACACAACAGCAGCAGCAGCAGCAGCAGCAGCAGAAACAGCAACAGCAACAGCAACAGCAACAACAACAACAACCACAACGAGTGTGACTCTACTGGATCTACGCTGTAAAATGTTGTATAGGGGGGCAACCAAATGGAAGACATCAGTAGCACAAAGGTTGTCGTATTGCCATTCAGTACATGTGCCTCCTGAAACATATCTCACAAACATGATATAATAACAAATGAACAAAACCTGCAGTTATCCCAACACAAGAAAAATGGCTGTGGATTAGCCAGGATGGACAAATTGACTTATGCAAATTGAAGGGAAATCACTAACTTTAAGAAAGACTGGGACTTCTTCATTATCTTTTCACAACAAGAAGGGTGTTTGTCAAATGTAAGATTAACAAGCGTGTAGCACATTCCCAAATGCAGAAGTGTGAATATATAATACCATTTAAAGGGAGCAGAATAACAAGGGATAATAACCATCAGATAGAAAGTGGGAAGTTTTCGATCTTTTTAGTTTGGGGGTGTGTGTGTGCATATTTTCTTTCTCTTTGTTTTTTTTTAATTACTTGGTTTTAGTCTTGTAGTAGTAGAGACCGTATGTAGTTGTATATGTTTTTACTGACTACAAAATAACTTCTTAAAAAATATATCAACTTACCAAAAGATGCTCTTAAATCCCTGGTTTTATATTCTGGCATATATCTATCCAGCTAGCTTTTCAGTGAGCATTAAGAAAACTATTGCACAAATCTTTTTGAAGGCTGGGAAGGAAATATCCTCATGGAGGTTAACCTGAACTGTGTTTGGCAACATAGGCTGGATCTACACTGCCATATAGTTTGTTTTATTGATTAGCTCATCAAAATAAACTGCCATATAAAATCCAGATTATCTGCTTTGAATTGGGTTATATAGCAGTGTAGACTCATATAATCCAGTTCAAATCAGATAATCTGGATTATATGCTTTGATAATGTGGATTATATGACAGTTTAGATCTAGCCATAGCATTAGCCAATAAATATTGTTGTCTGAATCTTATTGAAGGACTACTTTATCATAAAAATAGCTGTGCAGGCAGATGCACTTTCTCAGAGGTAGCTTTATACACAGCCCTTTCACTTTTGATTGCAGGTGCAAGTAGCTGATTGACAGTTCTACAATGGTTGTGTGAGTCAAAGGCTATATCACATGTTAAGCAATCCATTGCACAACTATGGGATCCAACCAACATATATTTATACTATGTTAAAGGAGTATAAGATCTTGGTCTAAATAGCACGTTAGCTTCAAATTACACTTCTAACATCAGCATTTTGAGCTGTTCTGTTTCCAAAAAGTGTTAAATGGCAGCCCTACACAGAGCATTTTGAGTGGGTGACCTTGGGAGTTTCACCATCTCTCCATATAATTTTCCTTAGTGTTTGTTAAGAAAATATGGTGATAAACAGGTTTGTTGTGAAAAGCACATTGGAGGAATAAAATATAATAATTGCATTGTGTTGTTGTTATTGTTGTTTGTAAAATATGCTACGTCAGTATGCATTTTCTCTTTTTCCAAGACCTTTGTAAGAATTTTCCATGTCAGTTTGCTAAAGCTATCCAAGTATCCATAACAATGAATTATTGTGATTTTATAAATGATAGTACTACTTTTTACAGCCCTAATCCTATCAATGAAACCTTAAATATGGATCTGAGATCGATGGGCTTTATTTCCAAATGACAGGGCCTTGAATAGAGGGTTGAATGAAAAGTAATGCATCCACCTTCATTACTCCTCAACAGATGGCAGTAATGGTATGCAGCAGGTACTGACTTGTTCAGTAGATTCTCCTCTACAGTTCCACTTTGGCGGAAAGCCTTAGCATTGAAGTGCAAAGTATGGAACCCTGTGCAGAGGCTCGGTCAATGTGACTTAAGCAATGTGCAGTCACTGAATTCTTGACAGCAGAAGGTGTCACCTCAACATCTTTAAACTTACTGGCCCAACGACACACAGTACTCACATCAACACAATCACCATAAACAGCTTGCATTCTTTGATGAATCTCCTTTGGGGTGACACCTTCTGCTGCCAAGAATTCAATGACTGCACGTTGCTTGAGTCACATTGTCCGACTGTCTGCACAGGGTTCCATACTTTGCATTTTAACAACACGACCATTCAATGCTAAGGCTTCCTGCCAAAATAAAACTGTAGAGGAGAGTCTACTGAACAAGCCAATGCCTGCTGCATATCAGTACTGCCATCTGTTGAGGAGTTATGAAAATGGAGGCATTACTTTTCATTCAACCCTCGTATTTACTTGGATATCTACAGAGCCTTGGATATCTACCTTCCAATCCTACTTCCTAAGACTTTGACAGTTTCCACCTTTCAGGGATGTCTCATTATGACAGCAGTAATACATGGAATGGAATGTGCTTTAAGTAAACACAGAGTTTACTTAAACATAGCATTGTGATTACTCAGAGGAACGGTATCTGAACATGCTTATCAGGGGACAGACACAGAGAAGCTACTTGATGGGTCATAAGCATTACTTCAAAAGTCAGTTTCTCGTGCCACATCTAGCCTGAGCTAATTTCACACCACATAAATTGGTTATATATGGAAAGGGAAAGGAAAGAAGGCAGGACGAAAAGATGAAGACCAAGTCCAGATCGACACACTCAATCAAGAAATATTCTCAAAACATCAGTGTCATCAACAGCAGCCTGCAGAGGAACTGTGTGCATGTGTATGTAAATTTCATATGGGAGTTTAAAAGAGTATCTTGCAGGAGTAGTTTAGATGCAGAAATACCTACTACATATAGGGTTGTGCATTCATCTAAATCAACACAATTATAGTTTGATTACATGTCTCACACAGCTGGCAATGTTATTTCCACTATACACTATTTGAGTCTTAAAACCTAGAACAGCTTATGTCACTAGAGAACAATTTAAATTGGATTAAACTCTTGGTACTTTTGAGGCACTCCAGCCAACTGGGTCAGAGTACTTGAATTTCCAATTGACTTCAGGAGTACTAAATTGCATTCATTCAGCCATTCAATCTGCTCAATTTGTCTCTGGATTGACTTTACATGAGTGCCAAGCATCTTGAAAGCCATTGTTTACACACATATATCTTTTTAAACACAAGTCAAGCAGAAGCTTCAGCTTTCCTCTGTACAAGCCAATGCCGCATGAAAATCATGTACAACATCTTCTAACATGTTAAAACACAGTTCTATAGCTTTTTATAGGGGGCCACAGTGGAACAGCGGGTTAAACCGCTGAGCTACAGAACTTGCTGACTGGAAGATCAGTGGTTCAAATCTACAGGATGGGTTGAGCTCCCATTGTTAGCCCCAACTTCTGCCAACCTAGCAGTTCGAAAACATGCAAGGAAGGTAACAGCGCTCCATGTAGTCATGCTAGCCACATTTCCTAGGAAGTGTCTAAGGACAATGCCAACTCTTTGGCTTAGAAATGGATATGAGAACCCCCCCCCCCCCCCCCAGAGTTGGACTTGACTAGACTTAATGTCAAGGGGAAACCTTTACCTTTATAGATTTTTATATAGGTGTGTTACTGACTGGAAGCAAATATTTTGTCAAATCACCCAGATGGATATAACCATAATCCATGGGTCTTATAAAAATAAATAATTTTCACTTGAAAACCTGTCCTTTACTTATACACAAGGTAAACTTACGCAGGAATGTATACGGTAATTATTATTAGCTTCACATGTCCATAGCTTTTCATTCACATATAAAATTCAATGATAAGCACTGACCAGTAAAGCTTTAACTGGAGAGATGGTTTATTTGGCTCATCCCTGTCTAAGACTGGAAAATAATAGAGGATATTAGCAATCTTGAATTCAGGAAGGAAATCCTTACTAAGTTCTGTGAACTTTTAGTCAAACTTATTGCTGTAGAGTATGCCTTCAACAACGCAAATCTGTTTTCTTTGTGTTGAGCTGGCATAAAGCGCAAACATCACAGAGTCTGCCTGAGTGGCGTGCAAAGAAAGGGGAAGTAAATATGAGGCTAATGTTGTTACTCTTATTCATACAAATGCTGAACTTTTCTGCAAAGTAAATAAAAGCAGCAATTACATGAAATCTTTTCTTCTTCTTCCCAAACTGTAAAACCTTTGTTTTACAGGCCAAAACTTGCAGCATTTGTTTCTTTTTCCCTCCTTCCATAATTCTATCTATTCCTTACTTGATATATTTACATATAATAAGAGTATCTGCAGGGTTATGTCATCTGCACATTTAGGTGAGCACGAGACTGGCATGAGAATCAACATTGCCTGACCCAGAATTTAGCTGAAGAAACAGGAAGGAAGAAAAGAAAAAAAGCACTCTGTTTTTGGCTGCTAGAAGTGTTGCCAAACAACAAAACTACCCCACCACACACTTGCTATTTCTTGCAACCTGTTTCCTCATATATAACCACTTTGCACCTCAAGCAAGGGATAAAAGTGTGATACAAATATAATAATAATATCAACAATATTAGGAGTAGAAATTTGTCAACAAAATGATTTTTACCACTATTCACCACTGAGTCTCTTCAGATAAAAAAGTAGTATGTAAACAAAAAGGAGGAAAAAGAGGAAGAAGGAAGAGAAGGAGAAGAAGGAAGCAGGTGTAGTAGTTCTTAAGGCCCCTTCTATCCTGCCATATAATCCACATTATCTGGATTGAACTGGATTACATGAGTCTACAAAGCAGATAATCTAGATTTTATATGGCAGTGCAGAAGGGGCCCAAGAAGAAAGATTCCATTTGGGGGCTTAGAGAAATAGTAAGCAAAGGTGTGTATGGACACAATAATAAACATCAGGTGTGTATAAAGTGCTGCATGATACACAAAAAGTGTGGAAGCCAGTGTGATTCTGGTCCCTTCTACACAGACATATAAAATCCAGATTATCTGCTTTGAACTGGATTATTATTATTATTATTATTATTATTATTATTATTAAGGAAACTCAAGACTTGGCTGTGGGACCTTGCATTTGACCATTGAAAAGAGGCTTATATGAAGAAGACATAAGCAATTTCGAAGTGACAATGAATTGACCCGGACCCAGATTTTAATTGGCGTGTTTTAACAACTGTTTGCTTAATGTTTTGTTTTAATAAATTTGTTGATTGTTTTTATCATTATGATGGCACCAAATGGTGTTTGCTGTGAGGCTGTCCTGAGTCCCCCCTAAGGGGGGGGGGGTGAGAAGGACAGGTTACAAGTATATGAAATAAATCAATAAATCATATGGCAGTGTAGACTCATATAATCCAGTTCAAGCCAGATAATGTGGATGATATGCTTTGATAATCTGGATTATATGGCAGTATGGAAGGGGCCACAGTGATTTCAGAGTTGCGGTAGGACTGTAAGAACAGAGTTCAAATCTACAAATGGCATGGATATCCACTGGATGACCCTAGACAAGTCACAATCTCTTGGCCTAAGAGGAAGGCTAAGACAAACCTCCTCTGAACAAATCCTGTAGAGCCAGTGTTTTGTAGTAGTTTGAATATTACAGCCTTATCACACAAGGCAAAATAAGCATCCTAGGACACTTCTGCCCCAGTTCAACCATGGAGCCCCACACTGCCCATCATATGACATCGGGCGACTTCTGGTGGGGCTTCATTGATGAACTGGGGCATCAGTGTGGAAGGACTACTACAAACACAAAGGTAGCCCCATGTTCCATAAGAAACAACACATGGGATGAGGAAGCATCAGTTGCTGGCTGGGGCTCCGGGATTGCCCCAATACTACCCTGATTTGCCATGGATGCTGGCGAATCACAATCCTGGTAAGACAGCATGTGATGAGGTCCTTAGACTGTGTACAGACCAGGATTTGAATCCCTGATCTGTCATGGAAACCCTCTGGATGGCCTTGGGCAAGTCACATTCCCTCACTATCTTAGGAGAAAGCAACCTCAGAAGGTAAGCTTCCCAATAATGCCATAGCACAGCAATCGTCTGGTTAATTACACATTTGTGTGTGGGGAGGGGGGGGAGGGAGGGAGAAAGATTGTGTGACTAGTGTTGCAGTCAGACCTCTTTATATGTGAGGACTCAGTTCTGCAGATAGGAAGAAAACCGAATCCTCTCTTTTAAACTTGTCCATAATTACTGATAGTCATCAGAGGGCTTGATGCATATCTTGCCACCAAGGATGTATCCATGACTAGACTTTTTCTTTCTCAGCATCTTCATCATGTAAATCCCTCCCTTGGTGCTTGACCTTCTCTTTATCATACCATAAACGGGCAGCTAAGACTATTTGATTCGGTTGGCATTTAAAATGAGAACCAGCCTGGTATAGTAGTCTGAGGACTACACTTGACTTGAAGCCATGGAAACCCACCGGGTGATTTCGAGCAAGTCATACTCTTTCCATCTCAGAGGAAGGCAAAGACAAACCTCCTCTGAGCAAACCTTGCTAGGAAAACCGTAAGATAAATTTGCCTTAGGGTTGCTGTAAGTCAGAAAGGATTTGAAGGCACATAATAACGTAACTAAATGTTGCACTACTAGATCTTAAAATGGGGAACATTCAGTGCATCCATAAGGAAGACTTGCAGCAGCAACAACAAACATCCAAAGGGAGTCAGGGCGTTTTTCTCCCTATAATAACATCAATCATATTGCTAATTTGAATGGTGATAGTAATGATTAACTTTCTAGCCTGCCTTTTCCCTCAGAATCAGGACTAAAAAGGGGGGCTAACCTTGCAACAGAGGCTCATTTCAAGAAGCGCAATGATGAAGCATTCATTCAGGGCAGGTAAACAGAAATCCTTCCACAGCTCCTTCCTAAATGCTTCCCCCAAGATTTGTTTGGATGGCTTTTAATGGTGTTGGGAGGAACAGCAAGAAGAGCTGAGGTTGGTGGAGAATGCCTGTGGCTCTGGGATGCCTTCAGGATCTCAATTAAAGCTTGTGCACCAGTTGCACCTGTATCTTGAGAAGCCAGACCCACGCTCTTGTTACATCAAGAATAGATTACTGCAATGCACTCTATGCAGGGTTGCCTTTGAAGACTGTTCAGACGTTTCAAATAACCCAAAGGGCAGCAGCCAGATTCCTCACTGGAGCGGGGTATAGGGAGCACACAACCCCTCTGTAACGTCAGCTCCACTGGCTGCCAGTCTGCAACAGAGCACAATCTGAAGTGCTGGCTTTATCCTATAAAGCCCTGAATGGTTCTGGCCCAGCTTACCTGTCAGGGCCTTCTAAGTGGTGGCTCCTCGACTCTAGAATTCTCTCCCCAGTGAGATTAGATCAGCCCCCTCCCTCCTGACTTTTAGAAAGAGAACAAAGACATAGGACCAAGCTTTTGACTGGTAAAGTAATGCAGTACAAGAAGTAAATATGGAATATGTGCAATTGACATTTGCTGGAAGGGAAGGGAAGGGAAGGGAAGGGAAGGGAAGGGAAGGGAAGGGAAGGGAAGGGAAGGGAAGGGAAGGGAAGGGAAGGGAAGGGAAGGGAAGGGAAGGGAAGGGAAGGGAAGGGAAGGGAAGGGAAGGGAAGGGAAGGGAAGGGAAGGGAAGGGAAGGGAAGGAAGGAAGGAAGGAAGGAAGGAGAGGAAGAAAAGAGAGAAGGAAGGAAGGGTGGAATGGAATGAAGGGAGGGAGAAAGAGGGAGGGAGGAAAGAAGGAAAGACAAAAGGGAAGGAAGAAGGAAGGAAGGAAGGAAGGTAGGAAGAGGGGGGGAGAGAGAAGGAAGGACAAAAGGGTGCAAGGGAAGGATGGAAGGAGAGGAAGGGAGGAAAGAAAGAAGGAAGGAAGAAAGGGTGGAATGGAATGAAGGGAGGGAGAAAGAGGGGGGAGGAAAGAAAGAAGGAAAGACAAAAGGGAAGGAAGGAAGGAAGGAAGGAAGGAAGGAAGGAAGGAGAAAGAGGGAGAGAAAAGGAAGGAAGGACGAAAGGATGGAAGGGAAGGATGGAAGGAGAGGGAGGGAGGGAGGAAAGAGAGAAGGAAGAAAAGTTGGAATGGAATGAAGGGAGGGAGAAAGAGGGAGGGAGGAAAGAAAGAAAGAAAGACAAAAGGGAAGGGAAGGGAAGGAGAAGGAAGGAGAAAGAGGGAGAGAGAAAAGGAAGGAAAGATGAAAGGGTGGAAAGGAAGGATGGAAGGAGTGGGGGAGGGAAGGGAGAGAAGGAGGAAGGAAAGAGAAGGAAAGACAAAAGGGAGGGAAGGAGGAAAGGGTGGAAGGGAAGCGAAGGGGAGAAAGGAAAGAGAGAAGGAAGGAAGGAAGGATGAAAGGATGGAATGGAGAGAGGGAGAAAGGAAAGGAAGGAAGAAGGAAAGGATGGAAGGGAAGGAGAATAGAGAGGGAAGGAGGAAGAAAGCGAGAAGGAAGGAAGGATAGGCTGTTGAGCGAGAGGAGGGCCTGAGAAAGGGCCCAAGGGCCCACATCTGGTCCCCAAGCCTGGGTGTGCCCATACCTGGGCTATATAGCCTCCTTTGCCCAAAGGGTGCTGCTGTGTCTCACAAAGATCTCACAGCATGGAGCTATGGCTGTCAAGTTGCATCCCTTCAAGCCTGGAAAGGCAGCCTGAAGCAGCACTAACTGCCGCCTCCACTGCAACTTAGCAAACCGGGGGGGGGGGGGGGGGTCAGCCATAAAGAACTGTGCTGTCCCTAGGTTTGGCTCCAGGGGGAGGACGAGGGACAGGAGGAGGAGGATGAGGAGGACAGAAGAGGGCGCATTCAAGGGCATTCATTCGGCCACCAGAGCTGAAAGCGAAAGGCTTCCAGAGAGGGAGGGGGGAGAGAGAGAAAGAAGAGGAGAGGGACAGAGAGAGAGAGAGAGAGAGAGAGAGGAGGGAAGGAAAGCAATACAGGGATAAAAAGTGAGAAGGGGAGAGAGAGAGAGAGAGGAGGGAAGGAAAGCAATACAGGGATAAAAAGTGAGAAGGGGAGAGAGAGAGAGAGAGAAAGAAGGGGAGGCACACTGAGAGTGTATGTGCATGAAGGAGAGTGGGGGGTATAGACGAAGGGGGAGGTGAAGGACAGAGTGTGAGAGAAGAAGGGAGCGGGAAGGACAGGAAAAGAGGGCCAAGAGGGACCTAGAGATAGGCAGACGGGCAGGCGCAGAGAGATAACGCTTCCGAGAGAAACGTGGACTCCAGGGCGAAGGCAACGCTCTCCTCGAGCCCTCGTGGGCGCCTGGAGCTGCCTTCCTCCTGGTCTCCCTCTCCTCCTCCTCCTCCTCCTCCTCCTCCTCCCTCAGCCCCCCTTCTTCCAGAGGAACCCCTTCAGTCCTGCCTCCCCCTCCCTCTCTCCCTGCCTGAGTTCTCCGAGGGCTCGCCATTGGCTGCCCGGGTGCCGACGTCACTGGAGGGGGCGGGAGGCGTCTTCAGAGGCGCGGGAGCCCGCCGGAGAGGCTGGCTCGCGCAAACCATGCTGGAGCCCCGGAGCAAGTGGCGGCGGTGGAGGCGGCGTCGGAGGCGCTCCCAGCAGCGGCAGCAGCTGCTGCCAAGAGCCCGGCTCTCTTCCTCCTCCTCCTCTTCCTCCTCCTCTTCTCCTTCCTCCTCTTGGATGATGCCCTGAGCGGCCGGACCCCTCTTGCTGCTCTCCGCCGGACAGCCATGGGAGATGGCTGGGTCTTCCTAAGCGAGAGCCTCCAGAACCGGTCCAACTCCAGCGGTGCCCAAGGCAACGCCTCGTCCGCGCCCAGCCCGGGCGCCTTGCCCCTGGCCCCCAAGGAGCTGTCCCAGCAGTGGGTGGTGGGCATGAGCCTCCTCATGTCCCTGATGGTGACCTTCATCGTGGTGGGCAACGGCATGGTCATCGCGGCCATCGGGCGCACCCAGCGCCTCCAGACCCTCACCAACGTCTTCATCACCTCCTTGGCTTGCGCCGACCTGGTCATGGGATCCGTGGTGGTGCCTTTTGGGGCCACGTTGGTGGTGCGTGACACCTGGCTCTGGGGCTCCTTCCTCTGCGAGTGCTGGACCTCGGTGGACGTCCTCTGCGTGACGGCTAGCATCGAGACCCTCTGCGTCATCGCCATCGACCGCTACTTAGCCATCACCTCGCCTTTCCGCTACCAGAGCCTCATGACCAAGAAACGGGCCAAGGTCATTGTCTGCGTGGTCTGGGCCATCTCGGCCCTGGTCTCCTTCCTGCCCATTATGATGCAGTGGTGGAGGGACGACGACCCCGAAGCCTTATTGTGCTACGACGACCCCGGCTGCTGCGACTTTGTCACCAACAGGGCCTACGCCATTGCCTCCTCCATCATCTCCTTCTACGTCCCGCTCTCTGTGATGATTTTTGTCTACATCAGGGTCTACCGAGAAGCCAAGGAGCAGATGAAGAAGATCGACAAGTGCGAGGGGCGTTTCTACAACAACCACCACCAAAAGCAGCAACACCAACAGCCGCCAACCCACCAGCAGCTGCCTATCCTGGGCAACGGTCCGGCCACCAGGAGGAAAACCTCCCGAATCTTGGCCGTACGGGAGCAGAAGGCCCTCAAGACCTTGGGCATCATCATGGGGGTCTTCACTCTGTGCTGGCTGCCCTTTTTCTTGGTCAATGTGGTCAAGGTCTTCAACAGAGGGCTGGTTCCAGATCAGCTCTTTGTTTTCTTCAACTGGTTGGGTTACGCCAACTCCGCCTTCAACCCCATCATCTACTGCAGGAGCCCTGATTTCCGGAAGGCCTTCAAGAGGATGCTGTGCTGCCCAAGGAAAGTGGACCGGAGGCTGCATGCCACTACTGGGGATCTCTCTCGGTACCCGGGGGGCTTCATTAGTACTCTCGGAGATACTGCCCCATGCACTCTTGGAGGGACGTGGTCCGATTACAATGGTGGTGCCCGGGATGGAAGTGACTCCAGCTTAGAGGACAGGAACAGTAAAACCTCCCATTCAGAATCCAAGGTATAAGGGCAGTTTGGTGGGAAGGATCAGAGTTCGTGGTCAGTCCTGTGGAAACGGAAAGGGAGCTGAAGGAATAGACAGAACAGGAAGGAAGGAATAACTAAATCACTTGGGAGTCTGGCTAATGTACAAATCACCTGATTGACTTGCCATTATGGGGGAGAGAGTTGTATTTATCCTAGAGGGAAAGCAGGTGAACTTGGCTGTTCCATACCTCTTCTGAATCACCCGAAATGGAAGCAAACAGAGAGCATCTGGCCATTGAACAAAAGAGGTTAATGATCCACCTCCCACCCCCATCCCAACCTCCAAGATATTTGGATTATTAGTATTTACATGGAGGAGAGTTGCATGGAGAAACGGGGAGGGAGGCGTGAGTAAGTTTGAAGGAGTTTGCCAAACAAATGGCTTGTGAAGAGCTGGACTTGTAGCAGGCACTTAGGCTGAAAGTCACTGAAGGAGGCAACCAGGGTGTGTATTCCTTTGCCAATAATGGAAGGAAACATCATTGAGCCCTTGGTGGTTTGATTGGAGACTATGCTGGTTTTACAAAAAATGTTCTTTACATTTATCCCAAGAACTTAGCACAAAAAGTAGCCTCTTTTCAAAACATATATCGATATGTATCCTTTTCTGAGAAGTGCTGGTCACCCATATAAATCCATTGATACCAGCATGACTTTCGTGCAGGCAGTCAAAACCTTTTGCAAATCCATTCTAAAAGGCTCCTTTAATATGCTGTCGGGGGTAAATACCTTGGCGAGTTTTATCATGAGCCTGTGCGTATTTAGCAGAATTGAGTTGATGGAAGTTACCCTCAAGTAAATGTGCATTAGCTTACAGCCTTAATATCCTCGTGGCCACATTCTCCTTAACATCCTAGGAGGAAATGATCAATCAGTAATATTGACATGTTGTGTATTCTAATCAAGTATCTCCTTATTTCTGATCCATATTATATCCCATTGACTTGTGGGGTGGGGTGGGGGCTGAAGGTGCATTCTTCTTGTCCTACGAGACAACAGCAATCAGGCTACAAATTGTCTACCTCAAGCTGTGCATATTGTACAGGGGAAAACGTGTTTATATTAAACCGCTTATTTATGTCTTGTCAGTTAGGGGTTTGTTTTGTTTTCCATAGAGACAGAAGCATCCATCCTCTAGTAATCCCTTCATTCACGCTGAAAGGTGAGAGGGGAAACTGGGCTTGGAGCATTAAAAATATTGGGTTGTTGTGTGTTTTCCAGGCTGTATGGCCATGTACCAGAAGCATTCTCTCCTGATGTTTTGCCTGCATATATGGCAGGCATCCTCAGAGGTTGTGAGGTCTATTGGAAACTTGGAAAATTGGGTTTATATGTCTGTGGATTTCATGAAAATGAACAGAATATGACTACCAGTATTAAAAAAAACTCTAAAATCATAACAGTAAATAAAGAACAAAACTCAAACACAGGGAAATTCCAGAGAAGAAACAACCAGGGACAGCGAATCACCTCTCAACAAAGGATTCCCCCAGGGACTAACAAGCCACACCTAAAAACTGTCAGGCCATCTAATGCTAATCAATCAAGGTGGCCAATTGAAATATTCACACCTAGCTTCAACAGACAAGAGTTCTTTCTCCCACCCTGGACCTTCCACAGATATACAGTATAAACCCAATTTTCCTAGTTTCCAACAGACCTCACAACCTCTGAGGATGCCTGTCATAGATGCAGGCGAAACATCAGGAGAGAATGCTTCTGTAACATGGCCATACAGCCCGGAAAACTCACAGCAACTCAGTGATTCTGGCCATGAAAGCCTTCAACAACACATCAGAAATATTACTGCACACTTGAAAAGAAAGAGAGAAGGTGTTTGTTTTCTTTTTCCTTTTTGCACAGTGTTAACAAAGTTAGTTGTGTAGGTGATCTCTCTTTCTCTCACACACACATTCACACTCACTGGAAAACAAAAAATGAAAACACCAAAGTCCCTGCTTTGATTTCTGTCAGGTTGCCATTTTATTATATTTCTAAAGCATTTTGCAATTATTTAATTGAGGTACTGTAAGTATACTCGTACTATAAATGAGTTTATTTTAAGTTCTTTTTTTAAAAAAAATACCCATGTGAACCTGTTGGGAGTTTAGCACTTTGTTGTCGTAGCCCATGTTTCCCTATGTCTGTGTCTGTGTGCGCACATGCTCGTGCGTGTGCGATGTGAGAGAGTATGTATGCATTTTTATAACGTATTTATATATTTTGGGTGCAGTTTACTACTGTATGTCATCGGTCTATGTGCAATAAAAACCACTGCAGCACAAGCAAACCTCTCTACAATGTGTGTCTGTAGGTTCAGAAACAGTAGCCACTCCTGATGGGAAAAGCAGAGTCTATTTTGCTGAAAATATGGATCCTATTACCGATATTGTTCAACTTAATGTTGTTGTTTTTCCTGACACAGTTATCTTCCTTTTCTAAAAACAACAATAACAACTTGCTGTGCCAAATAAAGTAGTGGCCCTATTAGATGGAACGATGAAGACTTCCCCAAAAATTCAGGGCCAAAAGCAAGTTGGTTTACAGTCTGGCTAAAAATACATTACCTACTTTTCTGTGATGGATGTTACTTATTGTCTGTTTGAATCTGGTTTGATAATGGGGTAGGGGCAGGTGGCTAGAGACTACATAGTGAAAATATGAGAACTGTGTTTGCTTTTACTGGGAACATGGAATATTAGAAATTTATTGTGCCTTGGGATACAGAAGACATAAATCTCTTGCTCACAATTAATCTCTTGGAAATCTCTTATAGTCGGGCTATTTAGTACTCCAGAAGGCGAGATTTTGCAAATTGTAGACTCCGTCTGTCTTATTTACCACCTCAGTGACTGCTGGAGAAATGTTTAATTCCCATGTATGCAAGATAATACCATTTTAAAATGACAGTATATTTTCAAACCATTTGCTAGATTGTGAATTACTTGTGGAGTAATTAAGTTAGAAGGAGCCACTTTTAAGAAGGAGATTCTTCACATATTACTCATGGGATGGTAGCAGTTGTTTTTGGGTTTTTTTGCTTTGTTTTTAAAGAAATTGGCAATAATTTGAGAATGTTTAATCTGTGATCTCATGACGATCCCCAACAATGTTAGTATTATAATCAGACCATCTTTGTTTCATTTGCTTTGCGCTAGGAAAAGCCCCATCTCGTTCACTTCATTTTACCTGCTTGTGGGATATTCTCAGCTTGCGTTGCCACCCCTTTTATGCCAATGCTTCTGCACAAGGAAGGAGAAACATTCCCATAGTTTGGAAGCAATAATGATTGTTTTAAACAGTTTCACTCATCGTGTTCTCAGTAAATCTGCATTTTAGTCATTTGAGTTCTGTGGTTGTAGTATATCTTCAACTGCTGTTGCCACCCTTTTTAATGGAAGGGCTTCTGTGGATTCAGAAGTAGAAGTATTTTCACAAATATGTTTTTGCAATTGTTTAGCAGTTATAAAAATGTTTTGATGATTTCCCCCCCATAAGGCTCTGGTTCTATAGTTTGTATACTAATCTGGCACAATTCTTTGCTGGAGGGGGAAAGCATGGTATATATTCCTCAGATAATAAATACATTTCTGCCTGTCATTAAACTGTTCAAGGCAGAGAAGTCTTGACAGGAAAGAAGGGGGGAGGGGAGGTGAAATGGGAACACTGTTATTATCTGAATCTAATCTTAAATGGGTGACTGATCTGTTTGGGAGGTGGAGGATCAATACTGAATGGAAGGAGACAAACCACTTGCTTCAGGATGATCTCCCTAAGATTCTGTCATTTATATTTAGGATTCAGTAATACAGCGTTTCTCAATCTGGGGGTTGGGACCCGGGGGGGGGTCATGAGGGGGTGTCAGAAGGGTCACCAAAGACCATCAGAAAGCACAATATTTTCTGTTGGTAATAGAGGTTCTGTGTGGGAAGTATGGCCCAGTTCTATCATTGGTGAGGTTCAGAATGCTCTTTGATTGTAGGTAAACTATAAATCCCAGCAATTACCATTTCCTATTTATTTATTTATTTATTTATTTATTTATTTGCAGTATTTATATACTGCCTTTCTCACCCCTGGGGGGACTCAAAGCGGTTTACACATAAATAATGGCAAGATTCAATGCCTTACGTTGGGCACTGATACGATGCCAATATAAACAATTACAATAGTAAAACTACAATTAAACATAAATCACAATTAAAATAATACATCAACAAGCATTAAAACAATAATGTCAAGGTCTCCCCCCCCCCCCCAAACTCCGCCAGTGTTTACATTTGGGCAGATTGAGCATCCATGTCAAGTTTGATCTAGATCCATCGTTGTTTGAGACCACAGTGGTCTCTGTATGTAGGCAAACTACAACTCAAGGCCAATGCCCACCCAACCCTTCCAGTATTTTATGTTGGTCTTGGGAGTTCTGTGTGCCAAGTTTGGTTCAATTCAATCGTTGGTGGCATTCAGAATGCTCTTTGATTTTAGGTTAACTATAAATCACAGCTCATTGACTATTCTAAAGCCTTTGACTGTGTGGATCATAATAAATTGTGGCAAGTTCTTGGTGGGATGGGCATACCAAGCCACCTTGTCTCTCTCCTGAGGAATCTGTACAAGGACCAAGTAGCAACAGTCAGAACTGACCACGGAACAACAGACTGATTCAAGATTGGGAAAGGCGTACGGCAAGGCTGCATACTCTCACCCAACCTTTTTAACTTGTATGCAGAACACATCATGCGATGTGCGGGGCTGGATGAATGCAAAGCTGGGGTGAAAATTGCTGGAAGAAACATTAACAACCTCAGATATGCAGATGACACCACTCTGATGGCCAAAAGCGAGGAGGAGCTGAGGAGCCTTCTAATCAAGGTGAAAGAAGAAAGCGCAAAAGCCGGGTTGCAGCTAAACGTCAAAAAAAACCAAGATTATGGCAACAAGAATGATTGACAACTGGAAAATAGAGGGAGAAACCGTGGAGGCCGTGACAGACTTTGTATTTCTAGGTGCAAAGATTACTGCAGATGCAGACTGTAGCCAGGAAATCAGAAGACGCTTACTTCTTGGGAGGAGAGCAATGTCCAGTCTCGATAAAATAGTGAAGAGTAGAGACATCAAACTGGCAACAAAGATCCGCCTAGTCAAAGCCATGGTATTCCCTGTAGTAACCTACGGATGTGAGAGCTGGACCTTAGGGAAGGCTGAGCGAAGGAAGATCGATGCTTTTGAGCTGTGGTGTTGGAGGAAAGTTCTGAGAGTGCCTTGGACTGCGAGAAGATCCAACCAGTCCATCCTCCAGGAAATAAAGCCCAACTGCTCACTGGAGGGAAAGATACTAGAGACAAAGTTGAAGTACTTTGGCCACATCATGAGGAGACAGGAAAGCCTAGAGAAGACAATTATGCTGGGGAAAGTGGAAGGCAAAAGGAAGAGGGGCCGACCAAGGGCAAGATGGATGGATGGCATCCTTGAAGTGACTGGACTGACCTTGAGGGAGCTGGGGGTGGTAACGGCCGACAGGGAGCTCTGGCGTAGGCTGGTCCATGAGGTCACGAAGAGTCGGAGACGACTGAACGAATGAACAACAACAAAATAAATCACAGCAACTACAACTCCCAAATAACAACATCACCCCACCCCCCAAATCCACTAGTATTCAAATTTGAGCGTTTTGGGTATTTGTGTCAAATTTGGTCCAGTAAATGAAAATACATGCTGCATATCAGATATTTACATTACAATTCATAACAGTCGCAACATTACAGTTGTGAATTAGCAACAAAAATAATTTTATGGTTGGGGGTCAACACAACATGAGAAACTGTATTAAGGGGTCATGGCATTAGGAAGGTTAAGAACCACTGCAGTAATAGATCAACCTTGTTTTGAATCAAAGGAAATGGCTGCTCCTCTTAATCAAGTATACTATGTTGGGCTTTGGGTGAGGTTCTAAGTCACACAGATTGTCTGCCAAGTGATAAATTCTGTAGATAGAAAGTGAATGTTGTTCATGTAAAAGATTACTCCATAGTGCTTAGAGTTTCACTGCTGAGGTCGCTTTGATCAAAGGAAAACATTATTTCAGATTGCCACAACAGTGCTGCTTGACTGTTTCTTATAAGTAATGACACTATAATTCATCTTATTGTTCAGTGCATCTCGATCCTGCTCTTCCTCCAAGCAGCCCAGCCTTTTTTTGTCCAACACAGGACAATATATTTATTAGCCTGAACAAAAAAGGCACAAATAAATGTGAGTTACTCTTTTACAACAGAACATGTTGTACTGATTATTAAGTAGTTGTATATATATTTGGGCCAATAATATGTTATGTCCCCTGAACTTTAGCAAGGGTAAAACCTTATTTATTAGATAGATCAATGCATTTTCTCCCCTTGCCCCAGCACTTTTATTAATGAAAGGTTAATAGAGGAGAAAGGTACCCTAATGGGGCTGAGTAGATTTTTTATTGACATGTTTTGAAGCTTGGCAAAATGTCAGCTAATATATAGCAAGATGTCTTAAGTGAATTAATTGAAGTTGGAGCCCCCGATGGCGCAGAACTGCTGACCGAGAGGTCAGTGGTTTTCGAATCCAGGGAGAGTGGGTTGAACTCCCTCTGTCAGCTCCAGCTCCTCCTGTGGGGACATGAGAGAAGCCTCCTACAAGGATGGTAAAACATCAAACATCCTGGCATCCCCTGGGCAATGTCCTTGCAGATAGCCAATACTCTCACACCAGAAGAGACTTGCAGTTTTTCAAGTTGCTCTTGACAGGAAAAAAAATCATTAAAGTCCTCATTTGAACTGTTTTTGGGCTGATTCTTCTCATGTGTGCAGAGGTTCTCACTGTGAGGACCACAACAAGCCATACTGTAAGACTGTAAAACGTTACGACCATTTACTTCCCACAGATAGACTGGTTTAAATGTGCAACATGAGACCGCCCTCACACAGATTGAATAGTCATGCTGACACAATGCCATGTACGGAGCTTGATGTGTACCAAAGCTTAGACCCGGATTTGTCTTCAGGGCTGGAGTCAAAGAGTTATTTTATGTGTCAACCTATATGGGTTTTTTAAAATGCCTGTGATATTCCCTGTGTACAGGTGAATGTCAGAAAGAAGTCCAGGAAACTTGACACCAGTTACTAAGTGCATTACATTAGCAAAGTGATTTTTTTTTTTGCTAATATGATATCTGTAAATAATCAGATATAATTAAAATTACCCCGCTGTTTCAGATGCTTGTATGCATGGTAAAATTCTCAGTGCTTAAAAAAACAATTTCAGTGCATATATTAAAGTTTATTATCTGTCCTCAGCCTCAGGACCTGTGATATGGTTTAGAAGAAGAATAAAGCTTGCTTCAGTGTGTATAGAGAGCTTTTGTCTCCTTTATGATTGCTGTGCACGGAATTGGAGTCAAGGGCTTTGAAGGCAGCCAGCCAAGCTTTATGTTTTAAAAAGCTAAATGTTAGATAGCTACATCACTAGTAAGAAAGGTGTTAAGGTGCTTCGGTGGGTAACATCAATAACAAAGCTTTACTTTTTGCATTGCTCACTCAGACAGATTAATCTTGTGGTCATGTCTCATTTATTGAACCTGGTCGCAAGAGGCCGGTGTCCATGTGCAAACACTTCCATGCATGTGTTGTTAAGTAACCAATTCTGCCATCTAATGGTGGTCTCTCACATCACATGGAAAGGGCTCTTGACCTTCGAAAAGGCCAGTGGCAGGAAGGTTCAGCACCTTGGATAGGACCATTAAGATCTGGACTAAAAGCCAGAGTGGGTCTAATACCCAACTGATCTGGAAGCCACCAGCATCTTCTGAAGGAAGCTATTCATGCCAACAGAAGCAGGAAGCAGAAAAGCCACCCTAAGTGGGAGCAATCTTGCACATCTTTGAAACCAGGCCTGTGTAGCTACTGTGATTGCTTTTCTATTGCAGAAAAATCCATAAGCAACAGTGTAATGGATCAAATTCAAAAAAATAAATACAGCTAATATACCTTTATGAAAGAAACAGTGGAGAGTATCTGCCAAAATATTTCTTGATCTGCAGTTGCACTTAACATAGGGCTGATTGCTTGTTTCTATAGGATGTGTGGGTCTTTGATCCATAGTGTATGAAAGTGCTCCCTTGAACAAGCTTAGATATAAAGCACACTCCTGACTCCATGTGTTCATAACAACCATGAAAAGCAACCTCAGAAAATTGTTTGTAGGGAGGCATCTTATTTATTAAAACATGGGATGAGGTTCTTCTTTACTGGTTCTTTCCTAGGTTGATTATCTGCTCTAAGTGGTTAAGCTGTTCTTTGTTTTTCCATTCATAGCATAATCTTCATCTTCTCCTGTTTCAGAAAGCTCGTTAGTTATGACCACTTCCTTTTCTTTATTTTCTTTTTTCCCTCTTTCTTTTTTCTTTTTCTCCCCTTCCTATTCAATTATTTTAACCTGCAAAATAAAACCAATAAAATATTTTCTTTAAAAACGTTAGGAGGCATTATAAGTGTAAAAAAATGGGATGAGGAACCATCAGGGCTACTTTGGTGGTGGGACCTATATTATACCTTTGGTTTATCCATGCCTGTGTTGTCTAAATTGGAAGTAGGCAGAAATTAAACTTGTTAATTTCACTTTTTCTTCTTCTGGGAACCCCAAGATCTACCAATTGGAGCCTAGTGCTAAAGACAGTATATCAAAGATATTGGCTTTAAGTACCCAAACTGAGAGGAAGTCCTTCACTGAGGCTCATTATGGTTTTCATCATACATTCTTCATTTAATAGGATTAACAGAGAAGTCACCCAGTTATCCCTTATCACAGAGCAATTGAGGGCCAGAAATCTATTCTGATCTATTTCTAATCATCCAGAGATCTACTGGCAGGTCCTGATTCATCTTCCAGAATACCATTTCTCCTGCCACTCTCCAAGTTGTACACATGGTGATACACACATAGAATCATGTCCTTTTCACTGGTCAATAGCCCTTGCTCTGTCAGGATATTTATAATTCAGGATTCTTTGGTGCAAGAGCTTCCAACATGTCATAGGATTGTCTTCAAATAAGCAATTTTTCATATCCTTTTAGGAGGCAGGGCTGGTCTATTATACATCAGATAGCTCCTAAACCATATTCAGCTTGTTAATAGAAATGCTAATCATTGACGTTTCTGCAGAGGGTTCAACTAGATGGCCTTTCCTGGCCCCTTCAGAACTTTTGATGAAAAGTAACCTGTTGGATTACAATTTTCCGAATCCCACAGCCCAATGTCAGATTCTGGGAATGGCATCCCAAAAGTTAATTCTCTTGCCCCTGGTTCCTTCCATTCCCACATTTCTAGTATTCTAATGGTGGCCTTTTCTCTATCTTAGTACTTTGCCCTCTCCTAGTACCGATATTATGCTTTATCAGAAAACACTATTTCTAAGCAAAAGATATAGTTCAGTGGTTCTCAACCTGTGGGTCCCCAGATGTTTTGGCCTTCAACTCCACAGCTGGTAAACTGACTGGGATTTCTGGGAGTTGTAGGCCAAAACACCTGGGGACCCACAGGTTGAGAACCACTGATCTAGTTCCAAAAATCCATCTAACAGAGTAGAATCTGCCCATTGGTATACTAATTTACTTATAGACCCTTTATATCAGGTGTTAGTATAAATTGAGCAGGAAGAAGAGTAAAATATTGGCATCCAATTTTCTTGAGAAAGCTGGTTACAAATGATATCAGACAGTTTAAAAAGTTTGGCTGCATTTATTGGAAATTAAGGCAATGGTTTGCTCTCTCTCCTTTGATTTATTTGTCTGTAGATTCGCAATCTGAGACAAACACCAAGGTAAAGCTAGGTCAGTTGTCACTGGAATCAAAGAAGTTCTCTGCTGTCTTGTTTTGTAATTGAGAATTGTTTAAATACCAGGATGCTAATTCTGTCCCCAGATCCCTTGGATTAAATCTAAATTCAAGAAAGGTAGAATTTGACTCCCACATGGCTGATGTAAATACCGGGTGTCAGTCAATCAAGGAAATTTTAGTCCGTGGATCATCTGGAAGTTAATTGACCAATTAGCCATGCAGTTTTATGCATGCCTACTCAGAAGTAACTCTCACTCAAGTAAATTGCATGGCGCTTTCCCCATTGGAAAGTGAATGTTCACCATGAGGCCTAAATATGCATAAATTGTTGGACACGTTTTCTAAAGGAGAGCAAAAAAAGATTCACTTGAAGATCAAAATCTCTCTACTCACCTGTAGATTGCTTATTTGCCTGAAAAATTCTATCAAATTGGGTTGCTGTGCATTTTTCAGGCTGTATGTTCCAGAAGCATTCTCTCCTGACATTTCACCCACACCTATGGCAGGCATCCTCAGAGGTTGAGGGGTCTGTTGGAAACAAAGTAAGTTAGGTTGATATATCTGTGGAATGTCCAGGGTAGGAAAAAGAACTCTTGTCTGCTTGAGGCACGTGTGAATGCTACCTTGATTAGCATTTGATAGCCTTGCAGTTTCAAGGCCTGGCTTGTTGCTGCCTGGGGGAATCCTTTGTTGGAAGGTGTTAAATGGCACTGATTTATTCTTGTCTGGATTTCCCCTGCTTTTTGATGAATTAATATATCAAATTAATTTTCACTTAAGATTAATTGAAGGAGTTGGACTGGGTGGCCCTTGTGGTTGCTTCAAACTCTATAATTCTAAGATTCACTTGATAAAAAACATTTTAAATTTATTATTCAGTCAATCAAATAAAATGAGCAGCTCCAGTAAATATATTGCCATGGGGCATTTTGTTTTTCAAAACCCATAATTTTAAGGGATGTGACAAGTGACTCAATTATGATGGCCAGACTTAATCTGGTTATACCTGCTACTATCCCTTGAGCTGCCAATTTGTGATCATCTCATTATCAGCCTACAGAAATGACCCTATGGCATCAATTAATGTATACAGTTTCCACATTAGGCTAAGGAGACATGCATCAAAAACCTGCTTTAATTATGTCCCCTTATCTGCACTGACATGAATTGCTTACAGCCAACAGTGGCACTATGATAACCTGTCTCACTAATGATGTTGGACTACAATGCCCAGTATTCTTCACTATTTGCTGTCTTGGCTGGGGCTCCTGGGAGTTGGTGCCCAACAACATTCAGGAGGGCCATATGCATCAGATATTCCTCTTCAAAGGTAGACTGAAAGAAGCCTTTTAAATTTGTTTACACAAGTATTCTAATCTTCAGCCTCATCCTCCAGGCATTTTGGCCCAGTCCTGTGACTCACTGAATATTACATATGTGGGAATGAATGCAAAACTTTAGTTGCATAGGTGTTGTCCTGACATTGTAACTTGACTCAGGGCATTATTCCAGCAGAACAGAGGGCTGGCACTGAGATGTAGGCAAGCCAGCATAATTAAAAGATCAGTTATTCACTCCCAAACCATTGTGGAGAGATAGCACGCAATACTGATTAGAGTACTGGATTGTGGCTTCAGAGATCAAGAGTGCATCTGCAATGTCGAATGAATGTAGTTTGACACCACTGACTACCATGGCTCAATGCTATGGTGTCCTGGGAATTGTCGTTTGGTGAGGTGCCAGCACTCTTTAGCAGATAAGGCTAATCACTTTGTAAAAGTACAACTCCTACAATTCCATAACATTGAGCCATGGCAGTTAAAATGGTGTCAAACTGCATTACTTCTACAGTTTAGACCAGGCATGGGTAAACTATGGCCTGGGGACCAGATGCAGCCCCCTGGACACTTACCTCAGGCCCGCCTCATTTTCCCCGTCCTCTTGGCATAAGGATAGGGTGGCCCATCATGTCCTAATGCCAAAAAAATGGTGGAGGAAGGCACGCAGAAGCTGAGAGCCCTCTGGAGCGCTCTCATCCATTGCATGTCTTGCTCTCCTCTCAGCATAAGGACGATGTGAGTGGCCCCATCCTTATACTGGGAGGACAGCTCAAGGAAGGCATATGGTGGCTGAGAGCCCTCCGGAGCGACAACCTGAGGATGACCCTGGCCCTGCTCTTTCCCCTTCTGGCCTCTCCCTCTCCCGGGCCCTACCCCTCATGGGCCCACCCCACCTGTGAACGGCCCCCTCCCTCCTAGCACGTTCCTCCCAGCCGGGCACAAGGCAAAAAAAAGTTTGCCCATTCCTGGTTTAGACGCACCCCAAGGTGCAAGTACTCATCCCTCTCTACCTGACCTGTTATAGTGGGTAAGGAGACCATGTAGCCCATTGAAGGAAAGGCAGATATCAATGAAATACTTTAATGGATTGTTGGGGTGCTTTGTTTGCTCTTTTCCTGCATGCTAGAAGGAGGTTGAACTGGATAGCCTCTGTTACTATTACTGCTACTGATGCTGCTACTACTACTACTACTGAGACTGGATTACCATCTGCCAGGGGCTCTTTGTGCTTTTCCTGCATGGCATAGAGGGGTTGACTGGATGGCTCCTGCGGTTGCTCTTATAATAATAATAATAATAATAATAATAATTATTATTATTATTATTATTATTATTATTATTATTATGGCTGGATGGCCATATATTAGGAGTGTTTTAATTGTGCTTTTACTGCATGGCAGAAGGGAGTTGGACTGAATGACCTCCTGGGGTTGTGCCTATTATTATTATTATTATTATTATTATTATTTGAAATTCTGGATGGCCATTTGTTGGGTGTGTTTTGATTGTGCTTTTACTGCATGGCAGAAGAGGATTGAAATGGATGGTTCCTGGGGTTGTTCCTATTATTATTATTACTTCTACTTCTACTACTACTACTACTACTACTACAAAGGCTGGATACATAAACATTGCTTCAAAAAAAGCTCTGCAGCTGAAAAAAGTTTGAGAAACCTTAACTTAGAGCAAGTCACATGCTTTCCACCCCAGAGGAAAGCAGTGGCAAACGTCCTCTGAATAAGTCTTGCCAAGGTAATCTTGGCATGTCAGAATTGACTTGAAGGCACACAGCAGCAGCAATAACAGCAACAACAACAACTCTGTTGTTCTTAAAGGGATCACCTTCCCAATGCAATTCTTGGGCTCTTTTTCTGATTTGAAGACGTTTCACAATCTTATTGTATGCATGTTTATTCAGAAGTAAATCCTACTGGATTCATTAGGGTTTTTTCTTGAGTAAAGTACGATCCCTGTATCCACAGGGGATATGTTCGAAGAACCTATTGTGGATATCTAAAACTAAGGATAATAGTGAACCTGATATTTTGATTATACTTGGGCTGAAAGCCCACAAAAAGTTCGGGGGGAATATTTTATGGAGCAAGGGTAAGTGTAATTGTGGATATTGAATCCGTGGATAAATGGGTTAGATTGTATTACACATAGCACCACAGCATTAGTCTTGCTACTATTCATAAGATGATGCTAATGCTTAGAGTCTCCTTAAGGAGAAATAAAGCAGGATAATAATAATAATAATAATAATAATAATAATAATAATAATAATTGATTGAAAAATCAGCTGATGGCCCAAAATACAGAATGTGCAAGGAAGCTGATGAAACCATTGATCATATCCTCAGCTGCTGCAAGAAAATCACACAGACAGACTACAAACAGAGGCACAACTCTGTGGCCAAAATGATTCATTGGAACTTATGCCACAAGTACCACCTGCCATTAGTAAAGAATTGGTGGGATCATAAAACTGCAAAGGTAGTGGAAAATTAACACACAAAAATACTGTGGGACTTTCAAATTCAGACTAACAAAGTTTTGGAACACAATACACCAGACATCACAATTGTGGAAAAGAAAAAAAGTTTGGATTATTGATGTCGCCATATCAGGTGACAGTTGCATTGAGGAAAAACAACAGGAAAAACTCAGCCGTTATTAGGATCTCAAAATTGAACTGCAAAGGTTCTGGCATAAACCAATATAGGTGGTCCCAGTGGTAATCGGCACATTGGGTGCTGTGCTAAAAGATATCACGATCTGTCAACTACAAAAGGCCACCTCACCTGGATTTGCTCGCATCATTCGAAAATACATCACACAGTCCTAGTCACTTGGGAAGTGTTTGACTTGTAATTTTGTGACACGAAATCCAGCATTTATATCTCATTTGGTGTGACATACTGTGTTTTTGTGTCAGTAAAATAACAACAACAACAACAAGAACAAAGTATGGATTCCAACAGACCTCTACCTCTGAGGATGCTTGCCATAGATGCAGGCGAAACGTCAGGAGAAATGCCTCTAGAACATGGCTCTATAGCCCGAAAAAACCCACAAGAACCTAAAGTATGGATTGTCGATGTTGCAATCCCAGGTGACAGCAGGATTGAAGAGAAACAACTGGAAAAGCTGACATGATATGAGGATTTAAAGATCGAACTGCAAAGACTCTGGCACAAGCCAGTCAAGGTGGTCCTAGTGGTGATCGGCACACTGGGTGCAGTGCCCAAAGATCTTGGCCTGCACTTTAACACAATTGGCGCTGACAAGATTATCATCTGTCAGCTGCAAAAGGCCACCTTACTGGGATCTGCACGCATTGTTCGCCGATACATCACACAGTCCTAGACACTTTTTATTTATTTATTTATAATTCAAACTTATATGCCGCCACTCCCCTGGGGCTCAGAGCGGCTTACAAGAACAGGCTAAAATCTAACACAATTTAAAAACAATTTAAAACAATTTAAAAACAATTTAAAACAACAACACTTGGGAAGTGTCCGATATGTGATCCAATACAACAGTCAGCAGAGTGTCTGCCGTGGACTCATCTTATTGTGTTTCAAATAATAATAATAATAATAATAATAATAATAATAATAATAATAGATTAAGTCAGGATAGGCATTTGTGCTTTTAACTCTTGTGACATTACAAATATAATATACTGTCTCACATGCTGCACTGCTGCTATTAGTTTCTTTTAATTCATTAGCATATTACATGTAGCTTATCTTGTAGCACCATAGAGAATGAGAGTTGGTAGCATAAGCTTGTCTAGACAAAATCTACTCAAACAGATGCAACTCGGTCTATGAAAGCTGCTGCTTCCAACTTCATTTTCTCAGTTTCTAGGGTGCCACAAGATCCCTTTGCATACTGACATTCCAAAGTAATGTCTTATATATATTATTGTTCAATGATAAATGTATACATTTCATCAGACATATGGTCACCATGTGGACACGGCTGGGGAAGGGAGTAGGGAAAAGCATTGGCAAACACTCTTTTCTGGACCATTTTCCTAGTACAGTGTGTTCTCAGGCATTGAAAAGGCATATTCAGAGAAGAGTTACAGGGCAGCTGAAAGACTGCAAGGCAGGGAGTCCAAACATCCATGATGGATCTTTCTTTGAAGCAAACCAGACATGGATTAACAATAGGGACTGTAGTCAAAAAGAGCACAAATATCACACACGCTTGTGCTGAAAAGTTTGGGTTACCAGAGGAGCGAAGGAACAAAGACATGAATCACAGCCTGCAACCACAGCAGCAGAGGCATGTTGACCTTAATAGGTCATCCTGTCCATTTCCTTCCCTTGAAGAAGGACTGATAATACCAAAGTGTCTTCAACAGATATTTATCTAACCTTTAAAAAAGAACTCCAATGGCCAGGATTCGGCACTGTGTATTATGAAGCAGGTCTATTGTCCAACGATGATTGCAACGAACAGGCACCTCCTGATGATCAGAATAATTTCCGCATCCCCTCCCCGTCTATTTCAGCCCATTATCTCTTGGCCTACTCTCAGTTGGCTGTCCTATTTATAGCAATGTTGGAATCTCTTTGAAAACTCTTGTCATCTACCTTCTGTTCTGAATATGCTTCATGCCCATTTTCTTCAAACTTCTTTCACAAGAGCCCACATTTCAAAGAATGAAAAGTCCCATTAAGAGCGAAGGAAAGTTCCTTTTGGATTACAACTCCCAGAATTCCCCAGCCAGCATGACCAATGAGAGTTGTAGTCCCAAGCAGTTGCATTTCCAAGCTCTAAACCATTTTTCATGTCATCAGGGAAACATATTTGTGTGTTTATTTGTTAAATTATAGCCCACATTTCTACCAGGTGATGGTACTCAGACCACAACAAAAGAGGACTCAGATTATTGTTTTGTATTAATTATTTTTTAAAGAAGGTATTAGTCAACCTAGGACAAAAATAAAACCCCTTCCTCATGTTTTTTATGTGGTCATTGGAGCCCCCAGTGGTGCAATGGGTTAAATTCTTGTGGTGGCAGAACTGCTGACTGAAAGGTCAGCGGTTTGAATCTGGAGAGCAAGGTGAGCTCCCATCTGTCAGCTCCAGCTTCCCATGTGGGGACATGAGAGAAGCCTCCCACAGGATGGTAAAACATCCAGGTGTTCCCTGGGCAACGTCTTTGCAGATGGCCAATTCTCTCACACCAGAAGCAACTTGCAGTTTCCGAAGTCGCTCCTGACATGAAAAAATGTGGTCATTTATTATCATAAAAATAAAAGAGGGGGTATTTTTGGAGAGCAACCTTGTCCTCTCCTTGTCCTCTCGCTCCAGAATAATTCTTTCATTCAATCACTCGTTTTCAATGTTTTGTATGTGGTTATAGCCTTCTCCTCCAGTTACATCATTATATGATACCATTACCACTGGACCAATCAAAATTAAAGAACACTGCTTCACCCACTGCTGTTTGAAGAGATGGCAAAGTATTATTTTTTACAAACTGAATGAAAGACTCAAAACCTATGTACCCTTATGTCTATGATGCTTTCCCTCCTCATCAATTAAAATAAATTTCCCCACGTCCCAAATGTGAGAAGGAAAGTCCAATTCTGGCTCTGGTAGTGCCTATTAGCTATGCTTGAAGTTTATACATATGATTGGTTGAGTTAACAGACTGTGACAGATTATCTCATAACTGGACATCAATTGGTGGGACATGAACCCATGAATAGATATCACATATAGGTCATCTTATTTTTACAAGTTTTAATCATAAACTGTCTTGAGTCCCAATTCTGCAAGGAAGACATGATGACAATGGTGATGAAACTGTTGCATTTAGGAAAATGCTTCTTATGGATTAAGTGTTTCTTATGGATAGAGCATACAACTCCTCTGTTACGTCCGCTCCACTGGCTGCCAATCTGCCACTGAGCACAATTCAAAATGCTGGCTTTATCCTATAAAGCCTTAAACCAGTGGTTCTCAACCTGTGAGTCCCCAGATGAGAGCCCGCTTATCCCACTACCAACCTCAGAGATTACTCTGGTCTGAAGACCAAAACCTGTTTGCAGTCCCTAACATCCGAACCTATCATTTGTCATCTACTAGGCATAGAGCCTTCTCGATCGTAGCCCTTTATTTATGGAATGCCTTGCCGGTCGAAACCCGAACCATCCGAGACCTACTTGCTTTTCGGAAAGCTTGTAAAACTTTTCTTTTCAGTCAAGCTTTTGATGGGCGAACAACCCGGGCTATGCCTGTTCTTGCTGCTTATTGTTATTGTTATGGTTATTTTTAAAGCTAATTGTATTGTTTTAATTTGCTTTTGTAAACCGCTCCAAGCCATACTGGGAGTAGCGGTATATAAGTCAAAAATAAATAAAAATACAAATAAAATGTTTTGGCCTTCAACTTCCAGAAATCCTAACCACTGGTAAACTGTCTGGGATTTCTGAGAGTTGTAGGCCAAGACACCTGGGGACCCACAGGTTAAGAATCACTGTCCTAAATGGTTCCGGCCCAGCTTACTTGTCTGAATGTATCTCCCTCTATGGTCCACCTTGGAATTAAGATCATCAGGGGAGACCCTGCTCTCGGTCCCACTTCCTTAGCAGGCATGCCTGGTGGGTACGAGAGACCGGGCCTTCTCAGTAGTAGCCCTTCATCTATGGAACTCCCTTCCAAGTGAAATTAGATCAACTCCCTCTCTCCTGACCTTCAGGAAAAAAAAAACTAAAATGTGGCTTTGGGACCAAGCCTTTGATCAGTAATTTGAGCAGTGCAATAAGGGACACAAATTAATATGATTAACAAATGGAATGCCCTGAATTATGATTTGGCTTGCGTGATTTTAATTGATTTTTAAATAATTGATGTTTTTAACTGCTTGGATTTTAATATATTTGTTTATTTTATGGATATGTGTATGTATGGCATTGTATTGTTGCCTGTAAGTCTGCTCTGAGTCCCCTTTGGGGTGAGAAGGGCGGGGTACAAATGCAGTAAATAAATAAATGAAAAAAAGTTACACAAAAACAGAAAAACATCAGCCAGTAACATGCTAAATTAACTACAGTTAGGGTATCGGTATCATTTTGATGTTTTTGATCACTAGTATTCATGCCATTGTGCATCGAATCAAGCTTGGTAATTCTAAAGCTCTTATTAACATTCGTATCCATTAGTCGTCTTTGGAATAAATCTTCATAACAATAGATCAGATTGTCTCATTTACTATTTCTGTTTCAGAAAACTGACTCATGGGTTAAGGCTCTCAAAACCAGATGGGGAATCTAAAACATTTTTAGGAATGGAACATAATGTCCATGTGTCTTGCCCGCTATACCACCATCATTTTCTATGGGATTATATCTTCTGGGACTTTCTTAAAGTTAAGATACTTCTGTTTAGATAAGGAGACTTTGAATATATCAGGTTGCTTTAATTCCAGATGGCAACCTACTCTGGAGCCAATTTCCAGAGCGTCTAGACCAGAGACCACCGAAAAACGTGATGAAAAATGTGCCCCGTGTGGGCTTCCATTCATAAGCTGTGCAGGGGCGGTACCTGCAAAAGTCATCAGTGAGTGGTAATTGCAATTTGCCAAGCCACACACATAGATCTTCAAAATCCTGGCAACTTGGCCAGGGTGTTGTCCAGAGCACGCAATCCAATCAGTTATTCATTCCCAGCAGCGTGTGCTATTTTTGTTGCCTTTTTTTTTTTTTGGCTGCCTCTTTCATTGGGAACAGCAGTGTTTTTGAATACAAAAGCCAATTTCTTTATCTTTTCTTTGTGCTCTCTTTAATCTGGAGCTGAGATTTTATTAATAACTTCTAAGGAGATCCTGTGCAAAGCAGCTTTGTTCTGCACCCTTTCCTAATTTATTGTAATTTCCTATCTGGTTGAATGTGTTGACTTCCTCTCGTCCTCTTGTAATATATCAAATTGCATGGATAAGAGGTCTGTGCTAGCTATGCAGTGGACATAAACAAATCTTGCACTTTTTTACTGCAAAGTAATGGCAAAGTTTGAAAACAAGGACTAAATAGTCATATTTTTACCAGCACCAATTCACAAATAAGGGAAAGTATCCACGTAATGGATTGCTTTGAGTTTTCCGGGTTGTGTGGTCATGTTCCAGAAGCATTCTCTCCTGATGTTTCACCTCCATCTATTGTAGGCATCCTAAGAGGTTGTGGGGTCTGTTGGAAACTAGGCAAGTGGGGTTTATATATCTGTGGAATGTCCATAATGGGAAAAAGAACTCTTGTCCGTTTGAGGCAAGTGTGAATGTTGCAATTGGCCACCTTGATTAGCATTAAATGGCTTTGCAGCTTCAGGGAGGGCTTCCGATTTCCATAGTTGTTGGCATATGTTGAGGTTGATTGAGGATTTCTTGATCAGAGTGTTAAATTTTCTGGTGATTTTGTTGGTTGCATCTTGTTTGAGTTTTTTGTATATTGTGGGATTCTGGAATATTGCCATACAGCCCAGTAAACTCACCGCAACCCAGTGATTCCAGCCATGAAAGCCTTCAACAATACATTATCCATGTCATAATCGCCCATATAATGTTTCTTGAAACCAATTATTCACCCAAAATTACTACCTAGTGTAACCCATAAAGATTGTAAGAGTTGAGATCAAAATACACCATTATTGTCTTGCCTTGGAGAACCTGATGCCTTTTCAAGATCCCAGAATATCTGTGGCACATCCTACCCAAGTGTTCTCTGGGTGATTTATATACTTAGGGTACTGCTATAGCTCAATTCAAATCTATCAAACATACAAGTGATTTGGTGCGCAGTGGTTAAAATAACTTAGTGTGTTGTTTGTTGGCTTGTGCTAGGTGATGGGTTGGGATGTAATTATCATTTGACTAGCAGCCAGCTTTGTACTAATCAGAAAAGAGAAGACATGTTCTGCTGGAAGGATTACACAGCTAAAAATAGTTCTGCAACAGCCACATCAGCAAGTGAAATGCAATTCATATACACACACGTACACACACAATTTTGTTATTTCCGTTTCACTCTGAAGAAGCTATAAGGTTGGTGTGGGTCTTCTTGTGGAACATGCCAGATAGAGATAAAGAAATATATATTTCTTGAAATGTGAACTACCCAAATGGTGTTCTGCATCTTCTTCCAACAGAATGAGTGTCAGTATGCCTGACTGCATTGCAATCGGAGCCTGCCAGAATCTCAAAAGGCCTAAGGAGGAAACAAGCACACTTGCCTTTGTGCAAATAATCATGTGGTTCTTTTAAGAGCAAAGCTAGAACTGTCATGATTGCCTTATAGGAGAAATCAATATGGTTTTGTTCAAAGGGATGACCTCTGCCTATCCCTCCAAAAGAAACAGCCACAGTTACAACGGCAGAAACGCTTACCTAATTTTACAACCCTTGATGCTGCCCAACAAAGCCGTAGGGCGTAAACTGAAGAGGAGAGGCGGGAAAGGTTGCCGCTGTGTTCACACAGGAGCTGCCAAAATCTCGAGTCTCTCTCTTGAGCCAAGGAAGCAACATCACAAGCATTACAAAAGAGCCAGTGTGTTCACCTAAGTATGATCATTATTGCCCTCTAATCTGTAAAAAGTCTCTGAAGCCTTAACAGTTGTCATGCGGGAGACTCATGATTGGATTTCCCAACATGGCTTCCTCATTTTTGGTTTAAAGTAGCCAGGGAAGGATCTGACCAAAAACGTTATCCTTTCTCCCTTTGTTTTTGTTTTTTCTGCTTTAAACAGAGACATCTTGATATATTTTGCTACCGAAGAAGAGCATGGAATGGTCAACAACATAAAACGACAAAATCCACAATGTCCCAGGCTACTATCACATTATTGCTGCTTCCGAGAAAGAAAGTTCAAGGAAATTTGTGTCCCTTACCATTCTGGCTAGCATGGGATAATGGTTTGAGGTTCATCTAAGACAGTATTTCTCAACCTTCCTAATGCCACGACCCCTTAATACAGTTCCTCATGGTGTGGTGAACTCAAGCATAAAATTATTTTCGTTGCTACTTCACAACTACTGTTATGAATCATAATGTAAATATCTGATAATAATAATGTATTTTCATTCACTGGATCATATTTGGCACAAATACACAATACGCCAAAATTTGAATACTGGGGTGGAGGGGTTAATTTTGTCATTTGAGAGTTGTAGTTGCTGGGAATTATAGTTAACCTACAATCAAACAGCATTCTGAACTCCACCAACAATGGAATTGAACCAAACTTGGCACACAGAACTCCCATGACCAACAGAAAATATCGGAATGGTTTGGTGGGCGTCGACCTTGAGTTTTCGAGTTGTAGTTCACCTACATCCAGAGAGCACTGTGGACTCAAACAATGACAGATCTGGACAAAACTTGGCACGAATACTCAATCTGCCCAAATGTGAACATTTGTGGAGTTTGGGGGAAATAGGTCTTGACATTTGGGAGTTGTAGTTGCTGGGATTTATTGTTCACCTACAATCTAAGAGCATTCTGAATCCCACTAATGATAGTATTGGGCCAAACTTCCCACACAGAACCCCCATTCCTTGAAGGGACTTGCTGGTGCGAGCCTCAGAAACAGCCCTCCCCTTGGCTGAGAGGCAGGCTGAGAGAATCTAAACACAGTGGAGGAGGGATTTTGGTGAGAGGATTCACTGTCTGTTTTGAAAAAAGAAGGGAAGGACAGGCGGAGAGATCTTCAGCCTTTTCTGCCAAAGGAGTTCCTAAGACCACCAGAAATATATGTTGTCTGGTGGTCTTTGGCAACCTCTCTGAAACCCCCTCATGAACTCCCAGGGGTCCCCACCTCCAGGTTGAGAAATGCTGGTCTAAAACATTAGAGATCAGGGTTCAAATACCTGCTTGGCCATGGAAACCCACTGGGTAGCCTTGAAATCACATTCTTTTAAAGGGGCAAATCCTCCCTCAATAAATTTTACAAGAAAACCCTGCCATTGGTTTGCCTTATGATCAGCATACACCTGAAATAACTTGAAGGCAAACAGCAATGATACAGCATTCTAGAAATAAATATACTATCAGAATAACTTAACTTACATTTTGTCAACTTTTGATAATCTCCAAGTTGGCTTCCAAATTTAGAGGTAGGGCTGGCCCTACTATTAGACAGAGAAATATCCCTAATAGTGGGTCGGTTCTAGCTCTAAATTAACTCTAAATCCAATCTTACCTGAACTTGAAAGAATGCAATCATGATATATGTACCTGTATTTATTTTCAGAGAGAGAGAAGAAATCAGGTCAATGTGACCCCACTGAAGACTTAAAAAAAATAGTGAAGAAAAATGCTTCATATCCCTTTGCCAAATATTACAACTCTCTGAATCCCTTACCCTTTCTCACGTCTACTTGAATAAACCATCTTGGTTACCACATTGCGGATGGAAGGAGGACTTATATAGGAAATACGCAACTGTGCATGTACATCTGTGTGTGTCTCTGTGAAGAAATTGGATGTATTGGAGAATAGTATGGTTGGGTTTAGACATGTTGCTGAGAAATACAGGCAACTGCAGAATCTAGCATGGAAAATGCATGTCCAAAATTGTCTCAAGTCAAGCAAGAGTACTTCCTTTGATGTACATGAAAATTCATTGTAAATAAAATAGGAAGCAGAGTTGTTCTCTCTGGTCATGGGAACGAAGATCGATAAGTTAGTCCCTTTGAGCAGAAAGATATTTCAACTAAGTATTTAGAAGAGCTTTTGGTCTTCCCTGCCCTCCCTTAAGTAAGTGGCCAACTTACCATCAATGATTAAATATTGAATAAATGGCCAAGTTCCTTTAAAAAGGATGAGTTACAAAAGATTGAACAGGAAGGGGTGTGTCAGAACATTCGATATGTGAAAATATATTTGCAATATATTTGTGTATTTCTCTCTTCTCAGTAGTTTGTGTCAAAGGGAATATGGAAAAAAGAATACAATAAATATTTTGACTGCAGTGTTGACGATGTATAGGGCATGATGTGCAGACTGTGATTACATCATGGTGGATGGTGGGTTCTGTGTCAATGGGAGTATAGTCCAGATCTTCCATATTATTAACCCAATGTTATAGGAGCTATCCAAAGTGCTGACTATGTTCCTCCAAAACAGGGTTCTATCACCGCATTGAGTCACCTTATCAGGCTGAAAAATGCGGTATAGAAATAAAGCAAATAAAATAATAAATAAATAAATAAATTGAAAATTAAGACTAAACCTGGAGCGGATTCACAACATCACTAGCATGGAAGCACCCAGTCTCTCAAGTCATGTCCCATCTTAGATTTGGAGATCTTTAAACAGCCATGCTATTAAAAAAGTACTAAGCTTAAAACCAACACTTTCAATTATCTGACATATTTCTGAATACTTGCAGTGATAAATAAACTCAACTAAAGGCATAATAAGAGCAACTAAACAAACCAAAAGCAAAGCACCACTCCATATATTTTTTATTATTATTTGCCATATTTATACCCCATTCTTCTCACCCCAAGGGGGGCTCAGAGTGGCTTACAGATTGGCCACTTCAGTGACATACTGCAATACAAAAATATATAAAATACAACTTGTTAAACATCAACAAAAGAAGCATACAGATATATACACTGTTAAAACCTGTTAAAACCATATAGCTAAAACCATGGTCAGCCTTTATCTTGCTGCATATCAATTCTGTATTGCACTATTCCCAAATGCCTGGCTCCAGAGCCAGGACTTAACTTTTTTTCTAAAGGCAAGGAGGAAGGGGACCAATCTAATGTCATTCGGGAGGAAGTTCCATTGCCAAGGGGTCACCACTGAGGAGGCCCTGTCTCTAGTCCCCACCAATCACATTTGTGATGGGGGTGGGACTGAGATCAAGGCCTCCCCAGCAGATCTTAATGCTCTAACTGATTCATAGGGGGAGATAACATAAATATGATGGGGAAATAAGCACTAAATATACACAACACTATGTAACACATTTACCACTGTTAGCCAACCATCAACATAACAATAAATATGATGGGGGAATAAAGTTCTGAATGATGAAATCAGAAATAAATAGTGTTATTGTGTGCCTTAAAGTTGTTTCCAACTATGGTGAATCTAAGGAAACCCACCATGGGGTTGTCTTGGCGAGATTCATTCAAAGGGTGCTTTGTCTTCCTTTGGGACTGAGATAATGTGACTTTCTCAAAGACGTCCAGTGGATTTTTATGGATGAGCAATAATCCAAATCCTGGTTCTCATTTTAAATGCCAACAGAATCAAAGAGTCTTAACTACCAGTTTATAATATGATAAACAAGAGATCAGACTATCTCACTAAGGGAGGGATTTACCTTATCAAGATGCTGCGACAGAAAAGGTCCAGTAATGGATGTAGTCCTGATAAGACATACATCAAGCCCTATGATTATCTAAAATGATGGAAAGGAACTGGTCACAATCCCAAACCATTTAAGGTTTTGTAAGAACCAGTACCTCAAACTGACTTCAAATACCAACTGGGAGCCAGAAAGGCTGAAAGGTTTGGAAGAACACAATGTGACTAACTCAAAGCAGGAAAATGCAACACTTCAAGGATTCTAGGAAAAATCACATCACTTAGTGCAGGGTGACAAACAAGTTTATTATTTAAAGTTCTCACTCTTGGTTTGGTTCTCTAGAAACCAGTTTACCCACGAGCCACTCCACATTCAATGTTTTTCCAACACAGATATAACCTCCATGGAAAAGCACATTTGTGGGCGTTTGCAAGGTGTGATGCAATTGTGTATTTTACTACAAGGATCTCAATCAGGAAGGCATTGTACAAATCAGTTTCCTGACTCAGGTACTTGTTGCAAAATCAGCATTTGAAACACTCTTCACAAATGATGGGGCACTGCTTTTCTCTCTACATAGAGAAAAGTACTGAATAGGCATATCCAACAGCTGATCCAAATACAGAAAGGCTTTATTAATAATTTTACCTTTTTTATTCAGACAGGCTTTTAAAGATGAAGGTTTTTAAGATCAATTCAGGAGGTGATGTGGTTTTTAACTTTGAATACATTTTAATGGTTTTTAACTGGATTTTTTAAAATACCATTTATATTTAATCCTGTTATAATGTTCGTATGTTTGTATATTTTAAAGGGTTCTGCTGATGCTTTTATGTTAAGCCGCTTTGAATCCCCTTCGGGAGAGATAAAGTGGGATATAAATGAATATAATTATAATAATCATAATAATCTCATAATCCTTTTCTTGTTCTGCCCATCACAGCTCTTTGTGGGAGAGTAGCAAGTTCTACATGATACCAATAATAATAATAATAATAATAATAATAATAATAATAATAATAATAATTTCATATGTATCACTCCTTGCTCATTTATTATAATGGTTTTGTTACATAAACATTCCTACAGTTTCTTTCTTCATTTTATTTAACCAACAGCTCAGAGCATTCTTGAGCCAGTCACAGTATATTTCCCCTCACTAGCTGGATGAGATTTGCCAAAAACTTATTCCGGTTGAAAAATGTAGAAAAAATATCATTTCATAGCTACAATATAAATATTTTTATAGAACTTAATTTCAATCATGAGAGCTAGTGTGGTATAGTGCTTTGACCATTGACTAGGATTATGGAGATCAGAATATGAATTCCTGTTCAACTGTGGAAACCCATTGGCTAACCTTGGGCAGGTCACACTCTCAACCTCAGAAGAAACGAAAATCCAACCCTCATTGGATAAATGTTGCCAAGAAAACCCAGTAATGGGTTCATCTGACAGCTGCCATAAATCAGAACAACTTGAAGTCACACAACAAGAAATTTTGTTTCCATTCAGAATAATAGTGATACTATAATATGTTTATGTTTTTATTTACAGCTGCTTATTTATAAGTATTAATTGTTGCTGTATTTGAACTGCCTACTGAGTATTTAATTTTATAATGGAGCTAGCTTTCGCTACTGTCTGTTACGTGTTTTGTATTGTCTTTAACCCTTGATGAAAGCCTCTCCAAGTCCTTTGGGGAGATGGGGCGCGGTACAAATAACATTTATTATTATACTATTATTACTTCTACCACTGCTTCCAAAGGTGCAAAAAGAATATAGAGTGTTAACTGAAAATTTCAGGGGGAAAAAGATATGCTCAAAGTAGTTTGTAGCCTGTAGGCTTGAAACTGGACCCGTTTTTAGCCATTTCCTTTGGCCAATCCAACTTCTTCGGTTTCTTTAGGTGCTCATAATGGCCAGGGGCCAACTATCATGGATTCCCATCCAAATCGGGACCATGTGGCAGCCAGTCTCAGCTCCTCCACCCCTATTCAGCACCACAGTTTAATCTTTTTTATTTTCTTTTTTTATTTTCTTGAATCTTTTCATTTAGTGGGACTAACTGGGAGTTGGGGACATGTGGGACGGGTGGGAGAATCACCCATTTAGCTTTTCTTTCTCCTTCCCTTCCTGTCCTTTAAATACTTCTAAAATATTATTATTGCTATTATTAATCCCAGCAAACAAAAAGGAAAACCTCATTCTGTGAAAACTACTATTAGTGGAGAAGGAGGAGGAAGTATCTTTATTTCTATACTCCCCTATCTCCCCGAGGAGACTCGGGGCGGTTTACAACAGAAAATTATAGTACTTTGTTGTTCATTCGTTCAGTCATCTCTGACTCTTCGTGACCTCAGTACTATTATAGTATTATAGTTTATAGTACTATTATAGTACTATTTGCACATAAAACAATTGCAAATAGTAAAATAAATCAGTCTTATAAATCAGAGGCAAAGAAGCCCTGTTTTGGACTTCAGCTCGCAGGCATAAGCATTAATAGGATTTGTAATCCAAAATATCAGAGGAGCCAAATATTCCCACATCTGCTATATGTGTCCATTCCAATATAGAAATCCACTGTATTAAATGAGTTTTTCCTAGCCTTTAAGTGGGTCACAGAAACCTATTCATACAAAATACTGCATAAATTTGATTTGATTGAGTTGTCTGCAAAGAAAAAGGTACAGAAGACTTTCAAGAATTTAGAACTTTTTGGAACCTTAAAATTCACCGTGATAGGAAAATTTCACAAGAAGAGGAGAAAAATCTAAAGTCCATTCATGGATCCTCAAAAAAGTCCTAATAGAGTTTATTCCAGGTAAATGGGTTTAGAGTTTTAAATTAGAATACATTGTGAAAAGCTCAGCAGGAGAGCGAATGGTGTCATGCCTCATAAATCACAGTCTCAGTTTACAACTTATTCATAAACCCTGAAGGGAGATGTAACATTGAGTTTTACAAAGTGTAAAACAAAGAAGGTGAACGGATAATAGGACACAAGCATCAAAATTAACAGGTAAATTCGGTGAGGATCCCAAGAACTATACAGTTTTTTATGGGCTGAAAGATGCTTCAGTTTAATTTTTTCTGGATTTCTAAAGGTGATTTGAAAAGCAATTTATGATGTGGTCTTGAATTCTGCTAGGGAAGACTATTCAAAAAACTCAATTGAGATAGCACAGGGCTACTATATAAATAGGTCTTGAAATCATTAGTGTACTGGCAAAGTATGTGGCTAATGTGTGCAAAAATAGTTTCTAGGGGAAATATGAAATTGGATAATCAAAATGTTGGGTAATAGAGTATGTTGTAGAGCAATATTTCTCAGCCTGGAGGTTGGGACCCCTGGGGGAGTCACAAGGGGGATTTCAGAGGGATCGCCAAAAAACACATATTTCTGATGGTCTTAGGAACCTCTTTTGCAGAGAAGACTGAAGTTCTCCCCATCTGTTCTTCTCTTCCTTTTTGGAAACAGATGGCAAATCCTCCTACCAAAAGCCCTCCTCCTGCTGTGATTGGCTAGTCTCTAAGCTGGCCTCTCAGCAAAGGGGAGGGCTGTTTCTGAGACTCCAAATGGGGAGGGGAAAGCAGGCATGCTCTCCACTAAATCTCTGTCAATTTCTCCCAAATCCCTCCAGTATTTTCTTTTGGTCATGGGGGCTCTGTGTGAGATGTTTGACCCAATTATATCTTTGTTGGGGTTCAAGGAGCTCTTTGATCGTAAGTGAACTATAAATCCCAGCAAGTGCAACTCCCAAATGTCAAGCTCTATTTTTCCCAAGCTCTGCCAGTGGTTGAAGTTCCAATCCAATACCTCAATATCATACATGACATATATTGGCAGGCAGTTTATACCAGTGTCTCTTAGTGCCAAGTTTGGTCCAGATCCATCATTGTTTGAGTCCACAGTGCTCTCTAGATGTAAGTGAACTACAACTCCAAAGTTCAAGATCAATACCTGCCAAACCCTTCCAGTATTTTCTGTTGGTCATGGGAGTTCTGTGTGCCAAATTTTGTTCAATTCAATTGTTGGTGGAGCTCAACAACTACAACTCCAAAATGACAAAATCAGTCCCTGAATTGGAGCAGGACTGAGCTAGTGTAATTAAAGAAACATCAATACATATATAAAAACATAAGAGAATTATATGAAGAAAATATATGAAGAAAATATCATACATCAAAAGATTGTTATAGACTATTCACAACCTGAAGAAGGATCCCCGAGACAAGTATATTGTACCCGGGATTACTTGTTGTGTTATGTATATAATTCTGACAGTTGTGTTATGTATATAAATCTGACATTTGTACTATTCTCCTTTTGATATTTATGCAGACTATGTTTAGGAGTTACAGTATAGTAATGATTAGAACCCAGTTGGGCTGTAAAGCAAGACTAAAATTGTTTTTGTATTGTCAATTTCGATTGAAACCATTTTTGTTACATTAAAATCAATCCCTCCCCAACCCCACCAGTTTGTGCCGAATTTGGTCCAGTGAATGAAAATGCATCTTGCATACCAGATTATTTACATTATGATTCATAACAGTAGCAAAATTACAGTTATGAAGTAGCAATGAAAATAATTTTATGGTTGGGGGTCACCACAACATAAGGAACTGTATTAAGGGACCACGGCATTAAGAAGGTTGAAAAACACTGTGGTAAAGGATTATTGCTGTTAATTTCTATATTTAAAAACAAAAATGAAAAATGAAGATCTAATCACACTCTTGTATGCTGTGAGATTAACAACAGTGAAATCACGAAAAACATTTGAAGGGTTTTCAACAGAAAACTAGATAGGATAAGGTCTACAGCACTATCAGAAAAGCTAACACGTCAAATGAAATTAGAAAGATAAATTTGAAGAAAATTGGAAGCTCTTTATTATTTATATTACATGCATGAACTCTGACTTTAACCATAATCTAATCACTTTTTTTCTAGAAAAGCAAATTATGAATGTTAAGAATAATATGCAATGCATTTATCAGTACTTTGAAGATGATAAGAGCTTTACTGATAGACAACGATCAATATTTCGGTTTATTAACTAAGATTGGGAGGAAGGGAGATAGGGGAAAGGGAAATTGAATTTATATCTGTAAGTTAAAGAATATGTGTAAGGGGTTAATATTTTCAAAATGGGGGGGGGGAGGGAGTCCTTAGCCTTAGCCTAACAAGAAAGGAGAACATGTGTTAGCTTTGGACTGGAACTTCCATTAGCTCTTGGCAGCATAACAAATAGTGGTGCTATTGGGAGTTGCAGTTGAATAATATCCAGCAGCAGTTGCAGCTGGTTGCTCCTGGGGTCTTGGGTCTCATTTACACTGCCATATGGTGCAGTTTGAAACTGCTTTGTTTGGTCACTATAGACTCATCTAGTGCTGATAACTGTGCTGAATTGCATTACATGTGTCTACACCAGTGATTCCCAACCTTTTTTTTGACCAGGGACCACTTTGACCAGGGACTACTCTCCAAGATTAGTACCAAAAGTGTTACAAATCAGTTTTTGGTCAACTTTAGATTCGGTTTGGTTATTTGGTATACTGACTCAGAAAATTGTACTGGATAGACCAGATCAGCTCCAATTTCTGATACAAGAACATATGCCATCCAGTAGTTGCCATCTGCTCGCCCACAGAAAACCATATTTAATAAGCCTCTGCACCATAAGAGGGTTTCGCGAGACCAGTCACTCTCGTTGCAAAGGTGTAGTAATGGTGAGGCTACGGACCATATTTTAGTTCTTACGGGCCTCTGGTGGTCCATGGACCACAGGTTGAGAAACACTGCTCTACACTTATATGGGTCTACACAGTGAAGATATTGGTTTTTATATATTTTTAAATGGTTGTATTGTATGATTTGATAAATCTGCTTAAATGTTTAAATTTTATCTTGTATATGGTTACAGCATCAAATGGCTGCTGGGTTGTAAGCTGCCTTTGGGTTCAAGAAAGGCAGGATAGAAATAAATAAATAAATATGGCAGTGTAAATGGGGCCTTCAAATGTGCTGAAACTATTTAGGAGGACAAGGATCAAGAACCTGGATAGCACTTTTAAAGTCTGGATTAAAATCCAAAACAGATTCACCATCTCTTTGAATTGTTCGTATCACCGAAATATTCACTTTCTGCTTACTCCCTCCCTCCATCATTTGGATAAATTTAAAATGAATCACTGTGTCTTCGACAATCTCCTGAGACACATCTACCTGAGAATTTGCAGGTTCTAATTTTACAAAGAGCTTTGTATAATACAGCAGTCTATATGATGTGATATTGGACAGTTATCAGCAATTTTTGGCAGAGAAGGTGAAGGAACTTATAAAACTACAACTCTTAATTCCATGGCAGTTAGCGATGTCTAACTGTATTCATTCCACAGTGTGGCTGAACCCTTAGTCATCCTTTCTCTTTATACAACCAATACCATACCGTTCAGGTATCAGGCCACAATGACTGAATCTCCAGAAAGACATTCCTTCACATCGCCTCTGAAAGTCATAGAGGTTGAAAGCTGTCTCCAGTGATTATGCTTTCACATATTACTGACTCTAGAGTACCTTAATCTCATCAAAATTCATTAAAACAAGGAAGACTGGGTGTTTCATATTCAAACATGTTAATTCATGCACTTCAAAACTATTTGTTGCATGGCAAAGGAGCTAAGTGCTTTTAAAACAGTTAGATATCAGGGCCCGTTTTGCAATTTCTGCACCAAGCCTTCCCTGAGATTAGCATTTACACACACCTGAAGTATTTGGTGACAATAAACATGAACATTTTCGGTAAAGCAAAGTAATCACCAGTTCTAGGTAGGTACATGCAAACACACACACACACACACAGAGGGCATCTTAGGTTGTGTCCTACACATAATAACAAACACAAACATAATATAAGTACAGCGTGCACTTTACGTTATCGAGAACAACAAATAATGTCTGTCCTCAATCTAAACAAAGTCAGAACTAAGGAACTGGGACAGGGAACTAGCACAGGAGCAGATCACATGAGGATAAACACAAGTAAATAAATCTTCTCTAAGGATTCTTCATGGTTTTATGTGGAGAGAATTGGAGAGTGGGGACATTTCTGTTTGTTGCACCTGGAAAAGGACCCAATTCTAGCAATAAGGTCCTGTCTGCATAAAGGGAATTAGGAACCCAGTATTTACAAGATCCATAACTTGGAAGATAAAAATCACAGGAATTCCTTTGATGTACACAAAACTATATCTCAACAGTAGAAAATTAAGTTACAGCCAGGTGTAAATTGCAATTTAGGAGGAATGCAGAAAATGGATGAATTGGGAAAATACAAAGCAGAATTCAAGGAATAACAGTCACTCGGTATCTTGGGGAGGTCCTTGGAGGCCTTCACTTGCCAGCTGTGATCTGACAGACCCAAGACAAGATAGGAATTACAGGATATCTTTTTTATTACTGAAGGCAATTGCATCATTTGTCGTACCACTTAAACTCTGTGCTTTTTACTACATTGTTTTTACCTGTCCCCATTTCAGTTGACACTTTGGGTTGGGTGGCTAAGATCTGTTTATATGTACCCTCCAACTTAAGGTCGAGTTGGTCTTAAATGAACTGTTAAGTCTCTCTTCAACTCACACTTTCTTTTGTCCTTGGCTTAATTCACTTACTGCAAACTGAATTTAAATGCAAAAATGGTTTGCATTCAGTAAATTTATCAGCAAAGAAAGAAGAGAAGAAGGCAGATTCTTGCCCTTTCCAATACACAAACAGCCACAGCCTCTCCTAGATCTGGAGCAGAACATTCTGTGCTACATGATTCCAAATTGCTTACTAAGGTAAGCAAAAGTAAGAAACACACCTTGTAAAAAAATCTGCAAAGGGGACAACCCTGCTAGTTAGGAGGAGCTTTCCTTGAGAAGATCCCCTTTGAATTTCAGCATGCGCAAAATATGCACTGTGATATTTCACAATATCCTTTTATCACAAATATGCAGATCTCTCTGCGTTTCCCTACAGTACTATCTTTTTATTCTAAAAAAACCCCCTGCAAAATAGATGAGGTGAGAAGCTGTAATTGGCACAATTGGGAAAGCTGGGATTTGATCTGATCTATAATATGCATTAGACAGAAGTAGTCAATATGAACACAAAGTTCAAACAGTAGATTTGAGGGAAAAAACTGTAAGTTTGAATAGGCCTAGTAAAAGTATTTTGAGAATAACATATTCTATAAAAATTGGCCAAGATGCTACATCAAATTCAAACTATATAAGCATGGTTATAAATTGCCTCGGGGTCCGTTGTATAAACCAGAAAGTCACTCCTTGCAATGTATATCTGCAGTGCTTTTGAGGGAGGTATCTCAAGATGACATGTCCAGCATCCTCCCACCTATGTGTTGCAATGCAATGAGGAGAGTCTTGTGGGATACTGGTGTTTGTGTGTGTGTGCGCGCATGTTGGGTAGACTGTGCTGCAGGCCTTCTCACAAGCAACTTCACAGAGTTTAAGGTGGGATTCATGGAGCATTTATTATTATTAATAGGCTCACCACACCACAGATTTTTAGCATCCTAGGATGCTGCTACTCCAGTTGAGCAATGGAGCCCCACACTGCCTATCACATGACGTAGCTCACTTCTGGCGGGGCTCTGTTGCTCAACTGGGGCAGCAGCATAGTGTGACTCTGTGTTGCCAACATGGGAGCTTCCTCGTGTTCCATTTGGAATAACGCGGCTACTGCAGGGACAAGCTGCACAGTGACACTTCCCCACACGTCCCGCCAATTCACCACAGAGGCTGGCAAATTGCCACAGGGGACCTCATCAATGTTTGTTAAGAGTGCCACAACTGTAAATTTGTTTTATAAATTTACAATTGTAAATTTATTGTTAACAGCACTGTGCACACTTTCCACACCACTTCAGGGGGGTTTCTGAACAAGAAGGAATTTACTGCTGCCTTCCTCTGAGGCTTAGAGAGCATGGTCTGCAACAGGCCCGTAGCCAGAATTTTGTTTCGGGGGGGGGGGGGGTAATTTTTTTCAGGGGGGTTTCGGGGGGGCTGAGTCTGAGTGAAAGAGGGTCTAGCCTAGCAAACCTTTTGTATCATTACCCCAATACCCCCATGCATATGGGATATATTGAGTATGGTGATCAGATCATGATATGAATAAACATAACAGTTTAAATAATGCACCAGTAAGGCCTTTTCGCGAACCATCATAAGAATTTCGGGGGAGGGGGGGCTGAAGCCCCTCAAGCGCCCCCCCCCCCCCCCCGGCTACATGCCTGGTCTGCAAGCTTCTAGCATTGGGTAATTATTTCTGCACCCAGAAATCTCCAGTGGCACCAGAGACTGTTGAAAATTTTTAAAAAAGCAAAAGCAAAAGAGACTAGCTTTCTTCTTCTGGTTTTGAAAAACAGGTACAATGCAGCCGCCATATCTGTGGACAAGCTAGACCTTCTTCTTGATATCTCCATTGTTCATCCCACAAAAAAACAATAGAGTTCACTATTATCTATGGTTTCCCATACCAATGTAAAGCTTGGAAATGTATCCCCTACAGATATGGAGGGTCACTCTGTATTTTTAATGCTAAACAGGAGTTACAACCTATTTAAAAAGTAAATTGCTGTTACCGGTACTTTCAGGAGACACTATTTACCTTTTACTTTCGTTTTAGGCATGAAAAGAACTAGTGCAGGATGTTTAGAGGCCACTATAACAGGCCTGGAGGCCCAAATGCAGCCCCCAGGACTAAGATGTGCCACTCCCATGCCACTCCCCACTGTAGTCTCTACATTGATGGGGGAAAGTTTCCAGGATTTCAGATAGGGATTTTCCAAGCCTACCTAAATATGCCCAGAAACTGGCGAAATAAAAGTGTGTGCTCTGCTACTGGGTTACTATGGTCACAAATCATTCACCCCTTCTGCTTTGACAGCTGATGCTTTCAACTTTATCTTGTCTGGATTTCAGGCAGCAGATCCAGAGTGTCATGGAAGGGTAGCCAAAGTATTACTGTATATACTCATGTATAAGCTGATCTCCTACATAAATGGGATGCAGATTTTGGGGATGGAATCATGAATTTTGGTATGACTTTTTGATATGGGTTAAGGTACAGTAATTGCATTGACCAATGGATAAGTTGACCCAGGTTTTGAGAGTTAATTTATTCATAGAAATGTCTATACCTATATACATGAGTATATAAAGTAGTTATTTGCTGTGTTATTATTGGATTTTGCTCTAGGGAAGGGTGTGTGTGCAGTTTAGCATTATAACATTGCTGAGTGTGAGGAACCTCTGGGGGTAAGGAGAGGGAAAGTCATGTATTATTCTGCCTCGAACAGTAATCTAGAGACTAGTATGCAAAAACATACTTCCACTTATGTATACCCCTAGATTCACCAGACCAAGAGACATATCTTTTTTACTCTCCTCTACTTATTTTTTTGGATATCCTGCTACCTGAGATGAATTTCTTATATAGGATATGATATCTGAATGTCTGACAGGAGTCATCTGTTTTGCCTTACAGTCAGAAACACTTCATACATTAAAGGTTTGATGCCGTCATATTTGTGTCAATAGCACTCATCCTTGATAATCTTTCTGGTGACTTCTTCAGAATGCCCGGATCCACAGATAAAACCTCTGGAAGGAGAACAATGATGCTTTGAACTTCATATGACCTCTTCCCCTCATTTTTTTAGGCTTACTGTGGAAGAAAGAATGCACAATTGGTTCCAATATACCATCTTGTTTTGAAATGCAGTTGCTGTTCAAGATTAATTTCCCTCTTTTCATAGAAAGTTCATCTATAAAAATAATTCTGAAAAATGAGAGATTTGCATTATAGAGAAAGAAAAAGGAGATTAAATGGCAACATTTGGTAATTGATTTATGATGTGATCTTGTCCTAGTTATGAATTTAGACAGATGAGAATGTATTGTGAAATTGGTATGGGTCTTTTGCAGACCTTGGATACTGTGTGACTGGGTTTCCTCGGGGTTGTAGTCCAAAACCCCAAACTTCTCCACAGTTCTGCACTTGCACTCACTTTTCACAGTGGAGCCACATGACATTGTCATCCATTTGTAAACTTTCTATGTTTTACCAGCACTACTTCCATTTTTCTTCCCTTCTAGGTTGACTTTTTTGAGGACAGAAGAGAAACACAATTACTCCAGTTATAGATGCTTCTCTTGTTAATGGCTATTTTCATGTAGACCAAGGGTCTTCATACTTTTTAAACAGAGGGCCAGGTCACAGTCCCTCAAACTGTTGGAGGGCCGGGTTATAATTTGAAAGAAACATGAATTCCTATGTACGCTGCACATATCTTATTTGTAGCACAAAAAATACCTAAAAGTAATGCAATAATTAAAATGAAGAATAATTTTAACAAACATAAACTTATTAGTATTTCAATGGGAAGTGTGGGCCTGCTTTTGGCTGATGAGATAGGATTGTTGTTATTGTGTGCTTTCAAGTCATTTCAGACTTAGGTTGACCTTGAATGAGGGCCAGGTAAATGACCTTGAAGGGCCATATTCGGCCCCTGGGCCTTAATTTGAGGACCCCTGATGTAGACCTTGATATGGACAAGGTAACCCATTACATGAATCTATGATGACCTTTGTGATGCTATCTAGGGATTTCTTTTCCCATTTATCACTCAATTGTAGCATTAAGGCACATTTTCAGATGGGATGGGTAAATAATGTCATTAAATGCCATTTAAGTCAGTGGTGTCAACTCAACTCTCTAGTACTTTCTTTGGGGGAGAATGAATCTTTCAACCTGGGGGTCAGGACCCCTGTGGGGGTCACGAGGGGGTATCAGAGGGGTCGCCAAAGACCATCAGAAAACATAGTATTTTCTGTTGGTCATGGGGGTTCTGTGTGGAAAGTTTGGTCCAATTCTATCGTTGGTGGGGTTCAGAATGCTATTTCATTGTGGGTGAACTATAAATCCCAACAACTACAACTCCCAAGTGTTAAGGTCTATTTCCCCCAAACTCCACCAGTGTTCACATTTGGGCATATTGAGTATTTGTGTAGAGTTTGGTCCAGGTCCATCATTGTTTGAGTCCACAGTGATCTCTGGATGTAGGTGAATAGAGTTGAACATCATCTGTATACAGATGACAACCAACTCCAAAACACAAGTTTGATCCAGATCCATCATTGCTGGGGTCCACAGTCTGGATATAGGTGAACTACAACTCCAAAAACTCAAGGTCAATGTCCACCAGACCTTCCCAGTATTTTCTCTTGGTCATGGGAATTCTGTGTGCCATTTTTGATTCAATTCCATCATTGATGGAGTTCAGAAGGCTCTTTGATTTAAGGTGAACTATAAACCCCAGCAACTCCAGGATTACCAAATGACAAAGTCAATCACCCCCAACCCCACCAGTATTCAAATTTTGGGCGTATCGGGTATTTGTGCCAAATTTGGTCCAGTGACTGAAAATACATCCTGCATATCAGATATTTACATTACAAGTCTTAACAGTAGCAAAATTACAGTTATGAAGTAGCAACGCAAATAACGTTATGGTTGGGGGTCACCACAACATGAGGAACTGTACTAAGGGGTCGCGGTATTGGGAAGGTTGAGAAACACTGGTCTAACAGTACTGGAAGGAACACAATATGTGTCCCTGAAATAAATGAAAGTACAGGTTGAAAATCCATTATCTGGAATTCCAAAATACTCCAAAACCCCAAATTACCCACATGGGTGGCTGAGGCAGCAACACTTTTGCTTTCTGATGCATCCGTGTATGCAAACTTTTTTCATGTTCCAAATTATCTAAATCATTGTATGTACAGTAATTACCTTCAGGCTAAGCGCTGAAGGTGTACATAAAAGAGAAATCAATTTCGTGTGTAGATTCTAGTCACATCTCTGGCATATCTCATTATGTACATATCGGCAAATAAAGTTATTCCAAAATCTGGAAAAAAAATCCCAAACACTTCTGTCCCTAAACATTTTGGATAAGAGATATTCAGCCTGTATTATAGTCATCTATTTCTAAAATGCTCTAATGCAATATATACATTTTGTTGTGTATGATGAATAAACCTTTCCAGTCACCAACAGTGACATATTCACCAAAGTTTATATCTGTTTTCCCAGGGTTGACACAACTTGACAGCATACCATGAATACAGTGAGTGGCTTGCCACCATTGGTCTACTAGCTCTTGCCATGATTCATGGCTGTTAGAGACAACTTGAAAGTACAAGTTGGGTCCAGTCTGCCTGAAGACTTCATCTTCTCCTGACATGACTCTGCCTGCTTTCTGAAATCTTCAGGAGATGGCTTCCTATCAGCCCCACCATGATGAAGAGGCATATCTGGCAAGGACACTCGCGAGGGCCTTCTTGGTGGGTGCTTCCAGGGTGTTGAAATCCCTTCCACAAAAGACTCAGCCAGCAAGAAATTATCTTTTTATTTAGACAAACCTTTGACAATCAATTGATTGCATACCAAGCTATTTTAATGAGAGACTCTGATGAACCTTTATTCTTGCTGTTACATTTTAAAATATGTTTATACTGTTTTAAATTAATACTGGTTTATTTAATTTTCTTACTTTGTCATTATGTTTTTTAAGTTGTGCTGTGTTTTAATATGATCTGCCTTGGGTCCCATGTTGGGAGAAAGGTGGCATATAAATTAAACAAACCAACAGAGAGAAAAGTTTGCAGTGTTGTGCTTCTCCCCTCACTAGATTACATTGCTGTGATCTACTGGTAATCACTGAGTATTAATTGATGCCTTACACAATGGAGTAATGTATAGGTATTGACAGCATCTATCATGATTGGTAAGTAGCAATAGAGTTTCCAGAGGGTTTATGGTAGTATCTGCTTGTGTTGCAATACTGAATCTTGTTCTTGCAAGTATTCTAGTTTGCTGATGGTGATGCACAAGAATACTGCAACATTATGCTCCTGATATCTGACATAACAGCTGCTGATGTAATAGCACAGTCATGCAAAAACGGAGCATACACCTTCCTTAGGAAAGATCTCAAAATCAATTGGTATAGATAGAGTAAGAAAAAAACTCTATAATGACTTAAAACCTGCACACCAGGTCCTTAACACTGCAAGTAAATTTTGAAATATTACGTTTTAAGGTTATGCAGGTGGATTATCTCTTATCTAAACATTTGGAACCAGAAGTACTTGGAATTTTTCAGACATTGTAATACTTGTATTTGCATATGCATGCATAATAGGATATGAAGATAGAGCCAAATATAAACCAAATTCAATAATAATAATAATAATAATAATAATAATAATAATAATTTTATTTCTTACCTACGTCTCCTCGTAGCTCAAGACGAGTTACAGAATAATTAAAAGACATAAACATTGTAAAAATACCACAAACACAATATTAAAATGTATTTCTATAAAATACATATTATTTATCTTCTATATATAACTTTAACACATAGTGTGAACTTAACGTAATTTTATACAAACAATGTTTGTGTACATTGAACTATCAGAAAGCAAAAGCCAACCACTTGGATAATTTTGTATTTTGAAGAATTTTAAAATTCAAGATAAGGGATGCTCAACCTGCATCTCCCACATTCCCTCAGACAACATAGCCAGAACCCATGCTGGCCGAGTGATCGTGCCAATTCTAGTCCCCAAACATTAGCATTTCTAAATTCTGCATGGAACTGACATGAATGGGCAAAGCTCTGACTTGGTATAAGACAGTGTCTAGGTTCCATTAATTGCAATAAATTTTTGTCAAGTCAACTCCATTTTAACAATCATGCTAAATAACTGCCAAAAGGACCTGTTATTAACAGTCTTCCTCTGCTCTTGCAGACTCAAGGGATTAGATTCCTCAATTGAGTTAATCTGTAATATTGTCTTCCTTTTTTTTCCTGCTGTCTCCAACTTACCCAGTAGGTTTTTTCCTATGCCTTGCCATGAAATGTCTTAAATACAATAACCTCCATGTAATCATTTTGGCTTTTGATCTCTATGATCTGGGATTTGCTCCAGAATCCATTTGTTTACTTTTTTTGGCAGTCCATGGTACACATAGACCTCTCCTTCACCATCACTTTTCAAAATAATTGATTTTGTTCCTCTCAGCTTTCCTTACTGTCAAACAGCCATTTACATCCATCCATAGAAACAGGAGATACCATCATAACTTGTGGTCCTCCAGGTGTTTTGGACTTCAGCTTCTAGATGTCTGGCCATTGGAACTCAATTGGAGTTAGACACCCAAACATCTGGAGGGCTGCAGGTTATGCAGGCCTAATATTTATTTATTTATTTATTTGCTATACTTGTATACCGCCGTTTCTCAGCCTAGCTGGCGACTCAACGCGGTTTACAACAACTTATAACAAACAACAGTATACAGTTTAAAAGCATAAAAACACGATCCACAATACATATATCAATAAACAATCAAATTCATCTCTTGACTAAAATCGCGATCCAGTTTCATCGTCCAAATTGCCAGTCCTTCAATCATTACACTTATTGCACTGAGTTAACCGAATGCCTGCTCGAACATCCAGGTTTTTAGTCTTTTCCGGAAAACCATCAATGAGGGGGCTGATCTTACCTCCATGGGTAATACAAAGGAATGTGATTTTAATATTTAGCAGTACTTTATATACAAACCACCCCTCCAAAAATAAAAGAAGAATTAGCAGGAGGGAAGGTGGAAGAGGAAGGGAAGGAAGGAGATGTGGTTTTACTATTAGTATATAGGCATTTCTTTAGCATGTCTTCACATCAAGCATACTAACATTATGAACAAGCAATTAACTTTTCTCCTACTCCTAGTCTTGTGAATAAAAATCAAAATGAAAATTCAAAAGTTGATATTACATTGGCTTACATATTTTGATGGCATTTCCATTAATATTTCCCAAAATAGTAATGACGCATTATTATTAACTTGTGCCGACCAAAATCTTTATTTAATTATCATTTAATAAGACACATTTTTAAAGGAAGGCCTGCTTGTTGATCCAAGGAAAACAATTAAGCTGCAATAAAATATTAAAGCTATTTGGCACACTAAATGGATAAATAAATACCGTAAACCTATAGCCATCTCTTCCTTCTTTGGGAAAGCTAATTTTGCTTTAGCAACCACTAAACAAAACTTCCTTTGTTCTACCTCTGCCTTTAGCGTGAAAAGTCTCTTGGTGTCACACAGAAAGGAAGCAAAGCTTTACTTTTTCCGATATCCCACCCACTTATAAGTCTATCAACCTACCTGAGAAATTCATTCCACAACATTGCTTAATTGACCATACGGTACCACTTGTCCTTTTCTGGTTGTTATTTCCAGGTGGTATAAGCTGTTTTGTCCACCTGAAATTGCTCTAGAGACGATTATGAGAATTTCTTCAGGAAAAGTATATTGAAGCTTTCTAACAAGACATGAAGTTGCTTCAGTGAAAATTAGGACGATTGCAAGGTACTTTCAAATGTTGTGCAGAGGAGACACTTTCAGCAGATAATGTTTGTTACAGGCTCTACTGACTGAAATTCAATCCCAGGAGCCTGTCCTTTTTTTTTTTCAACTGGCAGCCCTATGAAGAAGCCCTGCTGCTTAATGCTTGTGTATATCCCTGTTTTCAGAGCTTGCACTCTCTTCATATGTAATGATGTGTTGTTGTGTACCTTTAAGTCATTTCTGACTTATGACACGCCTAAGGTGAAACCATGGTTGAATGAGGAATCCAACCTCTCCAGAATTATAGTCCAATGATCAAACCCCAACACCACACCAGCTCTCTTCATATTTAAAACAAGAACATATATAATCCAGTTCTCCATTATTATTATTATTATTATTATTATTATTATTATTATTACTGCCACAAAAACACAGTACGTCATAGCAAACAAAATATATATGCGGGATTTCGTATCACAAAATCACAAGTCGAATACTTCCCAAGCTTCTAGGACTGTGTGATGTATTTTCGAATGATGCATGCAGATCCAAGTAAGGTGGCCTTGTGCAGTTGACAGATTGTGATTTTGTCAATGTTTATTGTTTCCAAATGCCGGCTGAGATTTTTTGGCACGGCACCCAGTGTGCCGATTACCACTGGGGCCACTGGGATGATGATGATGATGATTATTATTATTATTATTATTAAACTTTTGGCAAAAAAATGAATAACTTCTGGTCCAAAGTAATGTACTATAGGATCTAGAAAATGCTTAGAGATTATATATTTCATCAGACATGGGTTTATGAATCTTTGGATACCACTCCTGTGGATACAAGAGTGCTAACTGTATAAGGCATTTTTTGTGTGTTCAACAACATGAAGGAAGAATTGTCCACAAAAGCGTATGTGTCCAAACGTCTTCCTACTTTACTGTGACTTATTGCTTTGCTACAGTGCAAGTCTACCTCTCCTTTATGTGTCTAGCAGATGTCACACTATTGCCTTTGAAAAGAGGCTTTGTAGATTCTCCTAGCAAAGATGAAATGTGCCAGGGATGCCCTCTAATTGATTGTCTGGATAGGTCTTTTTTATTGCAATGAAGAACAGAGCAGTCATCGTTCTTGTATATGTAGGTTTATGTATATCTATTCATGTGACTCAGATCAAAAAAAGCATCCACGTATTTGATTACCTCAAAAAAGTGTGTGTGGGGAGGTTATTCCAAAAAAGAAATCCTCAAACATTTTCAAAGTTCATCCATCACTTGCTTTTATCACAGGCACGTCCACGGGAGACTCTTTGTCATGACAGCCTTAATCTATCCCATATGTGATAGTAGTACGTGTGCAACTGCAACCATCTGAGCAACTATCTGTGTTCCTCCATCGATCTTACTCTGTCTAGTTTCATTAATTCAAGGTCATCTGCTTGTTCTTCTGCCACCTTGGTGACAGCTTCTGAATGTAGGCAGGATGGGAAGATCTGGCTTGCAACATGATTTACAATGCAAACAGAGTCTCTTTATCAGGGAATTATAGTTGCACAATAGCAGTGCTGTCTTCCTCAATGAGGTATGTGCAGACGTACAGCCGTTGGGGTTAGAAGTTACTTAGGTGGGGAAATAGTTGGATCCGCATTCAGACAGCTTCAAAAACAAGGGATGTTTCTATTTTTAAAATGAGAGTAAAAGTGCAAGACAAAGACATGGATGTGTCCTGCACTATATGGTTCTCTCAGCATGGAAATTGATCACATCCATAGTTAGATGTGTGCTTCATAATGAGTTCCAAGTGGTTGTTTTTTAAAAAAAATACATATGTTGCTTTTTTTAAAGTACAAAGAAATATACAAAAAGGATATTTAAAAAGCATAAAGACACAGGACCACAGAGAGAAAGAACAAATTGGGTGAATGGGGAAATCAATGAGATGTGAATCTGGGCTAGGCATATATGTACCTTAATAGAAACTTGACCATGTGTCAAAGAATGCATTTTCTTGTATCTTCTTCCAACTTTCTCCACTAAAAAATGTGTATATGTTGTTCAAGCAACCCCCCCCCCATTCCTGGATTCTCATCTGTGCAGTGATTATTAATGTAAATGCTACCCTTTGCTCACAAAACCCCCAGAGGAGTTGAGGAGATCCTCTTGTCGCTCAGCATGGTCCAACCTCCAGCTGAGACACTTTCTCTCTATTTTTCTGGAATAAAAGGGCGGGGCACCAGGGAGTATTTAATGAGCCTATTTCTGGGAAACTGCACAATTACCCTGAATTTCTACAGCATTTCTTGAGGGAGTCATTAAGTGGCTTCATGCTAAGCATGTGTTGTAGTTATATCCCCCCCCCCCTCCAATGCAAGGATGTCACAATTAACAAGAGAAGACATATTCATGTCAGACATCTTGGACATGCTTGTCACTATCTTCTCAGTTGGCAGCATAAATCCACACTACCTCTATTGCTGCTTCCCCATCAGACCAGCAACAGGTATCACCCAATGTCATGCAATAGGGACCATCAGCAAAGGTGAAAGCCCTGCTATTATTTATTCATTCATTCATTCATTCATTCATTCATTCATTCATTCATTCATTTGTACTGTGCCCTTCTCACCCTGAAAGGGACTCAGAGTGGCCTTACAATAGGCACAATTTGATGCCTTATCAAACAACAAATAATAATAAATAAACATGTACATTAAAAGCATAAAATTAAAAAGAAATAGTAAATGAGCAATGTGGCAATCCGATCTATTGTTATGAAGATTTATTCCAAAGACGACTAATGGATACGAATATTAACAAACCTTTTAGAATTACCAAGCTTGATTCGAGGCACAATTGCATGAATACTCGTGGTCACTCACATCAAAATGGCACTGATACCCCAACTGTAGCTAATTTAGCATGTTGCTGGCTGATGTTTTTCTGTTTTTGTGTAACTATTTTTCATTTATTTACCGCATTTGTACCGTGCCCTTCTCATCCCGAAGGGGACTCAGAGCCACCTTACAATAGGCACAATTCGATGCCTTATCGAACAACAAAATAAACATGTACATTAAAAGCATAAAATTAAAAACAATATAAACATTAAAACCACTTATTAAAACCACACAATTCGTAATCATAGTTAAGGCCATTCCAGTCATAATTGCACATTCCCTCTGCTCTTATTACACTGCATTTCCTCCCAAAGGCTTGGTCCCAGAGCCATGTCTTCACTTTCTTTCTAAAGGTCAGGAGGGAGGGGCTGAGGAGGGAGCTCCATAGCCAAGGGGTCACCACTGAGAAGGCCCAGGTACTGTAGGCTATATTTCAGAAGGAAAAACTGGCAAAACCACCTGTGAGTATTCCTTACATGGGGTCACCATAAGTCAACAGATAACTTGACAGCACATAGATATGGCTGTGCCAGAGTGATGATGTTAAAATAAGTACCCTCATTCCTCTTCTTGAAGTAATGTGTGGTTTTTGAGTTTGTGCTATTCTAGTTCTCATTTGAATTAAGCGGAAAATAATTACACCATGTTCCTCTTATGTCTTGTTGACTTTGATAGTCTGTATAAAATCACAATGGGATGTATTTTAAAAGACAGCCTTTCCCACCTTTCCTCCAGGCCTTTTAATTTGATATTTTTGTGCTACTCTTTTTTATTCATCACTTTTATTGACTGTGGTTTTATAGTGTATATGTTTTTTTTAGAAATGTTCTGTGTAAAATGCCTTGAAAATTCTAGTTGAAGCACAGTGCACATGTTATTCTGAGCAACAGGGGTGGTAAATCATTCAGAAATATCAGGTTCAACCAATGGTTGGGCATATAAATCAGAATTTTTCCAAAGGTAATACCATCCTTTTTCCTTTGAAATGATGAGACAAACAGAAAACCAGGAAGACCAGATGTAAAGGAAACCACCATAATGTGACAAAAGATAATATTTAATACACTGAAGAATGTCCTGAGGACTTTGGTGAATATATATCTCAAGAAAAGAAAGGCAGGAAGGATTCCAAAATAGCACACTCCATACATTGTACAGTGGTGTGATGTATACCCGACCTACTTCTGTCTGCTTCTCTCTGTATTCTCCAAAAGGTTTTGTTTTACTTCTCAAATTCTTGGTTGGAATCAAATTAATAAATGTTGGCAGATGGGACAAAAATATGTTCTGGACCAGTAAAATCAAATTCTGCAAATGTTTAGAAATATGTACCAGCAGCTAAAGGTCTCCTCCATTTTTGCTTTTTGTTTAAATCTTATCATGCATATATTGCAATTTTGTTGTTAGGAGTAATGTTCCATTACCAAGCTGAAATATTTTGTAGCTATTACAATTTTGACCCAGACCTGATTCTAAAAGCATTCGAAATGCGGAAGATGAGACAGATGGAATATAAGGTCAAGCATAAAGAGATGCAATTTATTCCAAAGTTTGTTAAAGTTGAACAGTTAATAAAGTCCACCCTATCCCTTTAGAAAAACAATACACTTAAGCAGCAACAGCCATTGGCTTTTGTTTCAGTGGGATCATGAATGCTCTCTAGGTTTCAGTTCATTTTTTCAAAATGAATCTAGCTACCTCAAAGTTCAGACTAAAATCCAGAGTGGATTTGCTGTCTCATTGATAGGGAAGCCCTATTTGCCACTGCTCTTTCAGGATGAATAACACAATATCTGATTTATTCAGTTTTTGCTGAAAATTCCTATGCCATCTGACTCTGATGAACTGAAGTTTGTCAACTGGGTCTTAATTGCTACTTATATAAAAATCAAAGTATGTTTGTCTGTCTGTTTGTACAACAAAGGTTGTTGCCAGGTGAAGTGGCTCTCTGTAATGTCACTGGATTGGCTATTACTAGATAAATAATTGACTGTTGATAAGTGAGGTGGTCCTCTGTTTTCCTCTTTGTCACTGGGAAAGGAAGGTGACATAGGTATGACATATGTGAGGTCCTCTCAGAAGGGAGAAAGGGGAGTGGAAGGAAGCAAAGAAGGAAGCAAAGAAAGAAAGAAAGAAAGAAAGAAAGAGAAAAAAGATGAAGAAAGGAATGTAGAATGAAGGGAGGGAAAGGGAAGAAAGAAAAAAGAGGGAAGGAAGCAAGAAGGAAGAGAAAGAAAGAGAAAAGAATGGGGGAATGCTAAGAGAGGAGAGAGAAAGAAGGGATGAAAGCAGAGGGACAATAGCCCAGAAACACGTGCCAGTGGATTGAGAAATTTATAGAACCACACAATTTGTTTTATATATGTCTATGATTCTTTGATTTTTTTTTTGTGTTAAATCTATATATACTTCTTTCTAACACCACAAAGATTTTTAACCAGTTATAATAAATCCTAGGTGGGCAAGAATCTTTTCAGTTTGGAATTTATTCTGCGTGGAAAATGCATGCAGATTTTTGCACAGAAAGTGACTTTTTAAAAAACACAAAATACATTTATAAAAAAATATTATGCACAAAAATATTTTGTGCACAGAAAACAGGGTTTCTGGACATCTCTGTGCACAAAACAACATCTGTACATAGAAAATACTTGTCTGCATATAAATGTTGCTTTCTGCCAAAAAAATGTGGTTTTCTATTTTTTTAAAAAAACATGCATTTTGTACACAATATGTCTTAAAATACAAATATTCTACAAAAACTGCAGTGCCAGTAAAAGATTTACACTTCTACAAGTGAGATACCTCTCTGAAGACCCATTCTCATACAAAATATCTTTCTGAAGATCTATAAGCCTTATTGAGCTCTACCATCCTCCCAGGGTAAGATGTGGTGGGATGGGGTGTGATAGGGTGAGGGGTTATTGTATTTTCTCTGTGTATAGTTATTCAGAATACAAACATTTTCTAATTAGCAGTCCAGGGCAGTTTTTTTTTATCTTAGCCAGTTTGTAACATATTTGATGGGAAGTAATAATCAGAGATAATCCTATTTTGCTTTTCTTGGTCACAGTCCATTACTAAAACTGAGCAAACAAGTTTATTACAGCAACAAAAATATTATAATTAACAAGGACACTCCAATAAATTGAGCCACTTGGCTGCTGGAAAGATAAATTCCCATTTCATTGAACAATCTGCACCTGTTGCACACAAACTCTACTCATGGGAATGTATTTATTTATTTATTTATTTATTTATTTATTTATTTTCAGCATTTTTATCCCGCTCTTTTCAGCCTGAAGGCGACTCAGGGCAGCATACAGATTGGCAACAATTTGATTCCATAAACACACATACATATCAATTAAAAACATTGGGAGCAAACTGGCAGCCAGTGGAGCTGGCGCAACAGAGGAGTTGTATGCTCCTGTTAGCAACCTGCTGCCGCCCATTGGATCATTTGAAGCTTCCTAACAGTCCTCAAAGGCAACCCCACATAGAGTGTGTTGCAGTAGTCTATACAGGATATAACCAGAGTATGGACTAACATGGCCAAGTCAGTCTTCCCAAGGTAAGGGTGCAGGTGGCGCATAAGCTTTAACTGTGCAAAGGCTCCCCTGATCACTGCTGAAACCGGGGGTTCCAGGCGCAGTGATGAGTCCAGGATCACACCCAAGCTGCGAACCTGTTTTCGGGGGGAGTACAACCTCATCCAACACAGGCTGTAACCCTATACCCTATTCAGCCTTCCGACTGACCAGGAGTACCTCTGTCTTGTCTGGATCCAATTTCAATTTGTTCGCCCTCATCCAGACCATCACAGCTGCCAAGCATCAGTTCAGGACCTGAATAGCCTCCGTAGTAGCAGGTGGAAAGGAGTGATAGAGTTGAACATCGTCTGCAAAGAGATGGCATCAAACTCCAAAACTCTGGTCATATCCAAGTCAAAAGTCTAATTAGTGAAGTCAAGCGAAGAATTACAGAGCCTGGTCAGGAACAACAACAAACAATATCCAGGGTTACAATCCAGTAGTCAATTGTCAGGGTTCATAAATCAAAGGCCAGGAATCCAGGAATACTAACCAAAGTTCAGAAGTCAAGCCAGGAAATCAGGAATTCAAACTGAAGTCAAAGTCCGTAAGGTAAAAGCCAGGAATTCAATTGCTACAGTCCACAAGTCAAAGCTAGGAATTCAGGAATACAAACAGGGTTCAAAAATAGTACAAGTAAACCAAGGTAAGAGTCCAGAAATCCAACCAAGGGAAGGAGAGACAAGGTTCAGGACAAGGGTATGAAGTTGCCTGCTTCCCCAAAACTACTCCACAGAGGCTTCTATATTTAGAAGTCTCATCTGAAGCTTGTTTCATCCAGCCTCTAATCACTGGAGCCCAAGACTGGATCTGCACTGTCCTATATCCCAGGATCTGATTCCAGATTATCTGGCAGTGTAGATTTAGGTAATCCAGTTCAAACCAGGTAATCTGGAATTAGATCTTGGGATATCGGGCAGTATATATCCAGCCTAGGACCCTTTCCTTGTTCCAAGCTTGTTGGAAATACAAGCTCCACTGGCTGCCAGACTTCTACCGAGTACAATTCAAAGTGCTGGCTTTAGCCTATAAAGCCCTAAACAGTTTCGGTCCAGCTTACCTATCTGAACGTATCTCCCTCTATGAACCATCTTGGAGGCTAAGATCGTCCAAGGAGGCCCTGCTCTCGGTCCTGCCTCCTTCACAGGTGTGACTGGTGGGGACGAGAGACAGGGCCTTCTCAGTGGTGGCTCCTGGTCTATGGAACGCCCACCCCAATAAAATTAGATTAGCGTCCTTCCTCTTGGCATTCAGAAAAAAAGCAAAAACATGACAGTTGAACCAAGCATTTGGGCAGTAAGCAGGACAAAAAACAAACATGATTATGTGCAATTGTTATTTGTTACTGGAACGTCCTGGACCATGTTTTGGATCATGTGATTGTAATATTTATATTAATATGTTTTTAATCCATTGTTTTGATGTTTTAGTGTAGTTACATTTTATGATTTAATTGATAATTTTATGTTACTGTTGCTTTATGTTAGATTTTTATGTTTTGTAAGGTATTGAATTCTGCCGTGAATATGTTAGAAACTGCTTTAAGTCATCCGTCGTCGTCGTCGTCGTCCCCCCCCCCCCCCGGGGTGAGAAAAGTGGTATATAAATGAAGTAAATATATATAGGGCAATATATATCCAACCTAGGACCCTTTCCTTGTTCCAAGCTTGTTGGAAATACTGGGAAGTATCCTCTTTTGCTAGAGATCTGCTCCTAGCAGTATCTGAACCAGACTGACTGCTGGCTATGATATTCCCTAGGCTCTTCTGACAGCAGCCTCATCTACACTGCCATTTAATGCATTTTGAAACTTTTCACAGCCGGCAGAGCAAAGCTGATGAATTCTGTTATCAGAGATGGTTTGTGGGCAATCCAAACCCACTATAGTTATTCATCTTTAAATTAAGTTTGCACTATTATCCTCTTTCCTGGGGGCAGGAGGAGGGAATCTGTCTGCTTAAAAAGGAAAATAGTGGAATGTGTTTTTTCAATTTATGAAGCCAACTATTCTGAATAATAATCTTTCTCTCTTTTTCCCCTCTCCCACACTTTGCACTAATTTGCGTTTAGCAAATAAAATCTGGCTATGTAAAATGAAGGTTGTCTGGTTTTAAGCCTGCAAAGCCACCAATTCTGTGTAATTAAAATTAATCACATATACATCCCACACAGACTTCTCATCACACAGCGCACAAAGAATACAACCTCAAAGATATGACTAGTTTCTATCATCATCATCGCCACTACCACCACACTATCATCTCCCAAACACATTCGTAATTTCAGTAGTTTGTGGTTATATTTAGAAGCTCTGTGAAGGAAGAGTCCATTTTAAGGTTTTTTCCCCCCACTTCAGAGTCAAAGTACATGTTGTGGTTGCTGCACAGCATGTAGTCAAAACTCCTTTTTTGCTGAAATTAATTGCACATGGGGGTGGTTTGTGGGTTATCAGCATGACACAAGGAAAACTTTCTCAGTCACAACCCTCTGAAATTTGCAGCAGTTGGGAAAGAAGTTACCAAGAGCTACAGAAAAAAGCCCCTGACAAATTTGAATCTTGCAAAACTGCCTTTTTTGAATCAATGTCAGATTTTTATTAACTAGAGCAACATAATAGTTTTCTGCTCTATCTGCCAAATTCATTGAGAGAAGGATATATTTTACACTATTTCAGGAAGGGTCTGATAAAATAATTTTCTCCTACTGGAAATGAAGAAGAAGGTCTATGGTTTCAAGCCCAGAATATTTACTGGATAGATTTCAGAATGATTTGAGTGTCTGATTTTCCCGAGTTGCCAGATGCAACCAGGAAGTGACTGAGGGACAGGGCTGGATTGTTTTTCGCCCTAATTTTGGCAGACTGGAATGGGAGGGGAGGAAGAAAACACATTGTCCTCCAAAGCTTGGCTCTTCCCTTTAAGCTTCTTGCACGCCGGTTGATAAAAGCATTTCCTCGAAACCTTTACGATCCTGAGACAGCAGAATTGCCTTTACAGAAATCAACGAGCTGGAAGAAATTGGCAGCTTGATCATTAAAACCTTGAACAACACGTGTTCTGTCCATGGCTGAAGGGTGGCCTCAAGAGATGAAAATGTGCTTCATACTTAAAAACTCTGCGTGTAAATGCAAGTGGCTTCCTGTAAAGAAAGGATTTCAGAAACTGGTTTGACATTGAGAAGCTGCAGCCATTCTGTAGTACACGCTATTACTCTTTTAGAAACAAACCTTAACACACCTGTGTTTTTCAAGCTTATTTCATAACACTGATGAAATCCAAGTTAGCATTGGGAGGAATGCTCTTCTTTCATGGCATAGAACTACTTGTGTTGAGAGATTTTGGCCATGTGACTCGAGAGAGTCTCTAAGTTGATGTTAGTGGCCTGGATAAGATTTGATATACGTAGCACTAGGGGTCTCCCACTGCCAGGCTTTTCTTCCTAACTCAGGTAATGTTGAAGCAAAAGAGTCTCAACATAGTGGGCATTTGGTAGCCAGGCAGAGCAAACATCCAACAGGAGAAACGGGAGAAGTTTGCATTATGTGCCGTGCATTGTGCAGTTCACTGCGGCTTCATTCCAGAGCATGCTCCACCCATATGTACATTGGGATAGACCCAGGAGAATTAAGACTCCAGGAATTCATTCCAGGTGCTCCAGCTTAGATTAGTGAAGCACTTAGTCTCCTGTGGTCCATTTCCAAGACAGACTTTGAATGAGTGGCAGGCAACCAGCTGTAGGGCATATCTTAGCATTTCATATCTCTTTTATTTGAGTGCCCTACAGTCTTTTGGTCTCTAGATGAATTACATTTTTCTCCTTCTAGCATTTCATTCCACCTCCAAAAAATTGGAATTCTCAAGCATCAAATTGATTCTTTTTGTATCCAAAGCAAGGATGTTAGAACTGAGCTTTTATAATTCTATCACAGTTACTGCTGGTTTAACCCAGATCTACTTCTGCTCTGCTCAAGGATGTGGGGTAGATATTGTGGTATTACAAATCACAATAGATTCTACATTTTCTACCAATGGATACAGATGGAATTTGCATTTGAACATCATATGGGTAGCTGCATTTAGCCAAGTCCTAGGGCAGTTCCAGACAGGCAGTTATCCCAGGACCATTCACATTTAAAAAACACGGATGTGTTTTTTAAACGTGAATAGTCCTGGGATAACTGGACCATTGTGTGCGCACTTTCTGGGGTGGGTGTCCAGATGCTCTCATGGGACTGGCCCACAAGAACATCTGGAAAATTACTCCTCTCCCCCCCCCCTGCTCTCCTGGTGTGTCATTTCTATACACAGGGAGAGCTTCTCTAACACTGTACTGGAGGCCAGGTAAGTTTTCTTTACTTTTAAAAGGAAGTTGGGAGCTGTGGGGAGAGGGGTGGGTATTCCTCCAGTTTTCCAGACACCAGAAATAGTGGGTTTATCCCACATCTTCCAAGAAGGTGCAGAATAAATCCAGTTCTAATTCATTCTTTATAAACCAGGGTTTTCCTGGTTTGTGGTAAATTAATTCGGGATTGTCCAGGATGTCATCCGGACAGCCTCTTCTTTATTGCAGAGTTACTGCAACAAAGGGGCTGTCTGGATGCGTAACATACCCAGGAATACACTACCTTGTTTTCTGTTTGAAAATGACAGTATGACCCCAAGAACAAGAATAATATCTGTCCCATTACTGATCTGTCTTTTAAAATAAAACACTGACCATCATCTATAACCAGAACCAACCAGATGGTGCTAATTTCAATCCTGAGTTTCCTAGGAAAGACTTTGATTCTCTCTGAAACCTTCAAGGCTGGGTTTGATACACCAATGGTAGAAAGCGCCACCATATATTTTTAACCTACTAAAATATAAGATTCCTTCTCAAAGCTGCCATATACAAATATCTATGTTACTATACTTGTTGCAAAGTAATTTTCTTTTTGTAAACAAAGAAAATTTGTTTACAAAAGCAGCCAGACTGGCTTCCATGTTTCATAAACCTCTTCAGGATTTCTCTTCTTTTTGCCTTTTGTATCTTCCACACACCCTGAACTGCCTGGCTTCCCACAATACTAAATTCTAGAATCTAGGGACTCCTCTACATCTGCAGCTTAATCTGGGGTCAGTCTGGAGCAGGTTCTGAAGGCAGCTCCACATGCCATCCCAACCCAGAGTTGAGCTGGAGCTAAATCATCTTAGTCCCACTGGACCATCACTTTATCCCATTGGACCCCCTCTATCACACAAATGCCTCTGCTGATGTTAACCTGAGCCGCCCACAGTGGTCTGGAGCTTTCCCAGAGTTCTGCAGTCATCTGGCAGTGGCAATATGGACTCAATCCATCCCCTTTTCCCTGCATTGATCACCACGGGAAAGGGGGATGATGGTGATGGCCCATGTAGACTGTAGACCAGCTACCTTATCACATTAGCCAAGTGAAGCATCCAAAATGAGGGACTGCTGGGGTGACTTTGTCGCATGCTGCTCCCTAGCAGTGGCCCTTCCCCCATCAAACAGCGGAAGAGTCACTTGGGCAGCGCAGAAGTGTGTGAGAGGGAAGCATCATACAATGATTCCCATTCAGTTGGAGGAAGGGGCCCCACATAAAGTTCCTTTATGTCATGTGATGGGCAATGTGCCCAACTATCCCCCAGCTAGAGTGGAAGTGGTAAGTGTGATGAGGTCCCAAGTCAAATGTGCATTGGTACACTGTTGTCCATAGTGAGCCAAAGCTGTTGGGTTGTTCCAAATCTTGGCCAATCTACACAGCATCCCTTGACCTTACTTAACCTGTGACTAAGCATTATTATAAGCACCAGAAGTAACAAAACATCATGAAGACAGTCAGGAGCAAATGTATAGTGAGTATGGGATATCTAGCCCATGTAGACAAGCTCACAGAAAAGTCAACAAGAAATCTATATTTCTGCCTGCCTGAAATGAAGACCAAAGCTCACACACATTATCATATACCGAAATTATGACAGATTGTTATCATTTCATAGGTGTTGCCTGCTAAACCAAGCCTGTTAGTCCTGAAGTTCTCCTTCAAGAACACACACACATTCTTAAATAAGTGCTGAGATTTATAAATATTTATTTTGTGGCAGTCATAGCATATGTAGAAGTCATCCAAATAATAGAAGTTACATAAGTGACATAAACAGAAAAGAATTCAGAAAGACTGTGAGGTAACTATCTCATGTTTTGGAATTTAATTCAATAATAGATGTTGATGAAACTATTAGTAGGAACTTTTAAAAATACTACTGTTGACATCACAGACTTAGAGAGCGTGAAAACATAATCATAGTCTGTTGTGTCAACTTTTTTTCACCTGCAAGAGGATTTTAGGGGAAATACCAATGTAAAATATAACAACAACCCAGAAACAAATGGATTACATTAGATGAAATTGGTGTTGGAAGACACCTCTTGGGCCATCCAGTCCATCCCCCTGCCAAGAAGCAGGAAAATTGCATTCAAAGCACCCCTACAGATGGCCATCCAGCCTCTGTTTAAAAGTCTCCAAAGAAGGAGCCTCCATCACACTCCGGAGCAAAGAGTTCCATTGCTGAACAGGTCTCACAGTTAGGAAGTTTTTCCTAATGTTCAGGTGGAATCTCCTTTTCTGTAGTTTGAAGCCATTGTACCACTAATAATTGCTGCCAGTTGAAAATGCAAGTGTTGACAAACTGAGACAAAACTTGATTTTTTATGAAAGCATTTTTTCCTTATTGTCCAAAAATAAATTTTAGAGCAAACCAAATAGTGGTACCCACAGGGTCATATCCACTCATGTTCATTTAGTGGAAAGCATTTCTTCTTGTGCAGATTGGAGGATTTTCCTCAATCCTCTTACCACCCAAACACTGTCTCCCCAAGAAAGCTGTTCCTGGCACTGGTGGGACCTTGTGGTATGCAATTAATATTAATAACGGTACTAAGGGCAGTTGTAGATGGGAATATAGTAAACTATAATTGTATTTCCTGACTTACACTAGTGCAAGCACTTGTTACTCTGGTGGAATGCCCAAATATTAACCATTATGTTTATTATATGTATAACAATCTCATATTTCAAGGCTTCACTTTGCTCCATTTTAGTAACAGCAAAGTGAACATATTGCCAGAGATCCATTTCTGGCAGAGCACCAGTGGCCCCCGGCAGATCAGGGCACCAGTGCCAATATGCTGACTGCCTGGAATGCAAAATATCTGGAATGCAAAACTGTTTTGGACACTCCAGATTATTTTGCCTGGTATAGACATAGCATGAAATAGAATAGATATCACCTATGTGATTTCAATATATGCAGCCTCAAGTACCACCAGTTGATACCAAGTGCAGATTGCAATGTCCAAATGTTTGTGCACCCCTGCATGATGCTTTGCAGAAAGTGAAGAAGAACAAGAGTGACCATACTCTTTGTGACTTCACATAAGTGTCCAGTGGGAAATAGTCTACAATATTAGAGACACCTTTTGTCAAATCCAGACAGGCACAGATATGTTCAAGATTAGTCTTGTAAACTTTTCACTAAATATATATTTCTAAACACGTGTTACTGAATTGAAGTGAAGCCTTGAAATATGGGATTGTTATACATATAATAAACATAATTGTCAATATTCAGGCATCAAAATTAAGTGTTTTTAAATCTTGTTGATTTGAATTGTTTAAAGCATTGAATGTGGATGTCCAAATATTGACCATTTAAACATAGACTTTGTTTAGCTAATGTTCTGGTTGTGTTTATGAAGCCAGAAATATAAATCAGAGAGCTTTTCTGGCACATACTATAGACAACACTCTTTCAGGTTATAACATAAATCAACATAAAAAGAAATGATAGACTACACCAGGAAAGAAAAAGATAGGTAATACCAAACAACGTGGCATTTAATAGACAGAAGCATTGTTTAACTATCCGGCAATCCATATAACTCTTGTTAATGAGGAAATCTTTCAAATAAATTATATCTTTGTTTTGACAGCCATCGAAGACCAAGGTTTCAAGAAGAGCAGGTAGAAAGATCCGCAGTTACTGCATAAACAGGAATGTAATTGCTATATTTTAATTTCTTCTCAAAAATTAACCAGTTATAGTTAGTTGCAAAGAACTCTTTTGACAGTATTTATTTCATAAATTGCAGTGGCAGAACACTGACAAACAAAAGGTGTATGGATATCCCCATTTACTTTTGCTTTTTATTTTGGCATTGGAGACTTTATTGAAAGACAACAGACAAGATGAAAAATTACCATGGAGTAAAATGGGAGGAAGACCAGTATAAACTGGTGGATGTTCCAGTGGTAATGATTCAAAATCCATTGGATTCAATGAGGGCTCTTTTGGAGGGAAAATTTGTTAGAGAATTCTCCCAAAAATAGCAGAGCATCCAAAAATATAAACAGGATACTTAATTGAGCAGTCAGCTGACAGCAAGCAGAAAAGTGAAACGTTGTGTGGGCTTAGCAGGCAAAGATACTTGTTTAATCCTTAAAGTTACAAAAAGGTTTATTTACAAATAAGAATTAAATTCCTTGATAGGAAAAAATTGGGTCTAAGCTTCTCTCTAACTCTGTAACTTCCAAAACAAGAGGAAAAACAGCTTAGACAATTTGGAAAATGAGTTAACAGGAAGTCATTGGCGATTATATGTTTTTAATGATTTTACATGGTTTTTATAATGTGTGTTAAATGTTTTAATTGTGTTTTATGTACAGAGTGGCATTGAATTGCTGCCAATTTGTAAGCCACCTCGAGTCGCCTTCGGGCTGAGAAAGGTGGCATGGAAATACTGTAAATAAATAAATAAATAAATAAATAATAAAACCTCAAAACACTACATCTCTTCAAACACAGAGAGTAAAGAAAGGTCTGAGTGCAAAGGTAGAAAAAGCATAAGTCTTCAACAAAGGCAAGCAACCTGAAGAATATCCATTCTACTTCACCAATCAGGATGGGAGCAGAAAGAGAACAAATATATACATTCCAATAGACTGCAGACTTGGGCAGTGTGGGGTTGAATTCCAACAAAATGAGTGTGTTTCAGACATGTTTGCATCAAAAGTAAATTATGATAAAACAAAACCGATGACCAAAAATAAGAGTTCAGAAGAGGAAAATGAACTAATCTTTCCAAGTTTAAAGTGAAAAGAGGAAGATTAAGTATTTAGGAGTTACAATTATTAAGAATAACAGTTTATTATTTTATAATAACTGAAAAACTCTGGAAAGAAATTAAAATGGATTTAGATAAATAGGGAAAGTCACATGTCTGCCTTGTGGGGAGAACTGCAGTAATAAAAGCAAATAAAAGGCTTCTATTTTATTTTCAAACGATTCCCAGCATAAGAAATTGAATACCCTTTGTGCAATGACAGAAATAAATTTCCAGATTTGTATAGCAGGCAAGAAAATCTAGGCTAAAACTCTAAATATCATATGTTGCAAAATAAAAGGGTGGACTGATATTTCATAATATTAAACTGTATTAATGAAGTATGTTTGATGTGGCTGAAGGAATGGATCTTGCTTAAAGTTGTGTCTTTTGGACACAACTTGAAAATCATGACTTAAGATTTAGGTGGCTAGATAATGTTAAGAGTATGCTAGTTGTAAAAGCCACTATATGAGAAAGATACCTTTCAAGCATAAATATTTTTAAGAGACTTTTTTCCTAAGAGTGTTAGCCACTTCGACACAGCAAGTTTTTCTTATGAAAGAATGGGTTAAAAACTGGGAATAGCTGATCTACTTGAAACAAGACATTGAGGAGTTTAAATCAAAAGAGATGCTTCTTAAGGAAGGAAAGGATCTCAGTTGGTTTGCTTTGCTTTGTAGGCACTGAATGTTTGCCTTGTGTTGTATATGCTGGAATCTGCCCTGAGTCCCTTCGGGAAGATAGAGTGGAATACAAATACATTATTATTATTTGAGACACAACAAGATTAGTACACAGCAAACAAGGTCACTATGCTGGCTGTTGTGTTGGATCACACGTCAGACACATCCCAGGTGTCTAAGACTGTGTGATGTATCAGCCACACTACTACTCCTTTCCACCAAACTCCAAGGAAGCCGCTCAGATCCTAAACCACTGTCTGGCCACTGAATGATGGCCAACAAGCTGAAGCTAAATCCTGACAAGACAGAGGTCCTCCAGGTCAGACGCTCAGCCAATCGGGATATAGGATGGCAACCTGTGCTTAACGGGGTCACACTCCCCCTGAAGACTCAGGTCCGCAGTCTGAGGGTCCTTCTGGACTCAGCACTGGCACTTGATGCTCAGGTGTCAGCAATGGCTAGGAGGGCCTTTGAACAGTTAAAATTCATGTGCTAGCTGCGACTGTACCTCGAGAAGTCTGACTTGTCTATTGTGATCTACGCCCTAGTTACCTTAAGATTCGATTATTGTAATGCACTCTACGTGATGCTGCCCCTGAAGACAGCCTGGAAACTACAGTTGGTGCAAAGGTCGATGGCCAGGTTGTTAACTGGAGCAAATTACATGGAGTGGTCAATCCCCTTGTTTAAACAGCTCCACTGGCTGACCTCCCAATTCAAGGTGCAGGTCATCATCTATAAAGCTCTAAATGATTCGGGACCTGTCTATCTTCAAGACCGCATCTTCCCTTATGAATCTACATGATCCTTAAGATCTTCTGGGAGGCCCTTCTCTCACTTCCACCTCCGTCACAGGCTCAATTTGTGGAGACGAGAGAGAGAGGGCCTTCTCGGTTGTTGCCCCCCGACTCTGGGATTCCCTCCCCAAGGAAATCAGATTAACACCTTCCCTATCCACTTTTTGTGAGCATCTAAAGACCTGGGTGTTCTGCTGTGCATTTGACTAAACAATTCCCTTAACGATGGCCCTAGCCAGGACTCAAAAATTTTAGCCACGCACTTTACTACTGTTATATTCAAAGTTAGAATGTTCTTTCCTATATTGCCCTTATCCTAATTGTTGCTATACTATCTATGCACTTTAGTTATTAGCCCTATATTCTGAATTGTAAACACCAGTCCGTCCTTCTATATCAAGACTTGAATTACACTATTGTTGTTGGTTTTGATGTTTGTGTTATTTTGTCATAACAATGTGTTATAATTGTTGTTTTATGTTATTTTAATTGATGCTATGCATTTTAATGTGTTATGTTTTTTAACTGTGTTGATTGGACTTGGCCCCATGTAAGCCGCCCAAGTCCCTTTGGGGAGATGGAGGCAGGGTATAAAAATAAGTTGTTATTGTTATTATTATTATTATTATTATTATTATTGGCGAATAATGTGTGCAGATCCCAGTAGGGTGGCCATTTGCAGCTGACAGATGATAATTTTGTCTGCAATGATTGTGTAAAAGTGCAGGCCAAGGACTTTAGGCATTGTACCCAGTGTTTGCCATCACCACTGGGACCACCTTTACTGGCTTGTGCCAGAGTCTTTGCAACTCGATCTTTAAATGCTCATATTGTGTTAGCTTTTCCAGTCGTTTCTCTTCAGTCCTGCTGTCATCTGGGATTGCAACATCAATGATCCATACTTTGTTTTTTAATACAATTGTGGGATGATGATGATGATGATGATGATTATTATTATTATTATTATTATTATTATTATTATTATTATTTGCTTATAAGAATTGAGTGACTAAAAATAGTGTGAAACTTTTTAAATGTTCTAGTTTATAGGAACTTTACCTTATACCAAAAAATTAAATATAATAAACTGGAAGTCCAAGTGTTCCAGAAGGATTGACTTCCACAATACAAGGTTTTAACTCAATAAGCCTATGAATTTTTCTACTAAGCAATGTATAGTATTGCAGCGTAAGAGCTGTTTGTTCTAAAATGAAAGAGCACATACAAATAACAAGCACAGCACTTGTTTATAGAACTATTCCCTTTAAAGAAGGACTCTTCTAGTCTAGGATAATCCCTTTTTCTAATTTAGGAATATTCACTGGGCATCAGAGAAGGCAGGCATACAAACATCTCAATGCATTATTTCAAACTATGCTTCCTAATATATTTCTATCCATTTCACAACAAAGGGCTCAGACATTGAAAGCTTCAAGACTTATCCATTTCAAACCATTGTGGCAATAATGTCTGTGCCAACTAATCCTAGGTAAAATAAATGTTGTGGCTGAAAACAGTAAAACAGAATGCATAGGTTGCTGGTGTTTAAAGTGAGGTATATTTTCAGATAGGTTGCTCTTTTGAAAAAAAACTTATTCTGAGTTTACACATTTATTTTTCTCTTTCAAGCTGAGATAATATTACAATCATTTATTACAGTGTTTCTCAACCTCCGTAATGCTGCGGCCCCTTAATAAAGTTCCTCCTGTTGTGGTGACCCACAACCATAAAATTATTTTTGTAACTAATTTTGCTACTATTATGAATCGTAATGTAAATATCTTATATGCAGGATGTATTTTCATTGACTGGACCAAATTTGGCACAAATACATGATACACCCAACTTTAAATACTGGTGAGTTTGGGGGGGGGGGGGGAGGTGATTTTGTCATTTGGGAGTTGTAGATGCTGGGATTTATAGTTAACCTACAATTAAAGAGCATTCTGAACTCCACCAACAATGGAATTGAACCAAGCTTTGCACACAGAAGTCCCATGACCAACAGAAAATACTGGAAGGGTTTGGTGGGTATTGACCTTGAGTTTTGGAGTTGTAGTTCACCTACATGCAGAGAGCACTGCGGACTCAAACAAGTATAGATCTGGACCAAACTTGGCACAAATACTCAATATGCCCAATGTGTACATTGATGCAGTTTGGGGAAAATAGACCTTGAAATTTGGGAGTTGAAGTTGCTGGGATTTATAGTTCACTTTCAACCAAAGAGCATTATGAACCCCACGAATGGTAGAATTGGGTCAAATTTCCCACACAGAACCCCCTACAATCAACAGAATATACTGTGTTTTCTGATAGCCTTGGCAACCCGTCTGTCATCCCCCCTGTGACACGCCCCAGGGGTCCTGACTCCCAGGTTGAGAAAAGCTGATTTATTAGCTCTAATGCTCACTCTATCACCCTACTATAACATATATGTGTGAAGAATCTGCATACCATATATAAAGTAGAATTGTATCCACAATCCCTGCTCTTGATTTCTGTACATTTGGCCCTTCAAATATTTGGGGCATCAACTCTGTGAAGGCTCAAGAGTAATGGAGGCTTTAGTCCAAAACATCTGACATCCCAAAGTATTCCTGCTGCAGTTGTAGTCAAAAGCAATCAATTACCTAAAATGGAGGTTAAATCAGGTTGAAGTTTAGAACTGATGTTATTTTTTGGCAGTATTTAAAAAGATGTGGAAAATATATTCTTGATGCACAAGAATTACATTTTAAACTGGCAAGGGAAAGCAAATTAACCAGTAAAGCCTGGTTCATAATAAAATTGTATTGGCTTGATAATTTGCTTTCCCATAAATAAGGTTATTTCTTAGCTACGGGCATGCAAGCAGATAGTCACCCTATCCAGAACTAGGAAACTTGCACAAGCTCTTTTTTGTTTTGTTTCTTCACTCATTGGACTTGAAGAAATGGCAGAACAAGTTGGTTTGTTTTTACTGTAGTGATTCATTTTAAAGTTGGGCCCTTGTTGTGCCAAGTTTTGACCCAGAACAAATATTTAGGGCTGAGTGACAAATCCTAAAAAGACAACAGCTTGATTTGAAACTCCAACAACCTTGCCTTGTTGCATTAGTATCACTTTACCAAGTGTACAGCCAGTGTTTTTTCAGCATCCACACCATTGTAAACACTATAACATTTGAAAATGGCAAACAGACTTTCCATTAGCTAGCAAAGAGGACCTTTGAAGGATTTATTATTATAATCATTATATTTATTTATACCCCACTTTATCTCCCCTGAGGGGACTCAAAGCATTTTAACATAAAAGCATTAGCATAACCATTTAAAATATACAAATATACAAACATTAAAACAGGATTAAATATAAACAGTATTTATAAATTCCCAGTTAAAAACTATTTAAACAAATTCAAAGTTTAAAAAAACAACAACAGTCTTTTGTATTGGTTGGTGGTTAATATTGTTCTATTCATCTCCACAGTACAAATTCCTAGCATGAATCCTTCAAGGTTTATTTCTGGTCTAAATTCAGAGTTTTTAATCATGCAAATTCTGCCTACAAGATGAAAAGGGAGGACTAATTTTAAGAAATGTACAACCTTCTAGCTGAAATCTTTTCTTGAGCACTATATTTTGATTTGGCCTAGGTATGTGCCCTTAACTGTTTCCACCTCTGAAACTCTTCCTAAATTGGAATTTGGTCCCTACATATCCTCCAACTGTCCCAATTTGGCAGGGACAGTCCCAATTAATCCTTTTTCAGCCCACTTTATCAACTGCTTTTATAATTCACAGTTTCTCATTCCTCCTTCCACTTTCCCTCTTTGGCATCAGTTACCACCTCATCACATTGACTTCAGGAACACTTCCAGGATGCTTCCTTGCTGGAGCTCACCGGAGCCCATCATACAACATAAGGTTACTTCCAGCAGGGCTCCATGAAGGCAGCATCCTGGCAGTGTGTTAGAATGCTGCCCAGAGAACATGGGAGGATCCCCATGTTCTCATTGAAAAAGCCAGGCAGTAACACTTTCTACCATGTAATGGGGAAAGTGATGCAGCAGGCAAAGTGGGGCATGGGGCAATGGTTTCCCCCCCTGCCGGCCAGATTTGCCATGGTGCATGGTGAATTTTCTGACTGTTGCTCAGCTTTAGGACCTCAGTGTGATGAGGTCCTTAGATTCAGGCCTTATCATATTGATCATTTAACTTCAAAACATGGCAGCATGTTTTAAACCTGATAATCGAATACAAGCAAACTCAGGTCCAAAATTGAGCCCTTAATGAACATCAGCACACTTCAGTGTAAAGCATGTCACATGACAAAATTGGTGCCAGAGACTGCAGATCGCTATGTGGACACCCAAAGCGCTTCGCTGATGCGCATATGCACATTCCAGAGAAGAGAGTTGAAAAAATAACTCATTCTCTGCAGATCCTGGAACCAATTTGAACCCAACATTTGTAGTATGTGTTATCATTACTATTTGGGCTTTGAACTGGTTCCAGGATTACCAAACTAATCATCCAAACACATTGTGTCAGGAGCAACTTGAGAAACTGCAAGTGAGAGAATTGGCTGTCTGTAAGGATGTAGCCCAGGGACGCCCAGATGTTTTTGATGTGTTGCCATCCTTGTGGGGGGTTTCTCTCATGTCCCTGCATGTCCATGCATGAGCTGACAGCAGGGACTGACAGGAGGAGCGCATCCGTGCTCTTCCCAGATTTGAACCTCTGACCTGTTGGTCTTCAGTCCTGCTGGCACAATGGTTTAATCCATTGTGCCACTGGGGGCTCCTAGATCCACACAGTGAAACTACTTCAGAAATCAGGAATGCAATTCACACCACTCATATTACTATACGTCAGGAGATAACGTTTCGGGAACATGGCCATACAACCTGGAAAACTTACAGCAACCACTTTAGTATGGTTTATCTTTGTTTGACTGGTGGATTCTAGATTAGCTTTTAAAAACCCAACTTTTCCAAGCTCCAGTTTAACATACACAGGAACCTTAGCAGATATGCTAGAGGAAAGCTACCAATCTAGAGACTGAAAGACTATACTCAAAAACCATTACTCATTCCCTAAGTCTTCCATTTCCTAGCTACTAGTTTTGACATTCAGGAAGAAATATATGCAAGACATGGTGAAATCATTAGCATTCAATAAGCAAATATTTGCAATTTTTTAACAAGTAGAGTTCAGTTCCTGTCCAAATTAGACATAACTTTAGTTGTTGAGAGTATGCATCATTCTTTAGAAATAAAAATATAAATTAAATAAAAATTAATATGGCAAAAAACACTTCATTTTAAGAAATATTATCAGGTTACTAGAGCTGCTTTTGCCTTCAAAGTGTGTGTGCCATGCAAAACTCCATGCTGAGAGAGAAAGAAACAAAACAAAAATAACATGTTGCCTGCCAACCATCCAAGCTCAGCTCAGGAGTTTAGGAATAAGCTACCCAAATCAAGCCAGAGTAAAGTAATGATGTGTGAAAATTCAATCTTGTTTTTCACTTTTTTTTTTGAGACAGTTTAACGCCATATGAAGCTATTAACTATTTTTAACAGACTCACTAGAGACATTCAAAACAGTATTCTGCTGTTGAAAGAATCTTGATATTTGTGGTTTGGTAAGTCACCAGCCCTCTTAGGCAGAGAAGCATAAAGACCTTGTAAAACTACACCTCCCATGATTCTGTAGCATTTAGCCATGGCAGTTAAAGTGGTGTGGAATTGCATTAATTCTACACTACAAATGCACCTTGAGGCAGGAAACAAAAAGGCACACATATATCTCCTATTCCACATAAAGAAGCCAACTAGGATGATTGCTAAATCTAGCTTTTGATACTGCCAGTCACTGACTCGTTAGCATTTAGACATTGATATGGCAGTAAAGCCACTGGACAACACTGTTCAACTCAGATATGTTTTGCCACAGAAACATTCACATTTAGCCAAGGAGGATAGGCTTGCCATATAGGGGTAAGACTGACTCTTGAATGCCATGGACAATATTGAATTATTAATATATTGTTTTGAGAATGCCTGTAAGACGACTCATGGTTTCTCCAAACGGATACACGTCCCAATTCCTACTCTCCAAAGAGCATGCATTTGATTACATTTCATGAAATCGTAGCTGTTGTATAAGACAGCAATGGAAAGAATATTTGTAATTATTTGTTCCTAGATTAAATTAAACTGCAAACAATCAAGCTTGCCTATTTAGAAGAATAATAAATGGATGAACATTCGGATGAATTATTCTGCATAGCAATTATGAATTATTTTTGCATAAAAACTTGCTTTCTTCACATAAAATGGATTTTACTGAGAAAAAAAACACAAGAAAGATCCAGTTTCCTGAAAGTATATTGTGTGCTATTCATTTGAGTATAGGTAGAATACAGTGGAGGACTATTTGTTTTCTCCTGCAGTGGAGAGACAACTATCATAATAACTGTGTTGCGTGATTTCTGCGCTGAATGGCCATGTTCTAGCAGCATTTTCTCAGGATGTTTTGTCTGCATCAGTGGCTGGCATCTTCAGAGGATCCTTTGAAGATGCCAGCCACAGATGCAGGTAGAACATCAGGAGAAATTGGTGCTAGAACATGATCATACAGTCCAGAAACCACACAACACTCCAGCAATTCCAGCTGTGAAAGCCTTCGACAATACATTGAACTGTCATAATTATTTGCCCTTTTTGGAGATATCAACCTTCTACAAGCCTCCTATACTAGTTATTTGTTATGTATATAATTCAGATTGCTTACTATATTGTATGTGTATTTTGATATGCAGTTTTACCTTAACTCTATGTTGTTAGAGGTAGTGGGAGGGACTGAAAACCAAAAGGTTATGGTCTCTAAAAGGTCATGCCATTCCAAAAGCCCTTGCATGTACAGATGAAATAGTTGAGGATTAAGATTCCTAGCACTAGAATTTGGTTCTTTAAAACATTTAACACTGCTTTGGGTGTATGATTCCAAGTTTTCATTTTTATCTAAATTAGTTTTATGGCTGTAAGCCATCCAAAGCTCTTTCTGTCATTGAGATGGCATACAAAACTCAAGAAGGAGAAGAAGATTAACAAAATTTGCAAGCAAATTCTATTAATCTACTATCCAAACAAAAAACGAAATGCTTTGGGCAAGGCAAAGAGAGACCACTGTATCCCCAAGCAAAGAAGGGACCCAAAAGAGGGGGAAAGGGAACACCAATTTTCAGAGAATTTGCATGCACTTATTAATATGTATACATGCAACATGGAAATAGTTGCTATAATTTAGATATTTCCCAAAAGGTGGCTCCGTTGGCTTATTCCAATGAAAGAAATCAAGAGTTATTTGACAGTTTTAAGACAAAGGTTTTCTTCAGAGGCTTGGAAAAATATTGGATAATCCATATCTCTCATTGCAGAGGATTCAAAGAAAGCAGCCTTGTTCAATGTAATCTAGAGACTTCCTAGAGACTAGAAAGGGTTCAGGTGCATGTTTGCAGTTGATTAACAGAATTTTTAAATGCTTCTAATTGCACAGGTTCATTTCAAAGCAGTCGCATGCCAGTTTTCCCCTTGTTGTTTGTCCGTACCTTTTAATGCACGGGGGAAACCTGTGACTGGGTACCTGAAAGTTTGTCATTCCAGTGTTGACAACTGCAGGAACATTGGCAGAATCTATGTGGTGTTGTGAGTGTGTTGTGGCCATAACCTTTCTTCACTTCACTTCCCTGTTCCAAAGGTCTGACCATTCAGCTTCTGTCAAGGAGATTGAGAGAACTTCCACTTGCATAGGCGTTACCAACCATTTTGCCCTGTTCCCTTCCTTAAAAAATTAAAGTAACTGCACAATTTTGAAGGTGTTGCATAAACATTAGCTTCATCTGGGATTTATTGCAAATATATTTTTGGGACAGTTACAGATACATTCACTCACATGTTAATAAATGTGGATTTATTAACTATGATTGCCTGTCAGTGTGTTATGGTGCTCTAGATTCTGCTAGATGCAAGTTATCACCAATTAGAGCCCTCAAAGTTCTGCTGGCCTGGCACCACACAACAAAGTTGGCACTGAACTACATCACCCACCCCATGTGCATAAGGCTGGAAATTGCAATATTCATATTTATCATGTCATCCATATTTATAGTGACAGGAGGTATGGATAGATTTATTCATACCTGACAACCCAGAACTGCATTGCTGCACAACAGTAAATTTTTGCAGTAACGAAAACACGACATGGAAGACTTTCATAACAATGACCAAAATCGTGAAATTATGCTGTTTTTCTGTAAAAAGAAAAGGTGGGGCATGGGCTACAAAGGGTAAAGCATGGGTTGAGAGGAGTTGTCTGCAAAGCAGTGCAGTAAGCAGGTGGTGTGCCCTGTGTTTAACGGCTCTATTAATGGGACCATACAATAAGACAGTGGTTCTCAACCTGTGGGTCCCCAGATGTTTTAGCCTTCAACTCCCAGAAATACTAACAGCTGGTAAACTGACTGGGATTTCTGGGAGTTGTAGGTCAAAACACCTGTGGACCCACAGGTTGAGAACCAGTGCAATAGGAGGAAGAGTTATGAAAGTGTTTTCAAGTTTTCTATGAGAAGTTGCGATACTTACACACACCTTTCATACATGGGGCTATTCTTTGTAAAGTTGGATCTCTTAATGTGAAGCTTCCGTAGCCTGGGATCAAACACACTCACAGAATCAATGGGATTTACTTAAGTTTTGTCTCCCATTTAATAATTGATTAAATGATTCTCTAGTTGTGACTTTCAGGCTCCTTCCACACAGCTGAATAAAATCCCAAATTATCTTCTTTGAAGTGGAATATATGGCAATGTGGACTCAGATAACCCAGTTCAAAGCAGATATTGTGGGATTTTCTGCCTTGATATTCTGAGTTATATGGCTGTGTGGAAGGGTCTTCAATATGATTGGAAATATTGCAACCTAAGTGGCAGCCCATCATGGTTTGCTTGTTTTCTCATCTGATACAATCCTTATCCTGACCATAATATTGTTTATGGGAAATGGTTTCCTTTGGCCTCCATTCCTCTAGCTTTCCTCTCGTTTTCAGGTCAGCCAGACTGCATGCTAGTTATACATTCTGACTACCTGGAGATTTGGGACTTCCTGTTTTCATTATATAACGAACTTGTAGAACCACAGCTATATTTAGCTTTGAGGCTCCTTGACTAATAACAGGAGCATCCTTAGACATGATCATGAGCCACCTGGGTGTGTTTATTAAACTTGTTCTTCCGCATGACCCATCTTCTGTGATCCTTTCTGCCATCTGCTTGTGGCACATTGCAAACAGCGTATATTCTTTTCAGCTAATCCGTTAAGGAAGCTTCTAAGCAAAGGAGGGTCAGATACTCTCAGGTATCAGTGGGAGGAGAGGCTTGACTAAGCAGAAGAAAATCTATGCCGCTATCAACAAAGCCTATGACAATGCCAACCTCAAATATTCATGATTCACAAAGAAAAGCAAGATGAAAGAATGACAGTTGGAAGAAAATAGAACAATTATGGTCCTTGGTATTCAATTTATGTTTATGCTTAGAAATCCTTGTAAATAGCTTCCCTGTTTATTTGAAGTGTTTGTTGCTTTATGAAAGGCTCCACTCTCTATGCTTTAATTCTATAAAGATTTCTATCTCAAGCTTGTAAACTAGATGGATCTACAGTAAAATCTGTGACTTGTACCACAATTATTTGGTTCATTTCCTTGCTTTTGGGCTTTTTCTATTTTTTCCCCCTGAAACTGAGCATTTGGTTCAAGGACCAGCATTCAAACTAAGCATTCTGTTTATGAGCCAATGTGGTGTAGTGGACTGAGTACTGAACGATGATTCTGGAGACCAGGGTTTGAATCCCCATCAGGCACAAAAATCCGCTGGGTGACCTTAAACAAGTCACACTCTCTCAGTTTCACAGGAAGGCAAAAGCAAACCTTCTCCAAACAAATCTTGTCAAGAAAACCCTGGGATAAGATCATCTTAGGTTTGCCATAAGTCAGAACAACCTGAAGCCACACAATAACAACAAAGCCTTCAATTTAGTCTCCCAGAAATGCTGTAATGCAGTTTGTTCTAAAATTTGAATTACATGTTGTATTCTAGAAGCCCAGCTGAAGATCCCATTGTTTCCTATAACATTTTTTTTCAGAAAGACAATATGTGTGCTATCCTGCTAATTGAAAATACATCGTTTTTTAAAAAAACAAATCACATTATAAATAGTTGCCAACATATTTTTCTAGCAGAACCTCAATGTCTTTAGCAGCTTCTTAATAATGACAACTAAAGCTTTCCCCACCCATTGAGGAGAATTGGGAACTTCTTTGGCTAATCATCATCATCATCATCATCATCATCATCTTTATTTATACCCCGCCACCATCTCCCCAAAGGGGAGTCGGGGCGGCTTACATGAGGCCAAGCCCAATAATACGGTTAAAATAAAATAAATACCAAACAGCAATAATAACAATGCAATGAAATAAGGCAATAAAATAAGTGAGACATAAGAACAAAACAGTACAGTGCAAAATACAGTAAAAAGCAAACACATTGGGCGGGCCAGATGTACACATAAAATGATAACATTCTGGATGAGATAACAATGAAAAAGATGTATTTGTAAGGGAAGAGCTTGTAGGGGACGAGGCAGTGAAGTCAGACCTTAAGAAAGGTAAGGGGAAGGGCAATATAAGGATAATTTGTGGGAGAAGACAACAGGAAAGAGATATGTGGTCACTCTCCAAAAGCACACCGGCTAAGAAAAAGATGGCAACTTTATATGTTAGCCATTAAAGCAGGAGTCTCCAAACTAAGGTCGCGGGCCAGCTGTGGCCCTCCAAGGCCATTTACATAGCCCCCACCCTAAACTTCAGACTTATGGTCACCCTAATTCTGAAATAACTTGAACGCACAACAATCCTAATCAACCAGACTATCCCATCATCCAAAAGCAGGCCCACGCTAGTAAGTTTATGCTGGTTGAATTAGTTCATCATTGTTCTTTCATTTTCTTTGCACTACAAATATGATATGTGCATGGGAATTTCTTCATTTTTCCCCCAAACTATAGTCCACCTCCCCAACAGACTGTGAATTGGCCCTCTGCTTTAAAAGTTTGAGGACCCCCGCATTAAAGCATGCAAAAGTCATTCAAATTAGTGCAAAGATGCTGCAATCAAATTAACACTAGACCTCTACATCACAAAGAGTGGAAAAGGAAGAGTTACTGGTAAACTTATTGGCTGCCAATAAGTTTCTGGTCCCAATTCAAGGTGCAGGTGATCACCTACAAAGCCCTAAATGGTTCAGGATCTACCTATCTTTGAGATCGCATCTTCTCCTACAACCCAGCGCATACTTTAAGATCATCTGGTGAGGCTCTGCTCTCACTTCCACCCCCATCTCAAGGGTGGCTGGTGGGAAAGAGAGAAAGGGCCTTCTCGGTGGTGGCTCCTTGGCGCTGGAACTCACTACCCAAGGAGATTAGATTGGTGCCTACCCTTTCCATTTTCCGCAAGGAATTAAAAACCTGGATATTTGATTATGCAGTTCACCAGAAAATTGAATCGATCTCACCATAGCTTTTTGCACTTTTATTGGCCCTCCCACCTGTAATCTTGTTACTGTAAATACCTAAGGATGTTACCCTCTTAGCTATGACCTTAACTGAATTGAAGCGCATCCTGCACTTTCCCTGAGCTTTGTCTAGAAATAATTGCATATTCCTATTCCTTCGCACTCCTCACTTAATCTTTTAGGCATTATACTGTTTTTAAAATGTATTTTGTGGTTGTAATATTTTTCTGATGTTGATGTTGATTTTATTTTGTTTTATTTCATTTTATTGTGTGTGTTTTATCTGTATTTTCGGGCTTGTCTCCTTGTAAGCTGCCCTGAGTCTCTTCGGGGAGATGGTGGCGAGGTATTAAAATGAAGGGCTTTTGTTGTTGTTGTTGTTATTTCACAGAAGAGGAAATCTCAGCAGGTGCTTTCCTCACCACGGCATAAACTGGGTGTACCTGTCTAAATTCCTCTTACATGACTATTATAGGTTCCTTTCAGAAACTTTGTTCTCCTTCCAAATCTAGTTGTCCCAACTTAAACTAGTTTACTTGTTTTCCTTTCTTCTAAAGTATTATAGGACCGTTGTGTGTCTTGAAATGTTGCTTTCAGAGATTTTCAACTTTTTCACGATAATACTTCCCCTTAGAGAAATTATACAGAGCTAAACTGATGCTGTAGCAGTTTAGAAAAATTGCCTTTTTGATTGTACTTTCTAGAATCCCCTGGTCATGCAACCTGGGAAATTTTGGGAACTATTTCATAAAATTAATTCTAAGCTCTGTGCCATAGATATGGTTTCCATACCTGTTATTTGTCTTATGAAAGAAGAGAGAGTGTGGCTCACTCACTGCTGTTCCCTCGACAAAGTTTTCAGGCCCAAACTGGGCATGACAAGTACTTATGTGTAACATTTTGCTGACGTTTTTCAAAAAATCCAAAAACTAATTTTTGAAGGGTGAGAAAATGGGGTGTGTCTGCCTATGTGTGCATTTAAGCCATCCTGTTGCCTCCAGGTGGGGTAGAAGGTGTTCCCTCTCTCTGACCTCTCTTTAATGTTTTGCTTTTTGTGCTGAGCGGCAGCAAATAAATAGAAAGGGCAGACATGACCAAAAAAAGGTGTGTTCTGTAGGAACAGACACATGGGCAACACTGGGGAAGCAGCCTTAATATAGCTTCATTGTCCCCCCTGCTGGTGTTAAGGGGGCAGTGAAGGAGAAAGCAGACCCTCACACAGTTCACAGATGTCTTTCTGCCAGCAGGTTTTTATTTAAGGACGCTTTGGGTTTTTAGTGTGTTGCATCAGATGAAGCTTGCAAAGATTGTCTTTGTATTTTACTACGTTTCAAGCATTTTAATGCTGTTTTAACTTGTTTTCAACTCATGTTTTAAAACAGGAAATTAGTTTAATTATGTTTTAATTATTTTAATTTTTAATATAATTGTGTTTTTAAGACTGTGCGCTACCTTGGATCTTGTGTTGGGAAAAAGGTGGGATAAAAATGGATAGGGCTTGGGGGAGTTGTAAATGATTAAACAGTTAAGGGGGCAATGTTTGAATTAACTATATTAACAAACTTTATTTTGTTTTTTGTTTTTCACAACAGTGTCTGACTGTTCCTGTTAAATTTTGATAGACACTAGACAGTCTGATCACACTTATTGCAGTGAACCCTCAGAACAACGCATCCGTGTGGGGATTGCTTCGAGGTCCAGGAACCCGATCCATGAATAGGCTAAGAGTGAAAGGTGGGCAAGAGGAGTAGCAGGACCACAAGCACTTAGAAATGTGGGGCCAGCCAGGAGAGGGATCTGTCACAGGCCATGAGACAGCAGCGAGAAAGGCAAGGTTAAGAAGCCTCGGGAAATACCAGTCCTCAGCTTAAACTGAGTCATTAAATTCACTACATGGCCCTCTGGACTCATCTATATCATGAGCTTGTCATGAGGCCAAAGTGGGGAGAAGGAGAGTCATGCTCACTACCTTGGGCTTCTTGAAGAAAAGGCAGGGTATACATGTTCACTTAAGTGACTAGTAATGCAAGCATCCCTCGTCTTTCAATGCCTTGCTTTTTGGTAACCCATTCTTTGCATCACATGTTCAATGCATGGCCCATTCCTTTGTCCACACATTGAATTAATGTATATATATATTATTTAAAAGAGTTGAAAGAGCAGCTTAGTTGTTGTACTAACTATGGGCTGAGGCCACTTCTAGACAGCACTTAAAAGTGCACTGAAGCAGGTTTAAAAATGGTCCCACAAATTCACCAGCAGAAGTCCCCACACCTCCCCTCAAAACCCACGCTTTCCTGGAGGGGTGTCTAGATGCCTTCCCAGTACCTTCCGGGAGGGCACCCAGGCACCCCCCCCCCCGAAGAACCCCGTAAAAATTAAAAAAACGGACTTGGCCACCACTGAAGTGCTTCTGGAGTCCTCTTGGTGCATAGAAATGACATAAGGAGGCTCCTAGTTGTAAAAAAGCAATCATTATTGTGATTAGTGTACTACTGTCTTTGTGTCTTAGTGATGCATAGAAATGACACACCAGGAGACAGGGGGAGGGAGGGCGAGGAACAATATTCCTCCTCACCCCTCCCCCCAGTCTCCTGCCTCCAGAAGTACTTTAATGGAGAGTAGGTAAGATCTTTCAATTTTATGGGCTTCTTTTGTGGGTTTTGGGAGGAGGTTGGTACCCTCTAGAATTTTTGGGCTCATTGAGCCCAAAAAAACCAATAGGGATGTGTGGATTGGGTCGGGGAATCACGTGACATGGTCCCTGGGCCCATACCTGGAAAGACCCGGATCTTATCAAAGATCTGGGTCTTACCAGGTATCAAATTAACTCGAAGCAAAGCAGGGTTTTCCTGCTTTTTCTCAAATTAATTCGATTTGGGTTCCTCCGGTAAAAGTGTGTGAACTCACACGTTTTGGGCTCTGTCTGGATGAGCCCTGAGTGAACAAATGGTGCTTGGCGGCACAATACTTTTGCAACCATGCACTCTCCCCCACCCCCTGTTTTGATCTCATCTTTCATACATTCAGTAGGAGCCCCTGGTGGCGCAGTGGGTTAAACCCCTGTGTCGGCAGGACTGAAGACCGACAGGTCGCAGGTTCGAATCCGGGGAGAGCCGGATGAGCTCCATCTGTCAGCTCCAGCTCCCCAAGCGGGGACATGAGAGAAGCCTCCTACAAGGATGATAAAAACATCAAATCATCCGGGTGTCCCCTGGGCAACGTCCTTGCAGATGGCCAATTCTCTCATACCAGAAGCGACTTGCAGTTTCTCAAGTCGCTCCTGACATGACCAAAAAAAAATGCATTCAGTATATCGCTACAGTACGAATGTGACCATCACTCTGTTCTTGTTCTCCTCCAGTGCTAGGGAGAATGGTTGGGAAATGTATTAAGCCACACCTGGAAAGTTTGGGATCAGCTTTGAAAAAATAAGCAGAGCATCCTGGTTTGTTCTGCTGGTGAATATGTGGAGGCATTTTTAACAAGTGAAATAAAGGAAAATGGAGTGTGGGTAGGCACTCCATACAAACACATTTGTTTCTCAAGGTTCTAGAAGGCAAAGAATAATTGAGCTGAGCCCAGTTCAAAAAAGAGTGCAGAAACAATGAAGTGTGCATGTGACTGTCAAGGGAAAGAAACCATGGAAAGTTGAATCATGGAAGACTGGTGAAGATGGGCGGGAATGATGGGGAGGCACTTGCTTATAGGTAGTGATATTCTATTAATGTAAAGAGTTGCTGCAAGTGGGTTCCTCCTCCCCAAGTCAAACCTCTCCTTTCAATAAAGTATCCCCTGTTTATTCAACAAGTTAGAGACCAGAGCACTAGGAAATTCTCATTTTCATTATTTCTGCCTGTTGACAGTGCCCTGGTCCTAACCTGTCAAATCAGTGGAGAATGTCTGCAAATAGATCCAGAGGTCCCAGAAGATGGGGGAAAGTCTGCATATAAATATATCACTTGTATGAGCCCTCTTGGGATGTGAGGGGCAGAATGTGATGGATTTCCACACACTGGGGTTGGGTACAGAATGAGTACTACAAAGCAAATTTAAAAAGAGAACAACTCATTTTTCTAGCTGTCAGTTATACACAGACTCACTTGCTATATTTACTTTAAATTTCATATATTGGGGACCCATCTTTATCTGAGATATTATCATAAATATTTTCTCCCATGACTGGCCACAGAAGAAGAGATACAAAGTTTAGCAAATCTATGTATCCCATTAAACTTTTGACCTCATCACACGACAATTTTTTAGCATCCTAGGATGCTATCACCCCAGTTGAGCCCTCCACCACCCATCACATGATGTAGCCTCACTTCCATTGGGGCTCTGTTGATCAACTGGGGTGGCAGAGTGGTAGGACAGTGCACCACCAACACAGGAGCCTCCCTGTGTCCCATTTGGAATAATGGGGCTACTGCAGGGACAAAGCATGTAGGAACACTTCCCCACATGTGATGGGGAAGCATTGTTTCCATGCCCTGCTGCCATGCTGATTCACCATGGAGGCTAGCGAATCACCACGGGGGGCCTCATCAATGTGATGAGGTCTTAAAGGGGCAGTGATGTATTGTCCAACCACCCTAAGGCAAATCTGAATTTTTGGTGAGGGTGTGCCAATTTTTACAACATGTCTAATGCATGTGTTTCATTCCAAAATAAATTCCATTATAGTCATAACACAGAAAGTAATCAGGTGAGGTTTCAGGCTTGGGGAGGTGAAAGAGAAGATTTTTTTTGGGGGGGGGGTCTTCCATTTTGTTTTAATTCATAGCATGAGCGAAATATTTAATTCTGATTCTCAAGTTGCTGGAAGCTGCAACTATTTGTACTGGGTTCAGATCAATTATGCATTGCCCAAGGCAGGGGAAAGGTGGACAAAGGAGTTATTTTTAAAAAGAGTACAGCATATGATACAGATGCACATAAAATTTTATATCCTAATTCATATGTATAAATGCAAATTTGGAAATTATTATTCTACAAGATACATCTCACCATAGTGAGGAGGTCTAACTAAAAGACTTGGTGTTCAATTTGCTGTTCAAGGGCTTTCAAAGTCCCTTCTTTTGATTTTTATCTTTAAAATGGACTTGGGCTAAATATTTCCTCAAATGAAGGACTTTATTTTATAAATTAGAATATACTGATATCATAGTTCAGATATTTGAATACAAAGTACGCACACAATGCAATAATCTTATAACTTTTACTCAGGAACAAAGGCGGGGAAAGTGTGACAGAACATGTTGTTCCTGAGACTCCATTTTATGGTGCTCCTTCTAATGCTCCCAGGCTCTTTTAAATTAATTTCATGGGTGACATTTCATATCTAAACAGGTGTAAACCACTACAGAATATGATACTTTTGGCCCAGCTATCCAAAATACTCCACACATATCCTTAACCTACTGCAGTGGCTTCGAACCTGTGGTCTGTGGACCACCAGTGGCCTGCAAGAACTAAAATATGTTCCATGGTCTCACCATTACTACACCATTGGAACACGAGTGTCTGGTCTCACAAAACCATCTTATAGTGCCGATGCTTGTTAAATGTGCCGAGTGACAAGGACTGAGCTGTGGTGCAGCTAATTAGTAGCCAGCCGCATTAAATCACTACTGACCAAGAGGTCATGAGTTCGAAGCTAGCCCGGATCAAAGTAAGCTCCTGACCATTAATAGTCTAGCTTGCTGTTGACCTATGCAACTCGAAAGACAGTTGCATCTGACAAGAAGGAAATTTAGGTAGCGCTTTATGCAGGGAGGGTAATTTAACTAATTTACAACACCATAAAACCTTCCAGCAATGTGCAGAAGAATGCGGAAGTACTCCATCAAAGGACCCGGTTTCACAAGTGGACGGAGAAGTGGCATCTCCCTCTGTGGCTGGAACTGAGCATGCCCCCATGAAGCTGGAAGAGCTAGAATGTTAAATTGCCTCTGTGCCAGTCTATATATGTTGTATGTCTAAATGGCATTGAATGTTTGCCATATATATGTGCATTGTAATCCACCCTGAGTCCCCTGCAGGGTGAGAAAGCTGGAATATAAATATTGTAAATAAAATATGGTTTTCTGTGGCCGAACAGATGGCGATTACTGGATGCCATATGTTCTGTATCAGAAACTAGAGCTGATGTTGTCTATCCAATTAAATTTTCTGAATCAGCACCCCCAAAGAACCAAACCAAATCTAAAGTTCACAAAAAATGATTTGTAACCCTTTTGGTATTAATATTGGAGAGTTGTCCCTGGTCAAGTGGTCCCTGATCAAATGGTCCCTGGTCAAAAAAAGGTTGGGAACCACTGATCTACAGTTTTTAAAAACAGCCAAAAAAGGCCAAGAAATGAAACCAAATTGACATAAAGTCACTTTCAGTTTCTTACACTCCAGTTAGCAAGTATCCCAGAAAGCAGGCAACTGGAATGCAAGAGTTGTTGGGTAGTCAGTCCAGTCCATGTCAGTCACAGGTTATCCAGAAGAATGAAGAGAGAAGCAAAAGGGTGGCCATCATCTGATCCAGAAGTTGTACAGCAAGTCAGTAATCCAAAAAACAAAAGCTGCAAGGAACAATATGATAGTCAATCCAAAGTCAAGAAAACACAAATGTTAGATTTCTGTCAGTCACCAACTCAGAACAGCTGTAAGCATTATAAGCTGCCAGGAAGCTGCTGGGAGATTTATTGGCAGTTCTCTGATGGCACCCAGTGCCTAATTCATCAGTGTCTCCACTTGAATAGCTGCTGGGATCATCATAATTACTCTTTTTCTCTTTTTACCTCTGCAAAGGATGGTAATGTGTCCTCAGTACTGGCCATCTTGTGCTGGGGGTAGGGTCTCCCTCTGACTTAGCCTTCAGCTCACAGAGACCACCGTGACCAGGAGATGTAGACTTCTGTCAATCTAACTTGTTGTCTGAATCTTCTGACTAGAGCATTCAATGACAATAGTGAACAATGGTGCAGTCCACCATGTCAGTGTAGGGAAGGAAATGTCCACCCAACGTTTGACACTTACCCGTTCTAACCGTAAAGGTAGAAAGCCAAATTCTTTGGATATTTTGCAAGGAATGTAAAACACATCTCCATATACTTTTCTTGAGATGCCAATGAGTTATACATCTTGTATTCTTCAGTCAGAAGCATCTGCTCTTGATAACCATTACAACCTAAAGACTGTTAGATGTTTCGCAATCATAGAACACTTGTTTTTCAAGATTCAATGAGTTAACACTGTGTTCTCAAAAGCCCTTTCTTATCAAGCAGTTATGATATTACATGGAAAAATGGGAGCCATTCTACCTGAAAAGATTAGCCCGGTCCAGAGAAAGGAATTGGTAGAATTAGGAATTAGGCATTTGTGACTGTCAGAGACTGAATGTGTTAAATGTATCAGATTCCTCACAAAAGCACGTTGTAGAAGATACTTGTAAATTGTTTAGAACACATTGAGTTAAAAGAATTATTCATTAATCATTGTGCAAACTGAATCAGAGTGACATGTCTATGCATCCTGGTACTGTGTTCCCACTAAGTCTGGAGGACCAGCCCAAGACATGTTACTACCTGAAGCAGAACAGCAAACGGCACCTTGAATTTTAATCAAGATTATATAACAAGGTTAATAACTTGGAGAAATTTGGTGTTGAACTACAATTTCCAGAATCCCCCAACCAGCATGGCCGCTGGCCAACTAGCTGGTAGCAAAAAAGATAACTTTTCCAAATACTTTTGCACTTTTAAATCAATATGCAGTAATGGGATTACACTGAGATAAAAGGAGGGAAGTGGAAGGAAGAGAGAGAAACTGAGGCATTTTAAAAGCAGTTGAAAATTGGAATAACAGATAAATAAATAAATCAATAAATAAACTTTATTTGTAGATTACCTTATCTCCCCGAAGGGTCTCAGGTCGGTTTCCAACATTTATGGCAAACCTTCAAAGCCAACAAAGAAACATATGAACAAATTACATCCAAATAGAGGACTACTCAGGATTGTTCTACCAAGTTGGAATTGTTTGAGGATAATATGACAGCAACTTCAGTACTTTCCCCCCAAAGATTGCAAAGCTATTTTCTATATCACACGGAAAATTCTCATACACATAAATCATGACTGGCAGATAAATACAGAAGCAAAATGTTAAATAGCATAACAATAGATCCAAGCGGAGACATGAGAGAAGCATCCCACAAGGATGGTAAAACATAAAAAAAAAACCATCCGGGCAACATCCTTGCATCTCCATCTATGAACCGGCTCGAACTCTAAGGTTCTCCGGGGAGGCCCACCTCTCGCTCCCACCTCCATCACAAGCACAGTTGGTGGGGACGAGAGAGGGCCTTCTTGGTGGTGGCCCCCACCTCTGGAACACCCTTCCAAGAAATATAAGGCAGGCCCCATCCCTCCCCTCTTTTCGTAAGAGTTTGAAGACTTGGTGGTTTCAACAAATCTTCGAGAGTGACCAGTGCTAGCTAAGTCCAGACACTGTCCGGACACGACCTAGCTCCCTATATATTACCCTGGTCATTCTCCTAACAGGCCCCTGGAAATTGCCTGTCTCTGCTTTTGTCGTTTACCTATTACAGTACTGTACTCAAATGCCGGTTCCATCTTATTTCAATTTGCATCAGTCTTGCCCCAGGCTTTTTAATTGTCCTGACCCATTCATTTCCATGTCCTAACAAATAGACATGAAAAGCAGGCATGATTTTTTTTCTTTTAATATTGATGGCTTTTGGGTAATTCCATGCTTATGTTGCTATTACTGTTATTTTTTGTTCATGTTGTGACTTGTATGTTTTGATGTTGTTGCTTGGAAACTGCCCTGAGTCGTCCCCCCACCCCCGGGAGATAGAGTGGTATATAAATAAAGTATTATTATTATTATTATTATTATTATTATTATTATTATTGCAGACAGTCAATTCTCTCACACCAGAAGTGACTTGCAGTTTCTCAAGTCACTCCTGACACACACATAAAAAAGTAAAACTGGCAAAAAAGACAATGTGTAAAGAAGAATGAGAATTGGAAATATGTCCTTTATAACACTATGGCACCTAACACACACACACACAAATGGGATGGAATGCTAAATTTTCCATTTGTCATCTTAAAAGTGTACAAGTTCCTTGAGTCCAAACATATACCTTTATGACATCAGGCCAACAAAGAACATGACTGTACACTCTAAAAAAACCAAAAACCAAACGAACAATTCAAGCTGTTGGACTTACTTATACGGCTTAAGCCATGTACTTTTGCAGCATGCTATTATGAAATCTAAAATGTATGAGGCAGCTTAGCCTCATAAATATGTCCACTTTATAAACAAAAAAAAATGAAGGCTAAGAATCTGATGTGAAGAGAAGGAAGAAAATTTGTAGAGTAGGGCAGGTCATTCACAAAAATAGGTGAAGTCACATACTACAAAGGAATGCAAATAAATAAATAACTCAAAGCCAGTGTAAGGCAGATAACCAAAGGAAATGAGCTAACATCTTGCTCACAATATGAAGGTCAGTGAATGAAGAGGCCAAAAAACATTTGTGGACTACATCTTCCCTGTCACACTCTACTTCTTCTCTCATCTTCTTAAATGCACGCAGTCTTTGACAACCTCTCATGTATTCATACTTCCTGGATGACCTTCAATTTCTGCTGCAGGCAGATTCCAATTGCTTTGTCAGACTCCAAGCAAGCAGAGGGTGGGTGGAGTACAATAACATATGTGGATGCACAAGAAGTTATCATCTAGACTCCAGGATGACTCCAGAGGTCAAAAGAGGCCATGCCAAGACTTCACGACTGTTCAGAAATAGTAACACCTGAGACTTCCACAGCCTACATTGACCTCAAAAGAACAGAAACCTTTAAGAAAAGAACAGTGTAAACAAATCCTGGGCAGGTCCATCAATGAATTTCAATGACAATTCTGCTGGCATCAGGTTGGAAGGAACTTACTCTTATTGTGCAAACAAAAATGAGCTGGAAAATGCTCAAATTTGTACCTTCAAAGATGTATTTATTTATGATTTTGACTTTTGTGGATTTATTTATTAATGGATTTGATTGAAAATGTTCCCTCTAGGAATCTCTAGTCCTCCTATGGTTAAGTTTTAGGAGTGTGCATGATTTTGTGTGCATGATTTGCATGATTTAGAGATTTGGTTGCTGAATGCATGAAAACAAGCCTGGCGCAGGGCAGCCGAAGCCTTGGCCAGAACAGATTACAGCAGCTGGATCTTTTCGGCTAATGTTTTCCCAGCAGCACTTTTTGCTGCACAAGCATTGAAAGAACCTTGTGCTCCTTCCCAGGGCATAATGGGAGTTGGAGGCCCCGGTGGCGCAATGGGTTAAACCCTTGTGCTGGCAGGACTGCTGACCAAAAGGTTGGCAGCTCAAATCCAGGGAGCAGGGTGGGCTCCCATCTGTCAGCTTAAGCTTCTTATGCAGGGGCATGAGAGAAGCCTCCCACAGGATGGTAAAACATCTGGGCGTCTCCTGGGCAACATCCTTTCAGATGACCAATTCTCTCACACCAGAAGCAGCTTTAAGTTTCTCAAGTCACTCCTGACACGAAAAAAGGGCCTGGTTGACTGTGTTGGTTCATTCTCCTCGCCTCTTGTGGCATGCACTCGGGACTTCAATTCCCAGAACCCCCTCTTGTGGTTTTTTTAAAATGTTATGTTTTAATCTTTAAAAATTTACAAAACAATGGTGGATTGGTTAAACATTCTGAAAGTTGGCTTGCAGTAGAGGTTGTGGCCTGTAAGTGAAGTGAGTTTCAAGCTGATAGGCTTAAAAATGGCAGAGAAATGAACCTCTAAAGTTTCCCCATTGGCATCAATGGACTGAATCTTTCAAGCATTAAAACAGAAACCCCTCCTAAATTTGGGAAGCTCCCTAAAAATGAAACAGGGGAGCAGCCAAAAACCAACAACCAAAAATGGCATGGGCTTTTGCTGAATTGCACACCCCTGTTAACTTTCTCCTGTTGCAAGATTCAAAGTCCTCCTGTATTTTTGTTGGTCATGGGGCTTCTGTTGCCAAGTTAGGTCCAGTGTCATCATTGGTGGGGTCTAGAGTGCTCTTTAATTGCAGGTGAACTATAAATCCCAGTACCTACAATGGCTATAAATCAAGATGAATTCCCCCAAAACCTCTCCAGTGTTTCTCTTTGGTCATGGGGGTTCTGTATTCCAAATGTGGTCCAGGTCCATTGTCAGTGGGGGTCACAGCGCTCTGACTTGATGCAGGATGAACTACAACTTCAATCATGTGGAGTCAATTCCCCAAACTCCTCCAGTATGTTTAGTTGCCAATTACTTCTGCTTTATTTGTTGTGCAGACAGAGTAGAAAAGAGTAGGAAACGATTAAGGGAGAGGCAATGGTGGGATCATGCAAATTCCAGAGCAATGAAGAGAATTGCACACCCCTATTATTGCTCACTGTTACCTGTAATATCATTGGAGGGAGGGTTTTTGGTATCTCCTCGGCACTGTGGGTTAAAGCTGTTTGTGGAAGTGGGCACATACACAGATACATATTTTCGCTTTTATTAGATTAGGTATATAGATAAGATATAGGTAGATAGGTAGTGCTGAGGTGGCCACATGTCAGAGATTCCATGCCTTTAATAGTTGTGCAATAGATGGAATTTCAGAAGGTACAGCATGCCATAAAGAAGAAAAAGTCCTTCCCTCTACACCTCTTTGACATCTGGCCACCCTAAATGGGGAAGTTGTGGACAAAGTCTCCTTCTACACCCAACGGTTACTCAAAAAGTAGTCAAGTGAATGATCAAGGGACCAGAATATTTACAGTGGCCTCATTTATACAGTAGCTAGCTTCTTGAATCAGATCCATTACTAATCTTTGGAAATGTACTTAAGGGAAGCCCATAATCCAAGAATGGGGAAGTTAACCTGCAGGAGCGGGTTGACAATCCTCCCGCTTCTTCTTGAACATTAGGCAGGGCCATCTGTAGGTTTATATGGAAGTGAGCTCTATTGTGTTCAGCCAAGCTTACTCCCAGGTGCATGCTTAGGCCTGGAGCCTTGCCCCTTTTCCCAATGTGTTTAGAAAAAGTCTCCTTTTCCTGGCTGCTCCCTTCTGTAAGGAAATTTCTGTCTCATGGGAATTTAATTTACATGCAGAGATCAGTCAGCCACTATATCTGAGGATTCAATCTGCATGCCAAACATGATGGCTCTCTGATCTGTTTCCTAAAGTTGGCAGTTTCCAATCTGATGGGAAAATGGCCATGCAAACATATTAAAACACCTCAGAGCTGCTATATCTGCACTAGAAACAAAGCTGATGCAAGGGGTATAGGCAGGTAGTGCCAGCCAAGGCAGCAGGTGGACAAGTGTAATCCTTTGTTCATTCATCTGCCTATTTATTACTACACAGGTCTTAAAACTGCTTTAGGGGGGAAACCCATAAAACCCATACACTGCTTTTTTTAAAAATTGCTAAGTTTGTCTCAGGGAATAATTTGAGAATTGCTTACGCTTTTCAGCTTTTCAGAACACAATAGTGTAAGATTTAGAAATTTTCTAGCAGATGGAGAAGGGGTGTGATGGAACTTTTCAGGAAACAATTTCAGGAACTGATGCTAGGCGCTGAGTGTAGCTCCCAAGGCAGGGACCAGTGAAAAATCCCCTTCTGTGCAGAACAACAAAATGGAAAATTGTATTATTCTCATGGAAGGAAAAGTGGGGGGGGGGGGGTGGTATATGGTATGGTATTGAATACTCCTGAAGGGTAATCACAGCTCTCTGATACTTGTTTAGCCTTGTTTTTATGTGGGAAGTGCTCATTGCTTTTTTGTTTTGTTTTGTTTTGTTTTAGGTTATTGTTTCAGATTCCCCCTTGGGATATTTTGCTGGTATTCCGGTCATGGCACGAAAATGGGCTGAAATCTTTGAGTGCCAGGATATTTACACATAAGTTCAGAACGGGCAATAATAAGAAGTTAATTGTGTCTTGGCAGTAGTCTGTGTCCTCAGTGGTACAATACCTGTCAACTGCCTCAAGGTTTGATAAATTGCCTGTTTGATAGCTGTGACTTGAAGTGTTTGAGAAGTAAAAGCAGATGGCTTGATTCGCAGAACTTAAGCTTTTGAAATAACTTTTAATAGTTCAAAAAACTTATAGAATCTTTCAGCACTGGCCCCATAGGACAAAATAATGGTGCAGTTCCTAACCACCCAGACCTGTTTTTTGTTTTGAGTGTATTTGATAGATGGACACACTTGTGGGAAACATCTGTTTGGTTCATTGGTCATACTGGCTTGGGAGTTCTAGAAGGTATCATCTGTAAGCAGAACTTCCCCAAGCTGTAAGGTCAGCAAATGTTTTCTCTAGCTTTGTTGTTGCTACTCAACTTCACTTGCTATTTGTTCTCTCCAACCACACAGCAAGCAACAGAACCGGGCTGTGACACAGCTACTTAGTAATCAGCTGCATTAAATCACTATTGACCGAGAGGTCATGAGTTTGAAGCCAGCCCAGGTAAGTGTAAGCTCCCGACCATTAATAGTCTAGCTTGCTGTTGACCTATGCTGCCCGAAAGACAGTTGCATCTGTCACGTAGGAAATTTAGGTACCACTTTATGCGGGGAGTGTATTTTAACTAATTTACGACACCATAAAATCTTCCAACAGTGTGCAGAAGAATGAGGAAGTACTACATTAAAGAACTCGGTGTCACAATTGGACGGTAAAGCAGCAGCTCCCCCTGTGGCCGGAATTAAGCCTCATGAAGCCAGAAAAGCTGGAATGTTGATTACCTCTGTGTCTGTCTATATATGTTGTATGTTTAAATGGCATTGAATGTTTGCCATGCACATTGTAATCCACCCTGAATCCTCTGCGAGGTGAGAAGGGCAGAATATAAATACTGTAAATAAATATATAACAGGAATTTACCTTTCCTTCCTTTTCAAGATTGAAAAGCATCTTGGGTTCCAAGGGGAAAGACAAGCGGGTAGGCAGTGTGAACCACAATTCTGTAAAGGAGACAGGGGTTAAAAGGACAGATTCCTCAGACTTTTTAAAAAACTATCTAGGACTAGGGCATACCCATGAGTCAAATCTACCCACCGTGTCATTTTATGTGGCTCTCCAGATGCTAAACTACAACTCCTGTATTCCTCCTCATTAGACATAATGACTAAAGCAGATGGGAGTTGTGATATGGTAACATCGGGAAGGCTACAGTTTGTTCTGTTTAGTCAGGGTAGTGAGATTTGAATTTCGAGACAAGGCTTGTGGGTATGATATCTCACTTTAAAATGTCCTTTATGCTTTCCCCAACCTTAGACCCACAAGTACTGTTGGGTTTCAATTCCCATTAGCCCCAGTCTGTATGGCGGATAATGAAAATGTTGGAAGTTGTCATTCAATAACATCTGAAGACCCTATCTGGGTAAAAACTAAAGTGCACTGACAATGATGTGAGATAGATAGATAGATAGATAGATAGATAGATAGATAGATAGATAGATAGAATCTGTATCCATTGATTCTTCATCCATGGATTCAATGGGCCTTTGAAGGCAACCGTAAGGCTCTTGTGGCCCTCAATAAAAATGAGTTTGATACCCCTGGACTAGAATATCACCTGCTCCCCACACAGACTCCCCAGTTCCCTCTGAATCTAGCTCCAAATTCATAGTAGATAAAGAGGTGATGAATTTTCCAGCAAAAAGTATTATTATGAACTATCCTTTCAAAAGAATTGGGACAAGGGAGGTGATTCTGATTAAGCAAAATAAATTTGATTTACAATAGATGTGGTCTTGATAGAGTCGAGAACTGCCAGAAATTGTTCATAAACAGGTGGGCAGACTGACACTTGTCTTAGGGCTTTTGATACAGGAATTGTGACAATGAGGGACTCATGTCAAAACACATCAATACACAACTACACTAAACTTTATCATTGTCACTAGAGCAAGACTGCTAAGGTGAGCTCACCCAGTGAGAGGAGCCTATTTTGCTGGGCATGTTGCCCAATTTTCCTGCTCTTTCTTCCTCCTATCTGGCCCTAGTACCACACTGAACAGAACAAAGCAAATTCTAATTTTGTCTCATTATGTAAAATGGCACGGTTATGCACAATCTGAAAAATCGATCCAAAGATTGATTTGGTGTTTTGATTTGGTATCTTGCAATTTCCCAGGTAATGTCCTAAGCTGGTAGCAGCTCTCCAGGATTTAAAGGAGAGGGAGTTTTTCATTTGTACACATGGCCAGATATTGAATTCAAGCTCAGAAATGTTACTTTTGGGGCCATAATTTCCAGAATCCATCAACCAACAGAGCAACATGCAATCTGGAGCATATATTTCATCACTGCTCTCCAGTCATAGTATTCATGAGAATAGATTGTGTAAGATCATTGATGATGAAAGATTTCCTCCATCTCTCTCTTCGTTTGCTAAGCTTATCTGTTACTAGCAGATGGCTGAAAAAGCTTGTGGTAAGGGCTTGGGAACTTGTTGACTGTCATCTGAGTTTCATCTATCTGAGTTTTTATGCTTTTATTTCTCAACTTCTATCTTGTTGACTGGCTTAATCATGTATTTACTTTTCTTGTTTTTGTGAGTAGAAATCTATTTATTGCGTGCTTCTGTTTCAGGAAGTGAAACACATTCTCTCTCCAACTCCAAGGGGTCTTTTTATTGTTGGGTGCCTGATTTGCTTTTTTAGTACTACAGTGTTCCCTTGCTACTTTGCAGTTCGCTTTTCGCGGACTTGCTGTTTCGCGGGTTTTTGCCTCCTAGTTTATGAATGGTTGCTGTTGCCCAGAGCGGCATTCAAATTCCGCCTCCTGGCAATGATGGAGTGTGAAAAGGGGTTTCACACTCTCCCTCAGGAGAGAGGCAGCCAATCAAGAGAGAGATGAGATACAAAGCAATATGTAAATCATAGCCTTACAGCCCCTTCCTTATAGCTAGCAAAAAAAAAGGTATGTGGTGCCTTTAAATCTCTCCTTGCTTTTTCCTCACCCCCAGAATGCGATATACATATATAGTGTCCCTACTTTGTGGATTTTCACTTTTTGTGGGTGGTCCTGGAATGTAACCCCCACGACAAGTGAGGGAACACTATTCTTTTTTAAAAAATCTAGCACATGTGTGTGTGTGACTTCGCAAGTTTCCATTCATTTGGTCTACCAACAAGCATATTTATTTTATCTATAAATTGCATAGAATATTATCAATATATTACATACTTAATTTATATTGTAAAGTAAAGCAAAGCAAATGCCATTATTTTGTTGTTCATTTAATTCATATCAATTCGGCACATTAGTAAATTTATTTCCCATCATCTCTCTTCATCAGATAATATGCTTCTATATCATTTACACTTTTGACAATTATCATTACAATTACTTCTGATTTAAATTAATTAAGTATTAACCATCTCCACTACAGTGATACCAAATGCATTTATTTATTTATTTATTTACGCCATTTCGTCCCTGTCTTTCTCCACTCTGGAGGGGACTAAAGGTGGCTTACACACAGGCAGCTATTCGATGCCATAAAACAATGTACAATTAAAATAAACATTTAAATAGTATTATAAAATACATTTAAACAATTAAAAGCATTTAAGACAATATCTTCACAATTAATCACGTAATCCTCAAGCGTAACCTGGGCCATTCCAATAGTCATTGCACATCATTCCAAAACTATTTATTTCACAAGTTCTCCAAAGGCTTGGTCACAGAGCCATGTTTTCACTCTGTGATGTCCTTTGGGGCCAAGGAAGATGAATTGGTTTGCATTTATAGTTAGAAGGAAGTGCGAGGACTCATATTTCTGGTAGGAGCAAGCCTATTTCATTCTCAGTAATACTTGTAAGAAATATTAATGGTGGTAGCAAGAGCAAATCTCGTAAATGTTGTATTTATTTATTTTTTCTTATCTGTTTGTTTTAATAACCCTTTTCCTGATTAAATTTCCTGATTCATATAACTAACTACACAAAAATATGCCCAACTGAACATTTTATTTTTCCTCTTCAGAAAATATGTTCATGACACACTCAAATAATGCCTATTCTGATTGCTGCCCCATTTAATGCAAAGCTATTATCAATTCTGAACTTTTGAGATGAACCTTGAGACTCTATTATGGTCCTTCCAAGTAAAGAGACAATTCTACCTGAAAGGGGTATATTTCATTGAGCTGTCTGTTGCTTCCCATTCCTCTAAATCAGCTTCTACAGGCTCCAATACTTACTGTGCTGTCTTTTGCTTTAGCACTCAGCCTATTGACTTCATCACATGAAGTATTTTTGGTGGCATGAACCAGTTTGTCAATATTTTTGTGACAGAGCCCACCAGCTCCCATACCATGACATAGAGCAACTTCCAGCAGGGTTCTGTCACAGAGGTATTGACAAACTGGTGCATTCTGCCACAGTAACAACGCAAGAGGCTTCCTATGTTGCATTGGATCAAAGGAAGGCAACACTTCCCTCCATAGGATGGGTGAGAGGTGAGTCAGGTGATGCAGGGCATGGAGTAACGGGTTCCCCACACCCTTTGATGGGAATCACCAGATTCGCCATGAGGTCATAAGTCTTTTTTAGTTAACTGGTGCTATCATCGTTTATGTAGTTGTTCAGCTGTAAAACTTGAGGATACCATAAGGGTGCTTCCAATATCAGGGGGACAGTACCAGGGCAAAAGCAGTATGCAATAAATGCTCATCTGAATATATTGCTTAGCAAAAATTATGACTGAGATCCAGTATGATACTTGTACTTATGATGCTGTTGCTATGCTTCTTCTCCTTATCCAACCCCATAAAGCCTTTCTTAAAACCCAGATAGCCATAATGATCAAAGGAGTTCCATGATGCTGGTAAGCTCTTCCCTGCCAGGGAACCATGGTGTAATGAACAGAAATCCAGTGGGGTCTTGTTGCAGCTCCTTGTCATGCTGTGACTCATTGGTATGAGGAAGTTGGATCCTTCATCTTTCAGTGCCCTGCCCACCAGTACTGCAGAACTTCGCTTAGGATAGCTATCTGGCCAATAATAATAATAATAATAAATTTTAAAAAGGATAGCTATCTGGCTTTTAAGGTGGACTCTAGCAGGTTGAACCAGAAGATTGAGCATAGCTATAGCATCTTAAGTACATGTATAAGTTCATGTATGTCTGTCTGACTTGTAAGATAGATTCTAGGAGCATGTGTGGCGGTGGCAATGTGTTATGATCTTAAATATGAATACAGAACAGTTGCAAGGTCATAAACTTAGCTGACTGTATTTTTAAATAAATGTAAAAGTACCCAGCACAAACTCTTTTCAATCTGTTTCTTTGCAATTTTAACAGGGCTGATCTCTTATCCCACAATTACATGCAAATGTCTACATCTCTCACACAAAATTATGCAGCTTGGTTTCCCAATACATGGACGATCAGCATTCTGGTTTACCAAATCTCATTTTGAATTTGGGGTTGATCAAATCCAAATTGATCTAAAATGTGAAATTGAGTGTTTTAAAACAGTTGCAGATAGTGAGATCCAGGCCGCAAATAATGAAAACCCGAACGTGGATACCAAGTTCCATTAAGCGGATACTGGCACTGGTAGCAAGCCACCTAGTGTATCTGTAAAGAAGCTAATTAAATGTTTCCCAATCAAGAATTCTCATCAGATGAAGAAGAAACCACCAAGGTATTTTATTCAATCCAGCTGGAAAGGATGACAGCTTGTGGTAAGCCGCTAAAGAAAGCTGAGATATTTGGCATAGCAAAAACAGACATTTTTTATACAATTTTGTCTTTTGTTTTTCCTGTGGCCACCCCAGCTGGGCTTCATGCTGATTGGTGAAACTTGGTTGACGTCATGGACAGCTTGGAAGGATTCCTTTGGGGAGGTGGGACAGTTGTGCCCGCCAGCAAATCAGATAGCGTTCCCCACTTCCAATGCAGATTTCGGCTCTCCAAAGGCTGGGTGGTTGTTTCAGTCAAAGAAGGCATGGTTTTATGAAAGAATTACAGTGTCCCAACTCCAGGATGAACAAAGAGGGTCCTTGGGTCCCATGCATTCTGTAGTTCTTGATAATTGTTTGATGAGCCCTGATCAAGTGGGTCTGGCAGCTTTGCACCAGTGTCCATTGTTTTCCATCTCAGGATATTGTCCAAAGTGATAGGATTACAAGATCCATTCCTGGGAAAGGGGAAATACCATTGTGGAAAGCGGGGCAAATCATCCCAACGCCAGGGAAGAAAATGCCAGGTAATTAACGACCTTTTATATGTCCATGTGGCTGCACAAAGGGCAGGCGGTTCAACTCCAGCTCCTGTTGTCCCTTGCACAGTCGAGTGTATGGGCGAAGATAATGGGTGCTTGTATCCATTATTGTGATGACCAAGAAGCACCAGAGGAAACTTTGAGGTTGCGATGAGTGGGTGATGGGTTACCTGAGCAGGATTGGTGGCTTGATCTTCAAAAATGGTTTATATAAACACATTTGTGTGTTTAATACAGATTAAACACACAAATGGGGGCCGTGGATACCGTGAGTTCTTGGCCATGGGAACTAGGGGTATTCATGGAGGGTGAGGGTGGTTGGGTTAGTTGGTTTCCTTTGAGAAGGAAAGGAGGAATGGAGCCCTGCTCCAAAGGCTGTGGGGGCCATGTGGCCACCGTGGCTGTCTGCAAGAGGTGAAAGTAGGAGAGAAAGACACAAGAGGCACATAATATATAAAGATTTAGATATAGAGGATAACACACTGTGATGCACATTTATTGAAGGGTTGTTTTGTAATAAACTACTAAAAAGGAAAGATTTTTGCTAGAAGTATCCAGGGCACTGGTAGCTGCTGATGGACTCCTTCGTACCTCCAATGGTTTGCATAATTCCTTCCTGTGGGGCTCCAGGCCTCGCTCGCCGCGGCTCACTCTGCCACAGCTCCAGTAAAGCAAGTTATTAATAATTTTGACCCAGGGGGGTCTGTGTTCGACATCACATGGATCTGAATTGCTGTCTTGTCTTCCAAACTTCACTGGTAGATACTTGAACAGCCAATTATTTTTGTGAAAAATCAGCCTGTAGGGGTAGACATTACTGTACAAAAATAATTTAGATGCAATAAGATGCTCTCCTTCTTAAATGGACCTTGAAATATTGTTTTGGCTACATAGAGGTTATTTACCAGTTATCTTAAAATTCATTAAACCTCATAAGGCCAGTTGCTTCAGAGATGGGATTAGAGATTGTTAATAGAGGATTAACAGGATTTCTTTGAACTACAATTCCCAATGCTTTAAAGCCATGAAAGTTAAAATGATATAAAATGAATAGCTCTTTCTGACGGAAGGAGATCTAATAGGGCACAACCAAACAGATAGTCCTTTGAGTGTTGGCTGTGCTATTCACGTGCATTTTAGACTTCCTCCTCCAATGCTAAATCAATTATAGCCAGAGTTGATCTAGAATGACTACAACCATTAGAAGGAAGCTTGTCACTACCGTAAAGATGACATGCTGCATTCAGCAGTGACACAGCTAATTTTCCCTTCTTCCCCCTCAAAAAACATACTGTAATGCAAAAGATAAGCCTGTATTTCCGTAGTCTGTTATCAACCTGCTCTTCGCCAGCTCACAAGCTGTTACAGCAGCTTGAAGGGTTTAGCACGTACAGACAAGAGAGTCTCATGCAAGGATACCAACATGTAGGATGAAGGAACTCTGTGTGCATGTGTGTTTGCTCTTGCTTTTGCTGCTCCTGTCTGTCCCTTTGAGACTGAATTCCCAGAATTTTTCTGCATGCCTTCTTTCCTCTAATATTTTCTCCAGGGAAAAATGGAAGCAGCTTAATTTTTTTTAAAAAAAAAATATAGTATTTTATTTGCAGGATTCTAAACTTTGGCCATCAAATGGTTTGGGTGAAAAAATCAAATTGCTAGTGTGCAGGAGAACTGTGACAAGTATTGGGTAAGACCATGAGCTGTAGCTACAGGTGGCAAAATGAATTTATTGTCCCCATCTCATGAAATTTTCCTTGAGTCCCCAACATTTTTAGCAGCACAGAGAGTCAGACACTGAATATTCTTAATTTCTAGCACTCTTATATTGGCTGTGTTCACATTACCTTGGTAGCTGTGCTTGCCTCTTTTGTTTAGATGCTCAAATTCTGTTTCAACTGAGGTTTTACATTATTGCAGTAGTGGAAAATTGAAGATTCAAATACATTTTATTTGGGGGCAGAATAATTTTCCCCTTCTGACATAGCCACATCCCTACAATGTCTCAACATAATTGGAATTCCAGACAGGGTGTTGGCTGATGATGCTAATATTTTTTAGATGACCCAGTATTGCTAAAGTTATGATTAGGTGCCATTAAAAACTATCTAGTGCAATACTATTATTTTAAAATATGAATGCAAACAGTTAAAGACACTAATGACGCCATCACATGGAGACTTGGAAGCGTCCTAGCACACTGCTAGTATGCTTCTTCAACTGAGCCCACTGGACATCATCACACAATATAAGTCTGCTTCCGGTGGGGCTCTGTAGAGGAAGTGTCCTGGCAGCGTGCTAGGACACTTCCCTGAGAATATGGGAGGCTTCCAGTGCTATCATTAAGAAGAATGGGGGGAAGCTGGGTGGAGTTGCGTTCCTCCTTGTGATGAGGAAAGCAGCGCAGCGGGCGATGCAGGCCATGGGGTAATGTTTTCCCCCTGCTGCCACCCATTCTGCGTGGTGAATCCCCCCGCTGACCCCAGCTTATTGACCTCAATGTGATAAAAAAACATATTTGACACATAATTACCAGTAATGATTAAGAAAAACAGTCCACCACCTTACATACACACTATTGCTTCGGAAATGCATTTCAAAAGAGTGCCTGCATAAAACTGTTTTCATCTGCTGACAGAAAGAATGGAGGGGACCAATTGGACCTCCCATGGAAGAGAGTCCCATAGCTTGGGAGTTGCCACAGAGAAGGTTCTCTCCTGAGTCCTTGCCAATTGTGCCTGTGAAATGACTGAGAGAAAACTTCTCTGTAGATTCTAAAACTTGCACTGTTTGTATAAAAATATAGAGTATTTGATGTCATCTGGATCCAAATCATGTAGGACTTTAGAACTCAAAACCATCTCTTTGAATTCTGTCAAGAAATAGATCTGTGGCAAATGAAATTGTTTCAATAGAGGCATCACATGATCTCTGTACCTAGCCCCAGTTAACAACCTGACCTCAGCATTTTTGAACTAACTAAGATTTCTGAAGTTTCCAGTAATACACCCCCATAGCATGTGTTATGTTAGTCCAAATAGGATGCAATCAAGGCATATATGACTGTAACCATAACTGTCTACTCAAGGGAACTGTTGAGTAGTGGGGTGGGCAGTCTCTATTTGATACCAACCACTGATCTTAAGTGCACATATTCAGATCTAGGTGAGTGTGAGACTGGAAACCTAGTGAGGGACATGGATTTCCAAGAGACCTTTTGCAGCTCCACCTTCCACAGGCCTCATTGGCTGCTCCATGGAAAACCCAGCCGAACAAAACTAGGAAACGTTAACTCTCACCACAAGCTTTATTCACACCAGGTCTTGGTAATACAATTCAAGTTGGTATGCTCATTCAAGGTCATGTGGATCAAATGTATTTTTCAGTTCACTGAGCTGGCATTAAGCAGTAGCATTTTCTGGGAGGCAGTTGCCAAGACTATTCAGATTAATTTATGTGTCAGGGGACATTAAAGTCTGCCTGTAGTCAAACAATGTTTCCTCCAGAGTAGCAATGCTATGAAATAAATGGCTGCCTGTTAGGAATAATAATAATAATAATAATAATAATAATAATAATAATAATAATAATATGGTGTGACCCGTCTCTCCCTTTTGTTCAAGGGGTACGTCATCATTAAAACAAAAACTAAAACACTATTAAAACACATACAACAGGATACACAGAGTTAAAATACAAATTAAAATCCACTGATGAAATGCAGATTAAAATTGACAATTTAAAATTGACTGGGTAGGCCTGCTGGAAGAGGTGGGCCTTTAATTGTGTCTTAAATTCTGCAGCTGATCTAGCTGACCATTCTACAGTATTGAGGTGACTGATGACAAGGTCCACTGGGTGATGGTCACATAGATTCCTTTATGAAACAAATGTTACTGTATCAAGCTCTCAGTTAGAAAGTTCTTCCTAATGTTCAGATGGAATCTCCTTTCCTGTAGTTTGAAGCCATTGTTCTACGTCCTAGTCTCCAGGGCAGCAGAAAACAAGCTTGCTCCCTCCTCCCTATGACTTCCCCTCACATATTTATACATGGCCATCATGTCTCCTCTCAGCCTTCTCTTCTTCACGCTAAACATGCCCAGCTCTTTAAGCTGCTCCTCATGGGGCTTGTTCTTCAGACCCTTGATCATTTTAGTCACCCTCCTCTGGACACATTCCAGCTTGTCAACATCTTCCTTCAATTGTGGTACCCAGAATTGGACACAGTATTCCAGGTGTGGTCTGATCAAGGCATAATAGAGAGATATCATGACTTTTCTGGATCTAGACACTATAGTCCTATTGATGCAGGCCAAAATCCTATTGGCATTTGTTGCTGATGTGCTTTGGCCTAGGATGTGTGTGTGTGTTAACACAAAGTTAGCAGTAACCATCAATTTGATTTTTATAAACCTGTAATTTTCAACAGGGCATGATGACATTTTGATTTTACAATGATGTGTTATATAATGTAATTATTGTTAGCCATGCTTCATGTGCACATGCAACACAACTGTATTTATTGATTTGGAATGTTTTCTTTTTTCAGGGTTTACTAAACTCAGTATATAAATTCCAAAATGTCTCTGCCTAAAACAGTAGCTTTATGCATTCCTCATTATTGACTTTCGCCCTTTTGTTGCCCAGACACATTCATTTAACCACATTCTGGTGCTGCTTGGCCATAAATGTCCTGTTTTTCATCTGTGAAATTTTGGAGGGTATGGCACATTCAGCTGCACAGCAGCATCAGAACACCATGAAATCTATATCTTTCCATCATGAATCCTTTGCCAACGTGGCCTTCCAATGTGAAAATTTTGAGCTAAACCCAACATTTGTTCTTCCAATATTCATTCCAACTATGCTTGCTCTAGGTGACACTGATGCTGATTTTCGTTCATTTTAACTGTCAAAAATAGCCTTATCAAATCTTTGGAGAGTACAAATTGCTTTGTCTGGACTTTGTCTGAATGGGATTTCAGGAGAATTATGCATTGCAAAGCCAGTGAGCATCATTTGTAGTAGAGATGAAATGCTCAACATTCAACCTCATTCATTTAATAAGTCTGCTCACTCTGACATTGAAATTCAACACAATTGGTCTATGGCAATTCTACAGTCAGGGCATTTAAGGAGGACCTGATGTCTAAAGAAGAGAAGGAATTCTCTATTTCCAGAGCATCTCCAACTTGACATGCTGATCCATCTCTCCCAGACAAATTGGACTTCACCTTGAAGGGGGAAATGTGGAAGAAATCATTATGGAGAGGCGGAGAAAGAAGGAAATTGTTTAACCCTGTTCTGCTCTGAAAATGCAATTCTGTCACTGTTGTGCTTGCTGTTGGCTTATTGGCATATTCATCACCCATCACTCTTGTACGGTTCAAGGGCTCCACCACATGCCTCTTTCCTGCAAACTGAATGGCTACGCTGCATTTCTGGAACATGAGTTTCTAAGGGGTGTCTGCATTTGTCAGAAACCTAGGCCAAGAACATAATTTTTATCCACTTCTTCATCATTTCAGTCTTTCCTGAAGATTGATATTAGTGTTACAAAACCTGCCTGATAAGATCAGGAAATAATTTCTTTAAAGGTTTGTTTCCTGTCCTCTAAGACTTCAGTTAAGAGTCAAGCTAGAGATAATAGATAAGAACGCTTGAGATTATTGTAAATACAAATAAATGTTTCCTCTGGGAAACTGTGAATTGTTTTCCTGATCAGTTAGGGCAGGTTATCCATCTTTTTGGGAAGCTGCTGTTGTTGGGTCAACTCTTCTGCTGTTGACTATAAAGAAACCATAAATCGGGTAAGATATGAAGCATTGATGGGCATTTATCCTGAGCTGTGCCCCTTGGCCATTTCCTACTTGAAGGGAGACTGTTCCTACTTAAGTGGCCACTTACACATTGTAAGATTGCCATCTGTGTGCCTGCTCAGTCTGAAGTTCAGTGTATCATCAAGAACCCCGAGGCTCCACTTCGTTGTTGTTGTTACCTGTTTTGTGTGCCTTCAAATGATTTCTGATTTATGGCAACCCTAGGATGAACCTATCACATGGTTTCCTTGACATAATTCGTTTTGAATTTGCCTTCCTCTGAAAATGAATATGATTTACCCAAGGTCATCCAGCGGCTGGGACTTTGGTCTCCCATTATTCTAGTCCAATATTAAAACATGGCACCAAGCTGGCTCTTCAACTTTCTTAGAATTAAATATATTACAACTGAAGGAACTTTCACTCCAAGCCTGGTTCAAAGATATACCATTAACTTTCTGCAGGGCTTGAAGTGAATGTTCCTTCAGTTGATGCTTGCACAGCTTTTGGCCTATTCATGTGTAGGACAACTGGGAATGTGAGTGTGCATGCAATCCCCCTTTGAAACAACTCCATGAACCCAGAAGCATGCTAGACCATCAGAGACTGAGCACAAAGGATTGAAGAGATTTGTGATGCCTACTACATTTTCAGTTTTTGCACAGTAACTAATTTTGATGCCTTATTTTTATAAGCAATGGGTTGGCCCCAGTTGCTTTAAATTAGGGTGGTCAACTATGGAAGGCTAGGTGCCCCAGGAGATCTTAGTGCCTCATCACACTAGAGCATGGATCCACTTTAAACCTGGTTGCTGTCTCCTGCAGAATTCTGGGGTTTGTGGTTTAATGAGGTCCAGTATATGTTTGGCTGAGCAGTTTAAAGGCCCTCCTTAAACTACAAGCCCCAAAATTCTGCAGGAGGCAGCAACCAGATTTAGAGTGGATCAACACTCTAGTGTGATGAGGTCAGAGAACCCTGTATCCCCAATCTACATACTTCTGCAAAAAATAAAATTAAAAAAGCAGTTTGCTAGGGCTTAGATTAGATTAGGAAGGGAATATATTTTGTAGAAATTAATGCCTCATAGAAGGAATTTTCTGCAAAAATATTTGTAAACAAATTTTTAACCGCTGGACTCTTTCAAATGTGGTAGAAATGCTCTCCATATATCCCAGAGTACATTTGAGAAAGAAAACTATTCAAAAATTAATTTGATCCCTGAGGATCCCGCAAATAGTATTGGGGGCTGAATTTTGCTGACTCTAATCTAAAACCTGCCTCCGATTATTTTTGTCCATTTTGTCCATTTTGTGAAATATGCGAGGAGCCTTCAAACGTGATTGTGCACTATTAAATTGTAGCAAGGTATTACTACAATGACCAGGGACCAGTCTCCAAAAGGGTTATGAATCAGTTTTTGGTCAACTTTAGGATCCGTTTGTTTATTTGGGGTGCTGATTCAGAAAATTGCACTGGATAGACCACATCAACTCTAGTTTCTGATACAGAACATATGCCATCCAGTAGTTGTCGTCTGCTCACCCATAGAAAGCCATATTTAATAATCTAGAGCTGATGTGGTTGTAGTAATCATTCATGGGTAGTCAGCCTCACCCCTTCCATCATCCCTGTTGCCTTGGCACTATAAGAGGGTTTTGTGAGACCAGACACTCTTGTTGCTGCATGGTTTCAAGGCAGCGGTGTAGTAATGGTGAGGGTGCAGACCATATTTTTGTTTTCGGGGACTATTGTTGGTCCACAGACTACAGGTTGTGAACCAATGATGTATAAAGAACACAAGGAAAAGGAAAAGAAGACAAGCCTTCCTCACAATCTATGCCAGCATGTGAGAACCTACAATCTCTAAAACAGATATGATCAGAAAAAGTGGAATTTAGAAACCTTCAAGTTTCAAGAATAATTTTTTTAACATGCTCACCTGATGTGGGTATTTTGTTTCACATGTGTATATTATTAGTTTTGAAAAAGCATTGGCTGAAATATGTACAATTGCTCTTTTTTGTGGCATAGAAACTTCTCCTTGTTTTTTCTATGTCATTTCTGTCCCTGGTGCTAAACTTGAACAGAAGGAATACTCAATAACACTCAATAATACTCAATAATACTCAAATTGCTAACTGAAGTACATAAAACACAGACCAGAGGTAAACATCATGTAGTTCTTCAAATGTTGGTAGACTACAGGTCCCATCATTCTTAATCATCATAGAAAATTGGAATGCCAGAAGTTGCAGTCTGCATCTGGAGGACTGCATGATCCTTATTCTTAAATTAGATCATTCTCCTTAGGCTGTGAGTACGGAATCCTTGATTATCCAAATATTTTGGTCTGCAGCGCCCATAATCCCTTACGATTGGTCATGCTAGATAGGGCATCTAGGAACTGAAGTTCAAAACATCTGAAGGGCTACATTTGCCTTAGCCCAAGGAAACCCAGCTTCAAATACCCAACTAGGGGTAGAGTTTCAGGAATGGTATCAGCCCAATCTCTGTCTCTCAACCTAACCAGGCATGCAGTATTGTGAAGATAAGGAAATTATTTTTCCACACATTAAGGCAAGGAAGCATGAACATGGTAGTAAAACAATACAACAACAGATGAAACTGCAAGGAGAAAATCCTTTAGTTCCCTTGCTCCCAATCCAACTTCTAGTGACATTTCTCTTCTTGCCAATTTACAAAACAAAGTTTTAACGGTCGGCTACTGGCAGTTGTTTTAGGTTAATTGGATCCTGTTTCCCTGCTTTAGGGCACTGCATAGAGTTATAAATGGCTTGTCCTGATCCTGCAACCAAACTGGTTGAGAGGCCACAACTGCCAGCTGTAGATAGAAAACAGAAGGCAGGATAGTTTTGTTCATGTAAACACACATAGGATCTACAAATCTGCAGAAATCCCTCCGAGATTCCTCCCCTAGGTGAGCTTCCCAAGGTACACTTCAGCCCGGCCAAGGCAGGAATTGAATTAGTTTGTCTTTGGCAAAGATAAGCATCCTGCGTGTCTTGTTAAAACTCCTCCTGCTGCATTTTAGAGATTTTGGTTTAGGCACCTGGTATACACATGTCTGGCAAGAAATAAGATTATGTTTATCCAAACAAACCAAGTCATGGTTATTTCCCCCACAAAGAAGCCAGTATGTTTGAGTAACTGAAACAACATGGTCAAAGGTACACCGGGAATCAGAAATAAATTAATCCTTTACCTAATGTAGGGAGACATGCTTTTTAAAAAGTGTCTTGGGGAAGTTCATGTTTAAGAGAAATAAGCAATTATGCTGCTAGCATTTTCTGTGCTGTCAGCTTCTTGTTCTACCGGTCTTTGTTTCAAATATTCATATCTCAAAGGGTCAGCTGCTCTGGCACAGGTGCCTCATCTGACGAGAGTATCAAGGGGGAACAGTACCCATTCCACATACATATTCTCAATATGTATGGGTAACTTCCAGAAGGGAGCAATGACATGGTATGACACAATCTAGAGGGAAATAATGGAGAAAGTTTCAGGCACATTAATTATACTCATGTATATGTCGACCTCACACATAAGTTGAGAGGAGGCTTTGGGGCCAAAATTATGGGTTTTGATATGACCCATGGATAAGTTGAAGATCATTCCATGCATCAGTGCCACCTCATTAGCCATTGCTTCCCCCCCCCCCCCCGCCCACCCCCCAGCTTTGAAAAAGTCCAGAAAGTGGCACCATGATGGAGAAAATAGAGGGGTTAGTTCTTGTTCTTCTGTGACAGACTAAGCTCTTGCCTTTTGCCACTTTACTCATATAAGGGAATGGCTCCTTTTTATGTAAGAGTTAAGGCACTGTAGTTACAGTAATCTGTGGATACGTTGGCCCAGGCCATATTTTTGGGTCCATATTTGGTTTAAAATTTCTAGACTTACACACGAATATTTGTAATGCACCCAACATGCCTACACCAGAAGTATATGAGTGAAACTCACTGTATGACCTTGGGCCAATCACTCCATCTCAACTTGACCTTATCCCTACAGGATTATGGTGAACCTAAAAATAGGGAGAGCCATGTTGAACTCCATAGAAGAAAGAAAGGGTAAAGACAAAATAAAGAAGTGTATCACCAAAGTTTTCTAAGTCTGAAAGGACTTATTGAGTTTGATATTACAGCTTTGTGTGTCAAATCAAATAATTGGCTCAACCAAACACATCAGAAACCTTTCCTCAAAAATACTTGCTTTTGCTTTCACTGTCATCATTGTATATTGTTTTGCATAGTCACATAAAACTAGTGACCTAGGACAGAGATGCACATGCATGAAATCTGTTCATTTCATGTGGTCTTCCAATCATTGTTCCAGCAGGCCTTTCAATTATGCCTAATGATGAGGACAGCTAGAGGCTGCAATCCATCGTTCTCACTCTCGGTTTTATTCAGTGCAGATGTGTGGATTTTTTTCTTCTTGGACCAAGGAATTTATGTTGAAAACTGTCCCCACCCTCCAAAATGCCCAATCCAAAGTTAAACAGAAGCACCTGTGCATTTGTTCATGGTGTTTATTATTTCAAAGTCTGATATATACACATGTATAGCTCGTAATGTCTCAGGATTTGGGAATCTTCATTTGTACAGGAATATCTACATAATATAAATCAACAAGTCATTATTTTACATAATGTTTGTCTTAATACATATACATACAAGTGGAAGATTGGACATGGTGAAAATATCAGCACATAAAATCAATAAATAAAACTATTTCATTGTGGAAAAAATGCTGTGATTCAGATAAATTTACATAGATATGGCAACATCTCCCATTACATTTTTGGGGGCTAGAAGTCTCTAAAAGAGTTTTCTAGCACCACCTACTGTTGTCTACACAACATTAAACCACCCTGCATTTCAATGATTATGAATAAAATACAAATAAAATACACATGAGATTGTGTACTCTCAGACAATATTATGGAATTGACAGAAAACGGAGATGTGAGTGCACCCAACTTTGTTTCAGGAACCAATTTAACAAAAATAATCACAGAATTAATGATGAACGCAGAATACCTTTTGAGAGAGGTCAATACCATAGGAATTATCACTCTACAGACAAAAATAATTTTAAGATTATGCCTTTCTATTCTTCCTGATTTGTTTCTTCTATATCTTAAGGAAAGTAGTCCTTGGTAACTGAAGAACAGCTATCAATGTCTGTGGAAACATCAAGTGATTCATTGCCATTTATCACTATTATTGTTACCAGAGTCAACATGAAGCTAGAATGATTACCCAGCTTCATCTGAAACACTGTATTTTTCAATGCAGTCATTCAGGAAAAAAACCCTCAGGTGTAATCAAAAGATGAGAAATCAAGTGATGCACATATTTTTGTGAATCAGCAGTTATTCATGCAATGAAATTCCATGGACTGTGCCCATACATGCAAACACAAGTCAGTGTTCTTAAGTTGATTAACTTTCTCTTTGAAAAGAAAAGTGCTCTGATTTGTCCTCAGCTGACAGTAAAACTACCTCTAAGTAAGCACATTGTCAGTTACACAAATGCAGACAAGGAGGTAGGCACTCGTATGGTGTTGAAGCAGCTCAATATTGACAGAGCTGCACAGAGACAAACATTCAGTGAAAACATAGAAAATTCAAGAATGAGATGAACTCTTCTTTCAACAGAACTCTAAATAAAGTTTATAGTCCTCAAGGCTGCAAAGCTGGGTTTGCATGTTCAGGCCAATGTCTAGTAGCAGTTTTTCAGAAGATGGGTAAGACAGGGGGCTGAAAAAACTTTTTATCTGTTAGAACAGTGATCCCAAAACTCTAGTCCTACAGATGTTTTAGACTTCAATTCCCATAAGTCCTGGACATCTTGATCAACAGTCAGGAATTATGGGGGAAGAAGTCCAAAACATTTGGAAGGCCAAATAATTGGAAATAATTTTGTTAGAACAATGACTCTACAAAGCTCCTTTACCAGAACTAATGTAAATTATTCCTCCAAAGATGTATTTTCCAGAATTTACAGACTGCAGCTTTTCTTGGCACATACATTACCATAGTGTAGGATTCTGACTTTTAAAAAATTGTTCATAGAAACCACATATCCCTGAATACTAGCACAGTTCTTAGGGAATACCATGCAGCAAAAACTAGGAGTTAAAAAGAAAAATGTCTCTGAAGAGAGGAACAAAAGGTGGGAGAGAAAAGACAAAAGAAAGGTATAAAGATGAAAAAAATAGGAAGTTAATGAAAATGCAAACAGAAAAAAAGAAATTTGTTTCCCCATTGCTCACAGAGGAAGTTCAATGTGTGAAGCATAGCAAGGGAATAAAGATCCATTTGCAACCTGCTTCCCTATCATTCTAATGATAAAAAATGAAACAAGTGCTGCATACTCCATTCTTACTTCTGGAGCAGAATGAAGACACAAATGTGGACTGTTTTGTTTCCTATACCACATAGCTCAGTAGCAGCAGAGGTGAAAAATGGGGGTGTTATTAGAAAATCGAAATGATCTCCAAAGTGGCCTTCAGAGCACTACTGTCAACACAAGGACACATTTTTGGACTGGTGCAAACCAGGTCACCATGTTTAGGTACTGTAGGGTTGAGGCAAACTGATATTGCTTGTTTTAAACTTTCAGCTTCCAGAATCCCTTAGTTTGAGCAATGGCCTTCCTGGCAGAGGTTTCTGGGAGTTGACATCCAAAATGCTCTTCATAATACCAGTCCTAGGGGCATTTTCAATGCACAACAGAAGATGACTAGTGACTGGTGTGTCACCAGTGTGGTATGATTGTGATTCTAACACAGAGGCAGCATTAACCCTTATATATCTAAAGTATCCTCTCCTACTATCTCATATGGTTGCATTTTAATTTTCTTTTAATAGGGAACTCAATTTCAAATCATCTTATTTAGTGGCCTTTCAGAAATTTTAAAGTGCGTGTATTAAAAAACCCCAGCAAAAATCCAGTAATGTGCCACTCATTCTTCAAAGCACAGAGTTGCTTTGAACCACTATTCCCATTGGAAAATACTTGAGCAGAAATACTTTGTGCAAGCCTAAGTTTATAAAAATGGCGATATGGTAGAAAAATGCACTGAAAATCCATGTAAATAAATTACCAAGTTACGGTGCCGCAATCCACACTTCTCTGCTGTTATAAAGGTAAAAACATATTGCCAAAAATTGAATCATTCCGTTTCCCCCCCCCCCCCCCTGCATTTTCACTTATCAGCACACAGCAAGGACAAATGTGCATACCTAGATAAGTGCTATGCTCAAGCACTTTCACATGAAGAAAAGCAGATAACACTGAGAACTACTGGAGAAACTGTGAGCAAGCAGCATGCTTAACTTCTTTATTGGTTGAGCCATTCCCTCTCCATCAATCAATCTGGCTGATTGTCCATCTGATCATCTCTGCCTGCTCCCCTGCCCAGATTTCTGTCTGTTTGTCTGTCTTTCTAAATATTTATATTCCTGGATGCATTTTAACAAGTCTCAATGCAATTACATATATATGATTTTTGAAATAGGAATCTGGCTCATAGGGAAAATGTACTAGGCTATGATGTGCCTGCAACTCCAAAAATAAATACAATCCTGTAACACAAGATTGAGAAACCTGTTTTTATATGCAATCCCTTCTTTAAATCTCAATCCTTATGGTCTTATCTGAGTAGGAGCAATCAATGAAACGAAAATGATTTGCACATTTATAAACTTTCAAGTTCTCTCTGTCCTAATTTATACACATGGAATATCAAAGTCTAATGTTCAATCCTATACATATCTGCTTAAAGTCCTACTGAGCTCAATGGTGTTTACTTCAAGTAAAGAGGGCATAAGGCTGCTGTCTAAATTCCTTATGTACAACAACAAGCAGTTTTCTCTCCTCTGCCCCTGGCATGTGTAAATAGCCCAGGGGTACAATTATATAGTATGAGGTGGAAGATAAGCATATTTTGCTTATTCTAATGTTCCTACTGTACACATGTATCATGCTCTCAGATAACTATGAAAGGCATGGCTTTTAAAAAAATACAAACTCTAACATTATCTACATATTTATACAATGAATTGATTAGTTCTGCCCTCAAAAGCATTTTCTCGGAGTGCAAATAAATTCAGAAAAGAGGGATAGAGTCGCATGAAGTTGTGTAAGCAATTCAAGCAGAGTTTTGTACTTAAGAATGAATAATCAAAAGGAGTACCATAGCTTGAAACAGGTTGGTGTCCTCTCAGTGTTCCTGCACTACAGTAGAGGAGGTTTTACTGGGTTGCTGTGAGTTTTCCGGGCTGAATGGCCATGTTCCAGAAGCATTCTCTCCTGACGTTTCACCCACATCTATGATAGGCATCCTCAGAGGTTGTGAGGTCTGTTGGAAACTAGGAAAGTGAGGTTTCTTTATCTGTGGAATGTCCAAGGTGGGAGAAAGAAATCTTGGCTGCTTGAGGCAAATGTGCATGTTGCAATTGGCCATCTTGATTAGCATTTAATGGCCTTGCAGCTTCAAAGCCTGGCTGGTTGCTGCCTGGGAGGTGTTAGCTAGCCCTGATTGATTCTTGTTTGGAATTCCCCTGTTTTTAGTGTTGCTCTTTATTTACTCTCCTGACTATAGAGTTTTTTAATACTGGTAGCCAGATTTTGTTGATTTTCATTGTTTCCTCCTTTCTGTTTCGAGTGCATCTATGGCAGGCATCCTCAGAGGTTGTGAGGTCTGTTGGAAACTAGGAAAATTGGGTTTATATATCTGTGGAATAATGTCCAGGGTGGGAGAAAGAACTCTTGTCATTTGGAAGTAGGTGTGAATGTTGCAATTGGCCATCTTGATTAACATTGAATGGCCTAGCAGAGCACCTGATGAACCAACCCAGATACAGCATGTGGACAATTTCAACAGAAAGGAGGAAACCATGAAAATTTCCAACAGATCTCACAATCTCTGTTTCCAACAGACCTCACAATGTCTGAGGATGCCTGCCATAGATGTGGGTGAAACGTGAGGAGAGAATGCTTCTGGAACATAGCCATACCGCCTGGAAAACTCATAGCAGCCCAGTGATTCTGGCCATGAAAGCCTTCGTCAACACAGAGGAGGTTTTAGTTTTCCAATTAGGGAGGTAAAAAGGAACTAAATTAGAATGGAAAAGTTCATGGGAAAAATGCCTTATGCATAGATTTAAAAAAAGTGAGACACACATGATTAGAGAGTTTTGCTTCTGGACAGTGCATATTTTAAAAGCTAAACTAAGTAATTCAAAATCTTGTTAGGACAATGCATTCACATTAATCATCAACTTCCTGAAAAGGGGTGGGGTGGGAGATAAGTGGAAGGACAAGTGTTTTGCCTAACTCTCATACCAGGACAAGTACTAACATGAACATGTACTGCTCCACACTAAAAGAAGGAACAGAAAGACATTCAAGCCTAAGAATCTGGCGCCTCCTTCAGCTGCCCTGTTTTTCCTTGGAGACCTAACTGCAAGCTAGTGCTTGTCAAAGTGAGAGGAGACAAGGCGACAGACCTCATCACACTAGAACAGGCATGGGAAAACTTCAGCCCTACCATGCCTAACAGCTGGTAGACTGCCTGCACTAGATTATCTATTCACTTTAAATGCTGCTGCTGCTGCCTCCTACAAATTACGGGGTTTGTAGTTTAGGGAGGGTCTTTTAAACTGTTCAGCCAGAGAGGTCTTGGACCTCACTAAATTACAAACCCCAGAACTTCAATGTGATGAGGTCCTAAAGCCCACACCAACTCTTCTTCCTCCTTTTCACCATCACCGAGCATTCTGTCTCCCTACACAAGAAGCTTTAAACCAGTGATTCTCAACCTGTGGGTCCCCAAATGTTTTAGCCTTCAATTCCCAGAAATCCTAACAGCTGGTAAACTGGCTGGGATTTCTGGGAGTTGTAGACCAAAACATCTGGTTGTAGGCCAAAATATCTGGGGACTCACAAGTTGAGAACCACTGCTTTAAACACTTAATTATCCCTCATGCTTTGCTCATTTGTACAGGGGCAAATGCTCAGCTACACATTATAGGAAGAGATTATCACTGTTTATTACTCTTTTGGTTGTCAAGAATACAATAGGTATTATTTTCCCAGCATTGGAAAATCCTTCTTCTGTTTGCTCTGCTTCAATCAAGAACAAGTTATTAGGCTATCATTGCTAAGAAAATGATTTCTGCAACTCAAGAGTCCAAACAAATTCCCCATTCTCTTCCTAGAATCCACAACAGTGTCACTACTTGTACAGAAATGTAATGCAACATATTGCCTCTGTTTATGCTGCAACACATACATGCTACTGTTGCTTTCATTTCAATTTACAACACCTGTTTCTAAGGTTCAGAGTTGCCTCTCAACTCTCATCTCAATTCTCTAATGCATTTTGTTAATCAGTCCAACCAGTACAAGGCTAGGTTTCAACAGCTGATGCCAAGTAAACACAGAAGGGGTTTCCTATTCAGTGTGTTCTCTTTAATTAAAAAACAAACAAGCAACCAATTTGAACCTAAGGAATTCACTTTTAAAAAAATATTTTTACTAGTAAAATTGCTTTAGACTGTGAAATTAAGAAAATACAGTCTATTGTAAAGCCCTTTTAATGCATGATATAAATAAAATCTGACAATTAAAAAAACCCAAAATGAATGTATATTAGGAGGGGGGACCTATACTCCAGTAGGCAGTAACTTTAGTAAGTCCAACAAGAAACTCATTTGAATCAAACACCTAGAATGGGAGTGGGTTCGGGCACCTACCAGGATTACATACTTTTTTCAAACTTCTTCATTAATAAGGTAACTTAATTGCACAAAACAAAGTGTTTTTTCCACTTTAAATATAAGTACAAGTTGGAGGTGCTGATATAGTGTTTCATAAAATGCAAAATGAATGCAAATGATATTCAGAAAAATGCAAACTCTCCATCACTTTGGGCAAAACAGGCACCAGGACTGTGGTCTTGTAAAGCCTTGCTTACAAGCACACGTCGGTTTGCTTTGTTAAAGCTTCATGGGATTTGACAGAAGACGCTGGCAGACATCCGGTTTCTATACTGTCAGGATTTGAAGCACCTGCCTTTGCTGCCTTCTTGGGCTTGCCCTCAGCTATGTCTGCTTCACCCTCTGTTCCAGTTCATGCTGCTGCTTAATCAAGCGTTCTATTTCGGTTCCTAGTGTTTGCAGGTTTTCCTTTGAAGAAACAAGAGGAAAGAATTAGCAGACTCTACAGCAGTCAAAATTAAAATAAAACTACATCTAGAATAAATTACCACCAATCTGAATCTACTGTGGGCTGAAACACACATTCAACTGTAAAAACGAGAGGCATATTACATTAAAATACTTCCAAAGCAGATGAAATGTGGTCAGAATCTGCCTTAACACCACAACAAAACAGTCAATGAATCGATTTTGCAGATTTAAAACACTAGCAAAGATCAGCTCCATAACTACTTCAATATGGTTTTATTGTCTTTGGATGGTTAACTGCTAAATAAAATCAAGGTGCTAACTGCGTACAAAGCATTGTGCAGACCAGCACTTCTTAGAGAACCTGCTCCTTCTGACATTTGGAAGTCAACGTTTGGACCACGTTTTATCAAATCAGATGTTGTAGTTCAGCCTTTGATTGCGCCTACACCTGATCTCTCTAGGGATTCTGGGCCTGTTAGTCATTCTGATAATACTGGGGATTCTAGATCTGTGAGTCAGCAGGAGCGCCAGCAAGAGATTTTAAGTCCTGAAAATGAGCGGTCTATGTTTGAAGGCCACATCCCTGAAAGGCAGTTCCCTAGGGAAGCAAGGTCAGGGACAGATCTGAGTTCAGAGGAAGAAAATGGAAGTCCAGGTGAGACTAATGAGCAGTTAGATAGGAGATTTATGTTCCATCAATATAGAGTTTCTCAGGAGGATTTACAAAGGTCAAGACGCCTATTAGCCAAGAAGACCTTATCCGTTTCCCAGGGGAGAAGGCATGACTTTCTCTGTATATTAGCTAGCTCAGTAGATGGGGTCATTAGTTCAGGCAACGCTGGTGTTTGAGTATTGTCTAGTATTGTCAAGTCAAGGGATTTCTAGTTCCATGTTCCATGCTTCCTTTTGTTCATGTCTCATGATTTCAAGTTTTGAGGACTGTCCCTGAATCTCATGTTTTGGATTTATTCTGCTTTTGTATTCCTGGTTTTTGATGCTACTCCTGCACTCTGATTTCTGTGATTTCAGAAGGCAACATACAGAAGGGCCAAACTTAAGACCATATGCAATGACCCAGAACCAGTTATGACAATCCCATCTTTATCCTTGAATCTCTTTTTCAGAAGTTCTGTTTCAGCCTGACCCATTCAATTGTCAAGGAGAGAAGTGGGTGAAAAAAATCCTTTTATAGCAAAGTATCTGAAAATCTAATATGATCTTGATTTGATTAGTCACTGTATCTTCTCCCTTCCCATGGGTCTTAAAATGACAAACTAATCCTAAAGTGGTGTGAGTGGAGGAGAAATTAGATGATGCATCATCCACGGCCCCACCAAGCTCACGCCCACCAGGGACAGACATGGAAAACTGACTTACCTTTTTCTGTCTCTAAGTGTTATTTGTGTTTGTTTTTTTAACTTCTTCTCCTGCCAGTTTCAACAGGAAAGGAAATACCTACACGTCTGCAATATAATCCCAGGATTTCAGAAGGTAATAGAAGAACACTAAATCTAAGGCCATATCTTTTTGACCTAAAGCCAATTCTATGCATGCGTTTTCAGGACTAAGTCCCTTGAGTATAATGGGAATTTATTCACTGGTAAATTTGCTTATGATGGCAGCCTTGGTTGTGAAGAGGGTCTTCGTATTTTGTGCAGCCTTAACAGTTTTGTTTTTTTTTAAAGGTATGGGGTGTTTTTGTTTTTTTCCTTTATCAGGCATATTGTTACCTGCTTTGGATCATTGGATAGGAGTGATTATACTACAGCAAAGTTAAAATCATTGCACTAGCTGCCAGTTAGTTTCTAGACAAGTTACAAAGTGTTGGGTCATTACTATTACAGCCCTCCATAATTTGGTTCCAGATAACCTGCAAAGTTATCTTCTCCTGTATACTCTGTCCTGCCCACTTAGGTCCTATGAGATACATTTACTTCAGTCAATCAAAATTAGGCTGACAATGGTTACCCAAAAGACTTCTCCAGTCAGTCTCAGATTGGGGAATGGGCTGCTGGAGAATATTTGTAGGCTGGATATGCTGCTTGTGTTCAAAGCAGTAATAAAGTCCAGTTGCTTTCTATAGGTCCATCAAGATATTTCTAAAATTATGATTTTTAAAATATGAATAGATTGCTTTTAAAATACAGAATACAACAGAATAGCACAAACCACAAAACAACATACTCATCCCTCCACACCCCAGCCACCACCACACAGCTTCCAATACCACATCAATGTGAAACCATGGAGTTCAACATAGCCACAATTCTAGGATAAAAGCGATTGGTTTTATATGCTCTTTCAACTGATATCTGAAAGGATGTCATTCTGAAAAGAAAGCAAGCTTGGTTTCTGCTGCTCCAGAGATAAGGAGCACTGGATTCAAATTAAAGGAAAAACGATTCTAAGTGAATATTAGAAATAACTTCCTGGTAGTCAGAGATGTTCAATAGTGGAATTCATTGCCTCCAAGTATGGAGGAGTTTTCTTTGGAGATCTTAAAACAGAGGGCAGATGGACATCTGTCAGGAGTGCTTGAGTGTTCCTGCATGGCAGGGAGTTGGTCAGATTGGCCCTCCAACTCTAAGATCCTATGTGTTTTAAAACTGGCGGCATGTGTTATTTAGCCAATTTCTAAAATATCCAATCTATAGTTTAATTTTAATCCGTTATTCCTTGACTCAATCCACAGGGAAGGGTATGTAAGAAATAACAACTATTTTTGCTGTTGTTATTGCTCCTGCTGTTACTAATACTTTTAGATGAATGACACAAACTTTGTATGTTAAGATAGCAAACAGAATACCATGAAAGCCATCGACAATACAGAATACCATTTTCAGTGATTTTTTTGAAGATTTTTTCTTTAGGTTTTTTTCTCCATGTATATATTGCTCAAATTTTGTTTTTAAAAGCTCACCTTTAGGGTAATGTTTTTCAATAAAGTATCCTCCAGCACTGCCTGAAGCTTCCTGTTGATCTCCAGGGAGAGTTCTAACGTGAGCCCACTGTCTGCTGGATGTGATGTGTAGAGAGAGGCCATGATCCCACCACGTCTGCTTAAATGTACTTTGTTGAAGTCGGAGGCCTCAGATGAAAGGGTGCCGGCTTCTTCCCGCAGAATGTAACTTTGGATTATTCTGTGTAAAAAAAAGAGCAAAACTCAGTGAACTTAGAATTGTCAAGTTAGATTCCATGGGAGTCTGCCTTGTGCAGAATGTAGATCAATACTGTCTGGACTGATAGGGAAACAGCTGCAGGATTTCAAATTTATTTCCAGTCCAGGCCTTCCCAATCCTTCAGTCTTAAGTTGTCCTGGGTTAGAACGTCTCTTCTATTTCTCCAAGATACCAATAGCAATAAGACGTTCTACTATGACAACAGGAATGTTTAAATCATTCTTTGGTAGGCAACTTATGGCTAATATTCTGCAGTAGTGTAAGTTACCAATCCCAAACAATTATTTGCCCATGCAATCAAGCTTTTTAGAAGCCTACATTGGCATCAATGAAGACCTTAACAGCCCACCAGAATGTGAAACTCTCAATAGGAAAGAGAATATACATGAAAAGGGTACACATGTTAGTGAATGGTGGTCTGGAGCATTATGTCTGCATCTATATGCTAGCTGAAGACAAGATACCAGGACACTTCTGGCATGTGGTTTGCAACAGTGTACTGCAGAACTAATCAAGTACTAAGACTGGGAAAATCCAACATGCTTTAGCACAAGGCTTCTTAAACTTTTCCACTCATGACTCAGTCCAAGAAATGTTTATGTACACCCTGGAATATAAATATATAAGATAGGTATAAAATTCAAACATTTGCTTATAACAAACCAGCATTCACAAGGCTTGCTAAACAGGCTGGCTTTCCTTTTTATGAAGCACAGCAGAGTTCACTATGTACACTGCACAACAGATTCATGTAAATCTCTGAAACAGCTGTTAGGTGATGTTCAGAAAACTTTTACTATTGCCAAATTTTTCAGGACCCCAACTATGAGGTAGGGGAACCCAATTTGGGGTTGGGACCTACAGTTTCAGAAGCAGTGCATTAGCAAATGTTCCCAAACCATGCCTGTATTATTTGCTGTTGTTATGTCCTTACAAGTCATTACCAACTTACGACAACCTTGTGGCAGCCCTATCCTATAATTCTTTTGGCAAGACATACTCAGAGGTGGTTTGCCATTGCTTTCCTATTTAGCTGAGTGTGTGACTTGGGCAAAATCACCCAGTGGGCTTTTATGGCTGAACAGGGATTTGAGCTGTGGTCTTTTAATCCAACACTCAAACCACTAGACCAGTGGTTCTCAACCTGTGGCTCCCCAAGTGTTTTGGCCTACAACTCCCAGAAATCCCAGCCAGTTTACCAGCTGTCAGGATTTCTGGGAGTTGAAGGCCAAAACATCTGGGGACTCACAGGTTGAGAACCACTAGACCTTGATGGCTCTCACTTACCAAGAGCACCAGCTATTGGGGAGCACAGTTAACATTAGATCTCTGGAAAGGTCTGTTCCTTATGGTTATTGTATTTCTACGGTATAGCAAAAGCATGCATACAAACACATATTCAAAATGTAATGAGTGAGAGTTGACCTCAGTTGGCTTTTCTTCTAGTCTGTCTTCAGAATACATTTCTTGAGTCCAGTTCACTCTTTATTATGATAGTGATTTCAGTAAAACATTGTTTAACTATCCACCTCTTCTCCTGGCTGGAAAACAGAATCCCCTACACTTTAATTCAGTCTCAAATTTCCAAAATATCTGGAGCCAAACAGCAGATCCTGGTACATATACAATTCCAAGGGGTGAAAAACAAAGTTTTCATTGATGCTAGACCTAATCACAAAAGCAGATGCAATTGCTTCTTTAAAAGACAGAAAACTTAAGGAATAGTTTAATACCTGCAGTGCTGTGCTCGCAAATGTTGAAAGTGGTAAAGTCCTTATGGAGCAATTAGTAATATTAAGTTTGTGTGTAAATGGTTAAGCTGTATGAGTCTCTTACTGAGAAGACTGTTTTAATTTGTTCTCCATATGCATTGATAAACACACCACAAAAGTAACTTGGTAAAATTGGGACAACTCCACAATGCTAAGTCTTTATAACAAAACAATTTGAAAATAATTACATTGTACATGTTACACAGGTAGTTATCCATAATTACTGGTTATTTTGTGCACAAGACATCTTGTACACTTAATTGTAGTGAAGTACAACCACCTAGCAGCTTTAAACTGAAGCAACTAATATACATTAACTGTTCTTTAACAAAGAGAAAGCACGTACTGTTGAAAAACTGCCACTGGATTTTAGGAATATTTTCAAACTTAATGTCTTCTCAGCAGGTAATTTGCTAAGGCAATTAAAGAGAGCAGCAAATTGCTATGTTAGTGCTTTTAAGATTCTCTTTCAAAGCACATTTTTAAAATAGCACAGCCTACTTCACATACATCAAGAAACACAATTAGCTTTGAATAAGTACAGTTTAATCAACGCTACTATTGCGGTTTAATTCTATGGTAAGTAGAATTACTATGAAGGAACTTAGTTTATTAAATTAGTGCACATGCATTGGAAATGTCAGGAATTTTGCCTCATAGGGAAAATTTGTACCTCCACTTTCACTTTGCTAAACATGAAACATTCTCAGAACTATTCTGAGCAGTATACCACTATATGTGTACTAAGTATGCACTGCATTTATTAAATTTATTTATTTGATCTATACCCCCCTTTCTCCCTGTGGGGGCTCAAGGAGGCTAACAACCACAAAATCTAGTTACAGTTGAAAACAAAGAAAATACAAAAAACATTAAATAGCACAGTGTGGATTTAGGTTAAAATACAGTTGAAATATAATAAATACATTTAAAATTACATTCAAAATTTGCAATTCCCCTAGAATCACACTCACAACCTTGTTGGGTTAGTGGGCTTATTAACAGAAGACCTTCCTCATAAATGTACAGAAGAGTAACTTATCAGCAGCAGCATGACCCAGCACCAGTAGCCCAAAGTGATAAAAAGAACAAAAGCACACAAACCAATGTTATCTTTTCCATAAGAGGCTTTTCTTTGTAGTGAAATAATATGGTTACACTATTCACAAGAACAAGTTTTCTACAACACAAATAAAGTCCTTTATACTTCCTTCTTTGCTTTCATGCTGGACTTCTTCCTCTTGCAGATAAATAGCTGAGCTCTCACAGAGCCTCCTCTCATACTGGAATTACACAGGAGCGCCACACAGCAGCCGTTATACTGGAGCTTTACCCATGAGGCTTTACACATGAGGCCTTCAATGTGGGGCTTCTTTCACACAAGCTTCTCATACCAGGCCTTCCTCATACTTGGCTTTCTCATAGACTAAGGCCTACCTCACACTGTGAAACCTACCTCACAGAGACCTTTCTCACACTGAGGTTATCTCTCACATAGAGAGGTTTACCTAACTCCTCAGGACAACACTAGCTTTGGCCCCCCAACTGTAACAGGCTTCAACTACTCACTCTCCTCAGAACAACCCTTGCTTTGGCTCACTGGCTCTAACAGGCTTCGGCATACTAACTCTTTCAGTGCTTGTCTCACACATTTGTAATCAACAATACCCAGTTAATTTTTAATATTTCTGAAAAACCTCCCTCTATTATAGCAGATACTATATTCTTATGCCTAGTGTAAAATTCAACAATGCATTTTGCAATGTGTGTGTGTTTTTTTCCCCCTCAAATCAACGACCACACCACATATTATACATACTTGGTTTTCTTTCGGATTTCTTCCACAAGCTGTTTGATATGGTCCTCCATGAACTCCATTTTTTCATTTTTCCTTGCATGTGCTTTCTGGAGTCTTACTATCCTCTCAATCAAAATGGTCTTATCCACTTCTGGAAAATGATCAACAACTACTGAAGAGCCACTGTTTTCTGGGGAACGATCTTCATTACTGCTTCGAGCATTAAGAGATCCTGTCAGAAAAAAATGGTTAACTTTTTATTATGAATGCTGTTCTTGTCCCAAACATTTTCATCTTCCTTTAATAGGAAAAATTAAGAAGTTATTAGAATTGTGTCAATAATTTCTATCATAAAGTGCTAGCCACATTGAAGAGCTAGCAAAATTTAGAACAATAGACTCAAAATTCCAACCATATTCTGACATCACATAGCAATCTTACATGACAATATTCAAGATTCAAAAACCCACAAAGTATCATAATCATTTCAAAGGGATGAGAGCAGGTATATCTACCAGATCCTTTTTCTTTTTTCCAATTGTCTTATTAGTTTTTTGTGTGTGCATGTGTCAGGAGCGACTTAAGAAACTGCAAGTTGCTTCTGGTATGACAGAATTGGCCGTCTGCAAGGACGTTGCCCAGGGGATGCCCGGATGTTCTGCTGTTTTACCATCATTGTAGGAGGTTTCTCAAATGTCCCCACATGGGGAGCTGGAGCTGACAGAGGCAGCTCATCCTGCTCTTGCAGGATTTGAACCTCTGACCTGTCGGTCTTCAGTCCTGCCAGCACTAGGGTTTAACCCATTGTGCCACTGGGAGCTCCATCTTATTAGTGAACACATGCAACCAAATCCTCAAATAGATACTATATATTTTTCCTGTATTGAAGAAAGCCTGTATCAGCCACGTGTCATAATCTACTCATTTCTATAGGTTAAGATACAAAATTCTTTACAATTATACAAACAAATCAGGGCGATAACACCTATTCCTTCCATCTCTCATTATATGAAATCTCAACATGCAAGTGTTCAAACAAGGAATAACTTTGATGAGATGGTAGATAACTTCCAGCAAACCAAATGAAGTCAGTAGAAACTAGAGTTGGGCCCGAATCACTGTTAATGAAAAGATTTGTGGTTTTTGGAAGGTAATTTCTAAAAACAGAAAGGGGAAGAGAGAGACGAAAAAAAAGCAGTGAAACAAATTTAGAGAGATGGAAATTTTGGAAAGAGCTAAGTCTACAAAATACCTCAGGCAGGGAAGTCTCTAGTGTCTTTTTCTCTCTCTAGAAGAAGCCTCCTCCATTTTTTCTTGGAAAGTTACCTTCTCCTCCAGAGAGGGCCCTTAGAACTCACTTTCCCAGTGGCACTAGCATAGGGTAGCCATTGAAATTCCTCTCGGAGCATGATGAGAGTCAAAGTTGTTCTCTCTCTGTGTCTCAGCCAATTAAAAGCCTAGTGGTGTCCATGCTCTGATTGGCTGAGAATGGACACAACCAGTTATTACAATTTCCAGAACCCTCTCTTGCGGTTTGTCTTATTTTTTATTTCCAGAACCCTCTCTTGCGGTTTGTCTTATTTTTCAAAATGTTATGTTTAAAACTTAATTCTTAAAAATTAGTAGATTGGTTAATTGTTTTGAAACTTGGCAGGCCTGCAGTTGTAAATCGGGTCTACAACTGAGGTAGGTTTCATGCAGATAGGCCTTAAAATGGCTGAGGATTGAGCCTTTAAAGTTTCCTATAGTAGCCAATGGGCAGAATCTCTGCTGAATGAAATGGAAAACATCCCTCCCCTTTGGGTAACTTTCTGGTAAACAAAATGAGGGGTCACACGAAAATGGACCCAAAAACGGTATGCCTTTTGGCTCGAATGTACATGACTAATAGAAACATAGATTGCACTATTAGTGCGCTTTTCTATTTCTTTTCAACAATTACCAGGACCACAAACAACATACCTGATGAGCTAGAACGACTCCCCATACTGCTGACTTCTTTATCATAGTTGCCATTTTCAAGCTGCTCCAATTTTCTTCGTGCTATGGAAACAAAACACAAGATCTTTGATACAAGGCTGATAATTTAACCCCTGTATAGAAAATAAATTGTATACAACAAGATCTGTGAAATGTTAACCTTGCTGAAGTTGCTTGGTGAGGTCCTTAAGGTTTGCTGCATGTTTTCGTTTCTGAGTAACCAACTCATCTTTTAATTCATCAACCTGAGTGTTTAAATCTGCTAATGCCTTCTGTTGAGATGCCAGTTCTGTCTGCAGCACCTGAACATTGTTTCTGTGAAGCTCCTCTTCCTTTAGCAATTTGTTTGCCTAAAATGATCACAAAAGGTATGAAAAATAATTCATTTTTCTTCTTCCCTGCTAAAAAATATTTAACATAACTTTTAAAAAACCTTGCAAAGAAATGAAATAGATGTGCAGAAAAGTCTGAAATGTATGTATTCTAATCCATGTTATTATGTGTGTAAATTGTGAAAGAATGGAATCTGAGTTTGGAAAATGTATAAAAACTCCCAAAATAACTAATAGGAAAAACAGGGGCTATTTTAGAGAAACAACACTAACAACAAAATAATCTGTAACGCTGTCATGTCTAGCTGCTTTTTCACATTTTATTTATTTATTCACTTCATTTCTACCCCGCTATTCTTGACCTCGGAGGGGACTCAAGGCCGCTTACAAATCCGGCAAAAAAATCAATGCCACACAGGTAAACAATAAAACACATCTCATCAAAATATAAAGCAATCTAAACATATAAGCAATTAAAACACGTATCAATAAATCAAACAGATTAAAAACCATATAAAATGCTGAGTTATGATAGTTTAAAAGGCCCAAATGCCGGGTCTGGATCAGAGCTTGAAAAGCTTTTGGGAGTTAACTCTCAGAGTTCCTCAATCAGTATAGCCACTACCATGCTGTTTTGGAGATTCTGGCAACTGCAATCCCAAAGTTAAGTTTTCCAAATTTTGATCTCACTAGGATTCTTTTTCTTGACCACATTGCTCCAGGTTTATGCCCAGAAAGACATCTACAATCCTTTGTGATACAAGAAGTCTGGCATATAAACATGGTAAATCCAAGCATAAGAAGGAAAAGTACAATGATGGCTTACACCAAATGAAGGAAACGACTGATAAAAATTTCCATGTTTTACTTCAGGTAGGAAAAAACCCTTTGTTCCTATATTCTGGTCTGATTATAGCATCCCTATTATATTTCTACGATTTATTAGAAAACAGCAGAAGGCAAGAGAGAGAGCCCAATCTTATTCTAGGGTTTAAAATTCAATTAAAATATTAATTAAATGAATATTAGATACTGATTAATTAACAGTCCGGCTTACCAGTTCATCTCTGGCTTGCTTCACAACTTCCAACTGATTCTGTGACTCTCTTTCACTGTAGGTGATCTTATCAAGCTGCACTTGTAAGGAATTTGTTTCTGACTGTAGCTGGGCATTCTTGGTGGTCAGCTTCTCAGTGAAGACCAGTAATTCAGATTCTCTTTTCCGGCTGCCATCGATGTCCTTTTGGAAGTCATTAAGCAGATTGTTGAGACTGTCCACTTCTTCTTTCAAAGAGTTAATGTCTTGTTCATCCCTATGAAATTGAATAGAGATTTTTTAAAAGAGAATAAGAAAAGGAGTTTAAAGCAAGCCAATTGCTCGCTATAGCCTATAAGCTACAATGCCAAATACAATTCACCCAGTACTAGGGCTTCCCAGCTCCTGCATGGACATTGCAGTCAAATGTCAAGCCGCAAAGCAGGATATTTATTAAGCCTTATTGTATCTGGGTGGCAAGCTAAGATACCCTTGGGACTGTATAAGCTCTACTATAGTATTGTGGTGTTGCGGGAGAGCTGTTTATTTGATCAAAAACATCATGGCAAAGTGGAATAAAATTGAATTCTCTTTTCACCTTAACGGTGTGGCATTATCCATGTTATATGTCTTGATGGTGCATATTTAAATCTTTCACTCTAAAAATTGAAGATATGCTCTATTTCAGTATTCATTTTGATCAAGGGATTATTCATTACAGGCACTCCCCAAGTTACAAACAAGATAGGTTCTCTCAGTTCTTGTGGGTTTTTTCGGGCTATATGGCCATGTTCTAGAGGCATTTCTCCTGACGTTTCGCCTGCATCTATGGCAGGCTTCCTCAGAGGTCGACAAGATAGGTTCTGTAGGTTTGTTCTTAAGTTGAATTTGTATGTATCTGGAACAGGCACATTTTAAGTGTAACTACAGCCAAACATACACACACACACTTTGGAAAGCATAGGGAGTGTTTAATTACACCGCTGTGGTTTTTGCTTTGTTGTCTGTGCCCCTTCTCAGAAGATTTCACATCACTTAGTGAATTTCCCTTCCTAGAGGCAGATTTTTCTCACTTCCTGTTGTCTAACTTCCATTTGTAACTATGAGTTGTTTTTAGTTGGATGTTTGTAAGTCGGGGGCTGCCTGTAGTTGCAAGCTGAAGCACAGCAACTGTGTACTTCCCTATAAAAAGTCAATGTAGAAGCATTAATTGGAGCCAAGTGGTATTTATGGAGATGCAAATGTTGAGTCGGACAAATCCTATGGGATCTTTCTGATCATTAAAATATCGCTACAACGCATAATAATTACTGGTTCCAACAGATATTGGCTATGGGAGCAATTCCCTATTTATAGAAGGCTTGATTGTATTGAACTATGAAACTCATTACATATCAAAAAAACGACTTTACACACACATATACAAATCTTTTGAAGAATTAAAGGTAGCAAAAATACATCTGTGAAGCATGAGGTCAGGATGGGCAACCATAGCTTTTCAGATGTTCTCTCATTTTAAAAGTTCTATAAGTTCTATCTTAAATCAAATGGTTATATATTCATTGTCACCGTTAATATGTGCATGCTTTTATTCCTAATGTCTTTGTGATCAATATATCAACCTAAATGTAACACAATATATAAATGTACATTTCTGAACAATTCAATAATGCTATACTATTTTTATGAATATACTTTCATGAACTGAAGGTTACCACAGACACTATATACTAAGTGACTGTTTCCACTGTATCCAAATTGACATTAGTCTTATTGACACTGCAATAAAATGGTACCTGCAATTTGCTAGTTATACAGGTTGAGAATCCCTTATTTGAAATGATTTCTAATTTTGGAAGAGTTTAATACACACACACACAGAGAGAGAGAGAGAGAGAGAGAAGATGAGACCCAAGTCAAAACATAAAATTCATTTATGTTTCATATATACATTTTAGGAGCCCCTGGTGGCACAGTGGGTTAAACCACTGAGCTGCTGAACTTGCTAACTGAAAGGTTGGTGGTTCGAATCCGGGGTGCAGGATGAGTTCCCGCTGTTAGGCCCAGCTTCTGCCAACCTAGTAGTGCAAAAACATGCAAACGTGAGGAGATCAATAGGTACTGCTTCTCTGGGAAGGTAATGGTGCTCCATGCATGAGCACCACCATCCAGAATCGGACACTACTGGACTTAATGTCAGGGGAAACCTTTACCTTTATATACATTCTACATATAGCCTGAAGGTAATTTTATATAAAGGTGTCACTGTCGCAACCACCCATTTAGACAAATTTCAGATGACTTTGGATATCAGAATTCCAGATACACAACCTGTATACTTTAGATTAGTTTATAATGAGCAATCAGAAATGTTTGGCTGTGCACATGTTTTTCAGCTATATCCATTATGTTTTAGAATAACAGCAATTTTAAGCGCTATATTTTCGCTTCAGAACAAAATAAAAATATGAAACTGCAACCACTGACCTCTGATGTTGATCCTGCAGCTGATCTATAATTTTCACTTTGTCTAACAGATTCTGAATCTCAGCCTTCTGACGATTAATTATTTCTCTGTATTTTGACAGTTCGTCTTCTGTTCTCAATCGTTCATCCTCCAGACACTTGACCTAAAGGCAACAAAAATTGTTCGCATAAGTAGTATAGAGATTCTATCTAGTAGCCTTCATTACTTTACAAAAAACTTAAAATATACTAGCAATTGAACAGGGGTGTGAATCACAGAGACTTTCCAGATTAAGTTGGACCGTAAATCAAAGGATATCTATTCAACTTGCACAATGGTGAGGAATGCTGGAAATAATTTATGTAGGGGCATAATTCCTACTCTTCACAGAGATATAAGCCTGGTATTTTTTTCTCCTTTCATTTGAAGTCCTCTTCTACCAACTGGCCATTTTCAGGCACAACAAAAACATTTAGTGATGAAAACACAGGTTAGCATGATGTAAAGGAACAGTAGTGAGCTCTGGCATCCCAAGAAGTTTGCATTCCTGTTTCACATCAGTCAGTTTTCTTTGCTCTGTCGCTCAAATCTAGCAATAGGTGGCTAAACCTAACTACTGTTAGCAAAAAGAAGTCAACTTCAATCTGTGGCTTCTTTTTACTATCCTATAATGAAGATTAATCATAGCATTAGGTTTCAGGTGGAATGCTTAACTGTAGCTAGTCAAAAACAGAAGCAGACAGTTCCAACTCACTTTTTGTAGCCACATCGAAAGATGAACAGGGAGGGAGAACCATATGAATCTCAGACTTACTAAAGCTACTTCCAGATCATACTGGTTTCATTTGACATGCAAATGCAGCCATTATCTGGGAAGGACTTCTAGGCTACTTTAAAATGCTATGGTAAAACTATTTCCTTTTAGGTTGTTAGTTTAAAACCCTGTCTTCAACCACTGTTAGTTGAATTGGCCAGTTTAGTAGATCTCAAATGCTACGCATTATTATTGAATGACTTTTTTTTTTGCTCATGTCAGGAGTGTCAGTTAATTAAGAGGCAAAGCAAAAAGTTAGCCAGTAATATAACATTTACTGGCAACCACTAGAATGAATTCTAAGATTCAGTTTTTGTTTTTTAAACAGAAGGTACTTTTTTATCCTTACATAAATCAAGTGGCTATAATGGTATGCCAGTTCATTAATTTTAACATCTCATCAACTGGTGGCTCTATTGTGACACTCAACACTGGAATTTAACAACTATGTTTCCTATGGGTTGTAGATTTTTTATCAGGCCATGTTCTAGAAGCATTCTCTACTGACATTTCACCTGCATCTATGGCAGGCATCCTCAGAGGTTGTGAGGTCAGGAGAGAATGCTGCTAAAACATGGCCATACAACCCAAAAAACCTACAACAACCCAGTGATTCCGGCCATTAAAGCCTTCAAAAATATATATGTTTCCTATCTATTGCTTGTTTGGATACTGTCACCAGAAGAGCTTATAAAATTTTGTAGAACAGAAACTGAAAATGAAGGTTTCTATACTTTGTCAAGAGACAAATCAGCAACGGGTGTTCAACACAGATCCTACCATATTAGATCCTAAATAATTGATATGTTACTAGCAAAACCAGAATGCTATATGAAGATTTAAAGATTGTGGCAGCATTTTAGCTCACAATACATTTCTGTAATAATCCTTGACCTTGAGCTGAACTTAAATCTGAAGAAAAAACTTTGCTAAGCTAATAGGAACTCTTTCATTTACTTGGGGAAATTAAATACAGCGCAGCTACAACTCAGAAAGAGAAAAGAAAGATCAAGTAAACCATGACACCAGACAGAGATGACTAGGCCTGGTGCAAAATCCCTAAACATGCTGCCAATTTCAATAATTCCTATGTTGGAGGAGCACTTGAGAAACGAATTTGCTCATTTACAATTTGTGTACTAAGTAACATAACATGAGGCAATTAGATAAATAGGAGCTGCAGTGGCGTAATAGGTTAAACCCTTGTGCCTGCTGAACTGCTGACCTGAAGGCCAGCAGTTCAAAGCTGTGAGATGGGATGAGCTCCTGTCTATCAGCTCTAGCTTCCCATGCGGGGACATGAGAGAAGCCTGCCACAGGATGGTAACACATCCGGGCATCCCTTGGGCAACGTCTCTGCAGATGGCCAATTCTCTCACACCAGAAGTGCCTTGCAGTTTCTCAAGTTGCTTCTGACATGATAAAAAAAATAGGTAAGTAGTCTGGCAGCATTACTGTTGGGCTTCTATTTATCACCAGAACAATGCCATTCGTATCATCATTTCTTAAATACTTTAGCCGCTTAACTCTGGAGAAGCACTATTAACCTTCCACAGACCAAACAATCAGATGTGAAAATATACATTGATATATAGCTAGATAAATTACAGTCTTAGCTATCATTTTATTGTTACATTTCACTCCTCTTCCTCACCTTCGTCCTTAGTGTTCGCAGCTCATCCATACCCTCTTTAAATGTTCGCTTCACATCTTCAAGCTCTTTTATTTTGGCATGATGTATCTGTGAAAGAGACAAAGGAAAACTAATCAGAGTGGAAGAAAATGTGATTCTATTCACTGAATTCTAAATTACAATGTGGATAATTCCCTTTTTCAGTATGGCTCATGGGTGGTATTGTTATTACCTCTAGATGATCAGATCTCTCCTGCAAGTGTTTTTCCAGTTCCCCTTTTGTAAGTCGAAGTTTTACATCCAATTCATTTGATTTGATTTCTTCAGATTCCTTAGTATTGTAAGGGGGAAAGGGGAGGGTGAAGAGAAAATGAAACACTAAATTTAACATTCACCATAAATATGGGTAGAGGAGCCTGTGGCTTTCCAAACTTCCACCAACCCAGACACCACAATTAATAGCCAAGGATAATGAGAGGCACAATAAAAACATCTAGAGGATGACAAGTGCTTTGGCCCTGCCCTACATAAATCATCAGCATAATTTTCCCTAACATTCTCAGGCCCAGAAAGAATACCATAACATCTGTTTACTATACCATTTACTCAATAGTTAACTTTCTTATATGTGCAGCCATATTGGAATGGCCTGGACTGTGGTTTTTGGATTATGTGATTTTAATGTTTATATTAATATGTTTTTAACTCCATGTTTTAGTGTTCAATGTTGTCACGTTTTTATAATTTAATTGATAGTTATATGTTGTTGCCGTTTTATGTTAGGACTCATATGTATGTGAGGCATTATATTTTGCCATAATGTTGGAAACCACTTTGAGTCCCCCCACCCCACCCCTGGGATGAGAAAAACAGTATGCAACTGACGTAAATAAATAAATAAGATACTATGTCACATCTGGAAAAAGACAGCTGCTTTTTGCACTTGCATTTGACATGCAAAGTAGGGATGGGGGCAGCTGTGAACTTGTGTTAAATACATATTTCAAGTATCTATGAACTATCTGAATTTTGCCACAAAAGAGATGCACATGTTCCCCTGTCAGATTGACATGGAAACAGAAAGTATAGGCATAATAAAAATATTGATTCTGATATGATAACTTCCCAGTTCCTTCAGCAGATCAACATCTACAGGCATAAATGACCAGGCAGAAAAATTACTTAAAAGATCACTGAACTCATATGTCCTATATTCATGCCCCCCACCCAACCTCGCTACAAAACAAAACAAGGGATATAGACCTATGGACTTCTCTAAAGTACACAAACAATCTCATTTCTGTTTAGAACAAAGCCTAATGATGTTTAAAATCTTGCACATATTCTGTCATATTGGAAGAGTTACTGATGCAGTGGCCTCTGTTAGACTGAAATGAAAAACAGCTTGTCTGAGAGGGGCAACTTGACCATGAGAATGGCTGGGTGAATATCACATGTCACATCAGTAAAGAACCTCAGGCAATATGCTTGAGCTCTAGTACTATCTGTACGACATGGCAGGTCACTATGCTCTGTCTGAGTGTTCTGTAGAGAAGTACAAAGTTGGGCACATTTAGATACACTTGAAAAGTGTTTTACTGATGGTTATGAGTACAGAACTTATGAGGAGAGGGGGGAAAATCACAAACCATAATTTAGCTTCCAAAGAATAATTCTATGTCGCCGATTGGCTGAGAAAGGCAGTATACAAATACAGTAAATACATAATAATAAATAAAAAAAACAAGGACATCCCATTTTGGATGTATGTTGGAAAAGAATGGCACGTAATTGGGAGACAATAGCAGAGCTTGCAAAGGAAAAACACTACAAGTGGAACAATTGCTAATTTTTTTCCATTAGACATTACACCTACCTGATATGTTTTTATTATTTCTTGGCAGTTCCTTCGTATCTGATCAGCTTCTTCTTTTGCTTGGGTCAACTTTGTTGTTGCCTCTTTAAGCCGATCTTTAGTGTCCTGGAAAATAATTATTTTGGAATTACCAAAACAAGCAAGCATGTATATCATCCTGTAGAAAATAAGTACTTGATTAGAAAAACAAAAGAATGCACAAAAACAACGGAATTATGGCTTAGTACTGATATTGTACAAATTATATGCAATGATTCTGTCTTTTATAAATAAAGAAATCTAAAACTTAAAGGTGAAACCCTTCATAAATTTGTGTGAGAGAAAATTCTAGTCAATTCATATGGACTTATTTTAGGGTAAACATGGACAGACAGATCAGGAGTAGCTACACTGACTTCCCACTGAGAGTAAAATGGACATCTCAATACTGTTCTTTATATGTGAGAGTCAGTCCTTGCGCACTTCTATGCATTACTATCCAGCAGAAAATTACTGTATGAATATAGGAAATGATCACCCAGTGATAATAATCAGTATCAAGTGGTTTCGTATATGTTCTTGGCAGTGGGGTCACTATACTTTTGAACGAAATGAAGGAACCTGGTAGCATATAGGAAAAAACTGCCTGTGTTTTACACCCAGGGGAACAGTTGTATCCACATTTTGGGCTGCACTAGTCTTTCCAACCAAGTCGGATTAGCAGGAATATTCCCTCTAACAAAAACACTGGAACTACAAGCTATATTGTACGTTTTCATCTTACGCCATCCACATTCAATGTAGTCATTTCTAAGTTTCATTGAGCAGATGAAAGGTACTGCACAAGACCACAGACACTAAATAGATCCATTCATAAGATATGGAAGAGTAGTTCTACTGCCATCTCAGTTACATTGCAATTGTGTTAACTGAGTTCCCACATTTAGAGAATGCCTCGACAACTGAAAAATCAATTTAAAATAAAAGAGAAGTGCAGAAGTCACAGTGAAACATCCCTCTATAAGATTATGATACCAACCTTGTGTAAATCCATTTCAGCTTTCAGTTTGTTTTGGGCCCATTTTACTTTGATCACGTGAGAGTTTATTTCTTCTTTTAATTTTTCTATTTCTCTTGACATTCTGGTGGCTTCACCTTCCTTTAAAATGATAGTTTTATATCAGATTGGAAATTAATCTTTCAGATTCATAAAAAGTGTAACTTAAGCTACTTTTTGTACACAGGTAAGGGAGGACACATACATAAAGAACTGACTGAAGTGGAACATAAAGCATTTGAGTCCTTCTTGGATTTGGGGATCTGTACTGTATCTGTGTGACTTCTAAGATATAAAAGACTCTTATTTCCTGGAAGCCTCTAAATCTGTCCCTTGCAATCAGATGTGATATCTGACAGTGGTATGCTAATGCACTGTATCTTAAGTAAACAGTAAATTCAAAAGACATCAGTTCTGAACTCTTAGAGCAGATCCCCTCTTGTTCCTCACTAATCATTTCTGGTTATCTCAGGTGGTTTTCCTCACAACCACGTCCTCCCACCTTCTTCATTTCTCTCTCTTTCTCCTCTCCGTGTCCTTCTTTATCACTTCCTTATTTCTTTCTCTGTGATTTGAAGTCATGTCAAATAGTTTATTGTACAAGCTCAATAGAAGTACAGGACACACACAATAGTACTCTCAGCAATGGTTCTCAACCTGTGGGTCCCCAGATGCTTTGGCCTTCAACTCCTAGAAATCCTAACAGCTGGTAAACTGGCTGAGATTTCTGAGTTGTAGACCAATGCACGCGGAGACCCACAGGTTGAGAACCACTGCCTCAGAGCAAACAGGAAGTAACAGACAACAAAGGCCATTTGATTGGAAGTGATTTGAGGAAAGGGCACCACTATTCTGCATTCTAAATGTTAATATTCAAATCAATTTCATTAAAAAATACTGAAAAGAAAGAGGACACAAGATGTGTGTAATACAAAAGTGTGAACTGGCCTAAGCATTATGTATTACAAAGTAGATGAAGAAAGAAACACTGTAAACCTCATGTATAAACAAATGCTTTGAGGAATAGGATTTGTAAATAACCTAATATCAAGAAATACACACAAATCACCACATGGGGGCAGCAAACTCTTTATAGTACTGAGAAATTGTTAAAAGTATTGGTGGCTTCTAACTTTGCTCTCCTTGAAAACACTGGTCATATACACATTCCACTATGTTTGTGTTGTACTATTAATCAGAAGATCTTCAAGAAAAGTGCTGTTGAAAATGCTCTTAAGGATTTACTTTGGGTAAACTCAAATGCAAGGACATGCTAGTGTCATACAATTTTATATATATATATATATATATATATATATATATATATATACACAAAGTTATATTATATAATTACCAAACACCACAGCCTTAAGCTTTGTATCTGACATGTATGTTAGCCAGGATATTTTTCAACTTGGGTTGTTACAAGTTCAATTCACAATATTACATTTATTTATTTTTTCCAAAAACAAAAACATCATAAGTGTCTCGATGTATTCTCGAAGGCGTTCATGGCCGGAATCACTGGGTTGTTCTAGACCAAGAACAAGCCACGAGAGTAAAGATGATGATCCACCCAGAGGAAAAGTGTTCTTGCCATACATCAAGGGAACCACTGACCACATAGGGAAGCTGATGAGGAAACACAACATACAAACCACCTACAGACCCACCAAGAAAATCCAACAAATGCTACGTTCAGCAAAGGACAAGAGGGATCCTCTCACCTCTGCAGGAGCCTACCATATTCCATGCAGCTGTGGACAAGTCTACATAGGTATCACCAAACGCAGCACCCAAACACGTATCAAGGAACATGAAAGGCACTGCAGACTACTCCAACCAGAGAAGTCAGCCATAGCAGAGCACCTGATGAACCAACCTGGACACAGCAAATTATGTGAGAACACAGAAATGCTGGATCACTCTCACAACCACCATGTCAGACTACACAGAGAAGCCATTGAAATCCACAAGCATGTGGACAATTTCAACAGAAAGGAGGAAACCATGAAAATGAACAAAATCTGGCTACCAGTATTAAAAAACTCAAAAATTACAACAGCAAAACAACAGTGAGTAAACAATCAGGCACATCAAATCACCTCCCAAAGAAAGATTCCCCCAGGCACTTCCAAGCCATTAAATGCTAATCAAGGTGGTCAGTTGAAACATTCACACCTAGCTCCAGCAGACAAAAGTCCTTTGTCCCACCCTGGTCTTTCCACAGATATATAAACCCATTTTCCTACTTCTAACAGACCTCACTACCTCTGAGGATGCTTGCCATAGATGCAGCCGAAACGTCAGGAGAAAATGCCTCTAGAACAGTGGTTCTCAACCTGGGGTCCCCAGATGTTTTTGGCCTACAACTCCCAGAAATCCCAGCCAGTTTACCAGCTGTTAGGATTTCTGGGAGTTGGAAGGCCAAAAACATCTGGGGACCCCAGGTTGAGAACCACTGCTCTAGAACATGGCCATATAGCCCGGAAAACCTACAACAACCCAATCATAAGTGTCTATTTGGTTATATGGTCAAACTTAGAAATATGATCTGTTCTCATTTAGATGGTCTGCTACCATAATCATCTTCATACTCTCTGTCATTACACTTAATAAACCAGATGTAGATTGGGGGGGGGGGGGAGCCAAATTATTTGAGCGGTTTTAAAAATATCAGTTTAAACAATTGAAGGGGAACACACAGTCTGTGAATACGCAGTCATCAAATGAGACTCAAGACAAGTAGATACCTTGGATTCAAAGAGCTGCTGCAGGCGTGCTTTTTCCTGAGAAAGTTGTTTGATTTTGTTGGTGTGCTTTTCAATTTCTTTATTTGCATCTCTCAGTTTTCTTTCAAGTATTTCTTTTTCCTTCCGGAGGTCTAGGGATTCCTTTTCTCCTCTAACATACTTCATTACCATTGCTTCCTTTTCTTGGCGAGCTTCTTCACATTTCTTGTTTGCCTTAGAACAGCAGGTATTGCAAGTTAACTTTTGCTAACAAGCAAAACTTTTGCTAACAATCATGAACATAGGTTTTCCCCCAAATGCTAGTAAGAATACACAATATAATTGAATTCATATCTGAGGAATACTCAACTTTCTATAGAGAGATTATTAAAATATAACTTAGCACAGGGCTTCTTTGAATAGTGTCTTTAGTTAAACCAGATCAGATACAGTAAAACTGTTGCTACACAAAGCAAATTACTGTCTAAAAATAAATGTGATGTAAATGAATTAATGCAGATGAATAAATACACATTAATTTCTGAACAGCAACATGCAGAGACAACAGCAACATGCAGATTTAAAGAAAGAGATGCAACTGCACTATATCAATGACCTGGCTAACACAGATCATTAAACTGGTTGTTTTGAAGTTTTGGAGAGTCAGCGTAATATAATGCTTTGAATGTTAGACTAACAAGACCCAAATGCCTGCTTGGTCATGGAAATCCAGTTGGTGATCTTGCACATGTCACACTTTCAGCCTTAGAGTAAGGTACTGGAAACACACTCTAAAGAAACGTTGCCAAGAAAACCCTTAGGGTTGCCACAAATTGGAAAATGATTTGAAGACAAACCATGTTTCAAGAAAAGGATAGACTGAAAGATAAAGCATTTGTTCCAGGGCAATCAAATTACATATCATCTATGTATCGCTATAAACTTTCCAACTATGGCATTTATAAATATATTGATGTTATTGTTGATTAGCCTCAAGTCATTTTTGACTTACGGTGATCTTAGGGTGAACAAATTCAGGGTTCTTTTGGCAAGATTTGTTCAGAGAGGATTTGCCATTGCTCAAAGTCATCCTCAAGGTATTGATGACCCAGTGGAGATTCAAACCCTGATTTTCTACTGTCCTTGTCCCAACGCTCAACCCATTATACCATTCTGGATCACTGAGATATGTTGGGAAATTTTAGACGCAGACTTATCTACTATACTAGCTGAAATAATAAAAAATACCTATTTGTGCACAACAAAAGATCTTAATAATTCAGTTAGCTCTGTATCCCTATTCCGTTCATATAGTAGTTACATATACAAGCATCCTTCTACATTTACAGTTTTTACTTTAGCAGTTTTGATAATTCACAGATTTGACAAAAATATTCTCTGTAGAAATATCTAGGACCAATGTGATTCTATGTTCAACTTCTGCTGGTCATGCTAGCAGTCCTAGAGATTTCTAGAGATAACATATGTCTAGGGATCTCTAGGTCAGTGGCTCGCAACCTGTGGGTCCCCAGATGTTTTGGCCTACAATTCCCAGAAATCCCAGTCAGTTCTGGGAGTTGAAGGCAAAAACACCTGGGGATCCACAGGTTGAGAACTACTGCTCTAGGTATTCCAATGAAATTCTGTGGTCAGCTTCCAGCAGAAATTGACCATCATGCTAGAAGACCTAGGCCCCTTCCACATAGCTGAATAAAATCCCACATTATCTGATTTGAATTGGAATATATGGAAGTGTGGACTTAGATAACCCAGTTCAAAGCAGATATTCTAGGTTATATGGCTGTGTGGAAGGGCCCCTAGAAATTCCTAGACAGGTGTTCCCTTAGGTTAAAAGATAACAATTTCCTTATTTTGACTTTTCATTTTCATGGTGGCTCTGTGTCCCTAACCCCAGAGAATGTGGAAGGCTGATTGTAGTTTCAATTTTGCTACATTGCACACATATAAGGCATGAAATTAAGATGTTTAAACTTCTTTGAGCTTACCTGATCTGTACGAAAGGCCATTTCTTTGTGCAATTGCTGTATAGCATTTTTTGCAGCAGCATCTTGAGATGCAAGTTTATCTTTAGCAGCTTTAACTTCTTTTTGGAGGTCCTCTATTCTGACCTCTAACTGCAATAAGAACAGTAAGGATACAGCATTTATTTTGGCCTTGGGCCCAATATGTGAGATACTAATTTGCAATTTCATCAGAGAACTTAAATACTGTTATATATATTGAATGTTGTTGTGTTTATAAAATCTGGAAGAATAACATTTCATACCTGTTTAATAATGTTGAGGTGCTGTTTTTCTGTTTCTGTTCTTTTCTTCAATTCATCCCTTAAATTGTCCTTTTCTGAACAAATGTCCAAAATTAGTTCCTGGTGCTTTTTGTTCTCTTTAATCAATCTGTCAATTAAAACAGAAATTGATGAGGGAAAGCCCAGTATGTAAAACCGAAAAGTTACAAGAGGGCTACCTTGGGAAACACTGAATTGTCAGAGGCCCCTTCTACACTGCCATATAAACCAGGTTATTAAAGCAGATAATCCATATTATATGCTTTGAACTGGATTATATGAGTCTACACTGCCATATAATCCTGGGCACTTCCAGAAAGGCCCTGTATCCCAGGTTTTCTGCTTTAAACTGGATTATATGAATCCCCATTGGCAGATAACCTGGGATAAACAGAAAACCTGGGATCAGATCCTGGGATACAGGGCCTGTCTGGAAAGCTTCCAGTTCAAATATGATAATCTGGATTATATATGGCAGTTCAGAAGGGGTCAAAAAGTCAAAGTTTTCTCAAGGTACAAGTTGAGCTTCCTTAGAAGTATCTATAGTTGGACCAGTTTTGGCTACAATTAAAACATTGCTGTTCCTTTTCATTCATCATCTCTACACCCAAGATGATGGAACAAATTCAATTGCATTTGTTTCAAAAGTACAATGAAGAGTGAAAGAAGGCATGCAGGGCTTTCCAGGATTCCTAGACAATCGTGCATAGAGTAGTATGCATTACTAAGTCTACTGCAATTGGTTTCAATCACAGTGTAAGGGCCTTCCACACAGCCATATAACCCAGAATATTGAGGCAGATAATCCACAATATCTGCTTTGAATTATCTGAGTCTACACTGCCATATAGTCCAGTTCAATGTGGATTTTATACAGCTGTGTGGAAGGGGCCTAAGTAGTTAAAAATAAGAGGCAGAGACGTGAACAGAGATTGCTACTTGTGCAATGGCCAAAAATTATTAGCGACTTGCCCTAAGTGCTGCTTCAGCTGCATCGTAGCATATTCTGGTTCTATTCAATTTCCAGCTGCTGAAATAACTTACTATGCTCCACCTGCCAAGAGTTCCTGCTGCCAAAATTAACACTAGCCTAATCTCCTTCGCTGCTTTGGAACAGGATGTAAAAACACACAAGCCCAGCTCTAACAGTATTGGCACTCTTAACAATGCTTCTAACAAAGCTGCTGCATCCTGAGAAAGACCACTCATATTTATGCCGATTTGTCAATAAACTAGGTCTAGATCAAGCATGGGCAAACTCTGACCCTCCAGGTGTTTTGGACTTCAGCTCTCACAATTCCTAACAGCTGGTAAGCTGGCTAGGATTTCTAGGAGTTGAAGTTCAAAACACCTGAAGAGCCGAAGTTTGCCCATGCCTGATTTAGATACTAGACCGAGATCCTAGGAAAAAGGAGACTAGAGAGAGAGAAGCTCTAAAAAAGAGCAGATAGAAATACAAGATTTTGTAAGTTGACTGCACGGGAGACACCAGACTAACCTCCTACAACTAGTGTCTTCAAATTCTTGTTATAAAGTGCCATTGGCCACACTGAGTAAGGCTGATGGGACCTGAAGACCAAAACCTAGAGGGTATCAGTTTGGGAAAGGGTTGCATTAGATGACGGAACACATGCAAAGGCGTTTTCTGTTGCTTTTGTTCTGTGGCTAGGCGCTTCTCATTCATCACAGTCTTGTTTTAGCCTTCAGTTTGAGTCAGAGTCCACCTTCTGTGTCCTCAGGCTTGTCTCTTCCCATCACTTCGTCCACCACTCACACTACATTTTCACCCCTCCTGTGATAGCCCAGAAGAATCCACAAGGCTAGTTTCCATATTACACAACAGTTATATTACAGACATTTCTATGTTACACAACAGTCATACTATAGCGGACTGCTGTCAGTGTGAGGATTCTCGGCACATATTGATATGGTAACTCTGCTCTAATTCCCTGGATGGAGCATATGATGTCTATGTGTTTTCCCAGCCAATTGTACATGAACATGGGAACTGCAATCAAAAGGTTTGGTGCACAAAAGTTTCTTTGCTTGTTTTTTTTTAAAATAGTCTCTGTTAAAACATAAATGCAGCCTTACATTTACCTGAGGAGGACAAAGAAAATTAAATGATCCCTGAGGAATATGCCATATATTCATTTAACTCAGCTATTCTTAGGGCCCTTCCAGGCAGGCCCTATATTCCAGGATCTGATCCTAGGTTTTCTATTTATCCCAGATTATCTGGCAGTGCGGAATCATATAATCCGGTTTAAAGCAGAAAGCCTGGGATCGGATCCTAGGATATATAGGGCTTGTCTGGAAGGACCCCTAGATGTTATGACATAACACTAGTAAGTCTATTTTCATTAGAAGACTGACATTAGCAGGACAACAGTGACAAGACTGACATATGCAGCTTTTCCATTGTTTGTCCCAGAGCTTGGAAACATTGAACTGCCAAAACTCCCAAGCCAGCATGGGCCAGGATTCTGGTACCTGCAGAATTTCATTTTCCAAGATTTGTTTTGTCCCCAGCATATGCAAGGTATCTACATTTTTCTATTGTGGTTAGCCTTTGTATATCTGTCTAAGGATTTTTAAAGCCCCTTAAGAACATCCCAGAATTCTGCATTTAAACTGATAGATGAAAGGCAGAATTACATAAACAGATACACCTGTCAAATGGGTCATTAGGCCAAAGTCTTAAAATACAAGCATCTTTCTTGTTTAAGAAACAAATCACAAATGCTCCTACAATGCTCTACTTTAAGCACTTAGATTTTTTAAAATGAGTAGCATTTTCAGGGCAAATTACATGTTTGAAGCGTACAAAGGAATTCACTGTTGTCTAGGTAGTAAGCTGTGAAGAGAAGAATAAGCATCTGTTTAGTTTGCTGGCTGGCTGCCTTAGAATACTGCAGGCACATCAAAACCTTGAAAGATTTACAGATCAACCAGTTTTAATAATGCAGTGACCAGAAGCTGACCAAAATTTCTTCAGCTTCTGCTCAATGTGCCCTTGGGCAAGGGAAAGGGAATTGTTTATGAATGGTCAACGTCATTTTTCCAACAAGGCCCCCAGCAGTGCAGCCCAGTTTTTTGTATTCTTGTCTACAAAAGACGACATAATTATATTTTAAAAACTGACCAAATGGTTGAAAGCTTGAGGGGAGAGATACTGGTGTGCATTGCTGTGCCTATAACACAACAACAAAGCAATGTTGAACTGGCACAATGAATCAGCACTGATCTGGCAGAGCGAACTGAATACCCCAAAGCTAGTCTGCACGCAATAGTTTTGACTTATTGCCAACTGTTGTGTAATTTGAAAGAGAAAAGTTTTCACCCAAAAAGAGCATTTGAAAGTGATTATGAGTACATATTAATGAGAACATAAAACCATATGAAAAAGCCCAATATTTTGTTTGCACTGGAGCCAACCACAATAGCTCACTTCAACTTGTGTTCTAAAGCAACTGAGATGCAAAGGCTCAGATATGTACCCATGTATAAGACTAGACATTTTTAAAAATCCACCCAAAATTGGGTTGACTTATTCACAGGTCAGCATCAGTAGTGTACCTTAACTCCTATTTAAAGAGAAACTGCCTCTTTCTCTGATGCAGCATGGTGAAAGGGAAGAGCTTCATTCAATCCGGGAACCGAAAAGAAGCATCAAGCCCCTCTACTCTCTCCACTGTGGACATATCTCTGGCCTTTTGAATACCTGTGTGGGAAATGGTGGCAGCAGCCAGGGACGGCCACCCCGAGGCAGTATTGTACTTTCCCCTCTCTGAGGAATGACTCTCAAATTATCCATAGGTCAAAATAAAAACTATACATTTGGCCCTAAAACAAACCATTACAGCAAAGCTATCTTAACTTCACAGACAAGGGATGTCCTATTCTTGAAACTACATCTTACCTGAATTCAATGTAGGCTAGATATTGGAAAAGTTACTTTTTGGAATATTAATTGGCAGGGCTATGCTGATTGGAGGATTCTGTTTCTGTCCTTGCTTAAAACAGTGTATGCCATAAATCTACCAGTACAGTAGGACACCAAAAGAAAGCAGTTCCTTGTGACTTCTTGAAGGTTCCTGGTAAGCACAGTTGGTATTCTGGACTTAAATAACATTTCTGAAAAATCCAGCAATGGTCTTGGAGCAAAGAGTATGTGATTCTTTTCAAGTGTACATGTTGCTCATCCTATGAAGCTATAACATCTATTTACAACACACATTTTGCACTCAGTGCTATGCACACAATGCTAAGCAAACATGCACACAAGCTATGACTTTCAACTGAATTTGTGTGAGAGTTAAAATGCTGCAACAGGTGCCTGGTCAATGAGCTGGTCACACATCAAGTTTCATCTTTTGGTTGCTATACGAAGAACTGCTGTATTTACCTCTAGGTTACTGCAAACTATCCTCTAATATTGGTCACAAGGAGTATCTAAAAGATGCTAAGAAGAGTAGAAGCCACTCTCTAATTTAAATGCAAGTGCTAATGGAATATGCTTCTGCTCATATCAGAAAGAGCACCACATTTTGGGCAATCCTTTTCTCTACTACAGCTTCCTGTACACATCTCACTAAACTATCCCTCAGGAGCAAGTTTTCAAGGGGTGTAGAGGATTTAGATGTAACAGAAAGGCATTCTGGTAGCAACAAGCCACCACTGTATACAAGTCCACAGACAGATGTTAACTGCAGCAACACAGCAAAAACACAAGGTTCAGAATAATAACAGTTGGAAGAGAAAGGGCTATGTAGACTTTTTGACCAACCCACAGCGAAGTGCCCCCTTCCCATGAAAACACAACTGAGCTAAGATAAGGTTGCAGGATGGAAAGTAGTTTAACCCACAGTAATCAGGATTTCCAGCTACTTTCATTCAGTTCATGGGCTGCACTCATCTGCAGGCTAAATTTTTCTTAAAACAGCCCTGGCATTAAGTCACAAACTATACCAAATTTGTTTAAACATTTGTGCATTTTTTGAATACTGACTATATACATTTTCCAAACCAAACAGTTATGTGTATACGCAGCTCCCCAAAACTGCTATACTTATCCACTGTTTAATCATAAATGTTTCACATTAACTCAGATCTTGGAACAGCATATTTTTACAAGAATTCCAAGTATCCTACTGACCAAACAGACTAGGAAGTTTGAGAAGTTGTCAATTTCTAGCCTTGTTTTAGTTGCCCAGCACAAAACCCTATCTAGAGAATACCTATGTTTAAAATCTATGTGCAAATGATCAGTCAATACTCACTTCTTTATTGTGTGCTCCTGCTGAAGATATTTGTCTTGCATGCATTTTTCCAATAAAGACAATGTAGCTTCATTCTTGCACATACCATTTGAAAGTTTATGATCTTTCAATAAATCTGCTGATAGAAGTTCAGACTCTATTTCTTCCAACAAAGCCTCCTGAGAGGAAGCATTCTGTATAGTAGAGATAAGGTTCTTAGTACAATCTGTGTCATATGGGCTTCCTGAACAGACCCCAAAAGTTCTTTTCACGGGATTGTGCAATAAGTCTGTCAAGGATGAGTTTGTCCCATCAGTTTCTAAAACCTGCTGTTCATTATCTCCATCAGGTAAGCAATCTAATTTCTTAGTTTCTTTTATTTGTGCTTCCAAAGGTTTAGAACAGCTACCTCCATCACCGTTAAGGTCTGGAACATGTTGCACTTCAGGTATGTCTCCATCCCCACTTGCCTCAGTAGCCTCTGAACAGGGGTCCAGCATTAATTGATTGTTTTCTTTGTCCAAGGGGATTTCCTTTTTTTCTATGTGTAGCCCATCCTGAGTTCCTGGAAATTTGTCATCTTCTACAACAGTGGTTGAGCTAGAGGATTTATCACCAGTCTTTGCTGGGTCAACTGTCTCTAGAGTTGTTTGCTCTTCCGGCAACTGCTCATCCATCTTTTCATCAGGAATCTAGGAATAAAATCCAAATAAAGGGGTGTAATTCAAATAGAGATGGGAAAGGAATAGTGTTCTTACAATAATGTTGACAAATTTTATCAAATAACAATGCTAGATACATTTCAACAACTGAGGTTTTACATCTTTTGGTCTGTTACAAGTGAACTTAATCTCCCTTTACCAATGGCTATCATGACTTGGTTTGATGGGGGTTCAGTCCAATAATATAAGCTGCAGATTTCCCACCTCTGACCTAGTGTTTGAGATACATGGGGAATATATATTTTTCCATGAAGTTGAACTAATAAGCTGCAGCTGTACACAACACAAACACTGAAATATCATACTGTCAATCTAGTAGCTAACAGCTATGCTGCTTACCACATAAAAACACTAACATATTGTCTCACAGTTTAATCCATATTAGGAAATGTAAAGTTCCAAAATTATTGTATTGTATTTTAGCAATTCTACAACTTGCCATGCAAAAAACAATGAGGAGCTGGACTCTACAGTTGGAATGTTGAAAATAAAATCCTAAAAATGGAAACTTCAAAATGCTCAATCAAAACAGGTTTATTTGCATTGGTAATTCCTACTTATGATTAATGAAGTGAAGACTTGGTACTCTTGAAATCTGGCTATTGTACAGACCACCTAGATGGGGTATTTTCTCTCTCTCACCATCAGGTAATAAGATACCAGGGGTCCTCAAACTTTTTCAGCCATAGAGCCCTTTTTGAAGCAAAAGTTTCTTGTGGAGCCCCAAGAAATATTTAGATATTAAATATTATATTATAATGTGTGTGTGCATATGTGTGTGTGTGTGTATGGCATAATAACAACAACAAAAACAACTTTATTTTTATATTCTGCTTCCATCTCCCCAAAGGGATTCAGGGTGGCTTACATGGGGCCAAGCCCAATCAACACAGTTAAAATATAACACATTAAAATGCATGACATCAATATAAAACAAAATAAAAACAACAGCATTATAACAATATAAAAAACAAGCATCAAAACCAACAACCAATAGTGAGTAAAGTACATAGATCACATATAGCAGCAGATCATTATAGCTTTGGATACAACAATAGTAAAGTGCAAGGACAAGATTCTGAATCCTAGCTGGGGCCAGTTATCCAGGGAATTGTCTAGTCACAGCGGAACACACAGCGGAACATCCACGTCTTTAAGCATGTGCAAACTTTTTGACCAGCATAAACTTAACAGTATTTCAGTGGAAGACCCCAGGAGCGATCTAGTCCAATCCCCTTCTGCAATGCAGGAAAAGCACAATCAAAGCACCCGCAATAGATGGCCACCCAGCCATCTTTCACAAAACTGAGGTACATTGAATTTATTTACATGTGAAAGCTTTTGTAATGTGGTACTGCCCTTTATAAATGATATAGGATTCTCTTTCTGAATCCCCTCATCAGCCTTCACTGACCCATCACATGTATTGGACTTTAAAAGCTATAATGCCCAGCCAACATGGGTAATACAAATATAAACATGCAGGTTGACAAACACATGATACTGCTTAAAATGCACGCTCAAAACCTACCTCTTCATCAAAACCCCTTCCCTTTCATCTTGAACTCAAACAAAATCTAATCCCACACAACTACATTTGTTAGCATATCATCCTATTACTTTAGCCTCGCCTCCATTTCCTCCCTAAATTGGTTTACCCCTAAACTAATCTTTGTGGTACAGGCTTATATCACACTGCTGTTGTTGAAACACAGTTCAACCACCACTCAGTTACCACTGAGGTGGGAGTGTCAGAGGGCATGCATGCCTGAGTCAGAATACATCTCCTAAGAGACCAGTTGCCATCCCCCCAGAGCAGGGGTAGGACATGCAACCCCCAGCAAGAGACTAATTCTTCCACATAATCATTGGACATTTTAGTGTATGGGTGTAAGCCTGAGGGCTCTTCTCATAAGAAAATACCCTGTGTATCTCAAGGTATCCCTGTATTTTTTGCATGTGGCACACTTGCATTAAAAAGACCAACTAAACTAACAGATGTAATTCAATGTTTACTTCATAGTAACTTCGGCTCTTGTTTGCAGATATTATCTCATCTGACACAGCACAATATAAGTCAGAGGAAGAGATCATTATAACATAGAATAATGTAATGCCTTTTACACTGGCCACAATTAATAGCATAAAAATTTATATCTTGTTTATATCATTGACTGTTGCTGGTTGGTACACATGGCTTGTATGGCACACATTAACTATGTAAAGGATAACACAAAGGTGTAGGCTTCTTCACTCTCTGTGAACAGGAAATGTTAGGTGAATGATCTATTTTTATCCGACAAGCTTCCTACACATCTGCATATGGCTATTGTGATCTGCTAGCAACAGAATAATGCAAAGTAATTGCCATTTTCTCATAGCTATGTGACTAGGAATATGTTTGCTACAAAGGCTTTTAACACCAAACATTAGAGTACCACTCACAGAAGAAATAGATCCTCACTTCCTGTTTCTTAGATCTTAGAAAGCTAAATAGAAGAGTAAACAGGATGCATAACTGCCAGTGCTCTATTTCTTATAAGCAAAGTGGTAACTTTTTAATTCCAGGCTAAAATTGCTTTGTCTCAATGGAATTAAATAGAGATATGTAGAAATAAAATATTTTAACTCTCAGTTGAAGCACAGGAACTCTCTTTTCTGTGCGTTAAATGGCATTTAAAATGTATAACATTTCGCTCAAATAAATCACTATACAAACGCCATATAAGTATATTCCTGACGGGGTATCCTTTCTGAGACTGTTCCTGTTCTTTACAGATAAGTGAGAAGCTTGTGCCCCATTAAAGTGGGACAAAGCTTTAGCATTGCCCATTGAGGAAGTAGAGTTTGATAGATTAATTACAAATTGTCCAACTAATTATGTGGCTACAGTGGAGGGTCTCTTATACATATTTGTTTCACTTCATTTAATCTTCTCCCTCTCAAATTAGACTGTGGGAACAAAAATGTCAAATATAGTATTATTAGTTACAGTGACCTTTTGTTTTCAAACTAGACATTTACAGCTCATTGTCCTTCCTTTAAAAGGACTGAATTAAATCAGCTAATACAGACACATTTTAACAATACCAATCCTATTCTAAACATCTGGTGAAAGGTGAATGGGATGTACAAAAGCCTTGCTTTTTTGGAGTAGGGCTGAGAAAATAAGATTTATTGGTGACAGAGTAGGTAATGATGGGAAAGACAGGAGGAAGTTTGATGCTAAAGCTCTGCCACAATTAAATTGTTCAAAGGTATTACTTCGCCAATAAAACATGATTAAGATATTGTAGAATAGCTGTGGAATTTGAAAATGCAGACATATAAACATCTTCACCAACAAATCTAAACAAAACTGGAGATATTATGTGCACTTATAGTTATGTGGAAAATTATAGATAAAATAGGCAATCACGTGTCCAAAAACCAGCGTATCTGAGAAATAGATGTTCCTTGTTATTTTCATCTGCTAGTGTTGAATTTAATCTTAAAAAGTCATATGTATTTTTAAATCAATAATCTTATGGCACATGTATGTTTGTGGGAGAAAGTTGAGGCTGTGAATATATAAGACTGCATGTTACCCCAAAAGTCATACCAGGGAGTGGTATGCATAAAACCAAGAAAAGGAAAATGCTTGGGCAAGGCTGGCATAGCCAAGGGGTCCAGATTCGAAGGGTGTAGCTATTTGAGTGTCATAAATATTTTACAACACCATCAAAGACTTAATTTCTACTACCAGAAAAATAGTACTCTTCTCGTCTTTTATCTCTTGTCAACCCTGAATTGTGATGACTGAAAACAAAATTATAGATTCCCCATGTCCACTCTTCCTTTCCCACACAACACAATGAAAGGCGATGGGAGAAAGTATCAGAGATTCAAAATTGCCTAATGTTAGTGAACAGAGGGTCTTTTCTTTAGCATTTTTTCATTAAAGTAATGAAGCTTTCAGATAATACTTCTGCTTCTGAGATGAAACACTTGGCACTGGCTACAGGAACAATGACTCATTAAATAAAAGCAAATTGCAGCTGTACACCTTTAGCTTACCTGTGGAACCCTTTGCACACAATATCCTTCTCACTATTTTGATCCTTACTTAATATAATGTCTTTTCATGTCAATTAAAGTCATTACATGTTCATGTACACCTAGCCAAACCCATACTATCCATGATGTTTGAAATGTTTCAGTAAACAGGAAGAGAAGACAGAGAATGAAGGGAGGAAGATGAGAGCCTTGTAAGAACTGAGTTCCTACATCTGTCTGCAGTGTTCTTTTTTTAAAAACTCAAGTGTGGTTTTTTTTTGGGGGGGGGGGAGTGTCTAAAATTTCTAACTGTATACATTACTTCATTTCTGAACATAATTCAATGTGTGGGTTATGATCTATAAAACCCTTATGCTGCATAAGGCCAGATTATTCAAAAGTCCAATATTCCTATACAAGGCTGTCTGAGTTTTAAGATTCTAGGGTGAGGGTGTTATTTCAGTGCCACTATCCTAACAGATCTATCTGATGAAGATACGGTATATGAGAGGACCTTCTTGATGACTGCTCCCATGATATGTATCGCTATCCCAGAAGGTGGGCTGGATCTCTTTCCTTTTGCTCCACTGGAAAGCAAAGATTTTTAAAATATTTGAACAGGTTTTTAGCTATTAACTGTTTGTTGTTGGAGGGTCTGTAGAGAGTTATTCTACTTTCATTCTTATTGCCTGTATAGGTCAGTTCCTGTTTTTTTTCTTCCCCTGAGGCCCCCTTCAGGGTAAAGAAGTGACGGGGTATAAATACTAGAAATAATAATAATAATAATAATAATAATAATAGAAGCTGTTTCAAATGTCCCTAGGACAGAAATTTGAACTCTTCATTGAAATCAATGAAGAAAGCAAAGAGTATGTGCCCCCACAAAAAGAAAAACCTGCAAAACGGACCCTGAGAAGAATCCACATCAGACCAATGAAGACTGAGCATAGGATGTAAAGGGAGGGATTTTTCCTGCCAAAACAAGACTATTCTCTACACACTATTGGAACTTTCTTCACTCTTTACATGGCCCTAAACCCATTATTTATTTATTTATTTATTTATACCCCACTTTATCTCCCCAAAGGAGACTCAAAGCGCCTGACATCAAAGCATTAGTATACATTTTAAAATATACAAATATGTAAACATTAAAACAGAATTAAAGACGAACAGCACTAAAAAATCACAGTTAAAATCCATCAAAATATATTTAGTGTTAAAAACCACAGCACCCCCTGACTAGATCTTAAACACCATCATTAAAAGCCTGTCTGAATAAAAAGGTTTTAGCCTGCTGCCGTAATGACAGCAGGGAGGGGGCCATTTTGGCTTCCTTCATTCCAGAGTTGTGGGGCAGCCACCAAGAAGGCAAGTCTCTTTGAGTTCAACTGGGCAGTAAAACAGCAGACTGTCTTTTCTCTACCAGTTGTCTCATAAGAATTTTTCCTCGTGTAATCTGACTTGCCCTTTGTTTGGGATTCCTGTAAGTGTGATCTCCAAGGTGAAGTTTGCTGTACTGCTTAGCCGCAAGGAATGGATTTTAACCAGCAGAGGGCAATAAAGAACAACAGGGATTAATGACAGGGAAAGTCATTTCAATATTTTATTTTACATCTACTGGAGATAATGTGGCAAATGCTCCTACTTACAAAGGCAGGAAAAAATCTAGTTTGCCAAAGTTGTTCAAACACAGAGAAATGCAAAGGTTTTTCAATGAGCTGCCATCAGAAACACAGCATTAAGAGATCACAAGAATAATGTGTAAATAACAAAGAATAACACTAAAAAGGGAACAGGCATGGGTAGAACAAGCAAAGAACATTCTTACTAGAGACTATTCGTTTTTTTCTGCCACTCAGTCACGGAAACCCACTAGATGATCTTGGGCAAATCATGCTCTCTCTAAGCCTCAGAGGACAACAAAGGCAAAGCCACTCTTATCAAATCTTGCTAATAGGGTCAACTTAGGGTAGCCATACATTAGAAATGAAGACACACAACAACAATGCATCTCTCGCCAACAGTCTATCCCAGCGGTCCTCAAACTTTTTAAACAGGGAGCCAGGACACAGTCCCTCAAATTGTTGGAGGGCCGGAATATAATTTGAAAAAAAATGAATGAATTCTTATGCACACTGCACATATCTTATTTGTAGTACAAAAACCCCCACTTTAAAACAATGCAATAATTAAAATGAAGAACAATTTTAAGAAATATAAAGTTATTAGCATTTCAACGGGAAGTGTGGGCCTGCTTTTGGCTGATGATATAGGATTGTTGCTGTTGTTGTTGTGTACTTTCAAGTTGTTTTAGACTTAGGTTGACCCTAGTGAGGGCCAGGTAAATGACCTTGGAGGCCCGTATCTGGCTCCTGGGCCTTAGTTTGAGAACCCCTGATTTATCCTATGTGTTATGAGTGAACAGGGCTTCCACCTATTAATCAGGAGCAATATGTAGATTGTTGAGTCACTGTGTATCAGACAGGAGCAAAGGGATATGAGTAAGCTGCAGTCCGGCAAACATAATGTCATGCTCCATGCTGCACACTGCACAGCATCACTGCCTCATGCTGAAGTGTAGTCCCCGTTGTCCAACTTTTTTTTTCCTATTTATAAGACCAGAAAGGATTTCTGATTACCATTATTGACTAAAAACCAACATGGGAAGAAATTTCTTCTGAGGCATTCTGAGGTGCACTTAATATTAAAGGGTAACACCAAACCGGAGGTTTTTTTTTTTTTATAACACTTAATAATCAGGACATTCAGAAACATTGCACCTCCCTCTTTGGACTGCAATGCTCCAACGTCTCTTGTGTTCAATGTCTCCTCAGAAGAAAAACTCAGTTCTTTCCAATCTCAGTGGTCATCTATGCTGAAAATAACATTAGAAAGGGCACCTACTTTGAGTGCTTTGCATCATGCAACTCTACATAAATTATTGTCTTTGACAGTATTTGTCAGCATTGTAATATGTGTGGGAAACCATCCCAAAGATTTTTCAGACAGCTTGCCCTTGTTTACATGTTCCTCTTTCTATTCATGGTTATGTCCCTCTGCCAACTTCAAGACTCATCAGCACGCCAAACAGATGTTTGGTGGGATGGGGGAAGCACAATTGTTCTGGGGAAGACAGCACACGGAGATTATTCATTTCATACACCTCCATAGCACAATCATAGTTAACGAGCCCGCCAAATATCTGGCTGGCATGAGCTAAATTGAAATGATCACGACATTGTGGGGAGAATAATCTTCAGATGCCATCCTCATTTACACTGCATGCTGAGAACTGATTGAGGCTGCAAAATCCAACACTGCAGAGGAAACGGCACGTGAGACTTCCAAACACAAGGAAACTTGAAGTTTCTACCATAACTCAACCCTTCAAACTGTCTTCAGGACCAGAATCATTCTTGGAAATATAGGAGTATCCATTGAAATAAGCTGATCCAAAGACACACAAAATATATTTTCTTGCCCACTACATAGCCACAGTCTGTCTGCACACAGTTTTGGAGTAAGAATCCTAAGAGAGGATTCTGCTCTTTCTCGTTTTTATAAGAAGAGTTTAATATTTATCCAAGATGTACTACCAACTACTTAGTGAAAACATCAGGGTGCTCGAACAAGTAGAATTCCTTTGTCCTATTAAATTTGCAGAGGTTTTTTTTTTTTTCTGGTATTCCCTTTCCTCTGTAAATCACATAAAACACTGTATTATTAACATTGTTCAGGAATGGACAAAAAGATTTTTCTACCTGAGGCAAAACAGTATCCTAACTAATGTGCAGAGCACTTAAAAGTCAGATGGCTTTTGAAATAGAAAATGCCACTAGTGTCACTCCCAGCTTTTGTTACAAAATATATATACAGCAACAGCAGCAACAACAAAGCAAATACCTAAAAATCAACTTCCCTTTTATGAATCTTCTATGTTGCCTCAAGTGACCATCCCACTCTGCCCAATGGTAGGGAGAGGTGTTCTTATCATTACCATCATTATTTGCTGCAAATCCCTGTGGTCATTCTCATTTTGATACATAAACAGATGCTGCGCACTAGATGGGTGTAAAATGAGTAGATAGGCATAAAATTATTCCCTCATTATGTACTGATGAGCCCATCATTGTTATCAAGCCAAAACCAATATGGCTATCTCCATAGCTCTATTGACTGATAAACTATTAGTTAGCTCTTCCTCACAACTTTACACTTCTGTAAAGTTTCTTACCACTTCTTCAACATGTTTGCAGTAAAGCTACATTAAGTACAAATTTCTAGAATAAAACATAGTTCACATCATACTGCACTTCTATTTATAACACAGATTCTTGATAGCTCCTAGTATTATGAATCAAAAAATGTTGCAGAGCTAGTTCAATTGTTTCCTTCTATAAAGATTTTCTGTGTTAAGAGGAAAAAGACAGAAGAAAGCATAAGATATACAGATTGAAAACATCTGTGTTTAGGCATCCCAAGGCTCCTGAATGTAAGTCAGAGTATGGGACAGAAGTTTAAAGAAAATTCCTCCTCTAGAAGCTCCTTATAGACTGCACCACCTAAAGAGAGGTGACAAAATTATGAACTTAAGGATAAATTATTGGTATATACAACCTATGGTTTACACATGGTTGTGGTAATTAGCATACTAACAATGCATAAGTTCAAGACTGGGTAACTGTGGCATGCTTTATGGAGGATTAACCTTTATGACAGTTGAGAAGCTTAAGCTTGTGCCGAACTCTTTCTAACAAAGAGGGAATATAGGAAACAAATTTGAGATGGAATTGGCTTCTGATTCCTTCAAGACATGGGTAAGAAAGCATCAAATCATTTCCCCCAGAAGAAATCAACCCTTTCTGAATATTCTAGGCAAATTATGGGAAAGGTTCTGGTGCCTTAATTTAATGATACAGGTATCTGAAATGGTTGTGATTTTTTTAAATACTCCTAAGAAATATAACTAATTTTAGACAGTTGTATAGCATTTTTGTTTTTTAAAAAATACTGATTATGGAATTTATTTTATCCTCCTCAGGTATTTTTAACGGGAAGTTGAGATACAACTAATAAATAAAAGAAAATGTCAAAACATGCCTATTATCAGAAACCACTGGGCTTCCATCCAGCTAGTTTCCAATCAACTCTACTCCTTTAAGTCAACAAGAGTTTTATAGCTCAAAATGGAAGTCCAATATATTGTTTGTGTTTGATTAAAACACTGTGAGAGGGTAACACCCAATAAATCAAGATCCCAAAGAAATTATAAGCATGTATAAATAGAGTTCACTGACAAAATAAACGGTTACATGCAATCTGTTTCCTTTTGTATCTAATATGGTTTCTTCAGACCGAAATAATATTTTAATGCATTACCCACAACAGAGAGATACCAGTCAAACTGATTGAAAGCAAATATTCATAGCTGCAACAAACTGAAATAGTCACATCTGACAGAGGCAAATTACAAAGAGTTGAAAATCTTACATTATGGTAGAATCTACAGTGCAAGGTCCTTTTTGTATAAAGGAGCACTGTTGTCATTACTTTTATCCTCAACAGTTGACTGAATAGTCTGAGGGTGCATCTAAACTACGCAGTTTGACATCACTTTAAGTGTACTGGCTCAATCCTATGGAATCACAGAAGTTATAGTTTTACAAGATATTTAGCCTTCTCTCCCAAAGAGGGCTGATTTCTCACCTAACTATAGCTCACGGGATTCTGTAGCACATCATGGCACTGAAACACAGCGGCAGATTTTGCAACACATCCAGAAGGCTCTTCAATTAGCATTGCTCTGCCAAATGTTCTGAGATAAAAGCTTTCCTTTCATCTATAAAAGCTGCTAGTTTAGTTATTTTAGTGCTTCTTACACATGTCTTTAAGTTAAAAATGACATTAGCTGATCAAGTTAAAATTCTTAGCTGCCATTCACATCTCTTTTGACAAAAAGCCTAAAAATGCAATTCAGGACAAATAAACTAATTTGCTTAGAGATATTCATAACAGCTGTCCTCATCTTAGCTTTTGAAAGAATTGTTCTTTTGTTAACATGCCTCTCAATAATTAACAAGTTCACAGATCAAAACACGAAATGCTAAACAGTTGGACAACAAGAACAAAAGAACTCTTTACCTAAACACCATTGTTATTGTGCATCCCTGATCACCAACATGTTTAACCTAGTATCGTCTACAAAATAAAGGAAGACAACACAAATGTGCAATATCAAACTAAGTTCCAAGGAGCATGCAGTTCTTTGCCTACCAATTCTGAGAAGACTACTAAGGCTTTTCAGATTAAATATGGTATGATTTCAGACTGTAGAAACAATGACCAAAAAATCAGGTAAGAAAGACATCACAAAAAGAAACTGGGAAAACTGAGAAATGGCTTTGTAAACAAATTGCATTCTGGGACCTGAGCCACAATGTAAGTGATTTTGTCCACACGATCCAAATGGTTTTCACAAACAACAAGACCTCTAAGCTTTCACATATAGAAGCCATAGAAACCATTGTTTATAGCTCAAAATCCAGGGCTATAACAAAGGCTGAAATCCTATGTTTACTTGCCTGCAGGAGATGACACTGACCAGCACAGAATCAAGTGGTAAATCTTGGAAAGATGATAAAGAAAAACACTAATTCCACAATATCTTAAGTCTACTTACTGTTAATGAGGGAAAGAAGAGCAGAAACAAAGAAAAGGATGGGGGAGCGGGCTTTTGTAATCTCTGTTTGGAAGTAGTGTTTGATGCAGTGCAAACAGTAATTAAGATTTTCCATTGAGAAAATTCCTGAGATGCAGAGATTGTGCAAAATGAGAGTTGCACAGTATTAGAGACAAAAAGCACTGAGAAGCTGCATAGTAAGGAATTTAACCTCAAGGACCCTAAAGGAACTGGACCCCATTTGATTTCAGAAGGTAAGCAGGATCAGCCCTGGTTAATACTTGGATGGGAGACTGCCAACAAATAGCAAGTGCTGTAGGTTATATTTCAAAGGAACTGGCAAAACAATCTCTGAACATTCCTTCCCGAATTGTGCATCTAAAATGTAGAAATAATGCAGTTTTAGCTTGCATGCTCCTGTACAACATAATAATAATAATGATAATAATAATAATAATAATAATAATAATTGTGCAGTTTTCTGGCATTGTATATTTCTGCTGCTTCTGCGACTGTTCATTTGTATTTTGATTCTGAAGGCCACTTGTCAAGGGATGTCCAGAATCAACAGCATTCACTGCGGTCCTTTTTATCCTGGGCGAAGTCCAAGCTAGTACTGACTTCACTTTGGTTTGTTTCTCCATAGGGTTAATGGGTTAAGGTGCTCTTAGTTCCACTCCTCAGCCGAGACCTCTCTGACTTACTTGGATCTGATGATAGTTACACTACTGCCAGCACAGTTCTCAGCACTGGGTACCATGCCAAAAGATCTCAGCCGGCATTTGAAAACAATAAACATTGACAAAATCACAATCAGTCAACTGCAAGAGGCCACCTTATTTGGATCTCTGCTCATCATCTGAAAATACATCACACAATTCTAAACACTTGGGAAGTGTTCAACTTGTGATTTTGTGATTCAAAATCCGGTATATACAGTAATCCCTCGCAACTTTGCGATTCGCTTTTCGCAGACTCGCAGTTTTCCAATAAATATTAATGTAAAATATTTACATTACATTATTTACGCGGTGGCGGATGGTGACCAGCTCTGCCTGGTAGCATCAGAAAGGGAGGCTGGTGTGCGGGCCAGACCTGAGGTGCAGAGGGAAAGAACTGCTGGTCACGAAGTGCAGCCTACTGCACTACCATGGCCCTGGAAGTGGCTCCGGAGGCGTTTATTGGGTGAACTCGCAGCAGAGCCAGATAAGGAGCGTGAGGGCTAGACTGCGCATGCACGTGTGAACGCTTCTTATATATGCCCAATGGAAGTGAGGTGCTTTCTAAAAGTTGCTGCTCAACTAAAGTGACTGAAGGATTTTGTTTATAAGTTAAAGGAAAAGGTTTTCCCCTGAATACTAAAATAATGTATAAATATTAAAATAAATAAAGCCTCCCTATTCCGCAGATTTTCACTTTTTTGCAGGTGGACCTGGAACGTAACACCTGCAATAAGTGAGGGAACACTGTATATCTTGTTTGCTGTGTCATACTGTGTTTTTGTTTCAACAAAGTAATAATAAAATACATGTTCTTCTAACTCTCACAGGACTCTCCCACCAGTAGAGCAGAAATTAATCGATATTACCAATGAAGTAAACAATCAAAATATTATATTAAGGAATTGTTGCAGGAAATCTGATTTCTGCGACAACTCTTAGGGAGAATGGCAGCACCTGAGGTCACAAAGGTTAAAGAAACCTAAACAGTTTCACTGCCTGATGTCTTCTGGTGTGTTATGACATACAATATTACTACTAGCCAAACAAGATTTGCAGTGACAACATGACACCTGTACAAAGGCATCCAGCAGAGGAATTCAGAAGATACTCAATTGCTGGGTGTGTGACCTTGAGGGCAAGGCACTTTGTTTCTGTTAGCTTACTTCCTGGTAAAACAGGTACACCGGAGCTTATTGTGGTTATTTGAATAAAAAAAATAGCAATAACCCCCTAAAAGAAACAATACTCCCATGCCTCAGGTACAAAGCTACGGAGTCCCAGCATATTGTGTTTCTTGAAGTCAGGCATCAATCCATCTTGTAAGAATGATTTGCTCAAAATTAACTTCAAAACAAAGCTCCACCACTAACCTAGTTCTTGGAAGTGAGGCCGGCTTTTAAGGAATGAAATCACTAAGCGCAAGCCAGGAAGGCTTGTTAACCATTTTAATGTTTAACTGATTTCCAACGATTTGCACATTCAATTCTATTTTAATATATTAGTATTTATATGTTTTAAATTGCATTGGTGTTTTCCCCCCATTGTTGTGAGCTGCTTTGTGTCTAAATGACAAATATAAAAGCGGGATACAAAAAATATATTACAATAATAATAAAACAAAAAGCATAATATTATTAATAATGGATTCAGTGCTGAACCTGAATGCCCAGGTATCAGCAATGGCCGGGAAGGGCATTTACACAGCTAATGCCGGTACCTTGAAAACCCTGATCTGGCCATGGTGGTAAACGCCTTAGTCACATCCAGATTAGACTACTACAATGCGTAATATGTGGGGCTGCCCCAGAAGAGTGTTCGGAAACCTCAACTGGTTCAAAGGTCAGCTGCCAGATTGCTCACAGGAGCTGAATTTAGGGAAAGGACCACCCCTCTCCGAAAACAAATGCACTGCCTATCAGTCTGTTTAGCCTTTAAAGCCCTAAACCAGTGGTTCTCAACCTGTGGGTCCCCAGGTGTTTTGGTCTACAATTCCCAGAAATCCCAGCTGGTTTACCAGCTGTTAGGATTTCTGTGAATTAAAGACCAAAACACCTGGAGACCCACAGGTTGAGAACCACTGCCCTAAACAGTTTGGGCCCAGCCTACTTAAGGTATCGCTTCTCCTTACGGAGAAGCGATACTGTGAACTCTCCGTATGAGTTCACATGAACCTCAAGGTCATCAGGAGAGGCTGCATTCTCAGTCTCACCGTCGGCACAAGTGTACCTGGTGGGAATGAGAAAGAGGGCTTTCCCAGTGGTGGCCCCATGGCTCTGGAACTCCCTTCCTAAAGAAGTTAGAATGGCCCCCTCCCTGCTTTCATTATCGAAGCAAATTAAAACCTTCCTTTGGAAGCAGGCCTTTTCTCAAAAACTGTAGGTAGTTACCTATGATGTGCAATGTGTGAACCATAGAGCAGGCCTATTGCAATAGCATTGTTTAGGGCCTAAAGGAGTGGATATTACTAAGACTTTTAACCTGAATGTCTAATTTATTTATTTTTTTGTGTTGTTTTATGGGCTTTAAGCATGTCGGGGATTTTATAATGTTATAAGTTGCTAATGTTTTTCACATTTTTGGCATATGGTTGTATTTTTATGTTATGTTACTGTTTTCTGATTTTATATGCTGTACGCCGCTTTGAGTCCCATTCTGAGAAAAGGAGTAGGAAATAAATAAATAATACAGTAATAATCATTATAATAACAGCAAAATAAACACCATAGCTTCCCCAATGTTTGAGGTGAGGTATTGATGCATCTTTTCAGAAAGATCTGCTCAAAATAAACCACTCCATTGTGTTGTCAGAGGCTTTCATGGTCAGAATCACTGGGTAGTTGTGAGTCTTCTGGGCTGTATGGCCATGTTCCAGAAGCATTCTCTCCTGATGTTTCACCTATATCTGTGGCAGGTATCCCCAGACATTGTGAGGTCTGTTGGAAACTAGGCAAGTGAAGTTTATATATCTGTAGAATGCCCAGGGTGGGAGAAAGAACTCTTGTCTATTTGAGGCAAGTGTCAATATTGCAATTGGCCACCTTGATTAACATTTAACATTTAATGGCCTTGCAGCACCAAAGCCTGTCTGGTTGCTGACAGGGGTGGATCCTTTGTTGGGAGGTGTTAGCTACCCCTGATTGATTCTTGTCTGGAATTCTCCTGTTTTTTTCACTATTGTTCTTTATTTACTGTCCTGATTTTAGAGGGTTTTTTTTCAAATACTGTTAGCCAGATTTTGTTCATTTTCATGTTTTCCCCCTTTCTGTTGTCCACATGCTTGTGGATTTCAGTGCCTCTCTGTAGTCTGACATGGTAGTTGTTAGCATGGTCCAGCATTTCTATGTTCTCAATAATATGCTGTGTCCAGGTTGGTTCATCAAGTGCTCTGCTATGGCTGACTTCTCTGGTTGAATTAGTCCTACAGTGCCTTTCATATTCCTTGATTCGTGTTTGGGCGCTGCATTTGGTGGTCCCTAAACCACCTTCATTCTAGTTCTGTTGTTGTTCATTCATTCGGTTGCTTCTGACTCTTCGTGACCTCATGAACCAGCCCACGCCAGAGCTCCCTGTTGGCCATCACCACCCCCAACTCCTTCAAGGTCAATCCAGTCACTTCAAGGATACCATCCATCCATCTTGCCCTTGGTCGGCCCCTCTTCCTTTTTCTTTCCATTTCCCCCAGCATAATTGTCTTCTCTAAGCTTTCCTGTCTTCTCATTATGTGTCCAAAATACATCATCTTTACCTCTAATATCCAGGAGCAGTCAAACTTTATTTCCTGAAGTATGGCCTGGTTGGATCTTCTCACGGTCCAAGGCACTCTCAGAACCATTCTATTATTATTATTTTAATTATTATTATTATTATTATTATTATTAACTTTATTTTTACCCCGCTAGCATCTCCCGAAGGACTCGATACGGCTAACACAGCCAAGGCCTCAATAAAACAACAGCATAACAAAACACGTAACTTAAAGCAAATCAAACATTAAAACAATAGCAGTAAACAATAAAAACAATACACCATAACACAATAAAACTGTTGAGAGTATGAATAATGAACAAAATCTGGCTACCAGTATTTTTTTAAAACACTCTAAAATTTGGACATATATAAAGAACAACACTAAAAAACAGGGGAATTCCAGACAGGAAACAATCAGGGCCAGCTAGCACATCTCAGCAAAGGATTCCCCAGGCAGGAAGCAGCCAGGCTTTGGTGCTGCAAGGCCATTAAATGTTAAATGTTAATCAAGGTGGCCAATTGCAATATTGACACTTGCCTCAAATAGACAAGAGTTTTTCTCCCACCCTGGACATTCCACAGATATATAAACCTCACTTTCCTAGTTTCCAACAGACCTCACAACCTCTGGGAATGCCTGCGATAGATGTGGGAGAAATGTCAGGAGAGAATACTTTGGAACATAGCCATATAGTCTGGAAAACTCACCGCAAACCAGAGAACATGGCCATGAAGGCCTTTGACAACACAACAAACACCACAGTTTCCGCAAATCTTGGAAGTGAAGGATCAAAGCATCTTTTAAGGAAAAGAATGGCTCAAAATAAATTGTGAACTAGGCACCTGAGCTTCCCCAGTTCTTGAAGTGAAGGATCAATGCAATTTTTTAGACAAATCCTGGCTCGAAATCAACAAACCCCAGAGCTTGAAATGAGGCATCAAAGCATCTTCTAAGGTCAAAACAATTCTTCAAAATCAATTGTAATGGGGGAAGGAGAGAAAACACTGAAAGATACACAGAGGAACAAGTACCACAATGGACTGACCGACGAAAGGATGGTAAGAAGAGGAGTGGCGTGTAAACCACAATGTAAACGTGATTTAAAATCCGAAATAGACGCAGAAAGGGAATACAGGGGATACTCACGGGAAGAGCCTCGTCTCTTCTGCCTAGTAACAGCTTCCACGTAAATCTCCCTCAACAAAGCGATACTAATCCCCATTCGTGAATATTAAGCCGCGTAGAGAGGCTCTTACCAATTCGCCAGGAAGCTGGGAATGAGAGGACTAGCTGCGAGGGGAGCGGTCTCCCTCCCCATGTTGGATCCTGACGGAAACGGGCCGCCGAGGGAGCGGAGCGGGTGTCCTCGCTGCTTCTGTGAGGGACGGGAGCTGACACATCAACCAAGATGGCCGCCGCTACCGCCATCCAGAGACGCCTCAGCTGGCAGAGGGGGCGTGGCCAAGGCCGAGAGCGTCCGCAAAGGGGAGGAGCCATCGGGAAGGGGGCGTGGCTTCTCTTATAGCAGTCAACTGGGGTTGATTGAAATCAGAAGCAAAAGCGTCCCTCTCTGGACCCTACCACACAGCTGAATAAAATCCCACCTCTTCTGCTTTGAGCTAGAATATATGACAGTGTGGACTCAGATTATTTATTTATCGTGTCATCAGCAACCAGACATTTGTATTACATTTTTAACAAAAACAAACAGACAAAACACAGAATTTGCAAGCTTGGTAGTTGATTAAATGTCCTTTGACCAGTATCTGGCCACTTGGAGTGCTCTGGTGTTGCCGCAAGGAGGTCCTCCATGGTGCATGTGGCAGGGCTCAGGTTGCATTGCACCAGGTGGTCAGTGGTTTACTCTTCTCCACACTCGTATATTGTGGATTCCACTTTGTAGCCCCATTTCTTAAGATTGGCTCTGCATCTTGTGGTGCCAGAGCGCAGTCTGTTCAGCGCCTTCCAAGTCGCCCAGTCCTCTGTGTGCCCAGGGGGGAGTCTTTCATCTGGTATCACCCATGAATTGAGGTGCTGGGTTTGAGCCTGCCACTTTTGAACTCTCGCTTGCTGGGGTGTTCCAGCAAGTGTCTCTGTAGATCTTAGAAAACTATTGACGTGCTGGCTGATACCCAAACAAGGGATGAGCTGGAGATGTCACTGCCTTGGTCCTTTCACTATTGGCTGCTACTTCCTGGCAGATGTCAGGTGGTGCAATACCGGCTAAGCAGTGTAATTTCTCCAGTGGTGTGGGGCGCAGACACCCTGTGATAATGCGGCATGTCTCATTCAGAGCCACATCCACTGTTTTAGTGTGGTGAGATGTGTTCCACACTGGGCATGCATAGTCAGCAGCTGAGTAGCATAGCGCAAGGGCAGATGTCTTCACTGTGTCTGGTTGTGATCCCCAGGTTGTGCCAGTCAGCTTTCGTATGATGTTGTTTCTAACGCCCACTTTTTGCTTGATGTTCAGACAGTGCTTCTTGTAGGTCAGAGCACGGTCCAGAGTGACTCCCAGGTATTTGGGTGTGCTGCAATGCTCCAGTGGGATTCCTTCCCAGGTAATCCTCAGAACTCGGGATGCTTGTCTGTTCTTAAGGTGAAAGGCACATGTCTGTGTTTTAGATAGATTAGGGATCAGCTGGTTTTCCCTGTAATAGGCAGTAAGAGCACCTAGAGCTTTGGAGAGCTTCTGTTCAACCATCTCAAAGCTGGTCATTTACACAAATGACCAGCCACTGCCAGAAGGGACAGAGAGCTTCATCTATGCAGATGATCGTGCCATTACCGCTCAAGCAGGGAGCTTTGAGATAGTTGAACTCAGATAACCCAGTTCAAAGCTGATATTGCGGGATTTTCTGCCATGATATTCTGGGGCCCCTTCCACACAGCTGAATAAAATTTTATTTATTTATTTAGTACATTTCTATACTGCCCCTCTCAGCCTTCCGGCGACTCAAGGTGGTTTACAAGGCAAAAATTCAATGCCACGAAGGACACAATTACAATATACAATATAAAAACATCAGCAACAATAAAATCAAACATTATAATGAAACATACTTCAATCGATAATCATTAAAACAATGTCCAGTTCCGCCATATAGTTATTCCATTATTATAGCCATTACTCCGTTATTACATCCATTATTATTATACCCATTACTCAGCCAGCACGTCAACGACTTAAATCTAGAAATAGTTTTCTAAGATCTACAGAGACTATCGCTGGAACACCTCAGCCAGCGAGAGTCCAAAAGTGGCAGGCTCAAACCCAGAACCTCAACCAATGGCTGATACCAAATGAGAGACTCCCCCCCCTGGGCACACAGAGGACTGGGCGACTTGGAAGGCGCTGAACAGACTGCGCTCTGGCACCATGAGATGCAGAGCCAACCTTCAGAAATGGGGCTACAAAGTGGAATCCTCGACATGCGAGTGTGGAGAAGAGCAAACCTCTGACCACTTGCTGCAATGCAACCTGAGCCCTGCCACATGCACAGTGGAGGACCTTCTTGCAGCAACACCAGAAGCACTCCAAGTGGCCAGATACTGGTCAAAGGACATTTAACCAACTACCAAACTCACACATTTTGTATTTTGTCTGTTTGTTTGCTTTGTTCTGTTAGAAATGTAAAATAATTTGGTTATCCTGACACGACAAATAAATACTCCGTATTTTCAAATGCCCGTTCAAATAGCCATGTCTTAAGATTCTTCCGGAATAATAGGAGCAAGGAAGTTGATCTAATCTCCCTAGGAAGGGCGTTCCATAGCCGAGGGGCCACCACTGAAAAAGCCCTGTCTCTCGTTCCCCGCGAACTGTACTTGTGATGATGGCGGGACTGAGAGCAGGACCTCTCCAGATGATCTTAAAGACCTCGCAGGTTCATAAGGGGAGATTTGTTCGGTCAGGTACGTTTTCTGCTTTGAACTGGAATATATGGCAATATAGACTCAGATAACCTAGTTCAGAGAAGATATTGTGGGATTTTCTGCCTTGATATTCTGGGTTATATGGCTATCTGGAAAGATACTGGGCCACATGGCAGTGTGACTCAGGGCCTTTCCACACTGCCATATAATCCAGAATATCAAGGCAGAATAACCCACAATATCTGTTTTGAACTTGGTTATTTGAGTGCACGCTGTCATATATTCCAGTTCAAAGCAGATAATGTGGGTTTTTATACAGCTGTGTGGAAGGGTCTTCAGATAACCCAGGGCGCTTCCACACTGCCCTTTATCCCAGAACAGGGTCCTATGGCCCGAGGGCCGGATACGGCCCTCCAATGTAATTTACCCAGCCCTCACTCAGGGTCAACCTAAGTCTGAAACTACTTGAAAGCACACAACAACAACAATCCTATCTCATCAGCCAAAAGCAGGCCCACACTTGAAATACTAATAAGTTTATATTTGTTAACATTGTTCTTCATTTTAATTATTGTATTGTTTTTAAGTGTTTTTTTCCACTACAAATAAGATATGTGCAGTGTGCATAGGAATTAATTCTCTTTTTTCCCCCTTCAAATTATAATCTAGCCCTTCAACAGTTTTAGGGACTGTTACTTGGCCCTCTGTTTAAAAAGTTTGAGGACTCCTGTCCCAGAATATCAAGGCAGAAAATCCCACAATATTTATTTATTTACGGTTTATAGCCCGCCTTTATTTACAATATTTATAGCTCGCCTTTCTCAGCCATACGGCGACTCAAGGCGGGTTACAGATTGGCACAATTTGATATCAGGAATTCATAAAAGTGCCATTAAAACATTATTACAATATAAAACATAAATAAAAACCATTAATAATAATAATAAATAATAAAATTTATTTATACCCTGCCACCATCTCCCCGAAGGGGACTCGGGGCGACTTACATGAGGCCAAGAGCAGTAGTGCATTACAACAAAATAAAACCAAAAACACAAAACGAACATCGCAACAAAGCAAAACATCAGAATACAATAAAACAGTGCAAAAATACAATAAGAATGAGCAGGCCACATGAACAAGATAAAATTATTAAAAACTCAGGATGAGCCAGGTCTTTACTTTTTTTGGGGAAAGTCAGGAGGGAGGAAGCCGATCTAAAGGGAATTCCATAGCTGGGGGGGGGGGGGCACCACTGAGAAGGCCCTGTCCTTCGTCTCTGCCAATCACACTTGCGAGGCAGGCTGGATCCAGAGTGGGGCCTCAATCTGCTTTGAACTGAGTTATCCGAGTCCATACTCAGATAATGTGGGATTTTCTGCCTTGATATTCTGGGATATAGGGCTGTGTGGAAGGGCCCTTGGTTGGATGAATATGTAAGATTAAGGTCCATCGCTGTGCTGTCATGCTAAACTGTGTTTAATGATCAAATATGACCAATAAACAACTGTGTAGATGGGGTTTTTGTCAAAAAAAAGAGTACTGGTCAATTGAAATCAAATAATTTTGTGCACTAAAGAATCCTTTTCTTGTAATTTTCTTGTAATTTTCCTGTTTGTCTCCATAATTTGCAAACATGACATGTTTTTTAATAGAACTCATCTAATTCTTAAATTGCACTGGGGTGTCAACATTTACATTTACCATAATCTTTTTAGGGGGCATCTGGATTTTATCACATATTTGAATTAAGCATTAAAATGTAGTTTTGCTGCTTCAATTAGGAAGTTTGCTTTTAATCTCCCCAGCCTTCCAGGGGCCCTTTCACACAGTCCTATATCCCAGAATATCAATGCAGAAAATTCTACAATATCTGCTTTGAACTAGGGGCCCTTCCACCCAGCCATATAACCCAGAATACCAAGGCAGAAAATCCCATAATATCTGCATTGATTACATTTGAATATATGGCAATGTGAACTCAGATAACTCACTTCAAAACAGATATTGTGGAATTCTCTGCCTTGATATTCTGGGTTATATGGCTGTGTGAAAGGGCCCTGGGTTATCTGAGTCCACATTCAGATAATGTGGGATTTTCTGCCTTGATATTCTGGGATATAGGGCTGTGTGGCATAGCCCCAAGAGTGTGGAGAAGAACAAACCATAGACTACTTACTCCAATGTATAATGGAGAACCTTCTTACAGCGACACCAGTGGTCAGCTTCTGTTCAAAGGAAATTTAGTACAATGCCAAGTTTTTAACTTTGCTTGTGGCTTTTTTTTAATGCATTATAACTGTATTCTCAATAAGCTCAATTCTGACACAATAAGTAAATACTCCCTGAGGAAGAAGGAACAGGCCAGGGCTGTCTTGGGGAAGGAGTGGGAGCATCCTGAGATATTATTTATGTAGAATTTATGTAGAATTTCTAATGGCAGCTCATTGGAAACCTTTGCATTTCTCCATGTTCGAACAACTTTGGCAAACTCTAGAATTTTTTTCTTGCCTTTGTAAGGAGGAGCATTTCCCATATTCTCTTCAGTAGATATAAAATATAATATTGGCATGACTTTCCCTGGCATTAGTCCATGTTGTTATTTATTACCCAGTCAAAATGGTCAAAATCCATTCCTTGCAGCTAAGCAGTACAAGAGAGTGAACTTCACCTTGGAGATCACACGTATAGGAATCCTGAACAAAGGGCAAGTCAGATTACAGGATGGGGAATTCTTATTAGAAAACTGGTAGAGAGAGACAGACTGCATTTTTACTCCACTTACTTGAGAGTAAACCCAGCTGAACACAAGAAGACTTACCTCTGAATAGGCAGAGGGCCATAAAAAGAGTGAAGTGAGTGAATAATAATTACTGGAATTAATGCAGTCTAAACATGCATCCACACACTGTAGAATTAATGTAGTTTGGAAACACTTTAACCACCATGGCTCAATGCTATGGAATCCTGGGACTGTAGTTTTACAAGTTTTTTAGCCTTTTCTGTCAAAGAGTGCTGGTGTCTCACAAGATTACAACTCCCATGATTCCACACCATCGCACCCTGGCAATTAAAGTAGTGGGTTGTTGTAGGTTTTTTCAGGCTATATGGCCATGTTCTAGAGGCATTCTCTCCTGACGTTTCACTTGCATCTATGGCAAGCATCCTTGGAGGGAGTGAGGTCTGTTGGGACTAGGAAAATTGGGTTTATATATCTGTGGAATGACCAGGGTGGGACAAAGAACTCTTGTTTGCTGGAGCTAGGTGTGAATGTTTCAACTGACCATCTTGATTAGCATTTGATGGCCTGGCAGTGCATGGGGCAATCTTTTGTTGAGAGGTGATTGTTTCCTCTCTGTTGTTTTGCTGTTGTAATTTTAGAGTTTTTTTTAATACTGGTAGCCAGATTTTGTTCATTTTCATGGTTTCCTCTTTTCTGTTGAAATTGTCCACATGCTTATGGATTTCAATGGCTTTTCTGTGTAGTCTGACATGGTGGTTGTTAGAAAAACAACTGAAGGAGCAAAGTTTGGGAACCACTGCCACCAGTATAATATTTTTTATGATTTGGCAGTATCGTTTGTCTGTTACCACGACTATTGTTTTCCCTTGCACCATTTAATATTTTTTGGGGGGAGGGGGGTTAAACCCAGAAACATTCAGACAAAACAGAAAAATATATTGTAGGATTTTTTTATTTTAAAATGATTGATTTATTTTAGAATAAAACATTTATTTGTTGCCAAATGTAATTTTACATAATATTTTGCATCCAGGTTGGTTCATCAAGTGCTTTGCTATAGCTGACTTCTCTGGTTGAATTATCTGCAGTGATTCCAGCCATAGAAGCATTCAACAACATATGGAAAATGATATTTTATCTCCTCTATATCTGTGGAAGCTCAAAACAACTTTGATGCTGTACTCCAGGCATGGGCAAACTACATTGCCATATGGGAGTACATTATATAGCAGGTCTGGGCAAACTTGGGCCTTCAAGGTGTTTTGGACTTCAACTCCCACAATTCCTAACAGCCTACCGGCTGTTAGGAATTGTGGGAGTTGAAGTCCAAGTTTGCCCATGACTGCTCTTGTTGTTGTTCATTCGTTCAGTCACTTCTGACTGTTCGTGACCTCATGAACCAGCCCACGCCAGAGCTCCCTGTCGGCCGTCACCATCCCCAGCTCCTTCAAGGTCAAGCCAGTTACTTCAAGGATACCATCCATCCATCTTGCCCTTGGTCGCCCCCTCTTCCTTTTTCCTTCCATTTCCTCCAGCATAATTGTCTTCTCTAAGCTTTCCTGTCTTCTCATGATGTGGCCAAAATACTTAATCTTGGCCTCTAATATACTTCCCTCCAATTAGCAGTCAGGCTTTATTTCCTGAAGTATGGACTGGTTGGATTTTCTCGCAGTCCAAGGTACTCTCAGAACTTTCCTCCAACACCACAATTCAAAAGCATCTATCTTCCTTCGCTCAGTCTTCCCTATGGTCCAGCTCTCACATCCATAGGTGACTACGGGCAGGGGCGGCTCAACCCATTACGCAAAGTAAGCATTTGCAGTATAGTTGATTTTGCCCAGGGGCGCTCTTGAGGTGCTCTTGGGGGAAAATAGACCATATGCGAGTTGTGGTTACTGGGATGTACCTACAATCAAAGAGCATTCTGAACTCCACCAATGATGGAATTGAACCAAATATGGCACACAGAACTCCCATGACGAACAGAAAATATGTATCAGTGATTGGTTTTGGGAGAGGGTGCCAAAATACTGTTTGCTTACCATTGAAAATTATCTAGGGCTGCCTCTGACTACGGGGAATACCACTGCATTGACTATGCCCGTGATGGTGAACCTATGACATGTGTGTCAGCACTGACACGCATGGCTATTTTTGATGACACGCAGACACAGAGAAGTACACCTTATAAGAGCCAATCTAATTCCATCCTTAAATTTGTAAAAGGCTCCACAAATTTAACATCTGCATGTTTGAGCATTGTTCACTCCTTAACTCAGCATAGATTATACATTTTTCTTATTTAAACTATAAATATTGCAAAATTATGTTTTTTTTCTCAAAGTGACACACCCAAATTATGCTCAGGTTTTTGGCAAATTTTGACGCACCAAGCTCAAAAGGTTGCCCATCACTGGACTATGCGAATCTTCGTTGCCAGTGTGATGTCTCTACTCTTCACTATTTTATTGAGATTGGTCATTGCTCTCCTCCCAAGAAGTAAACATCTTCTGATTTCCTGGCTGCAGTCTGCATCTACAGTAATCTTCACACCAAAATATACAAAGTCTGTCACTGCCTCCACGTTTTCGCCCTCTATGTGCCAGTTATCAATCATTCTTGTTGGCATAATCTTGGGGTTTTTTTTAATGTTTAGCTGCAACCCAGCTTTTCCACTATTGTATTGTCGAAGGCTTTCATGGCTGGAATCACTAGGTTCTTGTGGATTTTTTCGGGCTATAGAGCCATGTTCTAGAGGCATTTCTCCTGACGTTTCGCCTGTATCTATGGCAAGCATCCTCAGAGGTAGTGAGGTCTGTTGGAATTAGGACAATGGGTTTATATATCTGTGGAATGGCTGGGGTGGGGTAAGGAGCTCTTCCCTGCTGCAGCTAGGTGTGAATGTTTCAACTGATCACCTTCATTAGCATTTGAAAGCCTGCCTGAGCCTGGGAAAATCTCTTGCTGGGAGGTGTTAATATGTGCCTGGTTGTTTCCTCTCTGTTGTTTTGCTGTTGTAATTTTAGAGTTTTTTAATACTGGTATTAAAAACTATTTTCCACTATTTTCTTTCACCTTGATTAGAAGATGACTGCTGGAGTCCCTGTTATAAAGGTAGAAGGCCACTAGAGGCCGCCCAATGCTGTATACATACACACAGGCGGCGGTGCGCATGCGCAAACGAGCTCCCATCTTCACAAGCGCTTTCCCTCGTTCCTTCGCTCACTCTTGAGTCTCGTCACTATTTATCGCTTCTCGGAACGTTCGACCGCGATTGTTGCCCGCGCGCATGCGTACGGGCGGGCACGCGCCTTGAGCCAAAGCCACGAGGCGGTTTCTCGAACGGGGAGGGGGAGTGAGGAGAGGAGGCGGAGCGCGAGCGTCGGCCGTTAAGTTCGCGTTCCGACCCTGATTGTGAGGGAGCGTCGACGCCGGCTGTCCGGAGGTCTCTCCTAGTGAGTCTGTTGGGATTCTGGCGAGGCCATAAGTCCCGGTGTGGGGTTTCTTCGATGTAAGAGGACCTCAGGCCTCGTCCGTCGGAAGGGTCTCTGCAGGAGTCTGGTAAATCTCGGCATGGGTACAAACAAATGCTCTTCCCCCATTTTATTGGCTGCGCTTCCGTTTTTTGGGCTCTGGAGAAACAAGATATTCCGAGCCTCCCCCCCCCTTCTTTTTACAGGAAAAGGGTTTTTTTTTTAAATGGGAAACGCTTCTCGGAAGGCCCTATCCCTGCCCCACCAACTGGGAGTGTCTGTGAAGTAGGTCCCATCCAACTGACCGTTTGATACTGTTCGAAGCTAGCTTCAAACTGCGCCAGTCATACAACAAACTATGCACCAGTGGTTTGTAGGCCCACACAACCAGGATGGCTAAACTGAGGCTCCCTTCCACACAGCTGAATAATATCTGACATTATTTGAATTGAATTGGAATATATGGCAGGGCCCATCCACACAGTCCTATATCCCAGAATATCAAGGCAGAAAACCTCTCAATATCTGCTTTGAACTGGGTTATCTGAGCTCACACTTCCATATATCTGCCTTGATATTCTGGGATATAGGGCTGTGTGGAAGGGCCCATACATAACTTAGGGCCCTTCCACACAGCCATATAACCAAGAATATCCTGCAATATCTGCTTTGAACTGGGTTATCTGGGGGCCCTTCCACACATGTATATATCCCAGAATATCAAGGCAGAAACTCTTGCAATATCTGCTTTGAACTGGGTTATCTCAAGGCCCTTCCACATAGCTCTATATCCCAGAATATCAAGGCAGAAAATCCTGCAATATCTGCTTTGAACTGGGTTATCTGAGGGCCCTTCCACACAGTTCTCTATCCTAGAACATCAAGGCAGAAAATCCTGCAATATCTGCTTTGAACTGGGTTATCTAAGGGCCCTTCCACACAGCTCTACATCCCAGAATATCAAGGCAGAAAATCCTGCAATATCTGCTTTGAACTGGGTTATCTGAGGGCCCTTCCACACAGTTCTCTATCCCATAATATCAAGGCAGAAAATCTTGCAATATCTGCTTTGAACTGGGTTATCTGAGGGCCCTCCCACATAGCTCTATATCCCAGAATATCAAGGCAAAAAACCCTCACAATATCTGCTTTGAACTGGGTTATCTGAATCCGCACTCAGATTTCCTTCCTTGAGATTTCTGGGATATAAGGCGGTGTGGAAGGCCGCCCAGAATATCAAGGCAGAAAATCCCACAATATCGGAGTGTGGACTCAATAATGCATTTCCAAGCAAATATTGTGGAATTTTCTGCCTTGATATTCAGGGATATAGGCCCTAAGAGCCCTCCCACTCAGCCATATTACCCAGAATATCTAGGCAGACAATCCCACAATATCTTCTTTGAACTGGGATATCTGAGACAACACTGCCATATATTCCAGTTCAAAGGGGAGGGGCTCAGATGACCCAGGTCAAATCAGATATTGTGGGAGTTTCTGCCTTGATATTCTGGGTGATAGGGCTCTGGTTGGAGTAGTTTGCAGAAAAATCAGCCATAGCAGAGCACCTGATGAACCAACCTTGACACAGCATATTATTTGAGAACACAGAAGTGCTGGACCACTCTCACAGCCATCATGTCAGACTACACAGAGTGGCCATTGAAATCCACAAGCATGTGGACAATTTCAACAGAAAGGAAGAAACCATGAAAATGAACAAAATCTGGCTACCAGTATTAAAAAACTCAAAAATTACAGCAGCAAAACAACAGAGGGGAAACAAACAGGCACATGAAATCACTCTCAACAAAAGATTCCCCCCAGGCGCTTCCAAGCCATTGAATGCAAATCAAGGTGATCAGCTGAAACATTCACAGTTAGCCCCAGCAAACAAAAGTCCTTTGTCTCATCCTGGTCATTCCACAGATATATAAACCCATTTTTCCTAGTTCCAACAGACCTCATTACCTCTGAGGATGCTTGCCATAGATGCAGTCGAAACTTCAGGAGAAAAATTGCCTCCAGAACATGGCCATATAGCCCGGAAAAACCTACAACAACCCGTGGATTCCGGCCATGAAAGCCTTCGACAATACATAATTCCCAATGTCGGACCAGGGATTTACCTTACTCTAGAGGTGCTTGGCTGGAGGCACATTCACTTTCTAGGCCTGCATGCTACATACTCCCCTTGGAAAGAGAGTGTGTGTGTGGTGCGCAGGCCCAGATAGTGTGTGCACCTGCCAGTGCCTGCAGCCAAGCACCTCTCTAGAGTAAGAAATTCATACTTTAGAGGAGATGCTTGGCTGCAGGCACTGGCAGGTGCACACACTATCTGGGTCTGTACGCCACATGCACACTCTTTACAAGGAGAGTGAGTGTGGTGTGTAGGCCCAGAAAGCACGTGCGCCTGCAACCAAACGTCTCCTCTAGATCAAGATAAATCCCTGATCCGACATTGGCAATGATGTTTTCTACTGGAATCCTGGTCATGATAACTGCAGAATTGCTTTCTTTTGCTAATATGGCTACTTGGTCTTAGAGTTGTCTGTTTGTCAGGTTCATGATGATCCGTGATGTATCTAGTTCTGTTTTCATTGTTGCTTTTGGCATTTGTAGAATTTTTGTTTTTATCTTTTGGTGTGGAGAGTCATGTCTTTGTCCATTTTTCTTTTAGATTCTGTTCAGATTCTGTGCTTTCATGTCTGTCTATGTTTATCATGCCAGAAGCAAATTGAGGATATAGTTATAATGTATAAAAAAACACAAAAAGTTTAAAAACCACAGAGTTTTTTTATCCTTTCCCTCATAAATGTTACGTAGCAACAGTCTATCTTGTTTTTTGGATTTTGAAAAAAAAAATGGGTTTGTTTTGGAAACAACAATTAGGTACTGTTCCATTATCTGGGGAGAGGCCACTGGGGGTGCTAGAGAGAGAAGGATAATCCATTTTATGGGGTGGAGGGGTGTTTGAAGGAGTAAAATCTTTTCCACCAGTTTTCCAGTTATTCCCCCCATCTATGTGCCCATTGTGGAAACAACCCTCATATATCCCGCACCGGGATTGTGGCGCAGCTGGCTGAGTGTCAGCTGCATTAAGAATACTCTGACCAAAAGGTCATGAGTTCGAAGCCAGCCCGGGCTGGAGTGGGTGTCCAGCCATTGTGTAGCCTGTTGTTGACCTTTGCAACCCGAAAGACAGTTGCATCTGTCAAGTAGGAAAATAAGGTACTACCTTGTGTGGGAGGCTAAATTAACTAATTTATGAGGCCATAAAGAAAACTCCGGGATGTGGAATGCGGAAGAACTCCATCGGTGTCGCTGATGGACGATGAAAGCAGCAGTTCCCTTGGCGGCCAGAAAAAAGTTAAATAGTCTCTGTGTATTGTCTGTATTTGTTGTCTGTCAAACTGGCATTGAATGTTTGCCATATATATGTATACTGTAATCTGCCCTGAGTCCCCTGCGGGGTGAGAAGGGCGGAATATAAAAAGTGTAAATAAATAAATAAATAAATAATAAAATATGACATGGGAAGGGGGGAGGAGGAAGAACCAGTGATAACAGAGAAAATGGTTTTCCTCCTTCCATTCACCCCTCCCTAAAATGGTCTATCCTTTTCTCTAGCGCCCCCTAGTGGCTCTGCTGAATAATGGAAAAGTACCAGGGAGTGTTGATAAAGCTTCAGCGGAGACACCTTTTCTTCATGATAATTCCTCCAGGAGTGGATTTCCCTTCCTAGGGGTAGATTTCTCTCACTTCCTATTGTCTGTCGTTTGTAAGTTGGATGTTTGTAACTTTAGAGCCTTGATCTGATGATGTTTCTGGTGCTTTTGATCAGGTCATGGGTAATTGCATGTGTGTTACAAACAGTCTCCATATCCACAGGTTCTGTAGCCACAGATTCATCCAAGTATAGCACAAACATATTTGGTGGGGTGGGATCTGTAAAGTACTCTCTCAGGTAAAAAGGGTATTTTAAATTTATGATTATTCCACTTTTGCAGAGGTGACCTTAACAGCAAGGAAAGTAAAGGTTTGACATATTCTAGTTCCTTGTCTATATATATAAATCTGTTAGGTTGGTTCAACGGGACAGCAAAACTCCACAACCCCCCAAAGAAACTTAACCAAAATTCCCATGCCCATAACACAACCCACAAGGTACAAACATATCTACTCAAAATGAAAAACAACACAACAACACACTCACAAAACGGCAAAACAACAAAACTAAAAAAAACAACCCAATGAAACTTAACCAAAATTGCCATGCCCATAACACAACCCACAAGGTACAAACATATCTACTCAAAATGAAAAACAACACAACACACTCACAAAACGGCAAAACAACAAAACTCAAAAAACCTCCAACGAAACTTAACCAAAATTCCCATGCCCATAACACAACCCACAAGGTACAAACATATCTACTCACAATGAAAAACAACACAACAACACACTCACAATACGGCAAAACAACTGAGCATGTGCATTGGCGCCCAGCCGCAAGTTCCCTGGGCGCGCACACAGCCTTCCGGCCAACGTTCTCTCTGTGGAAGCCATGCCCACTCCAAGCACCGCCGCAACGCTTCCCGCACACACACCCCCTGCCGTACGCACACACACAACCCCACGCTCCATCACTCCCCCCGCCGCCGCACACACACACGCAACCCCACGCTCCATCACTCCCCCGCCGCACACACACACGCAACCCCACGCTCCATCACTCCCCCCGCCGCTGCACACACACACACAACCCCACGCTCCATCACTCCCCCCCCGCCGCACACACATACACAACCCCACGCTCCATCACTCCCCCCCTGCCGCACACACATACACAACCCCACGCTCCATCACTCCCCTGCCCCAATCTTACCTCCTTTTACTTCACGCCACCTCCAAACCCCACCCCGCCCCTTCCCGCCCTGTCAAAATCCAGGAACGAAGGAAAGAAGGAAGAAAGAGAAAGGGAGGTAAAGAAAAAGGGGGAAGGAAGGAAAGTTAGAGAAAGAAGGAAGAAGAAAAGGAAAGATGGAAGGAAAGAAAACAGAGACAGCAGAAGAGAAAGAAAAATGGGGAAGGAAGGAAAGAGGTAGAGAAGGAAGAAATGAGAGACAGAGGGAGGGAAAAAAGGGGGGAAGGAAGGAAGGAGAGAAGGAAAGAAAAAAGGGAATGAAGGAAGGAAAGAGGGCGTGAAGGATGGGCGAAGATGTAGAGAAAGAGGGAGGGAAGGAAAGAAGGAAAGAGAGAAGGAAGAAAAGAGACCAGAAGAGAAAGAAAAAGGGGGAAGGAAGGAAGGGGAGAAGAAAAAAGGGAATGAAGGAAGGAAAGAGGGAGTGAAGGAAGGGGGAAGATGTAGAGGAAGAGGGAGGGAAGGAAAGAAGGAAAGAGAGAAGGAAGAAAAGAGACCAGAAGAGAAAGAAAAAGGGGGAAGGAAGGAAAGAGAGAGAAGGAAGAGGAGAAGGAAAGATGGGAGGGAAGGAAGGAAGGAAGGAGGGAAAGAAGGAGAGAAAGAGGGAAGATTGGCCACAGCAACATGTGGCGGGTAAAGGTTGTTATTTCTATTATTATGCTATTATTCATATTAGACCCTGGGGGAATGGGAGAGGTGTCAGGTCCCGGAGGCAATGCATTGCATTATTGTTATTGTTATGATGGTGGTGAAATAAAAGGGAATAAAAAGTGAAAGAAGGAAGCAAACAGGGAGGGAAGAAAGGCAAAGGAAAAAAGGGGGAGGGAATGAAGGAAAGAGAGAAGGATGAAACCAAGTAGTGAAAGAAGGAAAGAAAGAAAGAGGTAGAGAAGAAAGAAAGGAGGAAAAGGGGGAAGAAATAGGTAGGTACCTCTCTTTCATAATAGTCCAGATATCTACCTCAACTTTGATAAGTTTTACTATAGGCCACAGCAACGCGTGGCAGGGCACAGCTAGTTTTAAATAAAGCTAGTGAGAATTGCAGGTATCAATTATTTATAAAATGACAAGCACCAAAGTGTTTACACTTAATCAACAGAATATGTTTTTTTTAATTCCATTACTTCCTTTATTAAAATATATATTTTATTAATACACAACACAGGAAATTGACCATAGGATAATTTGTTTATGGAGTCTTTGTTCAAAACACCTAAACTACATTAATACCTTGACTTTAATTTGTTCTGTGACTGAGCTCTTAACTCAAAACTCTATCTCAAAGCAGATTTTTCCCATTGAAATGAATTGAAATCTTACTAATCCATTCAGGCCCCCCAAACACCTCCCCCCCCCATTTTTTGTCATGTGTTTTTAAATAACAAAATATACTTAATAAAAAATGATGTATACATGCACATTCACATGGAACAATAACAAAAGAAAGATCAACTTTATAACGGTAGAAGCATAAATTTGTGGCAAGGAAGCACATTTGAGGCAACAAAATGTGTGTTAGTGTAACAGCAAGGCAAAACCAGCACATTCACATGGGACAATAAAAAAAGCTTTAAAATGGTAGAATCACAAAGTTGTGGCACAATGGTAGCAAGGAAGCACAAAATTATGGCAAGGAAGCACAAAGTGAATAGTCAGAAGCATTTTCTTCATAAACTACTGTGTTTTGTTTTGTTTTTCCTGGCACTGAACGTTTGTCAATTGTTGTTAGAAATAAAGTTTTATTATTATGATTTTACTCATTCCAGCTTCCCTGACTCTCTTGCTCTCTCTCTTCATGAAGCCAAACTTAGTAGGAATAAAAGCCACACGAAATCAAATAACCCAAAGTTCTTCAAAGCAGATGAACAAAGCAGGCAGCAGTCTCCCAGAGCACTGAGGTACAAGCCATAGAGGTTGCTCCCTTAAAGCCCAAAAGCCCTATATTCTGACTCTGGTGCTAGCTCTTAACTCTAAATGCTGCTCTTATTTCAAAGCAAAATCAGGGCTGAGCAATAGCTCTTAACTCAAAACACACTTCAGTTGGCATGCTCTTAAGTAGAAGTTCCATTGTATTTTGAAAACATTTTTGCAAACCTTATTGAAGGAAGAATTCTAATACTTCATAAATGTGTGAAAAAATGCTATTCGGGACACCATAAATTATAGTGGAAATGCTGAAACTATAAGTAGACTAATCAATATGGCTGCATTATGTAAAATGATTAATTTTTAAGATTTGGTTGTTCTTATAGTCACAGTAACCTTTTTTTAACCTTTATTTTATCTAATTTTCTTAGTTGCTAAACCACATCCTTAAAGATATCAGGAATTTATGTCAATATGGATACATGCAAGATGCCACAGAGGGTTCATTTAAGGAATCCAAATGAATCCCTGAGAATTCCACGCACGGTTCCCAATGGCAAGGGTTTTTTACTTGAAGATAAAACATCAGCATTAGTCAAGAATTTTTCAATTTGTGACCAGCTTAAATTGTTTGTTGCTGATAATAATAATAGTAACGACATTGAAAATAGCCATGATGGCTCTCAAAATGTGTCTCACAAACGAATAACTGGATCAGATCTAAATGGAGGAGAACTGAAAGGTGAGAAGATGAATCCTTTTATTGCATTTATATCCTATCTTTCTCGCCACATCGGACCCTGGCTGGCTTACTTTATAAAGTGTTTTTTTTTCTCAGAATACTTCTGACATTCTTGAATCCTGTATATTTTTAAACCTGTTTTATGCAATCTCCGTAAAGATCAGAGTATTGTAAATTTATATAACAACTAATCAGCCTACAGGTGGATATCTGCAATGTTTTCCTTTGATAAAACTTTGGAGAATTTTATTTGTGATTTTTAATTTTTTTTTTCTATCATAAGATCTTTCCCCAGTAAATCCTCAGTTATCTGCTAACCCATTTGTTGCTCAGCCAACCTATAGCATTGAAATCAAGTAATATGGAAAATAGGTTCAATTTGATTAGGAAGCCAATTCCTAAGATGTCATGGAGGTATTTTCCCCCTTTGATATCAAATCTCTACAAGTGTATAAAATAAGTACTTTATTTAACAATAATCTTGGATATATAGGCAGTCACTGTTATGAACAAGGGATAGATTCTGTATGTTTGTTTTTATGTTGGATATGTATGTAAATTAAAACAGGTGCATTTTTAGTGTAACTCTAGCCAAGGTATTTGGTTTTTTGTTTGTTCGTTTAGTTTTGGATGGCATGGGGGATGGTTAACATCCCTGGAACGTTTGTTTTGCGGATTGTTCCTCTTTCAGAAGATTTCACCTCATTATCTGTTCCTTGTGACAATTGGATTTTGAAAATTTGCAGTTGCCATGAAACAAGGATTGGTGATAAAGCTTCAGAGGAGACACCTTTTCCCATGGTAATACAGGAGTGAATTTTCCTTCCTAGGGGTAGATTTCTTCTTACTTCCTGTTGCCTCTGGGGCAGAAAGTAAGATTAAATCTTTTTAATGAGGATAGAGACAACAGTAAAAACCTCAGAGTTATTCTAACCCCACACCATACTAAACAAAACTAGAAAGAATTGGCATGGATTTCTACTCTAAATGCAATTTGGACAGATGTTTGTCTTTTAACATACTATTTATTTTTTTCCTGTGCATGTAAATACTTAAAACATTTTCAAATACTGTACGGTACAGCAGTAAACAATCTTGCTAGAGGATGATGGACTTGTTGGGAGTGGGATTGGTATTAAAAGGGTCTGAGTCTGATTCTACTGCTGCTGTCTGTTTCTTGAAGTACGTTTCAAGGGAGGTTTGCACAGAGCTTTTCTTTTTCTCATCATAAATATCCCTGTAGCACAGGGGTCCTCAAACTTTTTAAACAAAGGGCCAAGTCACAGTCCCTCAACTCTTGCAGGGCCGGATTATAATTTGAAAAAATTGAATTAATTCCTATGCACACTGCACATATCTTATTTGTAGTGCAAAGAACAATTTTAACAAATATAAATTTATCCGTATTTCAATGAGAAGTGTGGGCCTGTTTTTGGCTGATAAGATTGTTGTTGTTGTTTTTGTTGTTGTGTGCTTTCAAGTTGTTTCAAACTTAGGTTGACCCTGAGTGAGGGCCGGGCAAATGACCTTGGAGGGCCGCATTTGGCCCCCGGGCCTTAGTTTGAGGAACCCTGCTGTAGCACCTCAGTCAGGCCTTCACCAACTGTATGGTAAACTTTGGTGAACCTCTGTATGTTCCTCTCTTTGCAATTCCTGCTTCAATAAGACAAAAAGCATCAGCTAACTCTTTTGTAGAAAACTTTTTCAATTATGGGTTTCTAGGTCCTGGTTTCCCTAGATGCTATCATCTTCTGCTCTGGTTCCATATCTTCGTTAGTTAGTTATTTGCTGTGGGAGTAGAGTAACTCTATAATATCATTTTCACTGATGTCTAACTGCAGTTCATTACCAATAGCAACCACAGCTGGCCTGGTTTCGATCATTACATCATTTGCAAACCCCAGAAATTCTTGTGTGAACTGGTGGCACAGTTTCTTCCAAACTCATGTTTGTCTCTTTCACTTCATTCCAAGCATCAGCAGCATCTATAATGCCATCATTAATGTAATAATTTTTTCCAGAATTCCCATAAGATCATCTTGTCCTTTTGCGTAGCCCTGATAGCTTGTGAGAATGTCTTCCATAAATAATAGGCCTTAAAGGATGCTATAACTGCCTGATCCGGCTGAAGTACTGATGAGATGTTGAGAAATAGGAATACCACCTTTACATTAGGCTGCATGACATCTAAAGTGGTATTGTTAAGGGCCATTCTTGAACAACCGCAACTGTAACCCAAGCCTTTGAATTAGTCCTCCAAATAACAGGAAGTGATTTTATGTGGTATCCTCGGATTTAGGGAATGATGCACTAGCAAAGGCTTGAGCTTTAAATCCCCAGATTCATTGCTCCTAATAATATAGTCAGCCTGTGCTTTCATGCCTTATGCCCTGGTGCATATTTTCCTCTTTCGAAATATAGGTCCTTTCAGGAATATTTTTCTTCAAACAAGTCAGTTTCATCTACATTAAATATTTGGTTTAGCAAATAGCCTCTATCATTAATCACATCTTTCAGTATCTTGGGAAGTCACTTGCAGCACTTCATTCACACTCTCTGCTTCAAGTTGAATTTTAATATGCTAATTTGTTATTTAAAGTGATTGAACCAAGCCCTACTTGCAACAAATTCTTCATTGCAATAGCATTCACTAGTTCTATTATGCTACTTTTATCTTTTAAAATTGTTATGATTGTTGACCAACTGTTACCTAATTCTCTGCCAATGGATGATGGAGTTTCACATCTCTGGTCTCCCTAATATTTCTACTTTATTTTCCATGATGGTTTTTCTTTTTTGTTGCTGTTGTAGTACAACCAGCACTTTCATCAGATGTGTGTTTCGGAGGCATTGTTGCAGGATAAAGACAGTAAGTGCAGTAGTGTTCCAACAACTGGAATGCTGTGCAGTACACTTTGGCTGCAGCCTGAAGCCTCTTGCTGTATAGTACTATAATAGCCTCTGTTCGTAAATGCAAGTCATATATTAAGTTGAATGTTCATAACTCAGAAACTGCCTGCAATTAGCTTTTGGAATGTCGTTACATAAAAGAAGCTTTCAGGTTTTGCCATGATAGTCAGACTTGGCCACACTCTGGTTACATCCCGAATAGACTACTGCACCACACTCTACATGGGATTGCCCTTGAAGACTGTTCAGAAGCTTCAAGCAGTGCAGTGGGTGGCACCAGATTTCTCATCGGAGCAGGGTACAGGGAACACACAACCTCTCCTGTTATGCCAGTTCTACTGGCTGCCAAACACAGTTCAAAGTGTTGGCTTTAGCCTATAAAGCCCTAAATGGTTCCAGCCCAGCTTACCTGTCCAAATGTATCTCCCTCTATGAACCATCTTGGAGATTAAGATAGTCTAGAGAGGACCTGCTCTCGGTCCCACATTCTTCGCAGGTGCAATTGGTGGGGATGAGAGACAGGGCCTTCTCAGTGGTGGCCCCTCTGCTATGAAACTCCCTCCCCAATGAGATCAGATCAGCCCCTCCTCTCTTAACCTTCAGAGGGGAAAAAAACTTAAGACGTGACTTTGGTAGCAAGCTTTCAACAGATAATTGGCGCAATGCAATAAGTGACCACGAATTAATGTGATTGATGAATGGAACGGCCCTGGATTATGTTTTGAATGGTGTGATTTTAATTGCCATTTTAATAATTCATGTCTTAATTGTTTGGTTTTAATTATAATTGTTTATTTTATGTGTGTATGGCATCAAATTGCTGCCTGATGTAAGGCCGCCTTGGGTATCCCTCCGGGGTGAGAAAGACGGGATATAAATATGGCTAATTAAATAAATTGAAATACTCAGTAAAATTCTACCAATTTTAATGGCAGTATAATCTAATGCAGTATAACCTTTGTTTGCTTGGAAGTACAGTAATGCCAGCTGAGGTTAGTAGAATTAGTTCTCACCAATCAAAGTTCACAGCTAATTGAATTAGTTGTTAGAAATTTGTCTTCTTTTTTAAGAATGAAGATCATATCTTAAAAATCTCTCTTGTATTTTAGGGGATTTGGCAACCATTAATAATTCCAGTAATTTGTTGGTGCCTTCTTTAAAGGAGATACACTCTGTGAGTATTGTAAGTTTCAATATTTCCCTCTTGTTACTTTACCATCTGAACTGCAACATTAATAAAATAGAGATAGAAAATACCACAAAAGACATCCAGTTGAACCACATGCTATGAAGGAATGTACAATGAAATCATTCCTGACAGATTGCGGTCCTGCCTCTATTTAACAATCCCCAAAGAAGGAGACTTGACCACACTCCAAGGCAACATATTCCATCATTGAACTGCTCTTTACCATTGTTCCATGTCCTAGCCTCCGGGGCATTAGAAAAAAAAAATCTCTATCCTAAATATGTTATCTTTTCAATTATATTGAAATTATATGGCTGTAATTTTACCTCATCATTTTATATTCTCTAGATTAAAAATACCTAGCTCCTTATAGGACGTTGTTTCTAGACCTTTTACCATTTTGTTCACCTTCTAAACCTGTTCCAACTGTCAATACCCTTCTAAAACTGCCGTGCCCATAATTGGACACAGTATTCCAGGTGAGGTCAGATGAAAGCAGAATGGAGCAGGATTATGACTTTCCTTGATCTAGATACTATATTTCTGTTGTCTTCTCCACATTTTACTAACTTTTTGCAAAGTTATTCTTAATGAATATTAATGAATATATCGCATCAACCGCATTTCTTTCATATACCAAGTTTGTAACTGTTAAAAAAGAGAGATAAGATTAGTTTGGCATGATTTGGTTTTGGCTGGGTGGTAATAGTTTGGGTCTTCTTTTTTCCGTTTCTGAGATTACTTCTACCAGTTCGTTTATACTTTGGATGTATAGTAATTCATTGGATTCTGGAGACTTGCATTCATTTAGGGTATCTGGATATTCCCATGCAACCTCTTTGTGTATTCTGTGCTGCATTTCCCTTATTCCAGGGATGGGAAACGTCTGGCTCAAGGGCTGTATGTGACCTGTGAGATCATTTGGTCTGGTCCTTGGTCTCCCATCCAAATACTAACCTCTTCTGTGGACTGGGTGCTGCTAACTATTCAGACCCATGAATGATTTATAGATGTCTAAATGGCTTTAGGTAGAAAAAGGACTCCACCCCCGCCTTACTTCCTTAATCTACTATTATATTTAACATCTGATGATTTACTGCCCTCAAGAATAGAATCATAGAGTTAGAAGAGCCATCCACTCCAACCCCCTGCTAAGAAGCAGGAAAATTGCATTCAAAGCACCACCGACAGATGGCCATCCAACCTCTGTTTTAAAAAGCCTCCAAAGAAGGAGCCTCCACCACACTCCGGGACAGAGAGTTCCACTGCCGAACAGCTCTCACAGTCAGGAAGTTCTTCCTCATGTTCAGATGGAATCTCCTTTCTTGTAGTTTGAAGCCATTGTTCCGCGTCCTAGTCTCCAGGGCAGCAGAAAACAAGCTTGCTCCTGTCTTCATCCTTTGCATAACTCAATTTAAAGCCTTGAAGATCAGATTTGTGAAACTTAGCAAAAACATTCCTGTCTGCTGCTAAGAAGTCATTTTCCAGAAGTCTATCTTCATGAAACTACAGTCCAAGGTCCTAGAAATTATAATAATTATACATTTCTTACCCACCTCTCTTGGCTCAAGAGAGGTTACAACACTCAATCAAAACATATAATCATTTAAAAACACTCTAGAATACACATATTAAAACATATTTCTATAAAATATGTATCAAAATACTTAAAAGTTAAACATAGAATGGAATAATAATAATAATACTATAGAAGCCAAATCATTCTCAGCAGCACCATCTACATAGCCACTTCTCCACCTCCACTGTTTTCTCCCTTCTTGGCCTGTGTCCTTCAACTGGGAACACAGATAAAATGACAACCTGTACTTCAGCTTCTTGGTCAGAACTGTCATCCTTTGTGATAGCCAAAGGCTGTGCATTGCAGTGTCCACGTGAAACCAAGATAAGAGTGGTCATACTGGAATTGATGGGTCTTGTCAGCCTCTCATATTACATCATCGGTTCTTGCCCCAGGAAGACAGTATACCTCTCTAAATATCCTGTCACGTCTGCAAATGACTGTTTATGTTCACCTCAGCAGAGAGTCCCCTATCACCACCACACATCTCTGAAAATTAGCAGAGGTCATTTTGTGTGCTGAATATACACATTGTCTGAGAATTGACAGTGAGTCTCTTGATGATCTCTGATAATGAAGAGGTTAAAGTTGGTTCTTTAGTTCTAAATGCACAGAATGATCTGTGGTCCTTCTATTTCTCTATGTTACATCTCTCAAAATCACAGCTTTCTAAACTTGTCACAACACATTACTGAGACAACTTGCAGGATGTTGGTGTTGTGCAAACTAAATGAGAAACCTCAGATTCTGTGTCAAATAAGCAATGAATCATATATATTTAAAAATACATATGAAAAGTTTTCATGGGGTGTGTTGTGTTCCCACATACAGGCAGTCCCAAAGTTACAAACAATATGGAAGGCCAACTATATAACATATTAACATGTTCATACTACTGATATCTCAGGACCTCAATTACCCTTAAAAATGAGATTTCCCTCTATTTTATGGGGACAGTATTACTGCACCAAGACTGAGGTACATTCAGCAAGGCTCAACAGTAAAGTTGGTCCACAGTGTCCACTGGGTTTTGGTTCCAGGACCCTCTCTCACACATACACGCACCCCAGTGATATCAAAATCAGTGGATGCTCAGTCCCATTATACATAATGGCATTTGTGAGGACCGGGACATCCGTAGGGATACCAAGGTGCTTGTTTATAAAGCTATTGTCCTCCCAACCCTGCTATATTCCTGCAAGACATGGACTGTCTACAGACATCACATGCAACTCCTGGAACGATTCCATCAGAGCTGCCTCCGGAAAATCCTGCAAATCTCTTGGGTAGACAAGCAGACAAATGTCAGTGTGCTGGAAAAAGCAAAGACCACCAGCATGGGAAGCGATGGTCCTTCGCCATCAACTCCGCTGGACCGGCCACATAGTCCGGATGCCTGACCACCGTCTCCCTAAGCAGTTACTCCGAACTCAAGAATGGAAAACGGAATGTAGGTGGGCAGGAAAAGAGATTTAAAGACGGGCTCAAAGCCAACCTGAAAAACTGGCATAGATACTGAGAACTGGGAAGCTCTGGCCCTTGAGTGCTCCAGCTGGAGATCAACTGTGACCAGCAGTGCTGTAGAATTTGAAGAGGCACGAATGGAGGGCGAAAGAGAGAAACGTGCCAAGAGGAAGGCGCGTCAAGCCTACCCCAACCGGGACTGCCTTCCACCTGGAAACCAATGCCCTCACTGGGAGAAGATGCAGATCAAGAATAGGGCTCCACGGTCACCTACAGACCCACCGCCAGTACACTGATCCTGGAAGACTATCCTACTCGGCCAACGAGGGATCGCCGAAGTAATGGCATTTGTATAAAATTTAAACAACTCTGGCAATGGTGGGCCTCTTCCTTTTTTTCATTCATTTCCTTCATAAACCTTCTCCCTCTTTCTTTTCCTTCTCTCTTTCCTTCTTCCCTTGCTTTTCCTCACAAACCTTCCCTTTTCTTTCTTTCTCTACTTTCTTCCTGCTTTTCTTTCCCTTCCTGAACAATCTTATTGATGTGGCTGAATAGCAACATGTAGTTTTAAGACAAATACATGTACATTATTCTGAATATTTCTTACAGATATCTAGTTCAACGATGATACCATCAAAGCAAAACACAGTAAAGAGAATCCCTGACAATGCCTTATCTGGAAACCGTGATCTGAAGGTTGATCCCTTATTTGAGCCCAAGTGCCATTTTTGTGGACTATTTGGTAAGCTTTTTTTATTTTATCTGTAATAATAATAACAACAACAAAAAACAACTTTATTTATATTTTGCCCTTTCTCCCCATTACATTCCAAAACTCACCTGGATACTTGAAACCATAACAGCAATAGCAAAACCATAATATTTTGAGTATAGTTAAGATGAAAACCTACCATAGAATCCTATGGGAGGACCTAAAGGGGGCCACATAACTCTTCTGGGTGGGTATTTTCTGGGGGCAGGTAAGTGAAACTGGGATATTGAATGTGAATGAAAGGCCGTGCTGTATAGCTATATGAAGTGCTATATGTCATGCAGAATATTTTTGCTGTTGGCTGTTCAAATGGAGCAAACCAGTATTTATGCAAAATATATTTGACAAACATTTGAGTAATGAAATAGCTTTTTAATCTGACAAAATTGATCAAAATTTCAAGTGCCCTGAGTGGTTCAGGAGCTGCAGTAAAATAATTTGGGGTAGCCAAATGAGAACCTCATTTTCCTTATCATTGCTGTAGATTAACACTACTTTCCCAATTTGCTTAACCTCTTAGGGTCCTTGCGATGTACACAATGTAAACAGATATATTACTGTTCGGTGGCTTGCCAGAAGAAAGACTGGCAAAAACATAGTGTGGTGTGTAAGCCAGTTCAATTGAAGTAAGTTCATAGATTGAAATACTATTTATTTAAGTAGGATTTCTCAACTAAATTGAATTATATTAGCTTTGCTTTCATTGTTGGAATTATAGGAAGTCCCTGAGTTTCAAACATCCAACTTACATCTGACTCTTAGTTACAAAAATTGGAGGTGACTGTGCTAGGTGGGCCCAGACGTGCCAGCCAGCAGCATTTGTTGGACCTTTTGCACTATTTGAAAATGTTGAAGCATTTACACGCATAGCTAAAAAATCAGTAATATGTTAAGACATCAGTCCAAGTTGTCCTGCCTTCTTTTAGTTCCTGGGGGTTTATATGGGAAACACTTTAGTATGGAGTGTGGGACGTAGGTAGGACTGCTGACAAAACACTAATGTAAAGCTTTAGAAGCTTCTGAATGGATTATACTCCACTGTGTAGGTGCAGTATAACTCATTTATATGAGTTCACAGATGATTACTTAAGGAACTATTACAGTTAAGCGTGTTGTCCTTCACCCAACCACTATTAAAAATAAGTAAGTCAAATAGTTGTTTTTTAAAAAAATTATAATGCAGTATTTTTTAAAAAAATACAAAAAGCAGTGCAGAATGTTTCCTCCCTTCCCCCACATGACTGTTGGCACAGCGACAGAGCCACGATGGAAGCCGATCTGTATTACTTTAACGAGTCACCATGAGCTTATTAACTAGCACTAACTTAAGCATTTTCAAACTGTGTAAGTGCATATACACTGTGTTTTAATGGATTTTAACTGAATTTATTAAATATTACTTATATTTAATTCTGTTTTAATGTTTGCATATTTGTATATTTTAAATTGAATGCTTATGGGTTATAGGTTTTTTGGGCTTATGTGGCCATGTTCTAGAAGCATTCTCTCCTGACATTTTGCCTGCATCTAGGGTAAACGAAAAAGGTATCCTTGCGGAAGAACAAGAAGGGTTTAGACAAAACAGATCTACCATTGATAACTGTTTTATCCTGAATCATTTGATTGCCAAATACGCCTGTAAGGGAAGACACTTGTATGCTGCCTTTATTGACTTCTCTGCAGCATTTGATACTGTTAACAGAGAAGCATTATGGAATAATTTGTGCAATCTCAAAATTGAACCTAGGCTGCTGCTACTGATAAAAGCCTTATACACAAACATCTGCTTGAGAGTAAGGTTTGGGGTAAATGGAGCTATGACAAGCAGGATCAACACATACAAAGGAGTAAGACAAGGGTGTATTTTAGCACCAATATTATTTAATCTTTATATCAATGACTTAACTGGAGTAATGAAAGACCCTGTAACTCATATGCCTAAAGCCTGCATCTATGGCAAGCATCCTCAGAGGTTGTGAGGTCTGGTGAAACGTGGACAAGTGGGTGTATATATATCTAGGAAAATTGGGTTTATATATAACAGATATATAAACCCAATTTTCCTAGTTCCAACAGACCTCACAACCTCTGAGGATGCTTGCCATAGATGCAAGTGAAACATCAGGGTAGAATGCTTCTAGAACATGGCCATATAGCCCAAAAAAACCTACAACAACCCAGTGATTCCATCCATGAAAGCCTTTGACAATATATTGTATACTTATGCTTTTATGTTAATCTGCTTTGATTCTCCTTTGGGAGATATAAAGTGGGGTATTATTATTATTATTATTGTTATTATTATTATTAATAATAATAATAATAATTTAAGTCCGTTGTCACTGAATATCCATTCATATATTGCTAGAACAATTATGCTAATTAATAAAATGCTTTTTAGTACAGATAAAGCTGAAGATAAACCAAAATCATCAAATGAAATAAAAAACAAGGTAGGACTTGAGTAATTTTTGTTTTGTTTTTTGTTTGAGTGATAGGGAAAGCCTTATGTGTTATGTATAGTTAACGGTACAGTTAAATATTTGTATTCCTGAGAGCATGTATAGGAATCTGAATGTTTTTTGCTGGCATTATGAAAACAGGTTATTAAAGGATCTTACTCTATCCCGCTATTCGGATAAACCAGGTAGCATACACAAAAGTGAGCTACTCTTGAAATGCAAAAACATCTCACCTTTGTCACATGAATGGTTTACTGTGAACTTCTTGTGAAAGTATGTCAGTATTTGGCAAGCTAGATGTTCAGTCTCATGAAAACAGCAGAAATAATATTTTATAGGCAGGGAGAAACATCCCTGAATAATGTAGAATTTACTTTAGGAACATAAAGTATATGAGACAGGCAAAGCGTCATCTTTGAAATATTAAATGTATGGTTTATTTTTAAAAACAACAAATTATGTTTTTAAATTTTTGCTTTGATACAAATTGAGATGTGAGCCAACATGGTATAGTGGTTGGACGGCTCTGGAGACTAGGTTCAAATCCCCATTCAGCCATGAAAATCCACTGGGTGGCCTTGGGCAAGCCTCAAAGGAAGGTAAAGATTTTTTTAAAAAAAACTCCTTTAAACAAATCTTGCCTAGAAACCTCCATGAGGGGGACCTTAGAATCACCACAAGTCATAAAAAAACAACTTGAAAGCACACAAACAAATTGAGGTAAAGACCTCCAATTCAGAGGAGTGCCTTAATTCTAAGGAATCTTTTGGATTCGCTACTTTTAAAATATGTGAATCATCATTATTAAAAGAAAGACAATTACCCGTATATTCCGGCATATAAGATGACTGGGCGTATAAGACGACTCAACTTTTCCAGTTAAAATATAGAGTTTGGGATATTCTCGTCGTATAAGACTACCCCTCTTCCAACGCACACCAAATAAATTTTTTTAAAGTATCAGGTTTGATTTCAATATGGTAATTTTCCTATTACTGTACCTCCTTCTCTGCCTCTCAGATGTCGCACCTGCGCACCTGCACCACTTCACTGCAGTCTTCAGGAGCGAGATCTGAGAGGCAGAGGAGGTACAGTAATAGGATACAAGGGCGAGCCAGACAAGTAAAAGCGTGGTGTTTTTCTGGGCCCAGGGTCACTCTATCTCTTTCTTCCATACCCCGGAGCGCCCCGGATGCCTGCAGCTTGCTCCACCCTTCACTTACACCTTCCCGGTGAGGCGCCCTTCATCTCATCATCAGGACCGCATTAAGTCCACGAATCCTGATGAATGGATTTTCTTCTACTGTACTTGTACAGTACGGTACCTTTGTCTTGTCAGGATTTAGCTTCAGCTTGATAGCTCTCATCCAGCCCCATCACAGCTGCCAGGCACTGGTCCAGGACCCAAGGGACTTCCTTGGAATTATGTGGAAAGGAGTAGTAAAGTTGCGTGTCATCTGTATGGAGATGGCACTGAACTCCAAAACTCTGGATGACCTCACCCAGCAGTTTCATGTAAATATTAAAAAGCATGGGGGAAAGAATAGAACCTTGTGGGACCCCACAGACCAGGGATCTGAGCGGGTGTCCCCCAGCTTCACCAACTGGGTGCAGCCCTCCAGGAAGGAGTGGAGCCACTGCAAAATAGTGCCCCCAAGCCCCATTCCGGAAAGCTGCCCGAGAAGGATACTATGATCAATTGTATCGAAAGCTGCTGACATATCCAGGAGAACCAACAATGAATTGACACACTCCTCCTGTCAAGTTCTCTGCAGAGATCATCCACCAAGGGTGACCAAAGCTGTCTCGGTACCATGACCAGACCTGAAACCAGACTGTGATGGGTCCAGATAATCAGTCTCGTCCAAGAACCCCTGGAGTTCAGAAGCAACCACTTGCTCCAGAACCTTGCCCAAGAAAGGAAGATTTGAAATTGGGTCTTTATATCTCTAAGAGCACACTAGCCTCCCACAATAGAATTAATGTTTTATCTGGTTTTGTTCAAGAAGGTCCCCTGTCTCTTAAGAGAGTGTTCAGGAGACCTGTCAGTTCTGGGGAAAGAGGAATGGAGCATAACACCTTACATGAACTACCCTCAATATTCTATTATCTATGCCAGTGCTTTTTAAACCTTTCTGCAGGGAACCCTGGCATATCTATATAAATAAAAATTTAATGTTCATTTGTGGGATTATAATGACTCAAAAACCACTGGGTGAATTGATACCAAATTTGGACACAATACACCTATCAGGCCAATGAGTGACCATCTATAAAGGAATGGAAAAGGAACCTATACTGAGTCACACACTATTATAGATCAGTCCTGCCTCTGGTCACCAATATAAAAGATTTTACACGGTATAAAGGGTTCTACACGGAGTTACTGTATTTATATATGATATTGTAATGTATTGTAATATTGTAATGTGTGTGCTCTGGTAGAGTGAACACGCTTCAATCTTCTGGTATATTTGCTGCCACCACCTAAGCTGTCTTAGAATGTTAAAGATGATCTTCTGAGGTAAACTTTTCCTTGCCAACCCCGTTCTCCCTCAGCTCCCAAAGATGACTGTGATGTTAAGATGTAAAAGAAATTAGAATTATCCCCACAGGAATGAATAACAACTGAGGTTTCTTTAAAAGTTGAAATAGAGAAAAGATGTATTTATTAGAACAAACAACTGACTTCTTGGATGAGGCACAAAAGCTTAGCTTGTTACTAAGGTACAATATTCATGATGATTCCCTTAAAAACTTACTTAACTATTACCAAAATCCCTCACTCTACAGTAATGCAGTAGCAGTGAGTTCCAGCGCAGTAGCAGTGAGTCCCAGCCTAACCTCCTCAGGCTGTCTTCAGAGCAATTAGCTCACTCTAATCAGAGTACTCTACAGCTAATCTACTCTACCCAGAGAGCAAACCACTTGTGTTAACACCCACAAGTAAACCAGGAGACTACTTGACCTTCCTGGCCAATAATGCAGCCTTGCCTGTCACAAACGCTCTCTATCAGAAAAACCTAATCTCAAAAGAACCTCTTCTCTCTTCTGTTCTCAAAACCACTCCCTCCTCTCTCCTAGAAGCTGTCACTTTTTCCCTCCCAGGACTTGGCTCCTCCCATCTGCCCTAACCAATCCCAGGAGATCTCCAGCTCCTCCCCTCTTCTTACTTTCCACTCACAAGATGTCTGCTTCCCTGGCTTACACTCCCAAAATGGAGGCCTGCCTCACTGATATCCCAGGCTTCTCCTTCGGCCTACTAGGTAAAAATCATTACACCATCACTCATAAAAACACTGAAAAACACATTGGAAAAGACTTAAAAAGCTAAAAAATAATTTAAAAAATACAATGCATGCACAAAAACCACATGTATACACATAAACACAAATATATACACAAAGAGACACAAATATATACCCACAGAGAACACATACACACGGACTGGGCCACTGCAACGTGTGGCAGGGGATGACTAGTCTATATATATAAAAAATGTAATTGTAGGATTAACATAACTCAAAAACCACTGGACGAATTGACTCCAAATTTAGATACAATACACCTATTAGGCCAATAAGTGACCATCGCTCATAAAAACACTGAAAAACATGGCGGAAGGGACTTAAAAAGCGAAAAAAACAAAAAATACATTACGACACATGCCCAAACCCACATATATATGCAAACACACATATAAACAAATACACACACACAAAACACATATACACAGACTGGGCCACAGCAACGCGTGCCAGGGGATGGCTTGTAGGTATATAAAATAGATAAAAAATTAAACATTTGCTGATAACAAATCGGCATTCACAAGGCTTGCTAAACAGACTGATTTTCCTTTTTTTATAAAGTAAAACTGAGGCATCTTCTGCAGGGCTCAACAGATTCATGTAAATATCTAAAATACTAGGTGATGTTATAAAAACTTGCTATTTCCAGTTTTTTCATAATCCCAACATTGAGGTAAGGGGACCCCATTTGGGGTCAGGGCCTACAGTTTAAGAAGTAATTATCTATGCAGTAGCTCAATTTAAAAACTTGTTTGTGCACTGTAGTACTCTGGGTTACTTATACAATGGTGCCTTGAGTTACGAGTTTAATTTGTTCCATGATCATGCTCTTAACTCAAATTGCTCCTCAAAATAAATTTTCCAGTTGAAATACGTTGAAATCCTATTAGCTCATTCCAGCCCCCCCCCCCCAACCAACCACCCCTCTCCCATTTTTGCTAGATTTTTAAAAATAAGAACATCTATGTATATAAAAATGTAATGTTTGTTTGTGGGATTAACAGAACTCAAAAACCACTGGACGAATTGACACCAAATTTGGACACAAGACACCTAACAATCCAATGTATGTCTTTCACTCAATAAACTGATCTTGTCATTTGGAAGTTGTAGTTGCTAAGATTTGTAGTTCACCTACAATCAAAGAGCATTCTGAACCCCACCAATGATGGAATTGAACCAAACTTGGCACACAGTTCTCCCATGACCAACAGAAAATACTGGAAGGGTTTGGTGGACAGTGTCCTTTGGTTTTGGAGTTGTAGTTCACCTACATCCAGAGATCGACTCAAACAATGATGGATCTGGACCCAATTCTACACGAATACTCAATATGCCCAAATGTGAACACTGGTGAAGTTTGGGGAAAATACAATCTTGACATTTGGGAGATGTAGTTGCTGGGATTTGTAGTTCAACTACAATCACAGATCATTCTGAACCCCGCCAACAATAGAATTGGGCCAAACCTCCCACACAGAACCCCCATGACCACCAGAGTGGGCCACAGCAACGCGTGGCAGGGGACGGGTAGTGTATTATAAATAACAAATAATGTATAAATGCACATTCACATAGAACAATAAAAACTTGAAGTTGTGGCAAGGAGGCACATTTAAGGCAACAAAATGTGTGTTAACCAGGGTAACAACAAGGCAAAACCTGCAAATTCACATGGAACAATAGAGAAAGAAATATGAACTTTAAAATGGTTGAAGCATAAAGTTGTGGCAAGGAAGCACAAAGTGAAGAGGCAGAAGAGAAGCATCATTTTCTCTATACTCATTCCAGCCTCCCTCCCTCTCTTGCTCTTTCTCCTCATGAAGTCAAACATTCCAGGAATGAAAACTATACAAAATCAACTAACCCAAAGTTCCTCAAAGCAGACAAGAGCACAGCAGACAGCAATCTCCCAAAGTTGACAAGAACACAAGGCACAGAGTCTGCTTCTTTGAAGCCCTAAAGCCCTGTACTCTTGCAATAGTTTTTAACTCTAAATGCAACTTGTATGTCAAAGCCTAACCGGGCTGAGCGACAGCTCTTAACTCAAAATGCTCTTAAGTTGTGATGCTCTCAAGTTGAAGTTCCATTGTATAAGGTGACTTGATATTGTGAATAGTAAATAAATAGCCTTCTGCTTCTAATAGGAAAATGTGCTATCTGTGAACACTAGTGAAACAGGACAGTGCAAGAAAACAATGATTTCTGATTTGAGCATGTTGGACCTCAGAAAAAATATGAAAGTAGAGGTAAGTTCTCATTTCTTCTCATTTGAATCTGGATTTTTCATTTGAGTGTTATTTAACATCATTAGAATTTCTTATCCTTTTTATTATAATTGTTGATCAGGAGAAGGGATGATTCAGGTTCATACCTTTCATGTGGAAACTAATAGTAGAGTGTGGAGTAGTTGTTCATTGTTGGCACAATTATTTTGAGTAATATTTCCTAACTGACACAAATCCTTTACATCTGGTGCTTTGACTAAAATATTACTACAATTCAGTTAATTACACTACTGATTGAATTTATTATTGTAGACAAACTTTTGCAGCATAACCTTTTCCCCCCAGGGCATACTGATGGAATTTCTTAATCCCCATGAATTCTACATACAAATCAAGACATTTGAAGCTCTAATTAATATAGGCAAACTTTCTAAGAAACTCGAAGATCAAGATGGAATAAATCTAAATGAATATATTCCTACCAAAGGGGAAGTTGACATTGCACAGTCCTCCTTGGATCAGGTAAACATAATATTTGACTATGCATAGTGACCAGTTTGTTTATTTAAATTTATTGACATTTTGTCTTTCTTCCAGAATGGTATTTATGGTGACTATCAGTTGACATTTGGCAGACTCTGAAAAATAACATAGTACCCACATTTAAACCTCGATGATTTACTACAAGGCTAAGTAATGGCCACCTGTCAGGGGTTCTTTGAAAGCGATTTTCCTGCTTCCAGGCGGGGGTTGGACTGGATGGCCCACAACATCTTTTTCAGCTCTATGATTCTGTGATTTCATGGAATGCCATTGTCATCAGCCTTAATAAACTTAACCAATGGTGAGCGATGGGACTTGTGATTTAGAAACGTAGCCCACAGGTGATTTATATATGTATAATAAAAAAGAACTAGATAATAGTTCTCATTTAAACAGGTGTGATGATAGAAGGGGCAGTAGCCTCTATAAGTCAAAGTGATAACTACCCTGTAGTTCAACTTTCTATGCCAATCGATTTTCTCCTGATTTTTCTTCAGTATTTAATGCAGATGAAAAGTATTGGGGCCCTTAGTTGCATTATGTCTGGGAATTTCTATCAGGATAAAATGATTGTCTTGAAGTTACTGAATTTTAACTAAAGATATGTCATAGCTAGGAACCATATGGCTTTTTGTGTCATAATGTAGCACACTATGCTAGTGAACCATAATATACCAAATGTGTGAATTCACAGGCGACCACTCGGGAAACTGTTTACAGGTAAGCAACCTATATTTTCCCCATATGGCAAATGACTCTGGAGACAAGTTCCTGTTTATGTGGAGACTCCTCAGTGACCATGCATTCTTAATTGGGTGAAGAATATTTGGTGATTGGGTTTAAAAAAAAGAAATAGGTGTATATATTTCTTAAGCAGACCTTTTTATACAGGAAGTATGTTTTCTTTGCAAGAAACAGTCTATTTTATGCAGACAGCAGTTTCTGTTCAGAAAACTTGGTTATTCTGTCATGCCATTTCAACTAATATGTGTGCATACAAGGGAAAATAATCAAAGCTTCTCCATCTCAAAAACTTCATGGATTGGAAGAAAATATACAAAGATGAGAAAGAATCAGAATAGAAATATAAATGTCAGTAAATGACAGAGTGATAGTTTATTTCCCCACTCCCCCTCCTTCTGTGAGTTGTTTTGAGCCCTCTGGTTCGTTCAGGCAAAAAAACAAACAAAACAAAACTACAAATGTTTGACTTGATTAGTGGTTTGAGTATTGAATTATACCTTGAGACCCAGATTCAAATCTCCACTCAGCCATGGAAATCCACCATGGAAATCCACTGGATAATCTCGAGGCAAGTCACATTCTCTCATCCTCAGAAGAAGGCAAAAGCAAACCCCTTTTGAACAATTTTGCCAAGAAAACTCCATGGCAAATTTGTCTTAGGGTCACCCTAAGTACACAACAGCAGCATTTCAAAACAACCCCATCAGTTTTCTACATCCACTCATAGTATGTGTAATATGCACACAACTGTTTAGCTGGTGAAGAATGAAAAACGTTATTCTAGCCTTGTAGCAATAATGTTTAAATATGCAAGCACATTGAACTAATATAAGATCGGAGCATTCCGTAAATAGTTGCAGTTGGTTTTTTTAAGGTATCATTAATGAGAACATAGTATTTTAATTACAGTGGCATACCTCAGAGTAAAAATATTTGAATGACTGTTATCAGTCTCAATAAAACTAAATATTTTCTGATCAGCAGGATGGTATCCTATTCTAAAATACATCAAAATAACATTGCTCTGACAAAACTATTAGTATTTCAGTGAAGATGAAATAGGATTTATTCTGTTTGGGGAAAGAAAAAAATATTGGTACCACTTTAAGTTTTTGTAAATCTAAATTTGTGATGGCACTGAATGGTGTTTGTGATGGCACTGAATGGTGCTTGCTGTGAAGCCGCCCCGAGTCTCCCTTTGGGGGTGACAAGTGCGGGGTACAAGTATATGAAATAAATAAATAAATAAATAAATTTATTTTTAATATTCAGAATTGGTATAGAGTTCTGATCAAAGAGGTGGATATCCTTAAGAAGAATGCTCACGTACTATATATTGACTATGGGAATGAAGATACTATACCACTAAACAGAATTAAACAATTGCCCAAAGATATTGCTCACTTTCCACCCTGTGTAAGTATACATTTTAATATCTAAAGCTCAGTTTGGTATGATTATGGCAGTATGTCAGGCATTGAATTGTCCATATTCAAATAGTGACATTACATTCTCTCAAATCCAAAATGCAAAGTGAAGCAATGGATTATTCTGATGTAGTATTGTTCAATGAAACTGTGCTTTACTAGTCCAGCTGTTTTCCTTGTCTAGTGGTTGAGATGAAAGGGGCAAGTGTTCTCCAACTCCCTTTGGTTAATATTTTATTCTTGGACAGGGTTTCCAGCATTGAAAATGGTAATAATACTAGTATTGGAATGAAGGTCTCTACCATTTTTGTTGTTGAAACTCCTTGTGAAGTACTCGTGAGAACGGTAGATTATTTCTATAAGTTTTCTAAAGCAATATGTTGATTTTTAAGAAGTTTTAAAAAGAGGAATGCATTAATTTATTACACACAATGGGAGTTGCATCTCTTTTAAGATTCTCTCATGCCTGCCTTTTAAGAAACTTTCTGTTACATGCTATTTGCACTTATAATATGTTTTTAAAATTGTTGGCATACTGACTATTCAGAAAATATATTTTACTCTTGTAAATTGATATGTTTTCAGGCCGCCAAATGCTCTGTTGAAAATTCTTTTTTTGTTAAAGAAAAATGGAATGCAGTCTGCCGCAATTCTTTTGCTCCACGTCTTAAAGGAATGCGTTGTTTCTTAACTATTACTAATATTTTGATGGGTGAAATTCCATGTTTTATTGTAGATGTTACTTTACCAGATTCTGGTAAGTTTGAATAATGACAATACTTTGTTATTGAAGTAAACTGTTATGATAAGATAATATTCAGTAAAATGATTGTTGCAGAAGGTGCCATGAATGAATATAAAATGATGCAAGGGATAGATATGTTTTCCTCACCATCGGTTAGAGAGGATTTGGCAGAGGGGTAATAATTAACATAATGAGCACCAAAATCATGAACAATATGTATGGTATGTGCAAGTAATCATCAACAAAATTAGTATTATGTGGGAAAAATCCCCTCTGATTTCAGAATTTAGGAGGCAAGGCTGGGACAGATCTACCTGGGTAAGCTATTAGCAGAATGATGCACAGATAGATTTGACAAATCAGGTTACAGCAGTCTTGGAAAAGATAAATGATTCTAAATACATTGCATTATTGTTACAGTTCTGCTGGTATTCATAATTTTTTTCAGGTAAACACTTAAATGAAATGCTCTTGGAAATAGAAAGTGTTTTGAATTTAAAGGATGTGCATATTGAGATGGGTAATTCAACTACTGGTGAGTTCACAGATTTATGTTATGCTACTTTAGTTTCTGTATAAAAGGCAGAATAAAAAACAAGAATTAATAGAAACTACTTCGATTGCTTCTTATTGTATTTTTTTCCTGCATGGTGAGCTTGGGAGCAAATTTCATGCACTTGGATAAATTACAATGTGTCTTCATGTCACAAAGTTGCTTTTTCTGCAATTTGAAGGGCAAAAATGCAACAGTTCTCTAGCCTATGAACTTTTTGCATTCATATGTAACAGAGAGATTTGCTCCCATGCTGGATATGCCAAAGTAGTGCATGGGGAAATGGTTGCATTGACCTTGGCTTTTCTGTGGAACTCAAATCCACAGAAATTCCAGACTGAATAGTACATAAAAGGCAGCAATATAGTTCTCAGACTTTTTATTTCATTGGGGTGTGATGAGCCTGAGGTTTAGACTCAAATGATTCTGGGATTTCTCATATTCTGAACCAAGAAAAGAAATAGAGGACAAACAAAAAAAAAATGCCAGAAAGAAAACAGGAAAATGTAGTTAACCTCTTCTCTAACCTCAGGAGGTTAGAGGATTTCAACTACTCTGATCAAACTTTGCAAGAGTACAAAGTCCAACAAGTTCTTCACTTGCCTTGCAGACAATTTATTGTCCAGAAGGTAGAAGAGGCATCAAAAGGGATCAGCTATTCTGGATCTGATCCTAACCAACAATGAGGATCTGGTTAATGGCGTGGAAGTGGTGGGATCCTTAGGTGGGAGTGACCATGTGCTCCTGCAGTCTGTGATACAAAGGAAGGACAAGACTAAGACTAAGAGAAGTCAAACATGCATTCTAGAATTTAGGAGAACTGACTTCAGGAAATTTAAGGGAATACTGAGTGTGATTCCACGGACAGGACAACTAAAAGAGAATGGAGTTAATGATGGACGAGAGTTTCTTAAAAGTGAGATACCAAAGGCACAATTGCAAAAAGTGCCAGCAAGGATTAAAAATAGAAGTGTAAAACCGGAATGGATGTCCAAAGAACTTTTAACTGAGAAACATGCACAAGAAATGGAAACGGGGGAGGGATCCCCAAAGAAGAATTCAATTAAATAACCAACACATGTAGGGAAAAGGTTCATAAGGCTAAGGCACAAAATGAGCTCAGGCTTGCCAGAGAGATTAAAAATAATAAAAGGGGGTTCCTTTGGTTATGTCAGATGAAAAAGTAAACAGTAGGGCCACATGCGTGGAGAGCATGGGGAAATGCTAACAGGGAATAGGGAAAAGGCAGAGCTGCTCAACACATTTGCCTCAGTCTTTTTTCCAAAAGGAGATTGGTGTTCAACCTGACTAGCATTAAGCCCATGAGGCAATAGGGGAAATGCAACCCAAAATCATTTTTAAAAAGTAGTCGAGGAATACTTGACCAGATGAACTAAATCCAAGAGTATTACAGAAACTAGCAGAAGTAGTTTTAAGAACCACTGGTAAATAATATTTGAGAATTCTTGGAGAACATGAAACGTCCCAGCAGACTGGAGAAGGGCAAATATTGTCCCTATCTTCATGAAGGGAAAAAAAGAGGACCCAAAAAATTACTGTCCAGTCAGTGTGACATCAATACCAGGAAATATTCTGGAGCGCATCATTAAAGAGTCAGTCTGCAATAACTTAGAAAGGAATGCTGTGATTACTAAAGTCATGGCAGACTAATCTTATCTCTCTATTTTTTTTTATAGTTACAAGCTTGGTAGATGCAGGGAATGCTGTGAATGTAGCATATCTTGATTTCAGTAGGCCTTTGACAAAGTCCCTTATGACCTTCTTTCAAGCAAACTAGTAAAATGTGGGCTAGGCAATGCTAATATTAGGTGGATCTAATATTAAGCAACCGAACCCAAAGGGTGTTCACCTCATCCTGGAAAGAAGTGACTAGAGGAGAGCTGCATGGTTCAGTACTGTTCTATATTTATTTATTTATTTCAAACATTTATATCTCATCTTTCTCAACCCCTGAGGGGGGGGGGGGGGGACACAGGGCGACTTACAACCGGCAGCAATTTGATGCCGCACATACAAAAACAAAATATAATAAGGCAATTACACAATGAATAAAACATTAGGTTAAAAACAATTTAAAATATTATTATCAACTGTATAGCCATTTCCAAGTCCGATTCAGCATCCAAAGACCCAATTCAAAGGGCAATGGCAACCACAAGCCTTTCTGCATGCAGTCTCTCTGCTGGGCGGCAACATGGTTCACTCCTGTCACATTTGCCAGCGTTACAGACTGGATGCTTTGTCCAGGAAGGAAACTGCCTTTGGCAGAGCTGTGCTCTTTTTTTCACTGGCATCCCGCCTTCCAAGGTGAGTAGCTTGCCAGTCACCACATAGACACCACAAAGAAGACTGAGTTGCTTACCTGTAACTTTTTCTTCGAGTTGTGGTCTGTGAAATTTGCACATCCCTGCCCATCCTCACACCCCCACACCCCCCACACACTGTTATGCCTTTCTCCTTAGCTGCAGGTCTATCGGCTGGGGGAGCTGAGGCTCAGCCTTGCCCACTGCTACTTATACTCCATGGGGAGAGTGGGTGGGGCTTCCACCAAAATATCTGATTTGGATATCTAGAAGGTTCCAAACTGCACCATGCATGCCCAGACAGTATATGTAAATTTCACAGATCACCACTTGAAGAAACACAGTTACAGGTAAGCAATTCATTTTTATCTATCTTAAGGATAATTATTAACCTTCCAGTGTAAACTGATACAAGTACGCAAATGGGACGTAGAAATCTGGTTTTTATACTAGATTCTGTTTTTCTTAGGTTCTGTTGTGAAGAAAACTAACATTGAAGAAAAGAAATGTGAAAGCAAGGATCATAATGATTGTCTGACTCCAAAGACTATTTCACTATCTATAGGAGACTCGTTTTGGGGTTTGGTGTCCCATATACAAACGCCTGAAAATTTTTTTTGTCAGCAGATAAAAAATGGGAGTAAGTGTTTTGTTTTGTTGTTTTTCGTTACATCGAATTGTAAATACTTTACTTCTTCCATGATCTCTGTGAATCACGCAACTGCATATTTTTCACCTGCGCAGAGCCTCTTCAGAACCTTCTAGAATCACTAGGCAAAATCAGTTTTGGTGGTAACCCCATCACCACCTTTGCATTAAAAACTTGGCAGGCAACAGAATTAATTAATTAACTTTATTTATATCCCGCTCCCTCTCCAAGCAGGATTTGGGGCAACTTACAAGAGGTAAAACATAATACAAAACACAATTTACAAAATTCAACATGATACATAAACAATAATATCAAAATACCTAAAAACTAAACCACAATGCAAAACAAAAAACAAAACATAATACTTTATGACAATATAAAAAGTCTGACAGACTGACATAACTATCTTCTATGTGTCTATCTATACACATGGCAGAGGTGTCCACTTACACAGACAGCCTCCGATCTCCACAAACAGGCTATAACCCACAGTGCTGAAGAGCCACCAATGACCCTCCAAGGATATTTCAGGTTATAGTGGGCGCCATGAGCATGTCTCCCAACCCCTGCCAATCTCCTCAAAGACGATACTGTCCACCACCTAAGTGAAGGCTTTCATGCAGGGACCATTTCAGCCTTTTTTCTCCAGAATGGACATCCCAGGGTTCCTTATTCTTTCTATTGCTGTGGAATGTGCATGACCCCTCCCACTGCCTCTCTCTTAACCTTTTCCTATGGCACACAGCAAACAAGAATTGATCAGCAGCTGAACAAGAGATTGGGGAGGATTCAGCATGATTTGTAGGAGTTGTAATTCACCTACATTCAGAGAACACGGAACCAAACCAACGATGGATCTGGACCAAACTTACCATGGATGATGGGACTTGCAGTATCTTCACTCACTTCTAGAGACCATTGCGGTCCCCACGAATGATGGACCTGGACCAAATTTGGCACAGAGCTCCCCCATGACGCCCTATACATCTTGGTGCGGTTTAGGGGAGGATGGACCATGGACGATGGGATTTACAGATCCTTCACCCTGTTCACCTCCCACAGACCACTGCGACCCCCATGAATGACGGACCTGGACCAAACTTGGCACGCAGACTCCCCATGACCAACAGAACATACTGGAGACATTTGAGGAAAATAGACCTTGATGGGAGTTATAGTTTACCTGCAATCAAAGAAACTGACCCCCACTGACAATTGACTGGGAGCAAACTTGGCACAGAGAAGCCTCATGACAAACTGAACATACTGCAGGGGTTTGCGGGAATGGACCTTGATTTTGGAAGTTGTAGTTCACTTTTATCCAGAAAGCATTGAACCCAGTCGATATCACATCTGGTCCAAACTTGGCACACAGCCCAATATTATACAGGCCTGGTTTGGGGCTGATTGCCCTGGGAATCTGGGAGTTGTAGTTCACCAGCATCCAGAGAACACTGAACCCAGCCGTGATCGGATCTGGACCAAACTTGGCAAACAGACCCAACATGGTCAACTGTGCATACAGGCGGGGTTTGGGGGTGATTGTCCTTGGCATATGGGAGTTGTAGTTTACCCGTATCAAGAGAGCACTGAATACAGCCAACGTTGGATCTGGCACACAGACCCAACATGGCAAACTTTGAATACTGGCAGGGTTTGGGGTTATTGGCCCATGATTCTGGGACTTGTAGTTCACCCACATACTTACGCATTTTCTAATGGGAGCATTCATATAAACAAAAGAAAATACTGGCTTTTTTTTAAGACACAGAGATGCAAATTACCAAACTGATATTATCTAACACCCCAAAAATAACAGTGCCTTTTTCAAATAACCTGGGCCAACATAACATACTGCAGGGGTTTGGGGTGGAGTAGGGGTGTGGGAATAAACAACCATTTTTAAGTGCCTGCTTCCACATAAAAGTTTTTAATTTTTTTCCTGAAGGAAACTAGGGAGGGAGCCTGTCTAATTTCTTTGGGAATGGCATTCCAGAGCTGGGGCGCCACCACGAGAAGGCCCTTTCTCGTGTTCCCACCAGCCGTGCTTGTGAGGGTGGTGGGACCATGAGTCGGGCCTCCCTGGAGGATCTTAAGGCCCAAATCCCTTCTTTCCTTTCATTTAAATTGCAGCCAGGTTCAGGCACCTCTGCTCATAATGAGCTCAGGTTTTTTTTTCCGTTTTCTTGGTTTGAAACTATCTGAACTGCTAACTTTATATCAATTTCTCCTTCCTTGGGAGGAATCTGGGACCTTCTGTTCTGTATATCATGATCTTTGTTGTTCGACCATTGGGCCTCTGTGAGTACTTGAATGTTGCGGTCTTCAGTGCAATGACTACCACTACCACATGTAATGGAAAGCTCCCAAACATTGATGGATATTCTAAATGCTTCATGTGTCTTGAGAAGGGCCACTTGCTCCAATTTTGCATTCATTGCCAGGTGTTTACTCCTCCAGCAAGGAAAAAATCGGGAGACCAGGTTGCGGTCTGCCCTGTATCAGCAGGCTTTCTCCCCTGCATCTTCAACATCCAGTTTCAAAGTACAGTTCGACATATAAAGCAATGACTTCTAGTTCGGCCAAGCCAACCTTGTTTATAAAGGCGGCTTTGTAGTGTTCATCTGATAAGGCAGCTACCTCTCACTGAAAGACGACAAAATTGAAGGATCCCACTCCTTCTGAGAAGCCTGCTATGCTTGGCAAGGCCTATGAAACCAAGGAAACTAGGAAGACAACAAAGCCACCATGCCACAAATGGGACTCTCATAGGGTCATAGGCAAATCTTTCCTGGTGACGAATATGAACCACCTGTGACCCAGAGTGCATCAGTTCAGGTATTCCCTCTGGTTTTGCCCCTGGACAGTACTCTGATGTAGAGAATGTGGATCTTGGTCTTGTCACGGATGACGTGCCTACCCTGCTGCATTCTTCGGACTACAACAAGGATGAGATCCTAGTTTCGCCAGTGCCCCACCAGAGGTCATGGTTGAGGTCATCTGATCATTCTGTTCTGGAGGCTCCTCCTCCACCTTAGCAGAATGGCTGACAATGGAGAATTAGGAGTCCATCTCCTTGAGCCTAATATGGCTCCCAGTAGAAAGACTGAGCCACAACTCAGTGGTCAAGACTACCAACTCCTCCACCCATGAGGAGCTCCTAGTATGCTTCGAGTAGCTATGCTTCCCCTCCAAAGAACAGTCAATTTCTGGATGAAGACCTTGATAATGACTACTATGAACCTCACTCATCACCAGTGTCTGAAACTGGCTTGTTTGTGTCATTGGGGTATTGCTTCTCTGATTGCTCACTGGGTCAGAGTGTTAGCCATAGGTGCTCTGTCACCAGTGGATGATTTACACCTGATCGTTTTATAAGAATGGGACTTGAAGTGAAACTGTCCACTCAGGTAGTGAATGGTCCATTGTTCAGTGATGCTCAGAAGCCTACTCCTCCCTCTGATTTTCATCGCATTTGCTTCCGGTGATGAAGGCTTTTTGGTCAAACCCATCATCGGTACCTTCTACTTTCATACTGCATTGGTGACTTGAATCTGCAGTGAGTTTCGCAGCATCCAAAGCCAAATTTAATAATTATAAATGAGGCACAATCTTGATTCTCCCAAAAGAATCAAGATTACTTTATTTACTTGGCATCGGCAGATCCAGAGGGCAAGAAGATTGATTCATTGGGAGGAAAGTGGTCTGGAGCGGCCATACTTGCTCAAATCTCGACATATGGAGATTATATGGCAAACTGTCAAAGGCACTTGTAGGCTCTATTGCCCCCTTCTTTGATAGGCTTGATGATGATGACCACACAGCCCTCTTTTTCTTAATTTTTTTAATTTGTTATTAATTGTAGGCACAATTAGAGTAATACAAATCACAATACTGAAATTCCACTTACAATTTCACTCAATATAATGTGTCTTACTTAACATGACCAATCCCAATTCCACCCTTATCAACCACTTGTGGCTAGCAGTTTTTCTCTCTCCCCCCGTCCCCCACCCACTAGGAAGTTATATCTCCAATTTGAGTATTATTGAATTGCTCAGTCATGAATAAAGTGTGATTTAGTTCTATATATTTCCTTTTTCCATTTACTTTAACTATCAGAGTTCCTCATTTCAAGTCCCAGTTCTTCTTACAACCTTTTGTGCATTTCATCCTCTTTTCAAAAAATATATTCCTGGAACATACATTCTGCTAAATATTTGAACCATTTTTAATTCCCACTTTTCCTTCTCTTTCCAGTCCAAGGTTACTGACACTTGAGTCACTTCTGTCATATGCTTTATGATATCTGCCCATTTGTTAGTGCTGCTTTTACCCTCAATTTTCTGAATAAAAAATAACCTTTTGTTCAGCTCCACTTTTTGCCCTAATGGTTCTTCCATCTCTTTATTTTATTATAAAATAAATTTCCGCACCGCTCTCTCCACCTTTCAGCAGGAGACGTTCTTCCTGGCTCACCACCAGATCCAGTTCTCAAAACACATCAGATACGCCTGGAAGAATTCTAGCTCACACTATTGCCATCCACAATCACACCTTTCCTCCCCAGCCAGTGGTGATAGAGGATTTTATTTTCAATGTGGCAGGTGTCTTCAATGAGTCCATAGCTTTGAAGCTCAAGGACAACCAGGAGATGAGAATGTCAGCCAGGAATTACAGGTTTAACTCTCAATTCTTCCTGTCCTTCCAAGGCCATTCACAGCCATTTCAGAGTTGAACCACTCCGTCCCCACGGAGGTCCAAGGGCCATTCTCTCTTGCAGCAGTATTTATCCACTCAACGTAAACCCTGACACTCACACTAGATCTTCGGCACTGATACATCCAAAAGAGGGTCTTCCCAATGACCTTTCATCTTCCCAGCAACTACAATCTTCTGGCAGACTCCCTGAGTGAGGTTTTGATATCTTGCCTCAAGTGGCAACTTCATTAGCCATTCCTTCACTGTCTCTTCGACACATTGGTCCATCTGGAGATTTATTTATTTACTAGCTTGGGGACCCGGCGTTGCCCGGGTTATTAGAGAAAGTGGGTAATGGCGGTTCTGTATGCCAAGTTTGGTCTTTATTGGTCTTTGGATAATGGCTGCATTATTTTCAGGAAGTGAGTGAAGGTACTTGAAGTCCCATCATCCATGGGCCATCCTCCTACAAACAGCAGCAGGATATAGAGTGCGTCATGGGGGCTCTGTGTGCCAAGTTTGGTCTTTATCAGTCATTAGATGAGGGTGGCAGTGGTGTCAGTAAGTGAGTGAAGGTAGTGCAAGTCCCATCATCCAAAGTCCATCCCCTTTCAAACTGCAGCAGGATGTAGAGTGGATCATGGGGGCTCTGTGTGCCAAGTGTGGTCTTGATTGGTCATTAGAAGAGGGTTGCAGCAATCTTCGGAAGAGAGTGGAGGTACTTGAAGTCCCATCATCCATGGTCTGTCCTCTTCCAAACTGCACCAGGATGTAGAGTGGGTCATGCTGGGTCTCTGTGTAAATTGTGGTCCTGATCCATCATCGTTGGCAGTTGTAATGGTCTTAGGAAGGGAGTGCAGGTATTGCAAGTCCCATCGTCCATGGTGCATCCTCCTTCAAACTGCACCTGGATGTAGAGTGCGTCATGGAGACTCAGTGTGCCAAGTTTAGTATTTATTGGTAATTGGATGAGGGTTGCAGTGGTCTGAAGAATTGAGCAATGGTACTGCAAGTCCCATAATCCACGATCCATCCCCGGCCAAACCACACCAGGACGTAAAGTGGGTCATGAGAGGTCTATGTGCGAAGTTTGGTCCTGATCAGTCATTGGATAAGGTTAACAGCGGTCTCAGAATGTGAGTGGTGGTACTGCAAGTCCCATCATCCATGGTTCATACTCCTCCAAACTGCAGTAGGATGTAGAGTGGGTGCTGGGGGCTCTGTGTGCCAAGTTTCGTCTGTATTGGTAGTGTTCTGACCCAGCCCCCGGCCTTTCCTTTCATCTCTTGCATTTGAGGCTGGCCAATCAGAGACCATATGCAAATTTCCTTCTGTCATGCCCCGTTTCTGCCATGAACCCTCATCTCCACCAGGGGCTCCTATTGAAGCTTGCCAATCAGAAAGCTGCCACATACACCTTCCTCTGTCCGATACAAACACTCTTTTATTATATATACAGATTTATTTATTAGGAGCATTTATATCCTGTCTTTCTCACCTCCGAAGAGGGACTCAGGACGGCTACCAACAGGCACCATTTGATGCTGAACAATAAAAACAAGGCATAATACACATTTAGCATACATTAAAACAATTATAAATACATTAGAACAGTTTGTCGTTTTATGTCGTCTTCCAAATCAATCAGTTGCTGTCAGTTAAAACAATCTATTCTGTGAAAGCTTGATCCCATAACCAGGATTTGAGCTTCTTCCAGAAGTTCATGAGGGAGGGGGAAGATCTGATCTCATTAGGGAGGGATTTCCATAGCTGAGGGGCCACCACCGAGAAGGTCCTGTCTCTCGTTCCCACCAAAGGATTGACTTCTTTGCTATGTTGGAGAGCACACAGTGCCCCTTGTTCTGTGCCAGATCCATCTCAAACTGCTCCATGGGTTGTTGGGGGGGGGGGTTCATCTTGGAATAGATATGTCACCCTTTCCGAGCTTTTCCACTGGTACCTCATATTTTAAATGTGCTCGAGACAGACGCAACATGTTGCATCCTAATCACTCCATGGTAGCCAAGGTGACACTGGTTCATCTAGCTGCTGCAGATGTCTCGATGCAGGTGTCACTTTTTCAGTCTCTATGATAATGGCAAAGGGTTGGATTCAGCATCAGGATGTCAAGTCCCTCTGACTGCATTGTGTGCACATTTTACCTATTTTATGGTATTGAAATAAACAAAAGAAATGGGTGACCTTTTCAAAACTTTATTATTGATAAGCTTTCTTATGGAATAAACCCTTTATTTTTTTTCTCCTAAGGTGCTGCTTTGCTGTGTGTTATGACTCCAGCTGCGAATAACTTGTGTGTGCTAACCTCGTTGTGTGATCCACAGAGACCACAAAAAAAAAAGTTTTTTTAAATAGGTATTTCTTTGAGTGGTCATCTGTGAATTCACACAACCCTGCCCATCCTCCCCATTGTCTGCAGCTGCAGCCTTGGGACTGAGGAGTTTTGGTGCCACTGGATTTTTTATGCACTTGTAATGGGAGGAGGGGTTACCATCAAAATATTTCTGCGTAATGATTCCAGAAAGTTCCAAAGAGGCTCTGCGGATGCAGAATACACAGTTATGTGAATTCATAGATGACCACTTGAAGAAATACAGTTATAGGTAAGCAACCTGTTCATATCAGGAAAAAAGTTAATGTATAACAAAAGAAAGAAAGAAAGACGCTAAAGAGAAGTTTTTTTAAATGAGATTGTTTTTATGGGGTAAATGACAATGAAGAAAATATTCCAGTGAACTTAATGTGTGTTCTAGCTTACTGTGTATGCAAGCTATACATTTTACATTGATATGATTTGTCACATTGAAAAGTGCAAATTTAAAGAACCAAAACGGCTTGCAAGTAATACCCGAGCTTCCAAAGAATCTAATCTGCATTGAAGTAAGAAAAAATAACATTTGTTCTGCCCATGTATGCTTTGCAGATAGTATTTCAGTTTTATTTTGTAGGACTTTTCACATAAATACCTATCTTGTCAGGCAAACTTTCCAAACTTCAAGAATCGCTGAATGAACACTGTGAGAAAACCTCTACTGTGAAAGATTTCTGCCCAGCAATAGGAAAAATGTGCTGTGCTCAGTTTACAGGTATGAACAAGGGAGAAAATGTTTCAAATATAATAGGCCCCTGGGTTCAGCCATTTCCTCTCCTATGCATCTGGAGTGGGAGGTTGGAGTGGGGTAGTGTGATTGAGAAAAGAAATGCAGAGAAATTGATTAAGCATGTAAGGAGAGCAGATAGGTAAGAGAGGGTAAGAATACTAATGGGGGAGAACATGGGGAGATGGGAGAAGAATAGGTGGAGCTAGGGAGTCATTCCTTTCTTCCACCCTGTGTTTTGGGAGCAGAAACTATGAAGATAGAACTTTTCCAGAACATAAAGTTAAAGATCAATTTGTGAAGGAGGCTTGGAGTGGAGAAGTTCACATGCATGGCTGGGCATAGAATCACTGCTTCAGCAACTACATATTGGGCAAAATAGATAATGATTTTTTTAAATTTTTATTTTCCAGAAGACCAACAATGGTATCGTGCAAAGGTTTTGTCCTTTGTTTCTGAAAACACAGTTCTAGTGGATTATGTAGACTATGGAAATGTTGAAGTTCTCAACTTAAATAAACTTCAACCAATTGTTCCAGAATTAATGGAATTATCAGTCCAAGCTATTAGGTGTACTCTATCAGGTATGAAAGAAAGTGATAGATAGCCAGTTATGGCAACAAACAAGTCTTTTAAAGGTGAAAGATGAGGGGTATTTTTTTCTTTTTTAAAGGTGTGAAGCCAGCATCTGGAACCTGGTCCACAGAAGCAACTTCATTCATGAAGAAGCTATTTCATAATAAAGTGTTCATCATAAAAGTATTGGCTATGAAGGAGAATACCTTTGTAGTAGACATTACAAATGACTCAATGACTCCAGTAACAAATGTCTCTAGTTACCTCTTAAAATCAGGTTATGCAGTAGAAGAATCATCTGCAGTGGGAGTAATGGAATCACAAACTATTACATTGGAAGGAATTAGTGGTAAGTCTTTTACTGTAATAAGTATCTGCCTTCATAATGACAGCTACATTAACTGTACAAAGATTTAGGTTTAGAAATGGCATGTGACCATGATGTTTTACAGCAATAGAAGGCAACCATCCTGTCATGAATTGATCCCCCTCATTGCTTCAGTAGGCAGGGAATAGAGTCTTAGAGGAGTAATCTTCCCACATTCCTTAGTCTAGTTCCTATCTTGGGTCCTCATATGCTGTTTAACTAACTTATTACTTTGCTTTGTCTTTATAGCTTTTATCTTACTAATTATTTATCATCTATTTTCCTAAGTTTCTTTTTCTTTGGCTACTGACTTTTAAAAAATCTTGTTTCTATCTTTTTATCTGTTCTTTCTCTAGTCTGAAAAGAGACTAGGCAGAGAGTAATGGTTATTTAGGCTGCTGTAAGAGAAATATTGTCAAGAATGACGGTATTGATATAACTGTAGAATCTAATCTGCTACCAAGTCAAACTGGTTTAGGGACATTAAAGTTCAAGCAACAGATAGAATTAGATCAAAAGAGAGAATAATATATTTGGAAGACAAAGATCGCTGTAACTTGTAAAACATCATCTGTTCCGCATGATTGTAGAAAGGGGCTCTTTCTCCCTTCTCTCTTTCTCCCTCATTTCTCTCTCCCTTTCTCCTCTTCTTTTTATATCCCTTTCTTCTGTGCAGCCAATAGGCAGCCCCCGAAATCTCCCCTTGCCATCCAGTCCTCCTTCCTGCAAAGCCTGTCCCCCAAGTTAAACATGAAGGGGAGAGTGGGGGTGGCAAGTAAGACCTATGTTTCTTTTCCTTGGGACACAAGTTGTGACTGGTGCTTTAAAAACAGCATTTGCATGTTGCCGGTCTTCCATTATATCAAAGGTCTGGTACTGACATATTTGCTGAGATAATCAGACCAGCATGGGTATATAGGCAAAAGGATACGCCATGCAGTCATGCTGGCCATATGACAAGGAGGCATCTATGGACTATGCAGGCTCTTCGGCTTGGAAATGGAGAAGAGCGCTCCCCCAGAGCCGGAGATTAGCACCGCCTCCAGAGGCGGAAATAAATGAGAAGTCGTTGACTTTGTCTGTGTTATATGTGTTTCATTGTATGTCACTGTAATAAGGCATTGAAAGTTTGCCTGTGTCTGTTTATATGCTGTAATCCTCTCTTAGTCCGCTCGAGGAGAAGGGCAGAATATAAACAAAAGTGTTGTTTATAATAAAATAATCTAGTTATTATTCATATTTTATCTTTAGATCAAAAGCCGGACCAAATTGATGCATCTTGGATCACATTAACAGCTGAACAGGTGGTAAATGTCATGGTGTGTGTGCTGTACAGTCCCAGTGAATTCTACTGCCAGTTGTACAGCCATAACGGTACGTATTTTTTTGTTCTTAATATTCTGCCCTGAACATAGATCTTGCATTTTAGAAATCTGTAGCTTCTCTAATTGCAGCTGTGCTCTTTGGATCCTTTCATATTCACGCCTATCTTGTTCACATAGACAATAGTCTGACATGTATTCTCTTGCTATTCTTTTACTCACACAGCAGAGTATACAAACAATTACCCTTCGCTTTTTTTAAAAAAGGTAGAAAAGATGGAGGAGGACATTTTTTTTCTAATGTCATTCTTATTCTTGCTGATTTTTCATTTAAAATGTGAATACACTAGAAATACAGAGTAGATAATATGGATCCCTTCAAATTCTGTATTGGAATTCCCAGCTTCTCCATTGTGGTCACTGAACTGTACATATGGTAATTCCTGCTCATGCGCAGACAGCTTCGGCATCTTCTAGAAATATTTTAGACACTTTTAGACGGTAGCCCCACAGTAGGGGACAACACATATTCCCATTCTTAAAGTTGGGAGGTATGCATGGAATGCATAATAACTTGAGCTATTTACTACTAGTTTTTATAGATATATATTTATACTAGATTCAAGTTCATAACTTTTTCTTTTAACACTTCACTTTGTGGCATATGAACATGTTGCAACTACATACCTACAAAGCTATTTGTTTGAATAACATAGTGAATAGATTATTAATACTCTGATGAAATTTTGATAACCATTTTATTATCTAAAGGGGTGAGGGAGGGTAAAGTATTTTTGTCTTACTTTTGCAGACTTGATTGCACTAGAAGAACTTAATTTATCTTTAATGGAATACTGTGAGAAAGCAGCTCCGTGTGTTTCCAAAATCACAAAGGGTGAGCTGTGCTGTGCTTATTACTCTGGTAAGTTTTATTTCTGTTTCTCATTTTGCTCTATATTATATTGATTTTTCTAGTAATTTGCGTCTCTAAAAGAAATTGAATTTGTTCTATTAAATGATTGAGGGAAGTTTGGGAATGTACATATGAAAGGTATTAAATATTAAGTTGGAAAAGTAAAGTATCTGTTTTTGGACTTCTAGTGTCAAAATTTAAATTCCATTGTACAGTTGAATTTACCTAATTAGATAAGTTAGTTTATAAAGCAGTAAAATAGATTAGCAGAATTGTCTTGTCTTGGTTGAAGATAGATCTAAGGTTTGATGGTATTCATTGTTCTGAACAGCTTCTTGAATTACAGTTGATAAAATTTAGGGTTTCATGGAAAGTGGCAATGTGAAATGTGAAAAATGTATGCAATCTGTTTTATATGTATACATAAAATAAGACATGATGGAAAAGGTCAAGCTTTTATTTATGAAAAAAGTGGATTTGTGTGCTAAATGTGGTAGTGCACAATTTTGGACCCATAAACTAGATTTAGAAAGCATGTGTGTACTCTTTCTTTTTCCTTCTCTCCATCCTCACTCTCAGAAAACCTGATATACTTTTTTCTTCACTGCATTACTAACAATAATGAAGGGGGGAAGTAGGATGGGATGGGGATTAGGGCATGCCTAAGAGTCTGTCTGTATAGTTGAATAATACAACATTTTTGTGCTTTTCATGCAATTCAGGTGATGGTAGGTGGTACCGAGCCTTAGTGAAAGATGCTATTTCTATTGAAGTTCAGTTTGTGGATTATGGCAATTGTGAAAAAGTTACCCTGGATAAAATCAGACCAATTTCAGCAACATTTATGAAACTCCCATTTCAGGCAATCAGATGTTGCCTAGCAGGTAAAGTTCTCAACTTCAGTAGTAAACAGTATGTCAAACAGCAAATAAAACTGAAAGTTTCACTATAACTAAAATTTCACTAATCTTTTGCTGAGTTTGAAACAATGAATATGGTCTAATTGAAGGATTTGTAACCAGAGACGAATTCAGCATGGAGAAGCAGTCCACATAGTGTTGGGTGATTCCCTATTCCTAGCACAGTGGTTCTCAACCTTTTTAATACTGTTCCTCATGTTGTGGTGACCCGCAACCATTTTTTCGTTGCTACTTCATAACTGCTACTGTTTTCAATTACAATATAAATATATGATATTCAGGATGCATTTTTATTGTTATGAATTGAACATAATTAAACCATAGTGATTAATCACAAAAACAATATGATTGGGGGAGGATAAACAACAGATGATGGGATTTGCAGTACCCAGATTCAGCTCTGACTTCTGAGACCCTCACAAATTTAGACCTGGACCACACTTGGCACACAGAACCCCCATGATCAACAGAAAATACTGGAGGGGGTTGAGAGGAATTGACAGAGATTTACTGGAGATATAATTCACCTACATCTGGAGGGCATGAATCTGGACCAAACTTGGCACAAATACTCAATATGCCCAAATTTGAACACTGGTGGGGTTTGGGGAAAATAGGTCCTGAAATTTGGGAGTTACAGTTGTGTAGATTTATAGTTCACCAACCATCAAAGACTATTCTGAGCTCCATCAACAATGGAATTGGACCAAATTTGGCATACAGGTCTACCATGACTAACAGAAAATACTGGAGGGGGTTGGGGGAGGTATTGTAAACCCCAACAGATGATGGGGTTTGCAATACCTTCAGTAACCAGCTCTGACATCTACAAAACCACTGGGCTCTCTCCCACTGCCAGGATGCACAGCTGCTGGGAGAGGCCTCCTTGCCAGCCCAAGAGGGGTGCAGAGACTGCTTCCAAGAGAGACACGTGCACAACTCCCAGAAGGCCATGCATTGGAGCCTCTGGGCTGCCCCTCGAGGCAGGGAGCTCCCTGGTGCCAGCCTCTGGATGCACACTGTAAAGCACTGCAGCAGTGGCCCTCTTCCCCCGTGTGCTTGCCAACACATTGAATCGGTCTTCTCCCGGCGTTGGCAAGGGCATGGTGGAAGAGGGCTGGTATAGGGAGCACGCATCCAGGGGCCTTTACAGGATTCTCCCTGCACCGGCCCTGGACATGCACTTCCTGCTCCGGCCCTCTTTCCCTGCACACTTGCGAACGCCGGAGCACATCCCTCTCCTGGCGTTGGCAAGCATGCAAGGGGAAGAGGGCTGGTGCAGGGAGTGAGCACCCAAGTACAGTGCAGGGACAGCATGTCCTGCAGCAGCCCTCTTCCCCTGTGTGCTTCCCAACACCGGGATGGAATGCGTGCCCAGGGCCCAGTGGAGGGTTCCTGCACCGGCTCTGGGCATGCACTCCCTCCACCAGCCCTCTTCCTCCACATGTTTCCCAGCGGCAGAGCGCGTCCCTCTCCCGGTGTTGGGAAGTGCACAGGGCTCTTCCCAGTGCAGGGAGCGTGCTCCCTCCACCGGTCCATGAACGTGCGCTCCCTGCACCATGTTCAAGCAGGCTTTTGACCTCAAGTAGACTGAATGGGCCCTTATGAAGTTGACACTTGGCACTTTATTTATTTATGGCATTTATATGCGGCTCTTCTCACCCTGAAGGGGACTCAGAGCGGCTTACAAGGTATATATTACGTACAATATATTATATTATTAGCATAGTACAATATCAGAATTAAACATTACTATATTGCACCATATCACTATATTGTAATATTATTAGTAATATTACATGTAATATAAATATATTATTATAATATATTATTATATTGCAATACATTATATTATAAATGTTATATGCATATACAATATATTATATTATTAGAATAGCACAGGAGACAAGGTGGAACTATCCGCTGGCCCCCTCTCTCTTCACTCTGGCCCAGAGCGACAGTTGGTGTTGGGGAGAGGGGTCTCCAGCTGATGGCATACCCAAGAGACAAAATGGAATGTCCTCTGGCCTCCCCTCTCTTCACTCTGGCCAAGAGCGACAGTTGGTGCTGGGGAGAGGGGTCTCCTGTTGAAGGAGAATTTGTGAATTGATGATACCTAGTTTTATCTACTGTTCTTTTTTAAAATTGTATTATTTTGATTTTATTCTATATGTGTTGACAGGGATTGTTACAATTTTATGTGACTTGTTTTATATTTATGTACAATTTTTACTTGTTGTATGTTGTATATGCATCCTAGAGTGCCTTTGTAAGTCGCACCGAGTCCCTTCGGGGAGATGGTGGCGGGATATAAATAAAGTTTATTATTAGATGTAGCCCAATGGTACTTACCTTTAGAAAGTGTTCCAAAATGCATCCTTTGTGACCTCAAGAGCATTATATGAAAATTAAAATCTGCTTCTATAATACTTCATTTTCTTAGGTGTATGCCCAATAAATAAGGAATGGAGCAAAGAAGCAACAGCAGCACTTAAGAAATGGATAGTTGGAAAGACGCTTCAGGCGAAAATGGTTTCTTCAATCAAAAATAGTGCTGAAATTGAAATTACTGACAATAGTACTGGTAGTCCAATATTGATAAATGATATTCTAGTTGACGAACATTTGGCTTTAAAAAAAGGACTCGTGCCAAATCAAAAAATGTCTTCAGGTGAATTATTAGCTCATGATTTTCAAGGTGATTTTCTTTTGAATGACACTAGAATCAAAATAAATGTTTGTTTGTTTGTTTGTTTTTAAAAGACTAGGTGGCAACTCCTAGCTTGTTAAACATGTTGGCTAGAAAATGTAAGAAAGTGTTAAATCATCAGCCATGTTTCATATGTTTTATTGAAATGGCTTGGCCGTGGAAATAAGAGTGAAACTTGGAGCTTATTGGTAGATAAGGCACAACCGCATCTATTAATTTTAATAAAGCAGAAGCTAATATAAAGTAAATTACTTTTATATAATATAGTGTTCCTTAAGGTTTTTCTCCCTCACAGATTAGTAACATGCTAAGGCACTTTATACATTGATGAATTGTAAACCATGCCTTTAAAAAACAAACTTCAGGGATATCATTTAATCCACAGAGTGAAGATGTAATTAATATTACATAGTTCAAGGTTCATCACTGTAACAATAGAAGACATGGTGAACCTATGCATAGCAGCATTTGTTAATGCACCTAAGAGCACATTTTTGTATCTGCTTTTTTACTGCTGGTAGGATTCTTTTTGCACTTTGTGCAGTTTTCCTGTAGTTTCCATCAGGAGATAGCTTAAGGGTTATTAGAGTCATAGTCCAGCAATATCTGCAAAGTCAATTGGCAACTGCTAATTTGTATCAGTACTAATTTTCAAGTAAGAGTAAGCACATGTATTAAATTTATATTGTGGAATATCATTCAACCTTAAAGCAGTATTGATTGCTGAATTGAAAGCAGCTGTTAAATGTATTCACACCTCAAATTGTAATGGTTCCTAAATTATTTGCCTGTTTCACAAAAAGTTAAAAGTTGTCAGTTACCATGACCTAATGCTACATTAAATATGAATCAACTTAACGTTGCATAATTAAGAATTTGAATACATTTTAATACTGTTTGTTTCAGATCAAGAGAAGTAACTGGGTAGCTGACTGCAGAAAACCCCTGAAATTTAGAAATGCCCGTTTACCTAGCTAGGCATCAAGCCAAATGCAGATACAGTCTGTGTAGGAAGCCTACCAGGTTCCCTTTCTCGTGTCTGCATTTTGAAATATGATATCCATGTTTGTGTGCCAGTGTCTTGAATGTTGGACTGCGACTCTAGAGACCACAGTTCATATTCCTGTTCAGCCATGGAAATCCATTTTGGCAGCATTCAGCGTGTCACGCACTCTCCCAGTCTCAGAGGAAGGCAAGGGCAATTCCGCTCTGAACAAATCTTGTCAAGAAAACCATACAATAGGTTCGTCTTACCTTAAGTCAGACATGACTAGAAGGCACACAACATCATCCATGCTTGGATGTTGGGAGCAGAGGCCCTTCCATGCTATTAAAATTTAGCACCATGACTGCATTTTAGAGGATTCTGCCATTTTGTGATGTACTAGGAAGTTCCATAGGATGGAAGAGTGGGAGTTAGAAAGGAATCAAAGCAATAATTGCACAGTGTGAAAGCACTCCAAATCCTATTTTATATTCACACTCATTCATGAAACCAATGGTAGATCATTTTCATTTGGAACCTGTAACATGCAACAATTCATGAAGTTTGATTTCTAACTAATTTTATTTCTGTCTAATATTACAGAGGTGTCTCCAAATGTACAGTGGACAACAGTTAAATTTGCAGTTGGTGAAACAGTGTCTGTACGTGTAGTACATGTGATAAACCCTGGGTTATTCTATGTCATGCCAACAAAGCCCAAAGGTAAAGATTCATAGTCTGCTTCACCCACAAAAGTGTTCTTTACCACCAGTTCGGATGTAACAGGAAATCATGGTTTTGTCACTGAGTAAGCAAAGAATGGTATATCTTAGTTTCCCATCCCTTCTTTCTGATACCTTGTTAGAAGGTGACTTGATGTTTCTGCTTCCTTCCCCCCATACAGTTATTTGTAATGTGTTCTCAAATCTGAATAGCTTCTTATTCAGTGTACTGCTCAATGTTTATGCTCTTTGCCTTTTATATTGTATTCCACCTCCCTCCACCTACACTGTATTTCTAACAGAGGTGAATCAGATGTGGCATAACAACTTAAACACATGCAATGCTAGATCTGATTCACCCCATGTTCATATGTATCATAAATGAACCTATCAAACCATGGGCCAATTAAAACCCATTTCACTTCCAATAGTTTATCAAAAGGAAAACCTTAACAATTGGCTCACACCATAGAAACAACCCTCCCCCCCCTCCCAAAAAAACCAAAAAAAAAAAAACCCCTCTTCCATTGAAAGCAAAAACTTATGGTTAGACTTCCAGCTCTCAAAGAGCAGGAGACTTCTCTGCAGGAGTCTACCATATACCATGCAGCTGTGGACAAGTCTACATAGGGACCACCAAACACGAATTAAGGAACATGAAAGGCACTGCAGACTACATCAACCAGAGAAGTCAGCCATAGCAGGGCACCTGGTGAACCAATCTGGACCAGCATATTATTTGAGAACACAGAAATGCTGAACCACTCTAACAACTAGCATATCAGACTACACAGAGAAGCCATTGAAATCCACAACCATGTGGACAATTTCAACAGAAAGGAGGAAAACATGAAAATGAACAAAATCTGGATACCAGTATTAAAGAACTCCAAAATGATAACAGTAAATAAAGAACAACACTCAAGAACAAGGGAATTCCAGAAAAGAAACAATCAGGGCCAGTTAATCACCTACCAACAAAGGATTCTCCCAGGCCATAAGAATTTTTAACGTGTTAATTGTTTGAAAATTGTATTTGGTTCCATTGTAGTGAATCCACAAGAGCTCCATAAGTTAATGACTGAACTTGCTGATTACTGCAGCGTTCAAGATGGTCACATCTTAAACCCAAAAGTTGGTGAACCCTGCTGTGCCAGGTTCTCAGGTGAGGGAAATTTGTACTTATTTTTAATATACAAAATGTCCTGTACTGCTTGGAGGGAGATGTCTTGGAGGCTTGCTATTTGAAACTACACGTTGAAGATTTAATTTTCAATTATTATATGATAGGCCAGAAGGTTGAAATGGCATTACATGATAGATCCACAGTGGTCAGAGAGCTGATATGTAAAATATCGGAATAACCAGAAGTTAAGAACTACACTACTAATTCCTTAGTTTCTCTCTGGTCTATGTGATTCTCTGATGCCAATTAGTCACAAACAATCTGGCCTGTGCAGTTGTCAAGTGATGAGAGCCTTGCTGGCAATGTATCATCTAAAACATGGGAGACAACTTTCCTAAGAGCTTGTACATGTGCTGAGAGGTCTGTGTCTGTCATTTTTTTTCTTAAAATATTTAAAACCTGATTTAATCTTTCTAAGATTGTTTCTAGGGGCCCTTCCACACAGCACTATATCCCAGAATATCAAGGCGGAAATCCCACAATATCTGCCTTGAACTGGGTTATCTGAGTCCACACTCAAATAATGTTGGATTTTCTGCCTTGATATTCTGAGATATGGGGCTGTGTGGAAGGGCCCTAGAGCACAGAGGGAACAATTTAACAATGTTCTGCTTGAAATTGGACTGCCTTTTCCCAAACAAGATGTTACTGGAAGCTGCCAATGAGGCAATTCCTCCTTGAATGCACTGTATAGACTATGGAGAGGTTTTTCATTAATTAAAAATTGAGGAGAAATTTAAGCAGTACTGCTCATTCCTGTTCCTAAAAATAAGTTAGGAGATGGATGGATCTCCAAATGTTGGGCACCATGATCAATTTGCAATCCAGTATTTATCTAAGAGAATTGTGTTATTCATATGTTCATCTCTATTGGTCGAAAGGAAATCCAGTAAATCGGGCTCTCTTGTTTGTACCAGGTGAAGATATGAATGTGTCTGGAAAATGTTGGTTGAGTCGTCATCGGTTGTGTAGCTTTTAAAGAAAATTGGGGTGTGTGGGGGGAGAGTGGTATTGTGTATTCACACAACCAACTTAGCAAAATAAGCTTTGAAATTTTTTCCTCTCTTTTCTAGGTGATAACAAATGGTACCGTGCTCTTGTTCTGAGCATTTTAGTTTCAGAAGTGAAAGTAGTGTATGCAGACCATGGAAATGTGGAAGTGTTGCCATTTTCTAGACTACTGCCAATAACTTCCCCCTTTTTGGAATTACCTTTTCAAATACTGAAGTGTTCCTTAGCAGGTAGAAAACAAATCAGTGACATCTGTGATCTGAATGTGTTTCTTTGTTTAATACCTCATATTTACATTTACAGATCTATATTCAGTTGTTAGCCCTAACTACAACAGACCAATTGAATAAGTGAAAACTCTGTAGGTGCTAACCTTCCAGGTTCCCATTTATTCAGCAGGTCTACCATGAATTGGGACAAACAACTGGTTTTAACCTAGCAACTTGAATCTCAGTGAACAGTTAGCCTTCCATATCGACAGATTCTGTATCCATGGATTTTACCGTTAAAACAACAACAAAAACAGAGCTTGATTTTGCTATTTTATACAAGGGGCACCATTTTATTACACCATTGTATGTAATCGGACTTGAGTGTCCACAGATTTTGGTATCTGGGGTGGGAACCTGATGGAAAACAGTTTTAGTTTAATTCCATAGTTGTACTAATATCCCACCCCCCTGCCATCGCCATTTTACGCTTTTTTATTTTAGAAAGGGGAAAAGTAGGTTATAAATTATAATAAAATTTGCAATGTTCCACGGAGCAGGCATCATGCTTCTTTTCAGCTTTTCTTCATAACTGAGAAACAGTGACTTAATGTGACATTTTAGAAATAGAGACTTAATGTGGCATTTTATATTCTTTATAATATCTGAGCAATTCTACATGTGATTGATTCTGTTAGTGACAACCAGAATAGCAGTGACCTTTAAAACTGAGGACTCTTGAGGAGCTCACTGTGTTTGCCTGAATAACCTTTTTCTCTCAGGAAAGTACAAAAGTATGCAAGATATATTCTAGAAGTAGGCAAAAATAGTCAAATCTAATTCAGTACATGCCATTATTTTTCACAGAGCTTCATATATAATTAAAATATTGAGTATTGGAAAATATTAACATTTCAAGTTGTAATACTATATTCATTTAACTAGCAACCCAACAGAGCTAAATAGACTTACTTTTGTGCCCACATGTTTTGAATTAGACTATTAGTAATCTGGACTTTAATTTAAGGTTTATCAATCTTCTAGGAATTACAGAACCAGCTGGAAATAGGTCCAGATTACCAACAGAGAAGATAAAAAGTCGTCTCGTGTATAATGAGTCTGTCATAATTAAGGTGAAAGGAATTAATGAAAATACTCATGAAGTAACTATCCAGAAAAATTGTGAGAATCGTACTCTAGAAATAGCAGACAAACCAGTAATCGAAAACTCTGTCAACTGTTGTGTCAATGGAAATCGTAAGTACTTTACACAGGAGGCAGTTCATGTTTCTGGTACAACTGTTCATGGGCTGTGTTAGGATTCATAACATCTGTTATCACATGCATAAAAATATGAGAAGTCATTTCAGTTGATTCTCGGTTAATCAGCATCCGTGAGGATTAGATGATGCTGGATAAATGTAGTTTCTGGTTGCTTCAGAATTACTACTAAAATAGGCGTATTTAATATTATATCCCTATTATATTGTGCCACAAACTCTGTATTGATTGGATATTAATATTGAAATACAGTAATTAAAAGCAAAGTAAGTCAGATAAAGACAGACATAATGTTTATACATATGAATTGGCAGGAGACAAATGTGGTATTCGAAGCATGGGCTTGGTGTTAATTTTTATTTTAAAGTATATTTCTTCAAATTTTTTGCCGGTTGCTTGAGAGTTCCAGTTGCTTGAGTTCTAGTTATCTGTCTATTTAAGTTTACAAAACTGGGAATATATTCCTATCTTCATTCTCGGTGCTTATTACAATGGATTTTATGTCTTTTAGAATGTGCAGAGAAAGATAATTTCTGCTTTACAGATTGGAAAAAGCGAGTAAGTATCAAAAATTTAAATAATTGTTTCCAGAGCTAGTAAAATAGTGATTTTGAGATTATTATCCAGGTCACTTTATTCAGGCTATGAGACTAAAATGTCTGTAGTTGAAACGTGACAGGGAAACATAATGTTGTTGAGATTTCAGTGCATTTCATTTGATTTTGAGTGAGGACTATAGAGCTAAATATGTCTTTGGAACCAATCCAAGGTTGTAATTTAGCCCGGTTTTAAGATTTATAAAATTGGTAGTGTTAGACCTTGGCTTTTTTTAAAAAAAACCAATTTAACAAAGGAAAATAAACTCTGGAAATGGGGATTATGGAATCACAACATGAAAGTTCACCCAAACTAATATTTGGAAAGTTTGTATGTCTTCGGTGAGATGTCATTCTCAGAATTGCACAAGCCGCTTTGAGTCTTTTTCGGGAGAGCAAAAGCGGAGTATAAATTAAATAAATAAATGAGGATCCATTGTGATTGAATTCCTCCCATGGAGTCCATGTTTCATTTTCAGTTTGGAACATATCCTTCTTAAACAGTTTTTTTAATCTCTTGCTAAAAAGGCCAGTGTGTTTTTCGACCCTTCTCAGATTGTATAGAGATTATTAAGGAAGAGATTGACAAAATATAAATATAAAGAAGTCTCATCAATCAGTTCTTGTGGGTTTTTTCGGGCTATATGGCCATGTTCTAGAGGCATTTCTCCTGACGTTTCGCCTGCATCTATGGCAAGCATCCTCAGAGGTGAGGTCTGAGGATGCTTGCCATAGATGCAGGCGAAACGTCAGGAGAAATGCCTCTAGAACATGGCCATATAGCCCGAAAAAACCCACAAGAATTGAGTGATCCCAGCCATGAAAGCCTTCGACAATACATAGTCCCATCAATGGCTGACAAGCAAAGCAGGGATGAGAAGAAAATAAAAAAAAAATGATCACCCAGTTGACTGCTACACAGTGCGTCACTGTGGTTGAAAGAAATGGTAATTTTTAAAAGACATTTCTGATCTAAAGTGAAAATGAAGCAGAGGAATCTCAATCTTCAAAACAAATAAAAAACTGAGACAAGAAAATATGGTAAAATAATTTCCAAATTTATTGCATAATAGTTGAACTTTTCCCATTTTGGGAGGGAAGGGGCTGCAGCTATTATGCAATCACAACTATTATTAAAGGAAGGGGGGTTCACAGTGTAATCGTCCCTTTGAGGGCTGATTAAGGCTCACCTGCCCTCATGGCTGTACCCTCAAAGTATAACTGCGGAAAGGGGAGGTGGACAGGGGGAGTTCAATGCCTTTTCCCTTCAAGCTTGGCCCTGGCAAGCCTCCGTAGCTCAGGGTGGACAAGTGATCAGTTGGGTGAACTCGCTCACCTGCCTTTCCTCTCCACAGCTATGAGGGGCCTACTTCACATAATAGTCACACACATGAACTAACGGTGCTCCTATTATGCAAGGAAATTTTAAAAACAAATTGGGACCCAGAAATGGGGATGAGTCTATTATGCAATGAAATACGGTATTATAGGAAATAAAACTAGTGAAAGAAATAAGGGAATAAAGAAATTGCTGTACAGTTGCAGGACTTTGAATGTAGTTAGATGTAGGTTACTTAGCATCACTTTTTAAAATAACATGAGTAAAAGAGAGGACTGTTCAGTTATAACTTTGGTTCTTGTTTTTTTCAGGTTGTAAAGCTTGAAAAGATTGTTAGTTTTCTACTTAAAGACCGTTTCGGTGAAGATGAACCTCCTGAAATTGTAACGTTTCTAGAACAATAAAGGTTCACTATAATACATTGTATGATATGCTTCTAGACCATATTATAATATATTATCATTGCACTTTTTAAGAATATGGACATAAGACAACAGTAATCATCATACTTGTGGAATAATACCGAATATTACTTTTCTAGATTTCACATCCTGAATATAATACCCTGTGATAGTAGAAACTGTGGTTTATTTGTAATATAAAGGTGAAGAACCTTTGGTCTTTCAGATGTTTTGTCTTGTGGTAAAGCCAGTGGTGAGAAATTGTGAGAGTTGTAGTTCAACAGAGCAGGAGGGACAAAAATTTCCATAGTTTAAGCCAAAGAAGCAATTAATCTAAAGCTTTTTTCCCATTAAAAATACAGTTTATGTTTGCATTGTTAAGTTTAAAATTTTGTATTATGTTTTATGTGTTTAGTCTAATTTGAAATGGCTGTCTTTCAAAAATATTTGATACCTTCTTAAGATACTAATTTTACTTAGCTAATTATTACCATTTTCTTAATTGTTCGTCTTTTTATGGAAATTAAGTTGTGCATTTATTATTTAGGACTAAAAGAAAACATATTAGGATTAAACCTATTGAGTCTTATCTCTTGAGGAAATATGCCTAGAATACTACTGTAAGTCATATCAAGAGAGTTTCATTTTTACATCTCTGTATGTTTTTTTCCATTCTGAGTATCATGTTCAACTGAATTTGTGTCATGTAATAAATGTGGGACGTTGTTAGTAAATACAGAATGTAAATATTGCTGATTTGAGAGTATTGTAAACTGACGGTTTAAATCACTACTTATTTCAATTTAACATTAAAGTATCTCCAAAGTACAAATATGTACATGTATGCCTAGAAAGGCCAATATAGTATTAAAAGTTTTGTATTGCTTATTAAAAGGGTGGAGTATACAAGATCATAACAGTTTTCACTAGTATTGTCTGTCTTGGCATTCTATCTCCCAGTTCCTCACTAGTTTCTCTTCAGATCATATAAATCTTTCACTAGTATAAAAAAAGAAACCACAGTTCAAATTCAAATGTATGAACATTTTGCAATGTTTTGTCGAAGGCATGTTGTTTTTTTTTGCATTTTACATCTCCCCACCCCCTTCCCATCAGAAAAACTGGAGAATGTACAAAATCAGTGCTGCTTAAAATAACTGATGTAGGGGGCTGGAAGGATGGGTATTTGTCCCTAGTGGCAGCTATCTGTGAATACTGACTACAGTTGTTTTTGCCCTCCTGTAAACATGCTGTGGACTGACTTCCAATGGCTCAGAGACCAGCACCTGTCTATAGACACTTGTTTGGATAGCAATGGTGTAGACAACACTATTGAAACCATAGAGTCATAGAGTTGGAAGAGACCACAAGGGTTATTCAGTCCAACCCCCATGTTGTGCAGGAACACAATCAAAGCACACCTGACAGATGACCATCCAGTCTCTGCTTTAAAAACTCCAGGGATAGCAACTCACGACACTCCAAGACAGCATATTCTATTGCCAAACAGCTTACTGTCATTATGTTCTTCCTAAAGTTTAGGTGGTATCCCTTTCCTACAATTTGAATCCATTGCTACATGTCCTAGTTTCCAGAGCAGCCGAAAATAAGCTTTCTCCCTCCTCAATGTGACATCCTTTCAAATATTTAAACATGACTATCATGTTCTCTCTCAGCCTTCTTTTCTCCAAGCTAAACTTACACAATTCCTGAACCCATTCCTCATAGGGTTTGGTTTCCAAACTTTTGGTCATTTTGGTCATCCTTCTCTGGACACCTTCCAGCTTGTCAGTATTCTTGAATTGTGGTTCCCCCCAGTATTCCAAATAAGGTCTGATTGAAGGGGAATAGAGTGGGACTATGACCTCTGTCTCAACAGTGTACTCCTATTGATGCAACCTAGAACCGCATTGGCTTTTTAAGCTGCCACAGTACACTCACGTTCAGCTCATTGTCTTCTAAGGCTCCTAGATCCCTTTCACATGGACTGTTTTCAAGGCAGGCATCACTCATTTTACATATTATTTTTATACCTCTAATACAAAGAACAAAGGTTTCTGCTTTGGATTGTTTCCATCTGTGTATTACTCCTAGTTGTTCTGTTGACTCATATATGCTGGTCAGATTTTCATATAGTTAATCTGTCTTTGTGGAAGAAGGCCACATACACTTGAGTACTTTTGAATAGGATGTGTGAATAGGAAGGAAATCTGTAGCTCTGTCCGCCCAGAAAATAGAAGTATACCAATAATTTGAATGTTCCTCAATGCAATTTCTTTGGTGTCTTAAAATAAGTTGACCTTGTGTGATTTCAAATAATCATATCACCCCTGTGACTATATTAATGAGGTAAGTGTACTTTACACAAGAAGCCATGTTAGCTTTATTGACTGTTCATTTTAGTAACTATCAAAAACAATTTTGAGAAACCTCAATAAAGGCCTTTGGGAAACACAGAAGGACATTAAGTACTTTAGACATTTTCCAATCTTCTGATAAAATTTGGGCTTTCAGTGCATGCCAGTGAGTGAATTGGAGATGATTGTAAAACTGCAAAGCATCTTCATAATCGAGTTGTGTTTACAGATGGTGAGATTCCTCAAAAAGCACAGACCATCATTCTCTAAAATGCATTTCCTCGCAGTATGAAAGGAAATATATTCTAGAACTCTGAAGAACTTACTGCTTAGCCTAACTATATTGTTCCTGGCATGTCACTGAGTCTGTTGACTCAACAGACTTTCTATAAATGGTAAATGTCTCCTCTCTCTCTTATAATTCAGATAAAGGAAATAGAGATTCGCCACAGTTTGAAAGATGCCTTCCCTTCTGTGAGACCAGGATGAAGGAACTATTAAGTGTCGAGTCTTAGTCCTTGCGACCCAGCTCCAGGATGTCAAGCAGATGATTTTTCCATTCAGTACTGAAACCGCAAATACTGAGCCAAACCAAAAGAGAAGCAACATGTTTTAACAGATGCTTTGTCTGTCTTATTTATTTATTTATTTGCAGTATTTATATACCGTTTTTCTCACCCCTGGTTCTAACTGATCTAGAATGAGAAGATCATCAAATGTTAATCCTTAACAGGTGAATTTTTAGTCATTGCTGTTCTGAGAAAGAGACCCAGCCTGAAACCGGTTGGGGAAATGTGCAGAAGTGCCACCTGTGCCTCCATAGGAGCCTGTTTTATGTAAAGAGGGCAGCCCTCCAAGGTCTGGAGAGACATGTGTGCAGTTCTTAAGACCTCTTGGGAGTAGTTGTTTTTTTGTTTGTTTTTTTCAAAATGGAAGAGTGACACAAAAGCCCTAAGATACAGGAGCTTGATTTCTTCCGTGTACCTCTCAGAAGCTTGCTAATATGCCTGTCCATTAAACCTTTGTTACATTTTGCACACAGGGAGATCCCTTGCAGAGCCTTTCCATTAAGTTTGTCATTATCAGATTTAGAAGTCCAAGAGAGTATGTTTCTGGTACTACTTCAGACATCAAATAGCAGTCTTCACTCTAGGGGACTACCCAGAACTGATCATGGTCTACTCCCGCATTTAGTGGTGTTTCCTAGTGATTGCTCTTTTAAGATTTTACAGCCTTTTAATTATCTGTAGCAACCGGAATCTCCCTTTCATATGAAAACATAACCACACACAAACACAAGTAATCACAACCCTAATTTATTCCGAGTGTTTTGTGTGGCATTTCCATCACCAAAGATCTAAATCCCCATCAATCTCTTAACCTGATCACTTGCTGCATTTGCAGTTGTCAAATACTACCTCTGCTTTATGGCTATTCAACCAAAGGCTGACCCTCCACCCACACCCCCTGCCGTCCTCATTTGCTTGATACAAATAGAAAAGCTCTGTGCAAATTGAAACAAAAGGACACGGCATATTATTTGAGAACACATAAATGCTGGACCGCTAACTACTATGTCAGACTACACAGAAAAGCCATTGAAATCCACAAACAGTAGACAATTTCAACAGAAAGTAAGTAACCATGAAAATGAACAAAATCTGGCTACCAGTATATTTTTTAAAAAACACCTCTAAAATCAGAACAATAAAGAGCAACACCCAAAAAGTAGAGGAACTCCAGATACGAATCAATGCAGGCCAGCTAACACCTACCAACAAAGGATTCCCCCAGGCAGCAACCAGCCAGGCGTTGAAGCTGCACGGCTATTAAACACTAATCAAGGTGGCCATTTGCAACATTCACACTTGCCTCAAGCAGACAGTTCTTCATCCCACCCTGGACATTCCACACATATATAAACCTCACTTGCTTAGTTTCCAACAGACCTCACAACCTCTGAGGGTGCCTGCCATAGATGTGGGTGAAATGTCAGGAGAAGAATCTTCTGGAACATGGCCATATAGCTCAGAAAACTTGGCAACCCAGTGATTCCAGCCATGAAAGCCTTTGACAACACATGAAACAATGGTGTTTCCAACAGCAACTATGACCACTATGCATAATTCAAGAGATCCATTCATTGCATATAAGATCCCTGGATTGACATTCAGGGATTTGAAGATCTAATTGGGTTTTTAAAAATAAATTCTTGATGACTAAATGACTTTGGAGCAAACATGATTAGGAGAGAAGTAGTCATGCTAAAAGAGTCCAGTAGCAAATATTACAGGACCACGTAAGGAATGAGATGGTTTAAACAGGTACTACGAGAAAGAGTTAGAGCCAGAGTTGGAAAAGAACACAAAAGCCATCCAGCCATGACTCTGCCATGTAGGAACACACAAAGCCCTGACAGATGGTTATCCATCTCCTTAAAAACCTCCAGAGAAGGAGACTTCAACACACTCGGAGGCAATATATTCCAGTTCTTGACATCAAAAAGTTTTCCTAATGTTAGTGGTTCTCAACTTGTGGGTCCCCAGATGTTTTGGCCCTCAACTCCTAGAAATCCTAATAGCTGGTAAACTGGCTGGAATTTCTGGGAGTTGTAGGCCAAAACACCTAAGGACCCACAGATTGAGAACCACTAGAATGGAATCTTCCTGCTATGTAAACCCATTGCTCCCTGTCCTCTTTAGAGCAGCAGCAAACATTTCAGATATTTAAATAAGCCTATCGTGCCCCTCTCAACTTCCTCATCTCCAAGTTAAACATACCCAGTTTCCTAAACACTTCCTTAGGAATGTTCAATGTATTGTCGAAGGCTTTCATGGCAGGAATTACTGGGTTGTAGGTTTTTCTGGGCTGTATGGCCATGTTCTAGAAATACAGCTTGTATTTCTAGGTGCAAAGATTACTGCAGATACTGACTGCAGCCAATAAATCTGAAGATGCTTACTTCTTGGGAGGAGAGCAATGACCAATCTTGATAAAATAGTGAAGAGTAGAGACATCACACTGGCAACAAAGATCCACATAGTCAAAGCAATGGTATTTCCCATAGTCACTTATGGATATGAGAGCTGGACCATAGGGAAGGCTGAGTGAAGGAAGATAGGTGCTTTTGAATTGTGCTTGAGGAAAGATCTGAGAGTGCCTTGGACTGTGAGAAGATCCAACCAGTCCATACTTCAGGAAATAAAGCCTGTCTGCTCATTAGAAGGAAGGATATTAGAGGCAAATATGAAGTATTTTGGCCACATAATGAAAAGACAGGAAAGCTTAGAGAAGACAAGCTGGGGAAAATGGAAGGAAAAAGGAAAAGGGGCCAACCAAGAACGAGATGGATGGATGGCATCCTTGAAGTGACTGGCTTGACCTTGAAGGAGCTGGGGGTGGTGACGGCCGACAGGGAGCTGTGGTATGGGCTAGTTCATGAGGTCACGAAGAGTCGGAAGTGACTGAATGAATGAGCAAAAACAACATGGCCATGTTCTAGAACAGTGCTTCTCAACCTGGGGTCCCCAGATGTTTTTGTCCTACAACTCCCAGAAATCCCAGCCAGTTTACCAGCTGTTAGGATTTCTGGGAGTTGGAGGCCAAAAACATCTGGGGACCCCAAGTTGAGAAGCACTGTTTTAGAAGCATTCGGTCCTGACGTTTTGCCTGCATCTGTGGCAGGCATCCTCAGAGGTTGTGACCTCACAACTTCTGAGGATGCCTGCCACAGATGCAAGTGAAACATCAGGAGAGAATGCTTCTACAACATGGCCATACAGCCCGAAAAACCTACAATAACCCACTGTTCCTTAGGGCTTGGCTTCCAGATCTTTGACCTTTTTGGTTGCCATTCTCTGGACAGGCAAAAGTGTTTTGTCAGGGTAAAAAAAAAACACCCAGTTGAAAAGTAGGGTGGGTTTTTCGTGGCCTCCTTTGCCCTCCTTCCTGACCCTGGTGTGTAATTGCTTGTTGACATTCCTGGCTTGCATTCCTTACCTTAAAGACATATACACTCCTTAGGGTGCAGCTTGGAGCCCCTTCATCTACTCAAAGAGCTTCCTGAAATCTCTCCTGGAAGAAATTTCACTCTTGCAAATGGCAGTAGCTTTAAATATGTGAGACTTCCGAGAGAAGGAGGGCTCTCAAGCCAAGGGGTTTGGCATCACCCTGCTCCTTGAATATCTTGTCAAAATGGCATAGAGCTGCAGTGTGTGTGTCGAGCTGGGATCTCTCTTGTCCCAGACCTACACTCCAAACGAAAACAAGCCCTTTCGGAGCTTATGGGGACCCCCAATTCATGGAAAGAAGGTCCTCTTGTGTCCCACGTGCTCACCTAAGTCGTTGCGCACCGAAGAAGAGAGAAAAGGCAACCGGGGAAAGGGGGGGGGGGGGGCTTTCAAGTCCCCTCCCTTTCTTCCCACCGCAAAAGAGCTCCATCCCCATTTCAGTCGCGCTCTGCTTACTCTTCTCGCAAGTGCCCTGTTCAGGGATCTGCAAGGGAAAGCAACAAACAAGGGAAAGCGCAAGCCATCGGCAGCTCCTCTCTTTCCCCCCAAAACAGTGAGAAGGAAGACAAGAGGCTGCAGAAAGGAGAGGAACAGCCTGGGCGTCTTGCCGGTGGAGAACTGTATGGGTAAGTTTGGTGGAGTTTTAGCTTTCTCCACAAATTGGGCAGACCGTTGGGTGGGGGCTTAACTAAGGCTGGGTGGCCATCTGTCGGGGGGTGGGGTGGCTAAAGACCCGGTCTGAGTGATGCTGTGGACTTTGTTCTCGAAATCCCACACTATTGGAAAGCTGTCCAGAGTTTCCTCCCAAGAGGCTGGTCTTCAGGTATTTTGGAGACTGGGAAGCCTGCCTCCAGAGAGCGCACGAGGATGCCCGCGCGCCCTGGAGCATCCTCTTGGTTTGATCCCAGCAATACAATAGGATTTTGGCCTGCATCAATGGTATAGTGTCTAGATCCAGGGAAGTCATGCTACCCCTCTATTCTGCCTTGGTTAGACCACATCTGGAATATTGTGTCCAATTCTGGGCATCACAATTGAAGGGAGATGTTGACAAGCTGGAATGTGTCTAGAGGAGGGTGACTAAAATGATCAAGGGTCTGGAGAACAAGCCCTATGAGGAGCGGCTTAAAGAGCTGGGTATGTTTAGCCTGAAGAAGAGAAGGCTGGGAGGAGACATGATCGCCAGGCCCGTAGCGAGGGGGGGGGGGGGTTAGGGGTTCAAACCCCCCCTGAAATGTTTCAGATTTTTTTAAAAAACCTGGTTTACTCATGAATTTTAATTGGTTAACCAAATCCCCATGCTAAGTCTATGAGATGCAAAAAATCAAGAGTCCCTCCAGAACTGCAAGCACTATCTCAAGCAAATATTAGCAATTTATTCACACTGTCATTACTTGCAGCAATAGCCGATGTAGTTGTTCTTTTACAGCTGTACCAGGAGCTCCAACTTTATTTGCTTTGTATTAAATGTTTGCTTGCAGTCCTAAGTTTCAGGGAATCTGCAATTAGGTGGCTTCTTTGGTTGCAGTAATAGGGCAAGTCACCTGTCCATCATTGTTAAGTTTTGGTCCCGCCCTTTGCTCAGGGCAATTGGGAAGGGAAGGGAGCCATTTTTAATTAGTCTCAGCAAGGTAAGCTTATGTATAGGATGTGTGCAAGCTTCCCCTGTACAAAAGCTTCAACCCTTAAGACCTTCCGGGGGAGAAAGGTCTTAAGAGTCTCCAAATAATTTCCAGGAAAACAGCCCTAAAGACCAAAGAACTCCAGCTGGAGAACATCTACTGCCTTGCTGGTATGTCCACTCGGCGTTCAAGACGCAGTTCGACACGGTAAGGGTTAGATTACAGTCAGCCTGGGAGAAGTTAAAAAGGGGATTTTCCTTTAAAGAAGAAGTTATTGAAGACAGTTGCCTGTCCTTCGTGGGCAAGATTAGGAATTCACCAGTTGCCTAAAAGCTTGGAATCATTTGCTTAACTTTACTGAAGACAAGAGAATTTTCTGTTTGATTGTTCATTAATAAAAGACTTTTTTGTACTTCTCAAGCCTTCTAAAGACTGTTTGTGGTGGAAACCTCTGAGAACTTCTCTTTAGCCCTCTGGCTTCCCGCTGGGCAAAGGTTGCACATCCTGTTCTAAAAACAATTATTTACAAGCCCAGCGCACAACAGAACAGTAGTGAAGCAACCAAGTTGGGGGGGGGGGGGTGTTGAATGCTCTCATTAAGGAGGCCAGACTTGGTGGAGGTGGTTGACAAGGGCGGAGCTGCAGGCTATTGAAGGCTGCTCTGCCCCCTGCTGTGCTCTTTGCTTCAGCATGAGCTAGGAGGCAGGTTTCAACCCCCCCCCCCCGTGAAATTTTCAACTCCCCCCCCCCCCGAAAATTTCAACTCCTCCCGAAATTTTTTTCTGGCTACGGCCCTGATGATCACCATGTATAAAATACGTGAGGGAAGTCATAAGGAGGAGGAAGCAAGCTTGTTTTCTGCTGCCCTGGAAACTAGGACACGGAACAATGGCTTCAAACTACAAGAAAGGAGATTCCATCTGAACATTAGGGAGAACTTCCTGACAGTGAGAGCCGTTCAGCAGTGGAACTCTCTGCTCCAGAGTGTGGTGGAGGCTCCTTCTTTGGAAGCTTTTAAACAGAGTCTAGATGGCCATCTTTCAGGGCTGCTTTGAATGCAATTTTCCTGCTTCTTGGCAGGTGGTTGGACTGGATGGTCCATGAGGTCTCTTCCAAGATTTGCAATAGGTTAAACCAGGCATCCTCAAATTGCAGCCCTCCAGCTGTTTGGGCCTCCAGCTTCCAGAAGTCCTAATGGGCTTGTTCAATTGTCAGGAATTCTGGGGGTTGGAGGCCCAAACAGCTGGAGGGTTACAGTTTGAGGATGCCTGGGTTAAGCCCTTTGTGCTGGCAGGACTGCTGACCAAAAGTTCAGAGGTTTGAATCTGGGGAGCAGGGTGAGCTCCTGTCTGTCAGCTCCAGCTTCCCATGCAGGGACATGAGAGAAGCTTTCTACAGAATGATAAACCATCCAGGTGTCCCCTGAGCAACGTCCTTGCAGACAGCCAATATTCTCACACAAGAAACGACTTGCAGTTTCCCAAGTCACTCCTAACACACACAAAAATTTGAAGTGTGAGACTGAACAGTTGGATTTGCTCTGTGCAATTATATTGGTTTCGTGTTATCTCCAATGGCCCTGTCTTCCTTTCTGACAAATTCTAGAATATGCGGTTTCACAAAGTATTTAGGATTTTTGTTTCAAGAGTGGTGGCCCCCTAAACTAAAGTTTCTGAGGGTGCACCTACACTGCAGTTTGACATTACTTCAACTGCCTTGCCTCAATACTATGGAGTCATGAGAGTTGCAGTTTTATGAGTTCTTTAGCCTTCTCTGCCAAATAGTGCTGTTGCCTGCAAGAACTACAAATCCCAGGATTCCATAGGCTGTCAAAGTGGTCGTAGGTAAAGGTAAAGCTTCCCCCTTGACATTAAGTCTAGTTGTGTCAGACTCTGGGGGGTGGTGTTCATCTCCATTTCTAAGCCAAAGTTACCTTCCTGCTGGAGTGGTACCTATTCATCTACTCTCATTTGCATGTTTTTGAACTGCTAAGTTGGCAGAAGCTGGGGCTAACAGCAGGAGCTTACCCTGCTCCCCAGATTCAAACCACTGACCTTTCAGTCAGCAAGTTCAACTGCTCAGCGGTTTAACCCACTGCACCACCAGGGACTCCTTTGTTAAAGGGATACCAAACTGCATTAACTCTACAGTTCAGATACACTCTGAGGGTCTGTTTACCTTGCAGAATTAAATTGATTTAATTTAATGGGTTTAACTGTTGTTTATTTTTATTTTCATGATTAATTTACATTGTTTGACTAATCATGAAAGTAAAAAACAAAAAAACCCTTATGTCATTAAATTAAAAACACAAAGCACCCCAGACAGATGGCTACCCAGCCTCTGTTTAAAAGCCTCCAAAGAAGGAGCTTCCACCACACTCCAAGACAGAGAGTTCCACTGTTGAACAGATGTTACATTCAGGATTTTTTCCCCTAATGTTTAGGTGGAATCCGCTTTCCTGTAATTTAAACCCATTGCTCTGAGTCCCGAGTCCTCCTAGGGCAGGAGAAAATCAGTAATCTCTAAAATAATGATTTGTGATGTGGACTGATCCCTTTCTCTCTGTGGTTCTTTAAAAGCATGATTAATTTATATTGTTTTACTGAGCCCCTAGTGGTTCAGTGGGTTAAACCCTTGGGCTGGCAGGACTTGCTGACCGACAGGTCAGCGGTTTGAATCTGGGAAGAGTGGGTTGAGCTCCCTCTGTCAGCTCCAGCTCCCCATGCAGGGACATGAGAGATGCTTCCCACAAGGATGGTAAAACATCAAAAGCATCTGGGCATCCCCTGAGTAATGTCCTTGCAGGCAGCCAATTCTCTCACACCAGAATCGACTTGCAGTTTTTCAAATCACTCTTTACACAAAAAAAAGTTCTATTTTGCATTGTGTTACTTTTATTGTTAGCTACCTCGAGTCCCTATATTGGGGAAAAGGTAGGATAAAAAAAATAAAGAGATAACAATAAATTCTGATTGAATCATCAGCCACCCTTTTCCCAAAATACCTTTGTACTTTCTAAGTAACTCATCAAACTACAAATCCCAGGATTCACAAAGATGGAACCACTTTTAATAAAGTGGCATGAATCTGGTATAACTACATAGTGCAGGCAGAATCTACAATAGGTAGGTCACCTAGATATTTTGATAGCACTGTTATACCAATCTCCTAAGCCTCCGAATAGCCATGCTGGCTGAAAATATAGCTGGAGGGCATTAGGTGCAGGAGGGAAGTATCTTGCATCCTTTTCAGTTCATGAGAGCAGTGGTGCCTATGAATTTTCATGACTAAGGGCAAATTCTGAGTGCCCTTCTTGTGTGTTTACCAAAAAAAGGCAGCTGCTCTCTCCAGTTCAAAAATCAAAAAGGGGTAATTTATCCCATTCAACTTTGATTGAGAACAAAATCCTGCTTGCAATCCACATAGTGAGATGGGAAGACAACTTACTCCTTTGTCTAATCCTGATGCCTAGGGACCAATGCCAGCTTCCTGGAAACATACCTGTATGCTTAAGAACTTGAGTAAAATGGATACATTTCTGTAAATGTAGCCACTGCCTGATCTTATCGCTGATGTGAGCTCATCTTTGCTAAGCTTCGCACAAAAAGTGGGTTTCCTGGAGCAACTGGGAAGAATGTAGTTCATTTTCTGAGTCAAAGCAATGAGATAGTCCTGTGAGATGAAGCAGAAATCAAGCTGTTGGGAAGAAGGGATTTCTTATAGTGGTAGGAAACATGTAATTGTCCACATTTGACAATAGCATCGCTAGTGAAAAATCTGTGATAGTGTGGCTGGGAAAGTCCTAGACTGAAACATGAAGTATTGTACGAAAGCAACCTACCACTTCATCATATTAGGCAGGGAAGTGCGTGGCAGAGGAGACCAGAGAAGAGCTCAGTCTTACTCAGTTTTTTTTTAATTAAACTGATGTTTTCCCTACCTTCTATCACACTGTTAAATGTTCTCTCCGTTTCCTTTCAGTATTCTTTCACACTGCAGAGATTTGACCCACCCATCATCCCTATCCCTGCTCATTGTTGAAAACCGGGAGGGAGGGAGAGAAAGCAAATAGAAGTTAAAAATAGTTCGGATTTTTATTTTATAGACATCTGAATCATTGGCTATCTCAGATTCTAAGGCAAGCCTGTAATCTGGCCTGGGTTTGAAAAGCGAAGGTACCTCTACTCTGACTTCCAATTGTTTTAGCAGACAAAACCTAATATTTTCCAACCACCACTTATACTGGGTTGCTGAAATTTATTTATTATTTATTATTTACTTCATTTCTATTCCACTCGTTTCACCCCGTGGGGGGACTCAAAACGGCATATGTCATCATATGTCTAGACAAAAATTCAGTGCCTCATTATACATAAACAAATAAAACAACATAAAATCACTACGATCAATAGACATATAAATACACATTAAAAACCCTTTAAACATATTAAGTGTAATAACCCCCCAACAAAAAAAAAACAAAAACAATTGCACCAATCCCTTAATCATAATTTGGCGGTTTAATTTCTAATTGCGTTGTCATAGGATGTGAAACTGCATTTCTGTCACTCGCCAAAGGCCTGCTTGAACAGTCAGGTTTTGACTTACTTTCTGAATATCAAGAGGGAGGAAGCTGATCTAATCTCACTAGGGAGAGAGTTCCACAGCCGAGGGGCCAACACCAAGAAAGCCCTGCCTTTTGTTCTTCCCAATCGTTCTTATAACGGCAGTGGGACGGAGAGCAGGACCTCCCCGGCAGATCTTAGTGCTCGTACTTGTTTGTAAAGAGAGATACATTTGGATAGATAAGCTGGACCGGAACCATTTAGGGTCTAGCTAAAGCCAGCACTTTGAATTGTGCTCGGTAGCTGATTGGCAGCCGGGAAAGCTGATGTAAAGGGATTGTATGCTCCCTGTATGCTGCTTTGGTGAGTAACCTGACTGTTGCCTGTTGGACTGCTTGAAGCTTCTGAAGAGTCTTCAAAGGCGATCCCATGTAGAGTGCAGTGCAGTGGTCTATTTGAGATATGATGAGAGCATGGACCACCATGGCGAAGTCTGACTTCTCAAGGTACAGGTACAGGTGGTGCACAAGCTTTATTTGTGTGAATGCTTCTTGGCCACCACTGAAACCTGGGGTTCCAGGCTCAGCAATGAGTCCAGGAGAACTCCCAAATTGTGAACCTGTGTCTTCAGGGGGACTGTAACCCCGTCCAGTACAGGCTGCAACCCTATACCCTGTTCGGCCTTTCGACTGACCAGGAGTACCTCTGTGACGACATCTTGGAAGAGCTATATGTTGGCTTTCATACGAGGTCAATTGAGTTTGGTACTAAAAGCACATTCTTCAGGTCAGATTAGATACAGGTGATAATCCCACTTCATCTCATTTTTCATAAGAATTTTCCAAAATGAACAAACCTTTTCATACCAAAGATAGAAGAGAATGAGATTTGAAAACTCTGCACATAGACAAAACATAAACAGACAGATTAGCCTGGCTAAAGATACAGACTGCTTAACTCTTAGAAGTCTAGATATGGATCCCAGCATATACTGCTGAACTAGGATTGTTGCCTCTTTTGTTCGGCAAGGCCATGAGCTAGAATGTAGGCTTCTCATTTCTAGGAACAGCTGTACCTGTTAAATTTGGTAGATTTAAAGGGGTGAAGAAATCAAGTTAGTATCTGGAGAATTCAACATAATGTGCTATTTTTCCATAATGTTTTGAAGGCTTTAAAAATCAAATGTGTAAAAAAATGACATTGGCAGATTTCCCTATTCCCTAGCTCAACAGCTCCTTGTTCTTTTTATTACAAGTTTATGTATTTTGCATTTGGCATGTTGGTAGGTCCCAAGCCTATGAACCCCAAAGCAAGAACATGGTAAATCAAGCCCGAGGACTGTAAGCATGGGATTTCTGTCCTCAGAATGCAGTACAGGTGAGGGTTATAACAGTCTTGACAAACAAGAGCCCTGTTAAAAACTGCTATTTCTTGAGCGGTTCCATGCAAACAGAAAGAAATTCTCTTTAGATGTTTAGAAATTGTCAGCCAAAGTAAACATAAATCTAATTGACTCACCCATCCTCCTCAAAAGTTATGATTCATAATAACAGATGTATCTATTTGCATTGGAAGGCTTAAAATAAAAAAGTCTCTTGCTTCTAACAAAACATAAATAGGATTATAATAAATAGGAATTTAATAAATAGGAATCTGCATCTTGGTTGATCTTTAAAATTACAGTCTTGCAGTATTTCTGTATCAGCCCTTTGTAACTTACTTACTTACTTATTTAGGCGATCCCTCATTGTCCAAGTATGATTGCCTTCTAAGTTTAGGGTCTTGGTGGTGCATATACGTAGGTCACTGTAGAGCCCTATTCTTCACCCACATGTTCTTCCACAGTGAGACATCGGTTTCCAGGTGGAAGGCTGTTCCAGTCAGGGTTGCTTGACACACTTTTCTGCCCTCCATTCGTGCCTCTTCAAATTCCCCAGCACTGCTGGTCACAGCTGACCTCCAGTTAGAGCACTCGAAGACCAGGGCTTCCCAGTTCTCTGAGTCTATGCCACAGTTTTTAAGGTTAGCTTTAAGCCCATCTTTACATCTCTTTTCCTGTCCACCAACATTCCATTTTTCGTTCTTGATTGATCTGCATCTTGGTTGATCTTTGAAATTACAGCTGTATCTACACAAGGAAGGGTCTTGCAGTACTTCTGTAGCAACCTTTTGTAACAGCTAGCTAGCATTACAAGTAAGCATTTCCTTACAATAGTATTTTATGACTACTCTCTTACTAAAATGATGATGTTGTACAAGTGCTGTAACCTCTTTTGAGAAATTGTATGAGAAAACTCAAACCTCATGAGTTTCTCTCTTTTTGGTACATTGGCTTCCCATCAAGCATAATGTTCAGTTTTGGATCACCTTCTTTTTTCACATATCTTGTTTGGTAAATTGGCCTCCTTCTCATCACATATGCAGGGTAGACATATGCTTAAGATTAACATACTTGCCTTACATGTCTTAATTGTATGTATGTGCATTGAGAATGCACTTCTGACCTCTCAGTTGAAGTCCCATTCCCATTTGCAAATCTAAACATTCAAAATCCTTCAGTGATACTGATCTGAAAACTGATATTAAAAGACTAGTGTAAATATGTGTTGTTTTCTGTGCTCACGTCTTCCTCTAAAAGAGTAAAGTAGGGCAGCAAGGTGGAAAAAAAAGATTTCAAGGAGAGATAAGAAGGGCATGAAAACATCTTTATCTCCCCAAATTCAGTGTTGTGATGGATTCCCTTGCTCACCTGCCAGATCTGACAAGTGGGGGCCTGTTTTCAGAAATTTGCACTTAGGTAGTTCTGGAGTTGTGAATTTGTGCCCTTAGGGAATGGGGGAAAGTGTTCTTATCATCCTGGCATGTGCCAAAAGATGGAGTACAGAACAAAGGAAACAAAATAGTAGAAGGACTCCTGGGTTGCTGTTATATCTGTAGGTTTCTTTGATTAAATACAGAACACCAAAGTTGAAAGAGGTTGGAATGCCACTCAAACTTGAACTCTTGTCTCCTAGAATCCCAGAATCAACACTCAAAACACTACTGCTGGGTCTGAGTAATTCTAAACAGCATGCTATGCATACAATCCAGGTTTTTGGGACGGGAAAGATTGATTATATTTGGTAAGGGGAAAAGATGTATGTTTGAAGACTCAATGTGTACATCAGAACACAGAAATCTCCAGACATCCATACATTCTAGGAATGAACTCCCATAATACCAGATCATTGCCATGCTATCAGAACGTCTGGTGGGAGGAGTTTAACATTATATGGACAGCCATATGTGCCTCACAGCCAGTTCATATGTCCATATGAAAAATAGGAGAATGAAGTTTCAGGATAGTTCAAGTAACTTGGAAAAGTCAAATATCTACGTTACTAATATACCATCATAATTGGTTCTTCCACTGCTAAAGTTTTGACTATTCTAGCCAAATAAATTTATCTTAGGACTTCATTAGATGCAGCGAGAGGAGCATCTACTCCCCGTTTCTCTCTGCTGTCAGAACAGAGTCCCATGGAGTCCATCACATGACACTGGGCAACTTCTGATGGAGCTCCTTGGGGCTCTATTTCAGCAGCGGAGAGAAATGAAGCCTGGTGTGCCCCTGGAGGAGTCGGGTGTTTACCCTACTTCTCACTGAAGAAGATGAAGAGGTAGTGGGGAAATGACATGGGAAGAAAAAAGACCCGGATAGGAGGGAACAGAGCCTGGTGGTTCCCTCCAATGTCCCATGCCTTACCCCGCTGTCCAACATTTTATCCCGCCCATCTGATGAGGTCCTTAGAGGACAAATGGGTGGATGTCAGATCAGCATATACATCTGTAGGACAATTTTTCCTCAAAGGATCATAGAGCTATCTGTTTATCTTCAGTCTAGATCTGGGGTTGGCAACTGTGATCCTCCAGCTGTTGTTTTAACTCCCAGCATTTCTTACCATTGCTTTACTGACTAAAGCTGAAAGGATTTGTTATCCAACAATCTGGAAGGCCACAGTTGTCTGTCCTGATCAAGCCCAGATATGCTTGGATAAACCTATATCATGCACCATCTCTTTCTCCGTGTGTCTAAAAAATACAGGAGCCATCCTGTTGACCATTAAATAAGATCCAAAACACATATTAGCAATGTCTTTAATAGGCCAACCAGAAAGAGATACGGCATTATACACCCTCATTTCTGCATCAGGCAAATTTAGTAACAAAATAATAGAGGGAAACAAAAGTGACACTGTTGAAGCTACAAAAATCTACTACTGGTCTGCAGACTGTGGTTATGAATGTTAAAATGAGAATGTTTCCATACAAGCAGAAAGCTATGTCCCCACTTCCCTCTGCACCCCTGAAGATAAGTAATCAACAAAGGCAAATGCTGTGAGGGAAGGACTGAAAAGACTTTTGTTTCTTTGCTGTAGCCATGTTTCCCTAGAGATCTATTTTGACCCTTCTATTGAGGGCAAAAAGCCACAAGTTTGTATTTGCATGAAAACACTTTCATTGTAACATCAAAATTGCAAGCAGCAGGCCAGCATGTTTTAATGACCGTCAGGATATTTGTTTTGTATCCCATGCCGGATTTTTAAGCACCTGATGAAGAAGCCACTGAAAACTAGCACCAAGTTTTCTGTATCTCTAGTTCTTATTTGCCTGTCTGCCAAGATACAGAAAAATACACTCTTTCCCAGGAATGTAGACCACAACCTGCTACAAGATACTATATCTAAAATCTCAAAGTTTAAATGAAGTTGTATAAATTGGCAATGAAGGGCTAAATATAGCATAGTGCATGACTCTCAAAGAATAGATCAACACTCACCAGTGACTCATGGCAGCCTTCTGCAAAAATCACCAGCCTACGGTTTCCAGGCACAATTTTAATGGAAAGTTTTTGCTAGAGTAAACTTGGGCACTAGTCAACTCGATAGAGGCCAGATCTATGTTTATTCAAAAGTGCCACTACTATTTAGAGCAGCATATGGAGGTTTAAAAGTAGCTCGTAAATTTGAAAGGTACTCAAGTGTAATCTGCAACAACAAAAAAATGTGCACCAGCCTGTAGAACTATTTTTACTTTTCTTTGGCAGCAGGATCTTAAAAGTATATATACTGTAGAATATATACTGCAGTACAATCACTTATATTCCAGTTTGCCATAACAGAAACATTTGTTAGAAGAGATTTTTCCAAACTAGGTAACCTTTTTTTCAGAAGATCCACAGTTTTGCAAGACGCTTATCCTGTATCTAACAATCCATATGCATAAGTGAGCCAGGCAAGTCCATAGCCAGGATTTTGATTCGGAGGGAGCTGAGTTTGATTCGGGGGGGGGGGGGGGCTGAGTCTGAGTGAAAGAGGGTCTACCCTAGCAAACCTTTTGTATTGTTACCCCAATACCCCCATGCATATGGGATATATTGAGCATGGTGATCAGATCATGATATGAATAAACATAACAGTTTAAATAATGTACCAGTAAGGCCTTCTCGCGGACCACCATGAGAATTTGGGGGGGGGGGGGGCTGAAGCCCCTCAAGCCCCCCCCCCCCCGGCTACATGCCTGGAGCCAGGATACCTTATTATGAAGTTATTTTTGGAAAGTTTGTTTTAATTTTCCAAATTATCTCTTTCTCCCTCTTTTAAAAGTTGCTTGGAAAGACATTATATTGAAATGAAAGGAGAGGCTTGTCAGCATTTTGGTTTTGCTTACTCAAATAGAAGTAGATAAAATAGTTAAGACAGGTTAGGGAGCAAAAGAGAAAAGAACCACTGGCCAGCACAAGGGTTTAACCCATGGCACCACTGGGGACTCCAAAACAATGCATCTGGCTACTGTTTTCATAATAATTTCATGATACTTTTCTGCTCCCATTTCTTGCCACCCTGCTTAAACATCTGGAGAACATAAAAAAGCCTGCACATTGCTATGAAATTGTAGATGATCTTTATAAAATAAAGGTATAATCTCCTATGAGTTTTGGACTATGAGTTTGTTTTTATGGATGAATATGGTCATCTTCATTTTGTATAGTAGTTTTCTGCCTTGGGAGCCAGTCAACATACGTAGTTAGCCTTAGACGCTATGCACCTTGGCATGGTGTGATTGCATTGGAGTTAAATTGCTCTGCATTGGCAGAAAAATATTTTGATGGGTATGATCATTCCAACAATCCAGACTTCCTTGAAACTGTGAAAAACTCAGAATAATCCAAACTCTGATCTGTGATCAGATTACATCTAAAGAAGAATAAAAACTAAGGGTAATACACATTACTTTTCCAGACTCTTTTAAAGGTGTTGTAATCTGCTGAGTTATTTAATGTGTTTTATCTTGTTTAAATTATTATCCTTTCCTGCAGGCTCATGGAAAAGCAAGCCTGTTTAGCTTCTTCTAGTTTGTGCATTCTTCCTAACTAATATTTTGCCATTTTGACCACACTCAAAAATTCCTTGGCCATACATGTTCTGGTTTTCATCTGTGAAATGTTGGAGGGTTTAGGTATCTAGGCAGAGGAAAAATAAGGCTAAACACCAGTGGAAAACTGAGATCCTCAGCTTCATGGGTCTGAGCCCAACCTAACGTTGACAACTATGGAGCCTGCCTCCAGCATTGGCACTGTGAATCATCTTTTTCATGAACTGTGAAATTAGGACACCTCTCCCAGCACAGAAGGAGTACTAAGATAAAAGCTAAAGCTGTATTCCTCCAGGGCTTCCCAAATTATGGGAAAAGGGAGAGTGTGGGAGTTATGAGCAGTTACTGCCAAGACACATGTTAGGAACTGTACTATGTTGATTGTCTAATTGACCCCTGGACTAGTTAAATGACTACAACTATTCATATTTTTTAGACTAAATCTTTCCTACACTGCCTTTTGTTTAATTAATTATGTGTAAGGAGCAGATAATGCCTCCCATTACATCAGGAGAGGGGAAAATATCAGTAGCTGTCTCCAGTACACTAGTTTTGTTGTTGCTCTATGTTTTCAAGTCATTTCTGACTTATGGCAACCTTAGCTGAAACTGTCACAGGATTTTCTTGACATGTTGTGGTCAGAGTAGAGAAAGAAAGGCCTATAAAAAAATGAAAAATTGTGGGGGAAAACAGGGTCTTTCCCTCCTCCCCATTTTTCTGTCCCCCCCCCCCATTTCCCCCCATTTTTTGCCATTTTCCCAATTTTTCTGGTTTGTTTCCAGGCCTTCCCATCTCTAAATCAGAGGGGATGTTTTTACCTTTCTCTGGGTCAAAGAAGGTACGACATGGTCAAGGGTCATCCAGGGGTTTCCATATTTATTTATTTATTTATTTATTGTGTCAGAAGTGAATTGAGATTACAGTTATATTGTATAGAAAAACCACAAACAAAGTTAAAAACTTGGCATTATACTAAATTTCCTTTGAACAGAAGCTGGCCACTTCTGTGCCTCTGGTGTTGCTGTAAGAAGGTCCTCCATTGGGCATATGGCGGGGCTCAGACTGCATTGTAGTAAGTGGTCTGTGGTTTGCTCTTCTCCACACTCGCATGTCGTGGACTCCACTTTGTAGCCCCATTTCTTAAGATTGGCTCTGCACCTCATGGTACCAGAGCGCAGTCTGTTTAGCACTTTCCAAGTTGCCCAGTCTTCTGTGTGCCCAGGAGGAGCTTTCAATTTGGTATCAACCACTAATTGAGGTTCCGGGTTTTAACCTGCCACTTTTGGACTCACTTGCTGAGGTGTTCCTGCGAGAATCTCTATAGATGTTAGGAAGCTATTTCTTGATTTAAGGTGTTGGCTTGCTGGCCGATGTTCGAACAGAGGATGGGCCGGAGATGTCAGTGCCTTGGCCCTTTCATTACAGGCTGCTACTTCCTGACAGATGTCAGGTGGTGCAATGGAGATTCAAGCCATGGTTTCCAGAGTCATAGCCCAATAGTCAGACAACTAAACTAAGTTGGCTTTCCTTTTAGATTAGTTTATTTGGTAATTAAAAAATTACGAACACAATTTTTAAAAGTGAATTATCTCATTCTTTTACTTGCAGTAACATTTCTCTTTCTTTTCTTCTAGTTCTTCAATCATGAGCCTTTTGCTCTTGTTTGAATCAACGTGTATTTTCCTGCTTTCCCAAGGTAAATATCTTATTTACACTTTTTAAACAATAATGGGTGGATTTTTTTTATATGATGTGGGAGACACAAGAATAATCTGATACTCAGTGCAGGGCAAATCTCATTCTTTTACTAAACGTTTGCTTATTAAAGGTCAACCAAGACATGGAATTAGGACAATAATTGAGTAATATCATTTCTGCAAACTCCTTAACTTCACATCTTTAGGACAATACCTTGGTTTGATCATTTTTTCTAATTTCCACTTATTTAATATTTCATTTGGCTTTTTAGCAACATAATGATTCTTAGCTACGCTTCTGATAATCCAGCTTGTCAAAATGAACTAGAGGAGTGAGAAGCAGAGGGCATGTTGATCAGAGATTAATTAACAATATTTTAATGATCCTGCAGCACTGATGTCCCAGAGCACACAAGAACTATATGTCAGCCAGGAAATCATTGCAAAAATTTCAGCTGCCGGTCAACGTAAGTCAATTTGTTTCCTATCCCAAAAGGTGGTTTGAATATCTATTTTTCCAGCTTGCTGCACATTCATATGTATTTCTTCTTTTCCCAATTATCCCTTGGAATACCCCTCATGAATGAGACATGGGAGTGTCAAGCCTGTTCCACATTTCAGAACATAACCCTGGCTCAGCCCAAATAGAGATTTGTGCATATGAATGGGTTAAGGTTTGAATAGTGAACATCCACAAAGAACAAAGTGATGGAAAATGCACACATGAAATGGCTAGTAATTTAAAATTTGCTGCCAAAAGCAATAAGGCTTCAGCAAACTGGAAATCCCAGGATTTCGTAGGATGTTATTGTAGGAGTTCAAGAATACAATGCTACTTTTCAATAATATGAATGGGTGCTCATTTTAAAACTAAGAGAGATTAGGATAGGTGGATAAGAATGAGGAAAGCCTTTCATTGCTGAAAAAAATGGTTCCTCACAATAAGACTTCATATGATATTCAGAGGACATCTTGACAAGTTAAAGTACGTAGATTTATTTGTTTGTTTTCCTGGCTTTTTAATTATGAAAACACCAAATTACCTTAGAACAAGTTAAAATGAAGTGCAGTTAAAATCTTATTGCATGAAAGTTAAACAATTCTATTAGATAGACTGTTAAAACAGTTTAAAACATGCATTAAAAGGTAAGAATAGAAGTGATAAGAGCACAAAATATCCCATTAAAACCCCTTCTACTGTTTGCATTTAAGTGCCACACACCTTACTTAATAAAATATTGTCTGATGGCAGCTGCGCCTTCCCTCCCTCCTTCTCTCTCTCTCTCTCTCTCTCTCTCTCTCTCTATTGTGTGTATGTAATGTAAAATCAGAAAAAATATTCTTATGTCAGCCTTCTCCATACTTTTCTTCTCTACTACTGATACAGCACGTGAACTGTCCTGCTTGACTCCTTTGGCTATGAAATCTCATAGATTTTGCCTCTACTTTTTGATAATTACACCTCTAGCTAGCATTATTCTCTGTTGCCAAAATAACTCACTGTGTTTACTGTGTTGAATTAGAATTGTAATGGACTATCAATGGACAGTAATGAACAGTGTTATTGTCCAATACAAATTTTGGTGCCTTCGGTGGAATTCACTCAAACTTTGAATCTATTTTAATCTGTTATGGAGGGGAAGTGCTAATCTGATTTTAAATCCTACTAACTAGGCAGAAATCCATACTAAGAGGGATAAAGATAGAAAGCTGGACAAAAGAGAAAGCGATATTATTTGATAATATACTTTTGCCATTATATTCTATTCTAAAATCTGTTCTTTTTTTTTTACACTGAGATGTTTGCATTTACAATAGTTCATTTTCTGTCCCAGACTCTCTGAAGAAATTAAAATGCCAAACTGCTTACAATTAGAGGATAAAACAACAATAACAGCCTTATATACATTATTGATGTGGAATTTCTCACCATTGCTTCATTATTGGCTATCTATGATGTCTGGATTTCTGGGACTTGTAGTCCAACAACAGCTAGAAGACTGCACTTTCACCACATCAAATATATGTCACACATATGTTAAAATTGTAAGATAAAACTATCCAAAATAAAGCAGAGCATCCAAAACACAAAACGGGATACTAATAGTTGAGCACTCAGCTTGTACAATGGAGGACCTTCTTGCAGCAACACCAGAGGCACTCCAAGTGGCCAGCTACTGGTCAAAGGACATTTAATAGAATACCAAGTCTGCAAACTTTATGTTTTGTTTGTTTGTTTTTAATGCAATGCAGCTGTTTTGGTTTGCTCCTGACACAATAAATAAATAAGCTCATAGCAAGCAAAGTGTGAAGTGCTATTAGATGTGGCTGTAAAGAATTAAGAACTTAGGCAAGCAAAGATGCAGAGTCCAATCATAAAAATCACAAAATGTTTATTTACAATAGAAAATAACTTCCTTTCTTATGGTAAATATCTGGATCTGAGCTACTCTTAACACCAATCTCTTCTAAGGTTTCAAAGAGAAAGAAAAAACAATCACTATATCTCTCCTGACACACAAGCAGAGAGAGATCTCAATACACACAGCAGATAGGAAGATGTAAGAATCAGAAGTCAAAGCAAAGGCATGCAGTAGAAGAGTATCCGTTCTACACAACCAATCAGAACGAGAGCAGAAACAGAGAGGAGAGAATAAATTAGATACATTCCCAACTGTCATACAGGAAACATGGGAATAGGGAAACCCTCAGCTTCTTCTAAACTAATTAACTGCTGCTTGTTGAGGACTTGAGGACTTGGGCAGTGTGGGGTTGAATTCCAACAATAATCACATACACTCTGGCTACATTGTGCACTTTCAATCAGAGAGCCTTCCAGAGTACAGTTTTCATTGTCATTTGGCCATGCCATTCGTGGCTGATTGGGATTGTAGTCTGAGGACCGTGTCACATTTGACGGGGGAAGCCTCTGCTGCCTGGCTTCTGCCCATTGTTGCTAATGCAACACAGGAAGTCACATAGACCGCATAAGGCTAGAATTCTAGATCACATCTACTTCATCACACTAGAGCAGGCATCCTCAAACTGTGGCCCTCCAGCTGATTGTGCCTCCAACTCCCAGAAGTCCTAACAGACTTGTTCAATTGTCATGAATTCTGGGAGTTGAAGGCCCAAACAGCTGGAAGGCTGCAGTTTGAGGATGTCTGCACTAGAGAATGATTCCACTATAAATCCGGTTTCTGCCTCATGCAAAATTCTGGGGTTTTTAGATTAGTGAGGCTGTTAAAGGCTCCTCCCTAAACTACAAACCCCAGAATTCTGCAAGAGGCAGCAACTGGATTTAAAGTAGATTCATTCTCTAGTGCGATGAAGTCCATAAGAAAATTTCATTTAAGGTCTATAATTCCATTCTTCAACCAGCCTCTGAGGTTACACAGTGGTGGGGTCTAAAAATGTTTGGTCTGGTCACCTATCCTAATAATGTTGGTTTTGTCCAGTAATCTCTTATTCAGACCTGTACACATAAGCAAAATGAATCTCAATAACTGCAGACCAAACATAACAGAAACTGATTTAGTTTCATGGCGGTATTATTAACCGCCATTTCTATAAATGCTATGATTCCATTGTATTATTTTATTAGCATATTTTATATCACACTTTCCATGAATCAGACTTATACTGTGGTTAAGTGGCAAGCTTTTGTTTTAAAGCACACATAAAGGTAATAATTAGCAGTTGGGAGATAAGAGGGATAGAAACAGCATAGGTAAAAGTAAAGGTAGTCCCCTGACATTAATTCCAGTCATGTCTGACTCTGGGGTGTGGTGCTCATCTCCATTTCTAAGCCGAAGAGCCAGCGTTGTCTGTAGACACCTCCAAGGTTATGTGGCCGGCATGACTGCATGGAGCGCCGTTACCTTCCCACCGGAGCGGTACCTATTGATCTACTCACATTTGCATGTTTTCGAACTGCTAGGTTGGCAGAAGCTAGGGCTGACAGCGGAAGCTCACGCCGCTCCCCGGAACTGAACCTGCGACCTTTCGATCAACAAGGTCGCAGCTCAGTGCTTTAACCCACTGCGCCACCGGGGGCATAACAGCATAACAGATCATTAAAACATCAGAGGAAGCTTAAAGCATAATGCTAAAAGAAAACCTTGCTTTACTGCTATACACATAGCAGTTCCAGGGAAGTTTTTAAAGAATGGGCCCTTCTACATAGCCATATAACCCAGACTATTAAAACAGAATAACCCATAATATCTGCTTTGAACTAGGTTGCCTGAGTCCACACTGCCATATATTAAGTTCAAAGCAGATAATGTGGGATTTTATTCAGCTGTGTGGAAGAGGCCTATGAAAACAGTTTAGGATATATGTTCTTAAAGATCCCTATACAGAATTCAGTTCAGTTTGTCACTGATCGACTTTTTTTCAAGTTTCGTTGGAAATGGAAATGGCTTGATTCCCAATCCCACATTATAGTCCTTACATTCTCTCAAAATATAAAGGAAGAAGGAGTGGTCGACAGCAACTAGGGGCACATAAGAGGATGGAGAAACCTGCTGTTGTGCAAGTAGACTTCTCATACAACACTAGTTTCCACCCCCTCACCAAATACTGCTGCTCTAATAAAATTTAAAGCAACCCCTGTCTCTTCACGGCTTCCTATATTCGTATGTGCTTGGGGAGACAGAGAAAAATAGAACTACATAAGAATCACAGATATAAACTGGCCTCTACAGCCTAAGGAATGAAGATTTTGGATTTTTAAAATATCACCTTGACTGTACTGTATGATCTCCAAAGAAGCTGGCTGGCCAGTTTATAGTATTGCTATATTCTCTTTTAGTAAAGTGGCTTTTCACCATCAAATTCCCTGTTCCCTATCTATTTCTGTTGTCTTTAAAAGCCCACATCCACCCACACCTCAAGGATATAGAATTGTTCCAATGATTGAAACTAATTTCTTCCATTTTCCAGAGGCATGTTATGATTTGAACATTTTCACAGGATCCTCCCTGGGAGGAGAAAAGAGATATTTAACTTAATCCAGCTCTCTGAGAACATGAAGCTTATACCTTGGCAAACAAACACTGGCGGCAACTAGTTATTGCTTTGTAGGCAAGTTGGTGCGTGCTCAGGTAAAATGAGGACAGAGTTTCAGAACTTGCTATATGAAATTTGTTTTTGTCAAACCATAAATACATTTCAAATAACCATACTGCTACAAAAGGTTTTTTGGGCAATATTTGTGTTTGTGTGTGCATTCATGGTAACACCATGAATTTCATTGGGTTTTATTAGGCAAGGAATACTTAGTTTGTTCCTTGAATAAAGCCAGAAGGACCTGGTATTTTTTTGGCGAACTCTCACTCAAGTACTATCCAGGGCTGACTCTGCTTAGATTCTATGATCAGGCAGAATTGAGTGCCTTTAGGATATCTAAAAAGTGGCATGTATTTGAATTTTTACTATGGTGGTTCTTCGGTTGTTGCTGGATTGCAATTCCCATTGTTCACCACGATCAGCTACACTTGGTATAACTTGGTGGTATGGGGATACCAGATCACCATGTCTGTCTCCTGAAATTTGTATAATGACCAAGTAGCAACAGTAAGAACAGACCCCTGAACAACAGACTGGTTGAAGATTGGGAAAGGAGTACAGCAGGGCTGTATACTCTCAACCTACCTATTCAATTTGAATGCAGGACACATCATTTTATGTGTGAGCCTTGATGAATACAAGGCTGGAGTTAAAATTGCTGGAAGAAGCATTAACAACCTTAGATATGCAGATGATACCACTTTTATGGTGGAAAGTGAGGAGGAGCTGAGAGGCCTTCTAATCAAGGTGAAAGAAGAAAGTGCAAAAGCTGGGTTGCAGTTAAACATAAAAAAACAAGATTATGGAAACTAGAACTGATTGATAACTAGCAAATAGAGGGAGAAAACCTGGAGGCAGTGACAGACTTTGTATTTCTAGCCACGAAAATTACTGCAGATGCAGACTGCAGCCAGGAAATCAGAAGACATTTACTTATTGGGAGGAGAGAAATAACCAATTGTGATAAAATAGTTAAGAGAAGAGGCATTATACTGGCAATGAAGATCCACATAGTATTCCCCGTAGTAACCTATGGGCACAAGAGCTGGATCATAAGGAAGGCTGAGCGAAGGAAGATAGACGCTTTTGAACTGTGGTGCTGGAGGAAAATTCTGAGAGTGCCTCGGACCACAAGAAGATCCAACCAGTCCATACTCCAGGAAATAATGCCCAACTGCTCACTGGAGGGAAGGATATTAGAGGCAAATGTGAAGTACTTTGGCTACATAATGAGAAGACAGGAAAGCTTGGAGAAGATAATGATAGAAGGAAAATAGAAGGAAAAAGGAAGAGAGGCCAACCAAGGGCAAGATGGATGGATGGTATCCTTGAAGTGACTGGCTTGACCTTGAATGAGCTGGGGGTGGCGATGGCTAACAGGGGGTTCTGGTGTGGGCTGATCCATGAGGTCCCAGTTGGAAGCAACTGAACGAATAAACAACAACAATCAGCTACACTGGCTAAGGCTGATGTGAATTGGAGACAAATGCCAGGGGGCCACACATTTCCCACCTCTGTTCTAAAAGATTACCAGTTAACCTTTGTTTTCAATATACATGTTTCTTCCTTCTGTCAGCCAATCTCCCTTTCCCTTGCTCCCAATACAACTGGTCTTTTCCACATTACAGCTGTGGATTTTGATACCATGTCTCTGTCATCTTCCAGTGATGAATTGCTCTGCCCCAGTTGATGTCATGTTTCTGTTGGATGGATCTTACAGCATTGGCAAAGGAAGCTTTGAAAGGTCAAAACATTTAGCAATCAAGCTTTGCGATGCCTTGGACATTGGTCCAGAAAAGGTAAGCCCCGTTGCACATCCCACACACTGCGTACAAGGACAGGAATAAAATAAATCAAGCATGCATGTTTCTGGGGGAAGGCCATCTGGAACAACCAAAGGATGCAATAAAAATCTAACCACTATGTTTGTGAAAATGATACATGGCATCTGACACAGTGAAGAAAATTAGGCATACATTCATTTTTTAGAAAGCATGAAGCCAAATTTAAACCAGTGCAATATAAACCTTAATCTTTCCTAATATGAGAGCCTTGCTTAGTTTACCTTGGGGAAGTTTTTGTTGTTTATTAATATGAAGCAGAGCTAGGCTATTGAATTAATTGATTGTTTTCAATTAAATTGATCATTTAAATAAAATGACTGTGACTATTTCTATACTGAATCACAACTCATTTGTGGCAGGGGAAGACAGATCCAATGACTAATTTTGGCAGACCTAGGCTAACTTTCCCTCCATGGGACCTACCATGAGACACCCCACTGGCTCATTATCCAAATTCATTAGGAAAACACACTGTCAGATTTTAACAACAAGGTGGAGATACAAGGAAGACATTGTTTCTTGAAATATTTGTCAGTTCACACTGGTTTCTCATCAGATCGTATAAAAATGTATCCCCAAATTTTAGCATACACAGAGACAATTTCACAATTTCCACACTCCCTGTATTATATGTCACCTAGTAACAATATATAAAAGGGAAAGGTAAACATTTCCCCTTGACATCAAGTCTAGTCGTGTCCGACTCTGGGGGGTGGTGCTCATCTCCATTTCTAAGCCAGAAAGCCAGCATTGTCCTTAGACACCTCCAAGGTCATGTGGCCGGCCTGACTGCATGGTGTGCTGTTACCTTCCAACAGAAGTGGTATCTATTGATCTACTCATATTTGCATGTTTTTGAACTGCTAGATTGGCAGAAGCTGGGGCTAACTATGGGAGCTTACCCTGTCTGTGGATTCGAAGTGCCAAGCTTCCGATCAACAAGTTCTGCAGCTTAGTAGTTTAAACTGCTGTGCCACCATGGCTCCAATATACACATATTAATATATACATTTTGCAAAATCATTCTAAAATATAATACAGTCTCAAAGTAAAGCTATAAGAAGGAGTAATCAGTTGCATTTTTCTGTTCTTCCGCCTTCTAGACCCTGAATGGACTGCCAAAAATAAAATAAAAAATCTCTGAAGACAAATTGTATGCCTGATATTGAAATACTTGAGGTTTTAAAAGTTAAATAGGATGTATCTGGCAGCAGGGAACAGAGGAATAGCAAATTATTTAAATGGTAAATTGCCTATTTAGAAGACTTTCGGAAAAGGCAGTTGAGAAGGGACAAGAATCACAAAACCTGAGGAAGTACATATTACTCCAGGGCTACACTTAATACTCCTTTGGTTCTCTCTGGCTGCTACTATTCAGTAAACCATGGCCTAGGGAGTAGCACACTACATCTTGCATTTTAGACATCTGTAATGAGATGTGAGTTTACATGGTTCCATACACAACCTGCAACACTCTGGAATAATCAGAGAAGGAAATTATCTGTACAAAGTCCTTGCCTTTAATAGAAGGTGGGGAACTTGATTAGAGGGCTTTCCATCGAGGAATTCTTTAGTAGATCATGACTATCCCAAGCCTCAGATTTCAGGACCAAGGACTAAGACTTAGGGGCAACCATTTGTGATGCCACAGGTGCAGACTTTAATGATGTCACCAGTGTCATGTTATAAAGACAGTCTCTGGTGATGTTATTGAGCATGATATGTTAAGCATCAACGGCATGTCCATAGACTGTGGAGCTTATCACATGTGGCAGGCAAATAGCAACTTTACCATGACAATAGTATTTTTGCCTTGGGTGTATCACATGATACCTCTCTTTTCCCTTCATGATCCCAGTGGAAGACATTCCTTTTATGAAAGGAAGTTGTGAATTAATTATTTGTGTTTGTAAAATAAATGCTTTCTAGATTGGCTTGCTGTGAGTTTTTCGGCCATGTTCCAGAAGCATTATTTCCTGATGTTTCGCCCGCAACTATGGCAAGCATCCTCAGAGGTCTGTTGGAAACTAGACAAGTGAGGTTTATATATCTGTATATAATCCAGGGTGGGAGAAAGAACCCTTGTCTGTTTGAGGCAAGTGTGAATGTTGCAATTCGCCATCTTGATTGGCTTTCTAGACTGTTTCCCACCCGTGAGAAAGGAGCAATGTCATAAGATAAGTCTAAGGCAAAGATGCTGTTGTCTTGCTTGTAATTTGATTTGCCTACCTCAACTGATAAACCCCTGTGCCGTTCTATTAAAAACACCAAGTTTAGCAAATGAGGAAATTATATATCCCCTTTCAAAGGCAGTGCCATCACTCTGAGATTCCTCCCATTACCTTGAAGGCTGGAGCTGAGAACCCAAATTGTAGGTCTAAATATAACACTCATCTACTCATAACCCATCTTGTGGGTTTTCCAGACCTAGGAATAGCAACACAGTAGTACAGAGCCTTATGGATGTTATTTTGTTCTTTCAGGTCAGAGTGGGAGCAATACAGTTCAGTAATACAGCCTACTTGGAATTCTCGCTGGATACCTATTTCATCAAACATGAAATAAAAGACAAACTAAAGAGGATTGTATTCAAGTAAGATTAATATATATATGTTGCTCCTACTCACAACTGGCTTTTATTAACTGTTGCTAATAAAGATGTAACAAATAGTTGTTCATGAATATCTATATTCTGGCAGTTTGACAGCTGTATTATTGACTTGGATCAGAGGATGATAAAGCTGGGAAAGATTTCAGAGGTCACATATTTAGTGCCCTGCTATTGTGGGAAATTTTGGACCTGACTTGACACATAGACCCCCCACCCCACCCCAATGACTAACAGAACATACTGGAGGGGTTTGGGGAGGATTGACCCACACTTTGGGAATTGTAGTTCACCCACCATCAAATAACACCGTGAACCCAACCAATGATGGACTTGGACCGCACTTGGCACAAAGACCCCACATAGCCAACTTTGAATACTGGTGGGGATTGGGGAGCATTAATCTGGACTTTGGAAATTGTAGTTTGCCAACAATCAAAGAACACTGTGAACACAACCAATGATGGACCTGGACCAAACTTGGCATACATGCCCAACATGGTCAGCTTTGAATACTGGTGGGGTTTGGAAGTGATTGACCCATGATTTTGGAAATTGTAGTTCACCCACAATCAAAGAACACTGTGAAGCCAACCGAGGATGAATCTGGACCAAACTTGGCACATAAACCCAATATGGCCAACTTTGAATACTGGCAGGGTTAGCGGGGAAATGACGTATGATGTTGGGAGTTATAGTTCACCCACATCCCTATGTATATTCTAATGGGTGCATTCATAAAAAAAACAAAAGCAAATACTGCCTTTTTCTTATAAATAGTATTACAAATTATCTAACCCAGGCATCAACAAGTACCTAAACTAACACTTTATAAAAAATACACCCCTCAGGTTCCATAGGATGGTACCAAACCCGATAAAGCGGTACCCAAATACCAATAATTGAGTGGTGTGGAACCCATCCTTGCACTAATGATGGATTGGAAGGAGTTCTCCAAGCAGACTTCATTACATAGAATCTAAGACAGTATCAGAAAAAGCAGCATTATTTAGCATTTTGAGTTATTTGGAAGTGAAAAGAATGACCAATGACAAAATGCAGCTGGTGAGGGAAAATACGACTGCTATTGCTAGTCTGTTGATGTGTTGCTGACATGTGGCTTGAGAGAGAAATGTTGGAGGATGGAATAGAGAAGAAACCTTCAGAAGATCAAAGCCCACTCTGGCAGGAGTTTAGAGCACTGAGAATTACAGGCTGATACAAAGAGAAGTGTGTAGATTAAAGAGCAAGGCACTACAAAGAAGGATTCTGATCAAATACTGAATGCACCAGGAAATGAAGAAATGACAATAATGCTAGTTTTTTTTTTAAAAAAAATAGAATAAACATGGCTCTGAATCAAGGGTGGGAGAAGAAGGGTGTGCTCTAAAGAGGGTGTTTACTTTACACATCTGGCTTTGCCCTAATCACTTTGAACTGAAATAAAAGGAGTGCTAAGAGACAATAAGGGGAAATGGGCTGTATTAAGAACTCCCCTGACAGGCGTAGAAAACAGAAGGAAGCAACTGTTGCTTTATTACAACATTGTCTGGAATGCTAACTAGAAATAGGCTGTTTCTTTTGTGTTGAAATCAAATAATAACACAAAATGGTGGCTGTATTATATGTAGTCAGGTCAGATTACACAAAACCAGCCTTATATTCCAGAATCTAAGCAAAGTAGAAATTGCATCTTCTCACACATGATATAGAATCAATATAAAACTTTATTATGGTCACTGGGCAGCACAAAGCAGGCCCCAAGCAACCTGGGAAGGGGAAGCACAGCTCCCCAATGAAGCACTTATTAAAAAACAGATTAGAAAAATTTAAAATCATAGATGGGAGGGGCACATTACAAGTCTAGTAGCATTTCAGCTGTAACAGGTTGCTTTAACTACATTCCTGACAGGGTGTTGCCTTTTGGGGTCGATCATCAACCGTTTAATTTTAAGTGCTGCAGTTATACCGTAAGTTATTGTAGTGCTAGAGTCCAAAAGCAGGAGGGTGGAGTAGTATTTTTCGGTGTGCCCTGGATATTTTAGAAGCCATGGTGTAATGAGGTTAGTTCTAAGGACCCTATAGAACATACATTGAAAAAGCACATGCTCAGTTGTTTCTACGTTTCTGGACTCACAGGGGCATAATCTCTCCTTGAAGGGGGTCTTCCGATACCTCCTCTTCAGTACAGCTGATGGGACAACATGACATCTTCCCAGGGTAATAGCCCTTTGGTATTTGGGCACCTCCAAATCTGTTAGGTATGCCATGGGGGCAGTGAGGTATCTGTTGACTTCCCTAATAAAGGCTGGGGAGCAGGCTAGGTCAGGGTCCTGAATTGCCCTTCAAAAAACAGCCTTTAGATAATTTCGAAAGTAAAAGAAAAATGCTTTACACAAAAGATAAACAAATGCAATTGAAAAGTGCAAAAGAAAACAAGGAATTCTTAATCCAGATACAAACTTTAGTCTCTTACGAAGTCCCAAAAGAAACACCAGTCTTCCATCAGACAACGGATGATGAACTAAGTTCTTAGCAGGAGACACAAAGCAGATTCCATAGGAATACAGCAGTATCAGGGTCATTGTTACCAGCAAAAGCTGATTACTCTTGCCTCTAATTTATAGCCCTGAATTCCCCAAGCAGGAGGTGGTAGGGCATCTCCCAATTAGCTCAGCGTTTTTAGCAGCTATTCTGGCTGAATGGCGTTTGTACTCTGTCTCTTTTCATCTCTCTAGAAATGTGGGCACTTTCAAACCCTCATCATCTGAATCTTCTTCTCCCTCCAATTCCTGAGCACTTCCCTGCTCCCCTTTCTCTTCTGAAGATGAGGAATCCCTAACAGTCTGATTGACACTCTACGTTCAGGTTCCGTTGCTTAATGAAATCCTTGGCTTGGTCCTATCTCATGCTTAGCCATTTTTCCTGGGCGAAACCTAGTATTGTGATATTTTCTGCCACTGTTTTAGTCCATCTGGACTGGAAGTCATCCCTCATGGTTAGAGGGGCAAGACCACATAGGGAGCAGGATAGGTGTAGCCAGTAGTTGAGAATCACTGTCCATACTCTTGCCTCCACTTTCACGAAGCCTGTTTCCAATCACAGGGTGGTGTTAGAGACACATCTGCGAGCCTGTAGAGCTGATCTTGGGAATTTTGATTGAACACACTCTAGTGGGGCATAATTTGAAAAGGGGCCAAGCTGGGCTCCATACAGCATTTGTGTGAGATATAGAATCTAATGTGTTGTGAAACTATCCAGGCTTTCCTTCACAAAAGAAATATGAGTTGTGCACCTAGAATAAATTTAAAAAGCTATAGTCCCCTGGATTGAGGGCAAATAAACTTTAGAGGATTTAAGCCTAGCAGTCAGAAAGCTCCTCCTTAAATTGACTGGGTTTAAAGAAGAGGCTGTCCATTCCAAATTTTGTAGGAAGTGGGGTTGCAACTGTTCCTCACCAGAAAAGTCTCTGGGATTCCTAATAACCATTCAAGCTGTCCTAGCACCCCACAGCATTGCCTATGCCAGTTTTAGTTGTTCACACCGTGGTCTTTGTCCCCATAAAAGTGGACATCAATGAGTCCTTGTGCATTAGTGTCCAAGAACCAGAAGGAACTGAGTGAATTTCCAACTGAATGACCAGGAGGTGAAACTGTTTGATTCCCCTGTCCTCTGAAATGAGTAAATATATCTTCTTATGCTTTGCTGCAATGTGCCTTTAAATCATTTCAACTGACGTTACCCCAAGTTGAATCTATCATGGGGTTTTCTTGACAAGATTTATTCAGAGGAATTTACCATTGTCTTCCTCTTTTATTCTCATGGCATCACTCATGTATCCCTTTTGTCTCTCTTGTGACCAATCCTGTACCTTGAGTTTCCTTGTATGCTTAGATTTCCAATAACTGCATCACCATTTCCCTTGGGCTTTCTCTCCTTGTTATTTGGTAGAGTATCAGTCCAACTCCCACTCTTTTGTTCTGTCATTGTTTGTAAAAGTCAAAATAGAGAAGTTTGCTGGGACAATATAAGAGGATACCATACTAATTGTTCCTTTCTATAGGCAGCATAGGGAGCCTCCGGTGGTGCTGTGAGTTAAACCGCTGAGCTGCTGAACTTGCTGACTGAAAGGTCAGCAGTTCATATCCGGGGAGCAGGATGAACTCCCATTGTTAGCCTCAGCTTCTTCCAACATAGCAGTTTGAAAACATGCAAATGTGAGTAAATCAATAGGTACCCCTTCAGCGGGAAGGTAATGGTGCTCCATGCAGTCATGTCGGCCACATGACCTTAGAGCATCTCCAGACAATGCTGGCTCTTCGGCTTAGAAATGGAGATGAGCACCATCCCGCCAGAGTCAGACACAACTAGACTTAATGTCAAGGGGAAACCTTTACCTTTTATAAACAGCAATGATGAAATAACCGTGATATGGTTTTGAAACTAGTACCTATTGGCATACCTTAGTTAATGTTAATTATTTTAGCTACATACATAGTTTACAATAAAAGTACTATCCCTTCACATTTAAAAAAATATTTGTTAGGTTTGCTTATGTACACTTTCATTGATGCAGGTTTGCTTCTTTTTCTCACCATTTGTACACTTTCCTATTACACAGTAGCATTTTCAATTTAACCATCTAGTTCTTGTACTCAATGTTCCATGTATCTTAAGCACACATTTCCTGAGGGCAAAACATTAAACAAAGAAAACTGGTTGTGACAGCCAAAATGATTTGCTAATACACTCAGTGGTCAGCTAGTATGATGCAAGCGGATTCTCAGAACCACACTTAGTCATAAACACTAACATTTTACAAATGTTGAAGCGGAAGTGTGGGGGCAGAGATGAAATTAAACCTGCAGTGGACTCTAGCACACCATAAATCTTTATAACACAAGAAAAGTGGGCAGGATGATGAATCTTGGCATATAGAACCTAGTGCCTCATTTCAAATGAAAAATTGAACTGTCTCCTTTGGGAAATGATTGTTTTTATGTTCAAGAGTTTCCTTTGATTTCATCTATGGTGACTTGACTGTTTCCACCTCCAGGCAATTCCTTGAACTTAGTACGAGGGTTGAATAAAAAGTAATGTCTTCGGTACTTGGGTTTGGATGGGAATATTTTAATAAACCAAACACATAAATAATCCTTAGAATGTGCTCTTTAACTACAACTATTCACTTTTCCACATAATCACCAGACAATTGTATACATTTCTGCCAACAATGAACAAGTTTTCTAAAGCCGTCACAGAAGAAATCAACACTCTGTTTCCGCAACCAGCGTCTCACAGTTCTCTCAGCATCTTCATCAGAAGCATAATTATATCCCCGCAGATCTTCTTTCATTATCAGGAACAGATGGAAGTCAGACGGTGCGAAATCTGAACTGTATGGAGGATGTCATATGGTGGTGAGATCCAGTCTTTGAAGTTTCAAATCTGTGCTCTTTCATTTCAGGCGTCAGCGTCCTGGGTACCCATCATGCACAGATCTTCCGATAGCCAAGCAAAGCAATAATGTGACCCACAGGTTCTTGTGAAATGCCAATTATGCTTGAAATTTCTCTCTGAGTGATACGACAATTGTCCTGAATCAATCTGTCAACTTATTGTCGAAGGCTTGTCCTGAATCAATCTGTCAACTTTTTGCTTGTGAAACTCAGTGGTTGCTGTCACAGGACGTCCAACTCTTTGTTTGTCACACAAGTCAGATATTCTCACCTCAACATCTTTAAACTTAACTCTCCCAACGATGCACAATATTCACATTAAAACAATCACCATAAACAGCTTGCATTCTCTGATGAATCTCCTTTGGGGTGACACCTTCTGCTGTCGAGAATTCAATGACTGCACTTTGCTTAAGTCGCATTGACCGACTGTCTGTGCAGGGTTCCATACTTTAACAACACAACCATTCAATGCTAAGGCTTCCTGCCAAAATGGAACTGTAGAGGAGAGTCTACTGAATAAGCCAGTATCTGCCACATACCAGTACTGCCATCTGTTGAGGAATTACAAAGGTGGAGGCATTACTTTTCGTTCAACCCTCGTATTAGCAAGAGATGAGAACTCACCCTGACAGTGAGGATCAAATCTCTTTTGGAGAAATAGACCAGTAAACCAAAGATATTTGAGTTGCCAGCAATGACAGCTGGTGGCTCTGATATCAATGGGGTAATGGATATACTCAGGAAATTAGAGGCCACCAGAGATGCTGAATCTTGTCTTTACAGTAGATTTATACCTCAGATAGTGCTTTCAAAGTTGGGGCTACAACCCAAATTAGATTCGCCTCTACACTGACACAGAGCCAGTAGCCACCATTGATGGCCAGAAACCATTTCCTTTGTTTTCCTTTGTTTCAGGAAGTCAAGTTTCTCCTATCTTTCTGTCCTTGATCTTTTAATCCATTGCATCCTCTACTTTGTACTTTCTTGAGCCTTTAGCTCATTACAGAAGAGCAAGAAATAAGGCAAAGGAAAGGCTTGGAGGAAGGTAGCTAATATAGCACTATGGTTTGAGCACCGGACTCTGTAGACCAGGATTCAAATCCTCACTCAGCCATAAAAATCCACTGGCCAATCCTGAGCAAGTCATTCACACTCTGCCCCAGAATTCTCCAGTTAAGAATTGCCATATGTTGGAAATGACTGGAAGCACACAACATAAAGCAAATTCTAACAACATTTGTGTTTCCTTCTCTAATGATATAGTGATGAAATTTAAAGAATGCCTGCAGACTAGAGTGTTTTTGGAGCCCTATACAAGCAGTTCCTGAGTTACAAACATCAAACTTACAAATGATTCATAGTTAAGAACATGGGTGAGACAACAGGAAGCGAGAGAAAGCTACCCTTTGGAAGGGAAATTCTCTCCTGGAAGAGTTATCATGGGGAAAAGGTGTTGGAAACAGCAACCTTCTACAAGCCTCCTATACTAGTTATTTGTTATGTATATAACTGTGATTGCTTACTATATTGTACATATATGATTTAGTATGCGTTTTCCCTTAACTCTATGTTGTTTGAGGCTGTGGGAGGGACTGCAGACCATGTTACCATATCTGGGACTATTCATTTTTAGAAGTCAGTACAGTTTATGAAGTCAGCAGTGCTAGTATTTGAGTCAATGTTGAGTAATGTATTAGACTGAAGAGAGTGTTAGCCTGTATGCAACAAAGAAGAGACTAAAACAGAATGCTTTAGAAAACTTACTGTTTAAACTTCAGCCAATAAGAAACATTTCTGTGTGCTGAATATATGAAGTTTGTAAGTAAATGAACTACAGTACAGTCCCGCTTATCCAACTTTCGCTCATCCAATGTTCTGTATTATCCAACGCAGTCTGCCTCCTGCCCGGATTCACAGCTGTTTCAACACATTGCTATGTTTTGGTGCTAAATTCGTAAATACAGTAATTACTACATAACGATGCCATGTATTGAACTGCCTGTTCTGTCAATTTGTTGTAAAACATGATGTTTTGGTGCTTAATTTGTAAAATCATAATGTAATGTGACTTTTATAGGCTTTTCCTTAATCCTTCCTTATTAACCAGCATTTTTGCTTATCCAATGTTCTGCCAACCTATTTATGTTGGATAAGCAAGACTCTATTGTATGTTATTTTTAATGAAGACTAAATATTTTCGGTCTCTTGAGAGCATGATTTTAAAGCAATATATTTTATGGGAGAGTAGTTGGGTTTTTTGTTTTTTATTTTGCAATTGAAATAACACTTCTGAAGATCTGCTTTATATTTTGTGCATTGGCATATCTTTGTTCCTAACAGTTCAGAGAGATAGCAACAATCTTAACAACTGAGAAGCCTAATTTGCCTTGCATGAATACTAGTGGATATTTACCACTTAGGAGAAGATTCACTCAAATAAGTATTTAACTCTTCTTAGGAAGATCATATTTTGGCTGAGGAGATTCCTGGTCTTCCAAAAGTTTATGAATTGTAAAATATCATGCCTTTCCAAAAAAAAATATATCTCTACTGAAGCTTTCTAGCCAATCCTTGTTTCCACAACTAGCCATTTTTTTTCAAGATCCAATTATCACCGGGGCAGAAAGGGAGGTGAAATCTACTGAACAGTTTTATTTATTTATTTATTTTATTTCAATTACTTATACCCCGCCCTTCTCACCCCCAAGGGGGGACTCAGGGCAGCTTACAAACAACGGCACAATTTGATTCCTGAATCAATAAACAAACAATACCTAAAAATGATTTAAACAGTTAACAAGTTAAAAACATTAGTACATAATAAAATAGCAAAACAATCTCATGCTCAGTGTTCAGAGTTCCGTATATCCATTCCATTCCATTCGCCCATGTTTATCGTCAGATCTTCCCTTAGCTGCCAGAATGTCCAAAAGCTTGGTCCCATATCCAGGTCTTCAGTTTTTTCCTGAATGCCAAAAAGGAGGTCGCTGATCTAATCTCCCCGGGGAGTGAGTTCCACAGGTGAGGGGCCACCACTGAGAAGGTTTGTTTTGCAGACAGTTGGACAGTCTGCAGAACAAACACCACAGAGGTGTGAACCCTTCTCTATGCTATCCAAAGCACTCTCCCCCCCCCCTCCGCTCTCTCTATATATACTAGCTGTTCCCTGCCACACATTGTTGTGGCCCAGTCTGTTGATCTGGAAAATAAAGTAATGAGAAAGTGTTGGTTTCTAATACATGTAATTTCTTTATGCTTGTGGGGAAACAATATTTCTTGCTGTTTCTTTGTCAGTGTTGATGTGGTGAGTGTCATGTTTGCCCACCATGGAACATGTAACATATCATTGTTCTTCTTTAAGGGTCCCTTTCAAATCTATGATACTATATCTCTCTGTGTGTAAATCATATCTATCTATCTATCTATCTATCTATCTATCTATCTATCTATGGCTGGATGGCTCTTTGTCAGGAGGACTTTGATTACGTTTTCTTGCCCTGATGAAGGGAGTTGGATTGGATGGCCTTAAGTATTTTCTGTTGGTCATGGGGATTCTGTGTGGGAAGTTTGATTCAATTCCATCGTTCATTGAGTTCAGAATGCTCTTTGATTGTAGGTGAACTGTGAATCCCAGTGACTGCAACTCCCAAATGACAAGATCATAATTTTTTGAGTGATGGTCACTCCTTGTGTTAGGAGACATTTTGTTGCCAAATTTGGTGTGATTTCATTCATTGGTTCTTTTGTTTCTAAGGTACTCATTATGCACAGAGCATTTTTATATATATAATAATATAATATAATATGGCTGGAGTTACACTTTAAAAACGTACCTGTTCCAACTTACATACAAATTCAACTTTAGAAGAAACCTACAAAAACTATCTTGTTTGTAACTTGGGGACTTCCTCTATATGGCAAGGCTAACAGGGAGGTAGAGCAATTCTAAGCAGAAAATTGGAAAATGGACAGAGTTAATACCTCCAGAATCTTTTGCTTCTTTCTTGTGAGTTTCAAAGGATTAAGGATAGTAATCGCTTACTAGAGTTTCTGATCTTTTAAAAACTTGATAATGAAAAAGGAAGAAAGGAGTGAAAAAAATCCATTGTTCCTAGTGGGTAAAGCAGGAGATGAATGAAGCGTTAAAAAGGAGCATATATTTCCTCAAAAGATGGCCTCCTTTTATGTTCACCTTATTGGAAAAGTATAATGTCTCTTCACATCACACTGTAAAATGAAAGTAGCAGCAAGTTAAGAGAGTTCATGAAATATAGTTCATCCTTCAAATATTCATTTACAAATATTGTGTATATATATGACTTTGTGCATACATGAGGTTATGCATATATCGCCAATATGTGTCTTCCCCATACCGATGCCCTCTTGATCTGTTGAACTAGAATTCCCATCATTCCTTGGCCATATGGCTGGGGATGGTGGAAGTTGTAGTCTGAGAGAGCTGAAAAGGCACCAGTGTGGAAATGATTGATGAATGCCATTGTTCTTATTTGACAAAATACATCAAGGAAAATCTTTTTTTCCAATGAAGGCCTTATATTACCTTTACCTTTCCAATGAAATTGTAGTCTAGCATTACCCCTGAGAAAAGAATGGAAATTGTATCCTCCTTAGCAAAGCCATCCTAATTCTTTCTTCTTTTCTTGTTCCCCTTAGAGGTGGTAGAACGGAAACAGGACTTGCTCTGAAATACATCCTTCGGAAGGGATTCCGTGGGAGCAGGAATTTCACAGTACCCAAAATCCTTATTATTTTTACTGATGGCAGATCTCAAGGCAACATAGCTGCACCTGCTAAGCAGTTAAAAGAAATGGGAATTACCGTGTTTGCAGTGGGAGTCAGCTTCCCCAGGTAAGTTACCCTTTAGAGTGTGAAAAGATCAGAGTGTGGAAAATGTAGACTTTGGACATAACTCCCAAAATGCTCCAGCTGGAATAGCCACTTTTCCTCACTCTGAAAAAAATCACATGACGTACTTACTCCTGATTGACAATGAACCATTGGCAATAGGAGTAAATGCTTGCTCAGAAAACAATACAGAAGTGAATTAGTCAGAATGGATATAAAGGGCAGAGGGATGGGACAGAAGAGATTGCCACCAGTGATGAGTTTGTTGTATTTTAAAGATGCACGCATTTCCTGTGGCTCTGCAAATTAACCATACAACTAAGAGTACAGTTGGCCATCTACATTTGTGGGTGTAACTTTCGTAGATTTGATTATTCATTGGTTTGATTAAAATTGATTTTATGGTCAAATTCCAGCAGATATTGGAGGATCTAAAAATGTATTTCCTGAATTTAAAAAACACAGTTTTTAAAAAATATGCAGTGTTTCCTTTTTTGCATGGGTCTTGCATCCTGCACCCAAGCGAATGTGGATGGTTGAGTGTTTGTCTGTGTGAGTAGGAAAGGATATACATAAGGGTGTTATAAATGGGGATGTTATGAGACATTTCATTAAACCAAATGTTCTATGAACAGAAAATGGTTTAAAGTTTTTACAACATTTTATAGAAAAGGATAGCAATGGCCGCTGTGCCAGTTGTAGTTTAGTTGCTACAGGACTTGCATGATTTACAGATGGCCCCAGGTTTAGTCCTATGTTGGATGAGAGAAGATTGATGCTTGAAACTCCAGGTGTATGACTTAAACAATATTTAACATCCTACTATTTCCCTGATAATACAGTGGGTTAAGCCGCTGAGCTGCTGAACTTGTTGACCAAAGGTAGGCGGTTCAAATCCTGGGAGCGGGGTGAGCTTCCACTGTTAGCCCCAACTTCTGCCAACTTAGCAGTTTGAAAACATGCAAATGTGAGAAAATCAGTAGGTACACACAGCTCCAGTCCCCATTCTGCAGGAAGGTAACGACACTCCATGCAGTCATGCCGGCCACATCACCTTGGAGACGTCTATGGATAACTCCGGCTCTTAGGCTTAGAAAGGGAGATAAGCACAAACTCCAAGAGTTGGACACAGTTAGACTTAATGTCAGGAGAAATCTTTTCTTTTTCCCAGTGCAAAAACCACAGCAGGACACAATGTAAGCTAAAACAAAATACTAGTAAAGAGCAATTAATAAGACATATTAAAACTAAGCACTGTGTAAAACAGTTTGAAATCATTTTTAAAGCATGAAAAGAAAACTTGGTAGTACCACACTGACCATGTGAAATACTTTTCACCACCATTGTGGCCAGGCATGTAGCCGGGAGGGGGGGGGGCGCTCAGGGGGCTTGAGCCCCCCCCCCCAAATTTTCATGGTGGTTCGCGAAAAGGCCTTAGTGGTGCATTATTTAAACTGTTATGTTTATTCATATCATGATCTGATCACCATACTCAATATATCCCATATGCATGGGGGTATTGGGGTAACGATACAAAAGGTTTGATAGGCTAGCCCCTCTTTCACTCAGACTCAGCCCCCCCGAAACTCAGCCCCCCCCGAACCCCCCCTGAAAAAAATTCAGCCCCCCCCCCCCCGAAACGAAATCCTGGCTACGGGCCTGATTGTGGCCTAACATCTGTTTGAAGTAATAAAAATAAAAATAATGTTATCTGTTGGTAAGAAAACAGGAGGAATGTTGTCATATTTTGTGGATCAATACTTTGTGCTCTTTTAATAATCTTCTGGATCTTCAGTGTTACTTACCATGAAATGACTGCAGGGTCACAGTATTGTATTTGTTGCATCAGGTTTATTTATTTGCAGATGGGAAGAACTACACATTCTGGCTAGTGAGAAAACAGATTGGCACCTGCTCTTTGCAGAAGACACTGATGATGCCGTAAATGGCTTCTACACCACACTCACCAGGTCTGCCATTTGCAGTGCTGCATTTCCAGGTAATGAATAATTGCTTGATGCACACCAATTAAAATAATTTTACATTTTATCTTGTTTTGAACACCGGCTGTTGCAGGCATCTTTTTTGTATTATTTTTCTTTTCCCCACCAGTGTTTAATGTTTTCTTCCTCTTTGAAGCCTCGATTTCTAATCTGTCACCTCTTTCCTCTTATCAGGAAGGAGGAAGGAACAGAAAGTCCCAAGAGAGGGGCTTAACAGTCTGGTGCATTTCTCCACACCCCCAGAACCAGATTTTCATGAACTAGTTTTTTTGCTTGTATGACGTCTTTATGAGCTTGTAAGTGTGTGTATACCAGTTCCTTGTATACTTCCACATTAGATGGGAAGTCCTGGCAAAGTGCCTGATCCTGGGCTCTTTGCTTTTACCAGTGCAGTTTCCTCTCTGTGTGGTTTTACTTTCAACTATAGGCTTATCTGTGAGACCCTGATGTATTGAGTATTTCTGAAACACTAGGAGAAATTCAAAGTTGCAGGTAGTTTCCACTTTTTGTTAGATCAACAAACAGTAGGATGCCAGGAAACAAGGTGGCTCAAATGTAAGAACTGTCTGAAGATGCCAGATGCTTCTTGTTTTAAGCAAAGGTGGTGTTGGAGAAACAGTAAAGGAAGAAACCTTATGGCTCTTCCTAGCTCTAAACTTTTGAAGAGAAGTGAGAATTATATGATCTGTAGGTTGGATGTGGCTGCGTGGTTGAGGTGGTAATTTTTCTGTTCTTCTCACCTTAGACTCTGAAACTTTAAAAGATTGCACCTAAGCCTGGTTTTAAAAAGGTAAAGGTTTCCCCTTGACATTATGTCTAGTCATGTCCAATTCTGGGGTGGTGGAGCTCATCTCCATTTCTAAGCCGAAGAGTTGTCCGTAGACACCTCCAAGGTCATGTGGCCAGCATGACTGCATGGAGTGCCGTTACCATCCCACAAAAGTGGTACCTATTGATCTACTCACACTTGTATGTTTTGGAACTGCTAGGTTGACAGAAGCTGAGCCTAACAGTGGGAGCTCACTCTGCTCCCTGGATTTGACCGCCAACCTTTCAATCCGCAAGTTCAGCAGGTTTTAGGGAGCAGAAAATAGACAGTAGGATTCATTTTGGTCAAGAAATGTCCTCCCAACCCCTCAAAAGGGGGATAAGATCTCAAAAGGTCTTTAGAAGGGATGTATGGGCATGAGATATGTCAGCTTCAATTGGCACTAGCTCTGCAAAGGAAGACAAACATTTTGTAGCGAGGAAGAAGTATGCAGATAACGCCTATTTTGTCCTGTCTTTTCTGAACTACAGCAGTGGTATCAGATAAAAAGGGTCTTGTCATGCCAATAATTACGTTCTGATCTTTGTAATCAAAGATGCTGCCAGGAATTAAATCTCCTGTATACAAAACAAAACCTACTTTGCCATGGTTTTTTTTAAATATATAGTTAAGCTTCTGGTCTTAGGGAATGAATACCAATGCTCTCCTTATTTTATATTCTTGCACCTAGGTTGTACAGCTGAATCATACACTTGTGAACACAGAACACTGAAGAGAGTGAAAGAGTTGGTGGGAAACTACTTCTGTTGGAAGGGAACAAAGAGCAATGGTGCTGTGTGGACGTCAACCTGCCCTTTTTACAAGTAAGTCAGCTGTTGTGCATTATCCCCCCTCCCTCCTTCTGCCTTAAGGAAAAGAAAATAAATTGTGCTATGCTTCATCCATTAAAGCTTTTTAGTGGATTGATAGGAGATGAGTTAGAGAACCTCATCCATTCTCATCTCATTCCGTTTGTTTTAAAAGTATAGAAGTATAAACACACATCGGAAATCTTAACATGGAAAAATTCAATCAGGACACATATTGCAAACAATAAAGCAGATTAAGCTCTACTTTTCAGCACTTTCTTTCACCACTATCAATCTTGAAGCATTGAAGACTATCAAGGACTAGCACTGACAAGAGTAGGAAATGAAGCGACAAGGAAGACTTAGTTGGGACACCTAGGAGAAAGGAATCAGAGTGGAAAAATATGCAGAGATGTTTCATATGTGTCTTTCTCTTACTTTGCTTCATGCTCAGCTAATGAACATATGGGAGCCATAGGGAAGGAGTTTTGAATAGCTCACTTGTGTTGACTTTCAATTCATAGTAAGTTCATGGTGAAAGTGTGCAATTTATGCACAGTCTTCACATTTCTCAAACATTCCACAGATTTATAAACCTCACTTGCCTAGTTTCCAACACACCTCAAAACCTCTGAGGATGCCTGCCATAGATGTGGGTGAAACATTAGGAGAGAATGCTTCTGAAACATGGCCACACAGCCCAGAAAACTCACAGCAACCCTTGAAAGATTATTTATCAGAAATGTTTTTTTTAATCAGGCATTTGTGGTAGAATGGTAAACAGTGAATCTGGCATGTGAGGGAATTTTTTTCTTGGAGGAAAGAAGCATGATCACCATAAAGTGTAGGCCACTTTTCACCATTACAGGTCATATCTGTACCCCTGAGACAGAAGAGAAGTGTCTTATGTAATTTCTATTTGGAGCTACTTTTCAGTCCTTTCTTGCATTTTTTAAAAGTTTGGGGTATACATAGGAGGATTGGAAGATGATGTGTTTTGTGGTGGCCCTGGGCTTTTATGAATGACAAGTGTGGTTGGCAGGGATGAGAGACAGGCCCTTCTCAGTGGTGGCCCCCCGTCGATGGAATACACTCTCCAGTGAAATCAGGTTGACATCCTCTCTCCTTTCATTTAGAAAAACAGTCAAATCATAGCTTTGGGACCAAGCATTCGGGCAGCTGAGTGAACAGTAACTGCAATGACTCATGGAAATGGATAATAGATAGACCTCAGACTGGATGTTTAGACTCTGAGATGGATTTGAGATTGGGCTTGGTTATATTTTAATATTTTAAAGTTCTGATATTTTAATGTATATTTATAATTGTCTCTTTAATTTTAATTTGCTTTGTATTGTGACTGTTTGTTGTTGTTGGCATCTAATGGCTGCCAGTAGTAAGCCACTATGAGTCCCCCTTGTGGGGTTGAGAAGGACGGGATATAAAAATTTGAAAAAACATTTAAATGAATGAGTTTTAGAGTGAAACATTAAAAAATAAAGAAAGAGTTGTGGGTTTTGCGCATCTTTATGTGCCACATTTTGAGACTGTAGGACTCTGAGAGAGAGCAGAAGGTGAACAGTGAGCTGTATTTTGGGAGTCATCCTTGACTCATTGACTTTGAAGGCTTGCATGTGGGCTTTTGTTTGTTTTTGGCCATGTGATCCTCTAAGCATATGGTCTAAGGTAGTGGGACTTCTTCTAGTTTGTGAGTTTCTTGGGTTGGAGCTAGCAGTCACAAGCTCAATATAACTTCTGCTTCAGTTTTTCAAGCTCAGTATCTAAGGGAACAACAGAGAGTGATCTGTGTTTTGTGGACTTGGTTCCATGACTGATTTCTTTAAAAAGGCATGTGTGAGCTGTTCTTTTTTAGTTGTGCGCTCTCTGTGAGCCCATGATCTAAGGAGCCAGGACGTCTGCTGAATCAATGACTTACTTGGGGGTGGAACTAGCAGCCACTACCTTTATATAATTGCGGTCTCCATCTTTCACATTCAGTCCCTGAGCCTCAGTAATCATATCAGAATTGAATAGGCATTCCACTCACAAGCAATGTCAACAGGCATTTTGTATGGGCACTTAGCAGGGAAGTATTCAGAGGGAGACCTAACATTCTGCTCCTGTGCCTACTTAAGACTACTGAATATGGATTGTGAGGAAGTCTCCTCCTCTGATTTTCAAACAGAGGCTGAATGGCTATCTATTGGAAGTGCTTTGATTGTCCATTCCTTCAGGGCCAAGTGAGGATAGCTTGTGTGGTCACTTCGTATTCTAGGTTTCTGTGGTTTTGTGATGGCATACTTGTAGAATAAGCACACTTTGCCCATGCTTAATGTGTACTGATTTTTCCTTTGCTGTAATAATGGTCCTGGGAGTAAACACTACAATTTATTTATTTATTTATTTACAATATTTCTATCCCGCCCATATCAGCCTGAAGGCAACTCAGGTAGCACATTAATACTTCATACATTAGTAGAGCAGATAAAAAAGAAAGCTTGGAAAAGTTACATTTTGGATTGAGACTCCCAGAATCCCCATACTAGCATGTTTAGTGGTCATGCTAACTGATGACCTCATCATACGTGAAAAAGATAAGTGTCCTAGGATACTTCTGCCAAAGTCTATTCACAGCGCCCCATGCTACTCATCAGCCGATGTAGACTGACTTTCAGTGAGGTTCCATGGGTAAATTGGGGCAACAGCATGGAGGACACTGTGCTGCCATTAGAAACAATGAGGTTACCATAGGATTAAGCCGCACTATGACGCTTCCCCATGTGCGATGGGGATTGTCATCTGCCTGTCGGGGCACTGGGATTGCCCTGCTGCTGCCCCAATTCACCACAGAGGCTGGCAAATCACAACACTGGACCTCACCCATGTGATGAGATCCTGAGTGATAGATCAGTTTTCTTCATATGCTCATGGCACATATCCATCTCCAGTGATCCGCTCTTGTATATATGGATTCTCCTAATTTTCAATCTCTATGATAAAAAACAGACTTCTCACTTGGCAAAATTCATTTTGCCAAGTTCTAGTGAAATGTATGTAGTATGTAGGGACATGAACTATGATACATCATTCAGTATGTTGGAGCCCCTTCAATACGCTTTTTTTTTTCTTTTGTCATATTCTGTGTCTACAGAAAGTCATTCAGGTTTTAATACAAAGATAAAAAGAGAAGTTAGACAAAGATGAAAAGCAGAGGCTGGGAGATTTATCTTAGTGTAGAACGTAATTTAGGTCAGTTAAAAATGTGAAAATCAGCATGATTTCTCCCAGGCTGTATTTTTGCATTGCATACAGTGTCACAGGATTACTTTCCATGCAGTAAAAAATTACCCAGATTCAGAATTTCCAGCTGGACTCAGCACATGATCAGTGTTTCTCTGGATATTTTTTTTCCAGGCCTTTTGGTTGGAAGAAACACTTCTCCACTGTCTTGCTTCTTTGACAGTGCCATGAGATTGTCACCGATACAGAGTAAAGGCTCAATCATTGGCAGGAAGTTGTCTTTGCTCAGATTACAGGCAATGGTAGACTGGAAGGCTTCAAACACAGAGCTATATTGTCAGTTCGGTGGAAGTAGGTTGAGCAAGAAAATCCCCAGTGTACTGAGATGAGGACATGTCCTTGAATGTGTAAGATAAGTAATGTCAAGTGCCAGGAAAGGAAGTAGTTGTATGGCCAAATCTTTGTAGCAGGAGCATGTGTCATGAATGAAATATCAAGAAGGTAACTAGAAAGTAAAATGAATCTTGGTATACTTGGCAGTTTTGTATTAAAGAAAACTCAAAAAGATATAATACCGCCTTTTAGTTCTTTTCTGCTTATTTCCTGTAATAGATATTCAAGGGTTTTCTACCTGAGATTGCCTTCAACCGATGGGTATAAGCTAGAGAAAGTTGCTTTACTTAATGTGTCATTGAAGGATTTCATGGCCAGAATAACTGGGTTGCTGTGAGTTTTCCAGGCTGTATGGCCATGTTCCACAAGCATTCTCTTCTGACATTTTGCCTACATCTGTAGCAGGCATCCTCAGACATTGTGAGGTCTGTTGAGAGCACTTGATGAACCAAGGACACAGCATATAATTTGAGAACACAGAAATGCTGGACCACTCTAGCAACCACCATGTCAGACTACACAGAGAAGCCATTGAAATCCACAAGCACGTGGACAATTTCAACAGAAAGGAGGAAACTATGGCCTTGTTTAATCACACCTACCCTGCTTGTTGGGGGATTCTGGGACTTGTACACCAAACATAACTTCTGCAAACTCAAGCTGTAAACCAACAGTTTTAAAATGGCAAATGTGTTATACACATAGCTTAGGAAGAACTAAGATGGTCTAAAACTTTGGTACTCCAGGTGTTTTGGACTTCAACTCCCAGAAATCCCAGCTAACTTACCAGCTGTTAGGAATTGTGGGAAGCCTAAAACACCTGGAGGAATCACTGGTCTAAAAGAAGGGAAGACAATGTTCTGAGCAAAGTTGGAAAAGTATGTTTTTGAGCTGGAAAAGTATGCTTCATGGTGGTGACATCAGATGGTAATATGTGAGGGTGGGTGATAGATACATAGCATTGACAAGTAACATGATATTAGGGGTGCAGTTCAGATACATAGCATTGACAAGAAAAATGCATGAGGTGAAATATATACACACTTCTACATATATATTTATTTATGTACCTCCCATCTTGCTATAAACTTGGAAAAAAACTATCCAAACGTCTTTACATTTTGAAAATAGATGATTCTTTGTAATAACTGGACTACAGTATTCATCTGTGGAGGTCATGAAAAGAATGGATTTCTAGTTCCCCATCCCACTGTTGGATTTTTAAAAATTAAACAATTTGCTGTCCTTCATGCTGCATTTGCAAGTATGAAATTCTTATTCTGCAGAAAAATGAGAAGAGGGAGAGGCCCAGAAAGAATTAAGTGCAATTTCCCTTGAACTTCTTAGCATATAAATCCCTGACATCTTTCTACAAAAGCAATGGTTAATTTTGATAATATTTATTGGTGTGTGCCAAACAAATGTCTAACAATGCAGCTTCAAACAGGTCTGCTGGGAAGTAACACTCATTCCTTTCAATGAATCTTATTCCCATGTAAATATATTTTGGTATGACTATATTAAAAATGCAGTCCAAAATGCCTTCACTTGAACTACTCTCAATTGAATTTAATGGAATTTATTCCTGAGTTCTGCTCCTAATCTAACCATGTGAGCTATCTTTTTTTTTATTCTACCTGCATTTTATAGAAACCTGTTAGCTTGTTTGTAATGCCTAATTTTCTCATTCAAGATGGAAGAACACTTTCATCAAATATCCATCTAGATGTTACCGAACCACCTGCCCAGGTAAGACCAGTTCCTCAAAAACCTTGGTTATTCGTTTAAATAAAAATAATTGACTAAACTAAGCTGATGCATACATTAGCAACTATGACTGGCACCTTTCTGGTTATTCCTAGAAGGAGCAAGTTTATATTCAATCAGTTATTGAATGATGAGTCAACACAGAGGGAAATGCAGTAGAGTCTCACTTATTCAACCTTTGCTTATCCAATGTTCTGTTTTATCCAACGCAGTCTGCCTCCCACCTGAATCCACAGTCGTTTCAATACATTGTGATGTTTTGGTGTGAAATTTGTAAATACAGTAATTGCTACATAACATTCCTATGTATTGAACTGCTTTTTCTGTCTATTTGTTGTAAAACACCATGTTTTGAAACTCAATTTGTAAAATCATAACATAATTTGATGTTTAATAGGCTTTTCCTTAATCCCTCCTTATTATCCAACATTTTTGCTCATTCAACTTTCTGCCAGCTCATTTATGTTTGATAAGTAAGACTCTAGTGTATAATGATTCATTGGGTCTATTCAAGTTAGGACAAACAACAGGATTTAAGACATTGTGATCGAGTGCATTCCTTCATCAGTGTAGAGTTTCACACTGGCAGAAAATGGATCAGTTTTGTCCCCCTTCTTTTCCAAACATCTTCCCCATTTCTCTGGTGAACTGTGAAAACTATTTTGTTCTTCCGTTCTGCTAGGAGGATCTCCATCAATGGAAATAATCCCTTCATCTAAAGCAGTTATTACCCTCCTTCCATCTTCCAGTTGTTTTGGACTTCAGTTCCCAGGATCCCCAACAGGTGGGGCTTCTGGGTGCTGAAGTCCCCAAACCTGGAGGACCAAAGGTTAGGAATCACGAATCTAGAGGATTAGTCTGTTAGAATGAAGAAAAAATTGAATATATAGAAAGAGTTCTGAATGAAATCTAGATTTTTCACTAATTTTAAATGAATTTCTGAAAGAAAAGTAGGCTGTATGTTTCTCTTTTGTGTTGCTTTAATAAAAGAAGGAATTTTGATTTTAGGTAAGTTTTTTTCTGATATGTTCATTTTTATTTCAAAGATTATTCTTAACAAATTTCTCATCATATTAACTACATTAAAGACAAAACATCTGATCATTTGCTAGCATTCTGTATTTGTTTTTTGCTTTTCTTTATTTTTTTGTCTCCCACACACTATTTTTTGGATGATTAAAAATGAGAGGTTGCAACCTCTAACTAATGCAGCCCATTTTTACTTTTTGGTTTGTTATAAAACCAATTAACGCTTTTTAACTGAACTGTTTATGTAAGTCCAGGATGCCTTCTTAGGCTCTTTCCACACTACCCCTATATAGTAGGATCTGATCTTCTTATCCCAGATTATCTAGCAGTGGAGAGTCATATAATCATGTTTAAATCAGACAATTTGGGGTCAGATCCTTGGATATAGGGCAGTGTAGAAGGGCCTTAATGTTATCCCCTCTATTGAGGCATGAGTTTAGATGTATTTATACGGGTAGGAAGATGAGGAAGGATTATAGATGGAGGCTATTCATTTAATTTTATCACTCTACAAAACATGAATATAACTGAATAACACTGATTACAATAATTAAAAACATCATAGCTTCCTTGTTTCATTGGTATTTACTCAGTCTGTACATATGTGGCTTCAGTCCTTAATCCATTTTCTACATTTTTCTCGTAGTCTACATCTGAGTAGCTTGGACCACTGCAGATAAACCTGCCTCACTCCCTCTACATTTACTTTCACAACTTTAATGTGTTCCAGAGTTTATTCTTCTTATCAAAGTAGAAAGGAATGCTGTTGCTAGGATCAAAACCGGAACATGGTGATTAAATACTCTGATTCAACATAGAATGAAATGTGGTCAGCTTTTCTGTGGGCTCAGCTTTGCCTGTAACTGAAATCACTGTGGATGTGAGTGTTGATGCCAAATTAAATTCCACCCTCCCTGATTCTTTCCCTTGATTTTTCAGATCCTTGCAGTTCCCTTCCTTGCCAGAATGGAGGCACGTGCATCCAACAGGGTTTAGAAGGATACCACTGTGTCTGCCCAGCTGGATTTGAAGGAGATGTTAATTGTGGTATGTTGATTACTGTTAGGCACAAGTGCTTTCATTTTTAAAGCATTGGTAGCATCAAACAATTCCCAGAAGGCATTATCATAATACTGTTTGTTCAGGAATAGAAGACAGCAGAAATGGATAGCACTTCAGAAGCTTGATTAACAACCAACCAACTCAATCACTCTATGCCAGTGGTTCCCAACCTCTTTTTGACCAGGGACCACTTGACTAGAGATCACTTTGACCAGGGACCACTTTGTCCAGGGACCACTTGACCAGGGACTATTTGACCAGGGAAGTGAATGTTTTATTCAACTAAATTCCAGTACTACAAGGGCAGCAAAACAATGATACAAAAAATGCAGGTATAAACATTTGTGAAAGACTCATAGTATAAATAAAACCTACAAAAAATGAGAAATTAGAAAGAGGGCATTTCTGTATTCCATGACTTTGGGATGGGGGTGGTTGGTTAAAAATGGGTTTATATAATTTCTCATGTTTTCTAGGTTTTATTTATTCTATCCATCTTTCACAAATGTTTATTGCTGCAAATTTTCAGTGCATCATTGTTTTACTGCCCTTGTAGTACTGAAATTTAGTTAAATAAAACATTAACTTACGTAACCAGGGACCACTCTCCAACATTAGTACCGGAAGGGTTATGAATCAGTTTTTGGTTAACTTTAGATTTGGTTTGGGGTGCTGATTCAGAAAATTGAACATCAGCTCTGGTTTCAGATACAGAACATATGCCTTGGTCAGCGACAGGGAAAGAGTGGCAGGCAATGTGAAAGGGTGGAAATTAAATAAATAAATAAATGAAGAGGAAAGGGGCTCGTGGACTAGATTGTTGTCCTCATGTACCACTGGTGGTCTGCGGCCCACAGCTTAAGAACCGCTGCTCTATGCTATGCAAAGTTATGTGTACCATAAGACTACAGCTGTCATGGCATGAAGTGGGACATTGAGTAGGAGTTCCTTCCTATTCAATAGATGAAGCTCTAAAGATTCCTACGAGTTATACCTCATCTGCACATCATGTTTTGTTTTAAATCAGCATATATTATTACAAAAATGCAAAATAAGTCAAAAGTTGGACCAGTAAAACAACAATAAAGCAATAAATAGTAAAATAATTCATTATGATTGCTGAATCTAACTAGGGTTAACCTATAGTGATGTCCATCAGCGACTGCGTAGCCTACCTTTTAAGCTTCTTCTGTTTTTATCTGATTTTCTACATCATTTCTTTACTTTTTAAAATTCCAGCACCCAAACTGAGTCTTGAATGCAGTGTGGACCTTCTTTTTCTAGTAGACAGTTCTTCCAGCACCACTCTTGAAGGATTCTTACGCTACAAAGCTTTCCTGAAAAGATTTCTCCAAACAGTGTGGAGTGCAGAGACTTCAGGGAATGTGGGTGTGGCTCAATATAGCGATGATGTTGAGATGACTGCCCAAGTTGGGGACTACAAAGACGTGCTCAGTCTGGTAAAAGTCATTGATTCCATGCAGTTCAATGGGGGGAGCACCTTGACTGGCAAAGCTTTGCGGTATATTACGCATAATGGCTTTCAGAGTGCGCCAATTTTTGCTGATGTCCCTGATGACCTCCCACGTGTTATCATCTTGCTGACAGATGGAAATGCTCAGGATTCAGTGGTGGAGGCAGCTAAATATAGCAGAAGCCAAGATGTCTTCCTTATTGGAGTGGGCAGTGAATTTTTGAGAGCTGAGCTGGAGGAAATTACAGGGAATTCAAAGCGGACAATTATCTACTCAACACCACAAGATCTATTCAACAAGATTGCTGAGTTACAGAGAAAAATCTGCAGCATAGAGAGCCAAGGTAAGTGTTCTTGGAAGGATGCCAGACTAATTGATATTTTAATGGTTCCTATTGATTGGTAAGACAATTTTTGCTTGCCGTCGCCAGTTGTGTATTTTGATACATATTTGAAAATGTGACAAGGAATATAGGAGCAGAGTCATCATTTTTCAGTGAAGTTCCTCAAGACCAATTGCCTGAAACTATTGTAGATTTGATCTCAACTATTCTTCAAAAGTACTCGAGAAGCTGATCAGGAGGGAACAGAATATGTGTACCTCCTGATACATTATAATTCTCCCAAATTTCAGTTTTTGTTCTTTCAAGTGGAAAAATGCATTTGGTGGCTTTTTTTAGAGATGAAATAGTGTTTGTTTCATTTAAATTCTAACCGCCTTAATGCGACATATACTTTCTCTCCACTTTCAAATTTTATTCTGTCAAAAACTCTGTGAGATAGACTAAATTGCGGAATGTCCAAAGGACATCTGTTAAACTCTATTATCTTCTCTTGGTGTATTTTTAAGATGCTGACCACATATTCAACTAAACATTCATGAAAACCTATTGCCTATTTTTTCTTTCTTTTCAGATTGTCCATCTCAACCAGTGGATTTGGTGTTTGCTTTGGATTCTTCAGGTTCAGTTGGAAGGGACAGCTTTGCGCATTTGAAAACTTTCATCAGCAGTCTGTCGTCCAAGTTTGACATCAATCGAGATGTGACACAGATAGGACTTGTTGTCTTCGGCAAAAGGCCTCAAACCATATTTGAGCTGGACACACATGTTACTAGTTCAAATCTCCACAAAGCCATCAGTCAAGCTCCCTTTGTGGGTGGCTCTGTCTCAGTTGGCAGCTCCTTGCTGCATATTTATGATAATGTCATGACTGTCCAAAAAGGAGCAAGACCTGGTGTGAAGAAGATTGTAGTGGTGATTACAAGTGGGACTGGAGTGGATGATGCCATAATCCCTGCTCAACAGCTTCGTAATAACGACATATCACTAGTTGTTGTTGGAATTGGACATGTCCCAACTGGCTCATTACTGAAGATTGCTGGTTCTCATAATAATCTGTTAAGGATTTCTTCATACAAAGATCTAAAATATAATGAAGGGCTTATACTTGAAAAGATATGTGATGGTAAGAGGACTATTTTGACTTTCTGATTACATTTTGTACTTAGTAATGACTGTAAAAGTGTCTTTCTTGGAGAATGTCTCTCTGTTCTTACTACTTCTATCATAATTATCAACTCATCTCACAAAATCCTGGTTAAAAGAATATCACAAAATGCAAAGTTACAAGAAAGCAAATGCATGGTTAAAAACATATCCAGTTAAGCACTAAATCTATGAGCTTGTCAAAAATAGAATAATGTGAGGTGATATGCATTGATATTAGGCTTGAGCATGGATCCATTTTTATTTTCCTTTATTTTTTGATTATTTTTATTTAGTGGGACTGACTAGGAGTTGGGGATGTGCGGGACAGATGGGTGGTGTGTGTGCATGCATTTGGGGGCTTGGGAGGGTCACCCTTTTAGTTTTTTCTCCTTCCCCTCCTCGCCTTCAAATACTTCTAAAAGATGATAATGATAATAATAATAATAATAATAATAATAATAAGTCCCAGTAAGCAACTTGAGAAACTGCAAGTTGCTTCTGGTGTGAGAGAATTGGCCGTCTGCAAGGACATTGCCCAGGGGACGCCAGAATGTTTTGATGTTTTATCATCCTTTGTGGGAGGCTTCTCTCATGTCCTCGCATGGGAAGCCGGAGCTGACAGAGGGAGCACACCCGCACTCTCCCTGTGACCTGTCAGTCTTCAGTCCTGCTGGCACAAGGGTTTAATTCCAAGCAAAAATAAAACACTCAATCTCTGAAAACTACTACCACCTATTTATCTCTCCTCTAGAGTAGAATGTGGAAACAACTTTAAGGAAGCATTAAACCAAAAGCAAAAAGGAGATTGAAGCTTGCAGTAGAGGAAAAAAGGGGGATTTTAAAAAAAAGGAATCCCAGGGAGGATAGTTCCAAGTCATCGCTCTTCCTTCCCCGGGCCTCCTTGAAATGCCTTGGAAAGCTGAGTGACATGCTGCATGAAAGTGCACACCTCCCTGCAGAGCCTCTCCTCTAGAGTACAAACAGCTTTAAAGAAGCATTAAAACCAGTCTCCTCTACAGACAGAAGGGAAAGTATTGCAGAAAGAGTGGTATCTTAACTATGATGTTTTAATCCAGGTCTTGATGAAGAATGTAAGGACAAACAATGCCTAAAATGATGGGAAGGGGAGCTTGGGAAGCCACCCCCCCCCCCCATAACAGGCTGGATAGGGTGCTTTCTTAATCCCGTTGCTGACACCCAGGCTCCCTTGAAGGAAAAAAGGAAAGGCTCCCAGAAAGGATGCTTTCTTAATCCTGTTGCTGACACACAGGCTGCCTTGAAGGAAAAAATAAAAAGGAAAGGGTCCCAGTAACAGAAAGAGGTGCATCGTAAATTCCCAGTTGCTGCCAATGGGCCGGATCTAGCCGTATTTTTCGGCTACAGACCAAAAACGGCTATCCAGCTATCCACCCATTTTCGGGAGGTACGTGAAAACAGATACGGAGATCTATCGATATTCAACCAGCAGAAAAGGATCAAAGTTTAGCCAAAATGCACAAGCCTAATTGATATACATATACCTTTGATATGTGTGTGTATGTGACTTCAGGTTCAACCAAATTGAACTTTTCCCCAACTCCCTGTTCACCTTCATCAATCTTTGGAAAGTTACACACATTTTAAAAGTTTACAAAGAGGTAGCTGTATTATTCTTTTGCAATATGATGTCTTGATTAACTTGCTTTTATTTTAGCATGTTTTCAAATATAATATTGATTAGTAGTAAGTTGTAGGAGTGGGTTAGATGATAATAGGATCTCAAAAGATGCCAATCATGTCTCTTGCCCTCAATTTTCAAAGAGCTGCATAAGATAATACAAGTCTTTCAGGTCTTTAGTATAGGTAGCATAGCGGCATGAAGGCAATAAATCTTCTTACTAAAGGTCGGTTCAAAATTTACTTTTGTTATATGCACAGAAGTGAAGACTCTTGTATGTAGTATGTTGTAATATATGTAGTGTGTCAGGGAGCCACTGCATTTGCTTCTACCTCTGCTAATGGATTGCAATTTGGAAACATAATTCAGTTCAGCTGTTTCAAATTTCTCTTTCCAAGTCTGAGATCAAAAGGAATCACAAATAGTTTGTTCTGATATGCTTTTCATCCAAGATTATCAACATATTCCTAATTGTTTTTAATAATAGCTATACTTCCGAGGGTCAGCATATTTGTTTTACAAAGCAGAGCTTATGGTAGGAAAATGTTTGTGCCCTTTAAGCAGCCGAAGCTTAACCTTTCTTAAATGGCCAGGGATATAATTTGCTGCCAAAACTTGTGTGGGAGAGAAAGGAATGTGATGATGCAAGTAGCAAACCTTAAAACGGGGGCTATAACTGTAATTTGAGTAGTAGGCTAGAGATTAAGCCTGGAGCCATACAGTTGTAACTTACCTGCTTCTGTGTTTTTTATGGCACTACTACGTGCTGTTTTGTAAGCTGCTCCAAGGGATGGTGATGGGATGGTGGCGGGATCCAAATACAGTTGTTGTTGTTGTTGCTGTTGTTAGTCCACTGGTAAAAAGTAATTTTTCACTGTGGATTTCTGTTGACAGAATGCCACCTGGAAACTGGGGCCAAAGAGAGCTATGTCCAAACTTAAGAGGAGAGGCTGGGGAAGCCTGGGGCTGCATTCAAGTGGTTGGCTTAATACTTCTATTGTCATAAACTTTGGAGATGGACAGGATAGACATAACAAACACTGAAAAGCCAATTAATTGTGGATGGCTTATAATTCAAGACCAAGATAGAACTCCAGGAGATTCAGATTAGATCCCACGACATGAGACACTCTAGTTTGCTATAAAGATTGCACCACAGAGTATGATCTTTTGATTTATCCCACAAGTAAGGTAGTACCTGCAGCATTAATATCTGTGAGATGTTGCTCTGAAAGTTCTCCTTCTCTGAAAGTCAACAGGCTCTGCTATGATTTCTGTCTTTTCCAGAGTCTCAGCAACTCGTGAACCTCTGCAGACCCAACCCTTGCATGCATGGTGGAACATGTGTTCCTGGGAATGGCAGCTACCGCTGTCAATGCCAAGGATGGGAAGGACCACATTGTGAAAACAGTAAGGCTCATTGCAAAACATTTCTGTTCAATTTTAGGTGTCTAACTCACAAACCTTTTGTTTTTAGACAAACTGTGCCAAGAAAATCCCACTCTAGGTTTGTCTTAACGCTGCCATAAATCAGAAATGACTGACATATATGGTAACAGCCAATATACATCTTACAATATTTTTCCCTAATGTTAATTAATTTATTTATTTAGACCATTTCTACCCCGCCCTTCTCACCCCCGAGGGGGGACTCAGGGCGGCTAACACAGGCAACTATTCAATGCCAACAATATCAAAACAACAATATAAAACAGCAGTATAAAATCCATTACATAACAATTAAGCAATGATATTAATTAAAATTACATAACCACATAGAACAGATCATATAATCACAGGTCATAAAGCCATTTCCAATTTTCAAACAATCCTATTGTCCGAGTTCAGTGCCTAAAGTGCTGTTGTGCCCACTAGCCAAAGGCCTGGCTCCAAAACCACATCTTTAGTTTTTTCCTAAAAGGAAGGAGGGAGGACGCTGATCTAATCCCACTGGGGAGCGAATTCTACAAGCGGGGGGTCACCACCGAGAAGGCCCTGTCCCTCGTCCCCACCAGATGCGTTTGAGACGCTGGTGGGACTGAGAGCAGGGCCTCCCCAGTAGACCTTACATTACGAGGTGGAACATAGAGAGAGATACGTTAGGATAAGTAAGCTGGGCCAGAGCCATATATTAATGTTATTAACATTGTTATTAACATTGTAATGGGAATAGACGTATCAGCGAAATGAAAATAATGCATTCCTAAAGGATTTTTTTAGAACTATCCTGAATATGACTAGCTAATACTCAAAGAGTTGACAGTGTGCAGCTATTTTTGTTTTCAGGCTCTGCAAGATATTAGTATAGTGAGGACTTTAAAATGTAGTTAAGTAGTTGTTATTTTATAGTTTTATTTTTTCTATGTTTCATTAACAAGAACAAATATTCACGGCTTTGATAAGCATCTTAAATAAAGAAATACATATACAACCAATTCATACTGTGGGACTGGGTACCAGGTAATGTAATCATAAAAAGGTAAAGGTTTTCCCTTTGACATTAAGTCCAGTTGTGTCTGACTCTGGGAGGTGGTGCTCATCTCCATTTCTAAGCTGAAGAGCTGGCATTGTCCGTAGACACCTTCAAGGTCACGTGACCAGCATGACTGCATGGAGTGCCATTACCTTCCTGCTGGAGTGGTACCTATTGATCTACTCACATTTGCATGTTTTCGAACTGCTAAGTTGGCAGGAGCAGGGCTCACCGCGCTCTCTGGATTCGAATTGCTGACCTTTCTGTCACCAAGTTCAGTAGCTCAACAATTTAACCCACTAAATCACTAAGTGTAATCATATCTCACTTTAAATGTTGTAAAAATGAAAACCCTCATTTAAAATAAAAAAACTTATTGATCAGAATATAACACTAAATTATGATTATGGTGATGATGACAATGACAATGATTATTGTTGTAATTGTTACAGGAATTCAGAGGGGACACACTTCACATTTACAGAAACATCCAGTGATAATCCATGATCTGCAAAACCAACATGGATGGCAGCAGCAGCACAGAACTCAGCAGCGGTCAAAAAGACAGATGCAGCAGATTTAGTGGGGCATTAGAAATACTGTGATCTTCAGCCAATGAAAAGTCTCTCGCAAAATAACTGAAACACAGGCAATATTTGCAAGCTATAATGCTATTTCAGAGCATGAGACATTTGCACAGAACCAGTTCCTGGTAAACCAAACGAGGTTGCTAACATCTGCTATATTTTATATTAAATATTTATTATTAATATGCAGACACTAAGATGCTACACAATAGATTCCTTAGTGCTGAAGATTTTGTATTTTTTAAATTCCATGGGATATTCAAGACAATTGTACATTTTATAACCAGATCAAAACGCTAAAAAAAACCTAAGGTTAACTTCATATTATTATTTTCCCCAACATCCTAAAATAGTTTAAAATTCTAGGGGTGCATTACTTATCTCAATTTGGCTGTTAAAAAAAACATATTTTTTCTTGATGCCTTTGTTTTTAGGCCTGTTCCTGAGGTCATTTGGGGTGCAGATTCAGAAAACTGCAGTGGATAAACTACATCATCTCTAGATTATTAAATATGATTTTCTGTGGATGAGCAGATGGCATATGTTCTGTATCAGAAACTAGAGCTGATGTGGTCCAGCCAATGCAATTTTCTGTATCAGAACCCCAAATAACAAAACCAAATCTAAAGTTGACCAAAAACTGATTCGTAACCCTTTTGGTACTAATCTTGGAGAACGGTCCCTGGTCAAAGTGGTCCATGGTAAAAAAAAAAAAAGTTGGGAACCACTACCCTAAAGGCACCAGATCCCATCTGATCTTGGAAACTAAGGAACATCAGCTCTGGTAAGTACTTTGGTGAAAGGCCACAAATGAAAACCAGGTGCAGTCAGATGTACTTCACAGAAGGAAGTGGTAAAACTACCTCTGAGTATTCCTTGCCTGAGAAAACCCTTTGAAATCCACATAGTTGTCATAAGTCTGCAAGTGACTTGAAGGCATATACATATATAGCTTGGAAAACAAATAATTATTTCAGTTTTGGGGGATACCAAAAATGCCCCTCATGCCCTCTGGGTGACTGGAAGGACCATTTCACATCATTTTAGTCCTCCAAAGTTGTTTCAGCACCAAGAAGTCAATTTATAGGTGACCCCAAATTTGAAAAAGTCTTCTACTTGACCTAAAACAACTCAGGATGTTCTCAGAATAATTTTGCTGCTGACCATTTAGAGTTCTTCAGCAGTACTTCTAACTCCAAACAGGGTGGGAACTGTATGGCTGTCTAGGTGATGTTGGACTCCAGCTCCCAGCATTCCTTGTGAATTTGTGTTGATGAGGGTTGGGAGCTGTATCTTTTTACAACGAAACAGGCATTTCTGAGCATGCTTTGATTTCTTTTCTTCCCCCATCCTCTCTGTATGTTAAAACACACAGGGAGCTTGAGGTGTTGAACAAGGGAACCTCTCTTGACTTTGCCTTCAGAGATCTGGAACTGTGGTTTAGTCTATGTGTAACCATACCCCCCCCCCTTTTTTTTTTTTTTTTTTTTTGCTAACTTGGCTTCCCAGAAATAACAGAGCAAATTCACTTGTTCCCTATTATGTGTGTGAGAGAATAGAGGAGATATTTTGTACTGTATAAAAACATTTCTAAATTGTGCCTGACCGATAATGTTTTATTGCTTTGAAGCACTGCATCAGCAACATAGCATATAACGTCTAAAGAATCCAATAAATGCTTTGCTTTATGTACCAGCTCCATTTTTGTTACCAAATCCTACTGTGGTAAAGTAATATGAAAGATGCTGAATGAATCATGATAACCCAAGGAATGATGATGAGATTGAGATAAAGCTGGTTGATCTAATTGGTCAAACAGTGGAGGCTGCTTAGTTCTGTTTCTTATATCAGCACAGATTTTATAGCTGTTCCTTCTGGGTCTGGATGGAACAATGCTGTCATCCCTGCCAAGTAATGTTATGTCAGATTCACTTACAATATCGATGCGGGGGCATGAAAGATATTTATAGTCCATAGTAGTTTTCAGCTCTATTCAGTATATTGAGAAAACAAATTCAGACTCTACTTGGTTGAAACCTAGGGCAGATCTACCATTAGAACTTGCAATGTGGTGTCCTTAGATGGCAGATGGTGGGAAGAGGCAGCTGGGGGTGGGGGAATGGGGAGAGAGATGGTGCTTTTATGTACAGTGGAGGATACGTCTTATTGCAAGTCCTGAACAAAGATTTAATAGGCAGCAGGGGAGAAAGATGCTACTTTCTCCTGTGATTCAGGCAGCAAAATGTCTAGAGTCAACTCTAACAAAGTTTCTGATAGGCTGATAAAGCTAAAAGAAGTTACAGTGTTAAGCAGCATGCATGTTGTGAAAAACAGTGTTGTACCCTACATCCAAGGTAAATCCAAACACATTGAAATCTAACCACCCCTTTTGAAAAGGGAAGGAAAATGGCTATGTTTGTGCACCAAAATGTTTGCATCTCTGTTATGTATCCTGATGCAAAGAAAGTTATTTCAAGGGACAAGATGACACTCTTCAGATTACATAGCACATGGTATTTAGACAGTGGTTGGCTGAAAACATTGTAACCTAATTTTGTCATTGGTAATCTCAATCATGGAGCGCCAGTATGGTGTAGTGGACCATAAGTTTGGAAAGCAGAACTCAAATCGTTGTTTGGCCATGGAAACCCACTGGGTGACCTTTGGCAAGCCAGATCCTCACAGCCTCAGAGGAAGGAAAAGGCAACAAATCTTGGCAGAAAAACTCCACAATTAGGGTTATTCTGTATTGGAAACAACTTGAAAGCACAGAACAAGAACAACCTAAATGCCCTAGAGGCAGATCTTGTCTGATCTTGTAAGCTAAGTAGGATCAGCCCTTACCTAAACTATTCCTGGAGGTCACCGTAAGTCGAAAGGTGACTTTTAAGTATCATTACAGCAGTTGTATCTTACCTGGATTCAAGTCTACCTTATAAGGACAAATGAAACCCTCCCACACATGCAAAGCTGTTGTTGAGCTCCGTTCAGTATGATGTACCAATTTATATATTTTTATTGTATTGAAACTTATTGAGAGACATCTTGAATGTGGCATATTGAAGTAGAAAAGATGATGAAATAGTTGAAATAGGAGCTTCCAGCCGTACTGATATGCAGATTTCCTTACACATCTGCTTGTGTTTTGTTTTTGTTTTTTTGCAATGGTGTAATATCCATATTCAGTTCATAGTTGTGTAGGTAGAGTTCTGCAAGTATAATATTGCACATGCAATTCTGCTTTGCTGGATGGTGTGCAGCTATTTTGTAGGCACCTCCAATGTGCCACTTGATTGCCTGGGATTGCAGAAACAGCAAGCGTGTTCCCAGATACACAGTTGATTTGACAATATCCATATGCAGATGAAGAGTGAGTTAATACAATATTAAAACTAGCAAAAGCTTGTGTCACCATCTGCCCCCCTCCCCCACCCCTCAGAAATGTGGAATACTTCAGAATACAAATATTGTTGGTGGCTCATGAGATACATGGGATGAATAATCTTGTGGACCAAAAAAGAGCCATGATTTAAGTATGTAGAGAGCCGAAGAAAGAGATGCTTATATCCTGGCCAGTACATGTGAAATGCTACACATGAGTGCTCTCTAGTGGACAGAAGAGTATGATTTTTTATTCTTTCAAAAATCCATATATTTATTTATTTATTTATTTATTTATTTGATGCACTTATTAACCGCCATTCTCAGCCCTTACGGGCGACTCATGGCGGTGTACAGTACACATAAAAAGACAGTTACAAAGGACAGTATCAACAACATATAACTATACGACAAATACAAACTACATAAAAATCCGCTTCGTCTCTTAGTAGAATCATAGCCAGTCTCATCTTCCTTATACCATTCCAGTTCTCATTACCGTAATGTTGTTGCTTAGCACTTAATTAAATGCCCTCTCGAACAGCCAGGTCTTAAGGCTTTTTCGAAAGGACATGAGGGAGGGCGCCTGTCTGATGTGTGCCGGGAGAGTGTTCCACAGCCGGGGGGCCACCACCGAGAAGGCCCTCTCCCTCGTCCCCGCCAGCCGTGCCTGTGATGCAGGCGGGATCGAGAGAAGGGCCTCCCCAGACGATCTCAAGGTCCTCGTGGGCTCGTAGGCCAAGAGGCGGTCAGAAAGGTATTTTGGGCCGGAACCGTTTAGGGCTTTGTAGGCCAAGACCAGCACCTTGAATTGGGTCCGGTAGCAAATCGGCAGCCAGTGGAGCTGGGACAACAAGGGCGTTGTGTGCTCCCTGCTACCCGCTCCAGTTAGTAACATGGCTGCCGCACGCTGGACCAGCTGAAGCTTCCGGGCCGTCTTCAAGGGCAGCCCCACGTAGAGAGCGTTGCAGTAATCCAGGCGGGATGTGACAAGAGCGTGTACCACCGTGGCCAAGTCAGACTTCCCGAGATACGGGCGCAGCTGGCGCACGAGCCTAAGCTGTGCAAATGCTCCCCTGGTCACCGCTGAAACCTGGGGGTCCAGGCTCAACGATGAGTCCAGGGTCACACCCAAGCTGCGAACCTGCGCCTTCAAGGGGAGTGCGACCCCGTCCAGCACAGGCTGTAACCCTATATCCCGTTCGGCCTTGCGACTGACCAGGAGTACCTCTGTCTTGTCTGGATTTAGTTTCAGTTTGTTCGCCCTCATCCAGACCGTTACAGCGGCCAGGCACCGGTTCAGGACCTCGACAGCCTCCTTAGTAGCAGGTGGGAAGGAGTGACAGAGCTGGACATCATCTGCATACAGATGACACCGCACCCCGAAACTCCGGATGATCTCACCCAGCGGCTTCATGTAGATGTTAAACAGCATGGGGGACAGTATGGAACCCTGTGGCACCCCACAAGTCAACGGTTGTGGTGCAGAACAGGAGTCCCCCAATAACACCTTCTGGGTGCGGCCCTCCAGAAATGACCGGAGCCACTGCAAAGCAATGCCCCCAAGACCCATTTCCGCAAGGCGCCCCAGAAGGATACCGTGGTCGATGGTATCGAAGGCCGCTGAGAGGTCCAGGAGCACCAACAGGGACACACTCCCCCTGTCTAGCTCCCGGCGCAGATCATCCACTAAGGCGACCAAGACCGTCTCGGTACCACACCCCGGTCTGAAACCAGACTGTGCCGGATCCAGATAATCCGTGTCTCTCAAGAATACCTGGAGTTGTGAGGCCACCACGCTTTCCATGACTTTGCCCAAAAAGGGGAGATTGGAAACAGGCCGAAAGTTGTCCAATTTAGTGGGGTCCAGTGATGGCTTCTTCAACAGCGGCTTTATAATAGCCTGTTTTAGGCTCGCTGGAATCTTGCCTTCCCGAAGGGAGGCATTCACCACCACTGTTACCCACTCGGCCAATCCCCCTCTGGCCTCTCTCAGAAGCCAGGATGGGCAGGGGTCTAGGATGGACGTGGTGGGCCTCATTCCTCCAAGTATCTTGTCCACATCCTCGGGTTTCACAAACTGAAAAGAATCCAACAAAATAGGACAAGCAGGTGCTCTCGTTACATCCACAGAGTCTGCATCTAACGCGGCGTCCAGCCCAGAACGGATCAAGGCGACTTTGTCTGCGAAGAACCGAGCAAATGCTTCACAGCGCGCGACCGAATTGTCAGGGCTCCCACCTGCAGAGGCGGGAGTTAAAAGACCTCTGACAATCCGAAACAGCTCCGCCGGACGGTTCTTTGCAGACGCAATAGTGGCCGCAAAGAAAGTTTTCTTTGCGGTCTTTATTGCCGCGGCATATGCCCTAAGAAAGGACACAAACCGTGCTCGGTTTGACTCGCTCGGTTCCGAACGCCACACGCTCTCTAGTTCCCTCTTCCTTCGCTTCATAGCTGCCAGCTCCTCAGTAAACCAAGGGGCTGGTTTAGCTCGGCTACTTGAGAGGGGACGTTCCGGAGCAATCATGTCAATAGCCCTGGTCATCTCCCCATTCCAGAGAGCCACCAAGGCTTCGACATGGTCACCTACCGAGGTGGCGGGAAAATCCCCAAGAGCCGTCAGGAAGCCATTCGGATCCATCAGTCTCCTGGGGCGGACCATCTTAATGGGTCCTCCACCTTTGCAGAGGTTAGGGGGCGCAGTGAGCCTAAATCTGATCAGGAAGTGGTCGGTCCATGGCAACGGAGAGATGGACAACTCCTCCACACCGCCACCCTGTTCCCATCCCTGGCAGAAAACCAAATCCAATGTGTGTCCAGCACAGTGGGTGGGGCCAGATATTTGTTGGGACAGCCCCATGGTTGCCATGGCAGACATGAAGTCCTGAGCCGCGCCTGTGAGGGTCGTCTCGGCATGGACGTTGAAGTCTCCCAGCACAAGAAGCCATTGAGACTTCAATGCCAGGCTCGAGACCACCCCCGCTAGCTCAGGTAGGGAGACTGTAGTGCAGCGAGGTGGACGGTACACTACTAGAATCCCTATACTGTCCCGGTCACCCACCCTCAGGTAGACGCTTTCGAAATTTGCGGTCTGCGGGATGGGGCACCTGGTCAGATGGATGGAATCCCTATAGACCACTGCGACCCCGCCTCCCCGCCCTCCGGATCTAGGTTGGTGCTGCACGGAGAAACCCGGAGGACAAAGCTGGGTCAGATTTACTCCTCCAGCTTCATCCAACCAGGTCTCCGTGATGCACGCCAGATCTGCCCGTTCGTCCAGGATTAAGTCCTGGATCCAGGTCGTTTTTCCGTTGACAGATCTGGCGTTCAACAGCACCACCTTCAGACCGGAGGGTCCGCTCACCTGGTTACACCAATTTACCTTAGGAGACCGATTTGGAATTTTGATTATAGATAAATGGTCCGAATTTGGCCGAATTTGAGGTCTCCTTTTCCCGCATCTCCTCCTTCCCACCACGACCTCTATGGGGGCCCCTCGGCTAGTGGAACACCTCCCCTCCTCCATGCCGCTATTCCTGGCTAGGGTCTTAATCACATTTTCACCAGCTGTTTGGGATGTTGGCCAATTTTGCTGGCCTTCTTCATCCCCCCTCCTCCCCTCATTGTTTCCCACCGGCTCCAGCCCACTACCTCCCCTGCCCCTTCCACCAGATAATAGTAACAGAGACAGTAAGCATAGGAGGGTGGAGGACCACATGGATGGAAATGAACACTTCGGTAGATGAGGATACCGGAGGCAAGCGTTAGCCGCGAAATAGGATGGTCCTTGAATACTAGAGTCTTAAAGTGCAAAGTAAATTCCGCGGCTACCGAGTAATTCTTAAGGTGCAAGGTTTTTAAAGTGCAACAAGATATTAAAGTGCAACAGCCTCAACAGAAAAAATATTTGGCCCTCTATACTGCTGAAGTGCGGCAGGAGGAGTTGGGAGGGGTAAAGTGCAACAGTTGGTAAAGTGCAAACAGTTGGCTACGGAACAGGCGCCACTAAGCGCTATCTAGGAGGTCTTGCCACAGGAGAGAAAAAAAGTTTCTTTGCAGAGTATTAGATAATGCTAACAGTCCAATAGCATACCTTACAGGCACCAAATCCCTCTAATCTTGGAAGCTAAAAGCTAAGCAGGGTCAGTTCTTTGTTGGTACTTGGATGGAAGGCTGCCAATGAATACAAGGACATATTTCAAAGGAAGGAATTGGGTTTTCCTTGTTGGCCCTTATGAAATTATGGGATCATCATGTTGATGAGCAACATGAAGATACGCATACACATAACAGTCCTCCAGGTTTTAAAACTGAAAAGCTTGTCTGTATCTGGGTTTGGGAATTCAATGTCACTTGGTAAATACTGTGCAAAGGGATCTTGCAGTTCCTTAGAGACTAATTGAGAGAACAAAGTCGGTAGCATAAGATTTTGAAGACTTAAGTCTACTTTTTCAGAAAAAGTACACCTAGTTTACAAAAGCTCATGCCACCATTTTTCCTTCTCTCAGTTAATCTCTAAGGTACTACAAAATCGCTTTGCATACTGATATTACAGACTAACATTGCAATTGGTAAACACTGTGTGGTTGCTTCCTTGTTCTCAACTAGTTAACTGTCAGAAAAACACACAGATTTAAGATAGAACCAACATCATTATTTATTTTTGTATTTTAATTTTTTTACAAAACACCTCTAAAATAGCAACGGATTGGGAAGACACATATACAACAAAGGGAAAATTGTATTTTAGCCAGCTAAGCTGTAATAGTATTTTTGCACAGTTCCATGAATGAACCTTTTGGATTACCTGCTTTTGTATTGAATCTTTGTGTCTTGTCACCATTGGCTATAGTACTTTGGGGATGACACAGAACTGTATTACATAAGGTGGAGCAAAAGAGTCAGTTGCTACACCTCCAGTACTTTCCCCCTTGATGCTTTCCAGTTGTCAGGGCATCAAAAGTACCAAAGCTTTCTTGACTCTTCTATCTCCTCCCTGCTTAAACATTTCAATCTTAATCCCTGTGTAGCACCAGTAAATGACACAACAGAATACAGACATCACAAAATATGTTAGAATGATATTGAGCGCATATACAATGGTCAAGGAGTTTGCCTGTTTGAAGCAATACTTTAAGAACAAGTGTGGATATTGCACTGTGAAATCTTTTAAGACTGAGGTGAACTACCTGCTGCTCTACAAATGTGGTACAAGGCACTCCACTTCAAATGGGTTGGTGGTCTGTGAACTATTTGTGTATGTGTTCTTTCCACTTCTTTGAATACAGAACACTTGTTGAATTGATATATGCATAATTTGCAATTAACTTAGATAACCCTTTGCCTGCAAACTGGCAGCCTATTCTCACTCACTAAGAAGAAATCTCAGGATACGTGGTTTCACCTATAAAAGAGCAGAAGGTACATAAACCTGGAATTTGGGTCTGCATTTGACCCCTAAGCTTTCCAGAAGGCTCTAACCTGACATAATTCAGCCAAAGTTGAGCATTTCTAGGGCTCAAAGCCAATGTTTCCTCAATCTGGATCAGTTATTTTGGAGGTGAACTATTTTGAACAATAGCTCACCAAATCTCCTAGAATGCACATGTGAGCAAGCATATTAGTAGAAGGTTGTTAAAATGGTCATTCACACATGGGACAGCACAAATGTGAATGAAGAAGATGTAGCATTATTTGATGATCCAAAACTCTGGCATGCGGGGAAGGAGTCTGATAGAACCATCACTTAAATAACAGGAATGAGCCCATAGCATACAGTCACATTACACAAATGGCTATGTTCAGTTTATACAGTTAGTACTCCACATTAGTGGGTATGCTTTCTCGTGGATTTGTCTATCCATTAATTTGATTAATACGTTCTTCCTAGGAATCTCTATGTCATGGGTTAAACCCTTGTGCTGGCAGTATTACCGATGACAGGTCAGCGGTTGAGCTCCCTCTGTCAGCTCCAACTCCCAATGTGGGGTCATGAGAGAAGCCTCTCACAAAGATGGCAAAGAATCTGGGCAACCCCTGGGCAATGTCCTTGCAGACGGCCAATTCTCTCACACCAGAAGTGACTTGCAGTTTCTCAAGTTGCTCCTGACATTAAAAAGTGGAAATTGAACATAGAAATGCAGTAGAGGACCTGGAGATTCCTAGAGAACACTTCTCTAGCCATTGGTAGCTTATCCTGTAATGGAAGATGACTAACACTAGTGGCACTGGCACACCTAGAGATTCCTACAGAGGTGTGGTCTCAGTCCTCCGAAATAGTTATTTTCTTATTTGTCTTTTCTCTACTTTTTGGGGTGTGTGTGTGTGCCCCTAACCCCAGTGAATGTAGAGAGCCTACTGTATATATTCTGGATAAAACAGCATATTCCCCGTGGCTTTAATTGCTGAGAAGCTATTTCGTCACAGTGTACTTATTAGCTGGCGCACAGATATTAGACTTCCTGCAACAATGAACCAATATGAGTACTAATTTGTTGCATGGGAAAATGATTGGCAAGATCCTTGGTAAGTCTGATGGGTTGATCTGAATTTACATGATGGAGCACAATGTTAAAATGAAATACCTTGCCTTGAGAAATTATTCATATACAGACAAAATCAAATGTTAAATCCAACCTCTCAACAATTCTGGTGTAAAGCCATGCCTAATTTCTGTAATTTTTCTGAATAGAATTCATTCAAATCCTGTCTTTAATTATACTCTTGTTTGTAGGCAAAACAATGTTTAAAAACATTGAAAGGATTCTGTATTTTTAAAATAATATTTTGGTGATACCATTCCTGCTATGTTTTTTTTGCTTCTGAATTTAATTCCATACATATACAGCATACTCCTTATGCTGGTTGCTGTACAGGATACTAAAGGATGTATTATTGGCTGAAAAAAGGAAACCATTATATGGCTGTTATTGTGAAGCACTGCAAAATCAGTAAAGTGCATTGGTATCATTAGGAATCATATCATGAAAGACACTAAATAAAATGCTACCCCTTCTCTATGCCTCAAATCACCGTGAACTATGTGAACAAATATCAGTCACAGCAATTTAGGAATTAACTTATTGGCATTTTAAACAACCTTCTGGTTCAGTTCCACAAACTGAACCTCCATCCATGCATGGCTTTGGGGTTCACATCAATATTCAATATATTGTGAGCTGTTTCCTTGGATATAGAAGGATTCTTTATGATTGTGGGATGGTAAATGTCCATGACCTCAGTGTTCGGAATGCATCCCAGTCAGTTCCAATGCCCACAACTGGTTTATTATTTCTTACATAGAGAAGCGTACTTTGTACCAATATTAAATTCTGATCATACTCTATTTTGGTTAGGAATTATTTCTCACAAGATGGTTTTTATTTTACATACAACTAGAAAGCAGCCACTTTTTGGGTTGCTTGATGCCCTTGAGCTTCTCCCAAGTTTTCTCCACTGGTTATTAAAACTCTTATGCAAATTAAAAGTCTAACAAGGTGTCTTCAATTTACCTTGTCTTGACCCTATCTTTCAGACAACCACCTCTATGTAACATTAAACAACAAATCCTGGATTTCACAATGCTATAAACACCAAAAAGTTGAAATACACAAAAGCATTCATTATGTACAGCAACATATTTATGACAACAGTGGGATTAGAAGCAATGTTTCCACTTGTGTTAACTCTCTTTGCTGCTACACAGTGCAACTTTGCTAAAAAGGAGCAACATCCTTGTTCTAAAAAAAGGCCCTGTTTTGGCAAGCCGGGTCTTCTTCTACAACACAGCTAGAAAGCATCTGGCCGAAGTCCATGGTTTCTTCTAGATGGAGCAACACAGTATACTTCTTGCAATGCTTTGCCTTTTTTGGACCGTTTATCTACTGTCAATAGAATCCTGTAGTCCATGAATGGCCAACTCTAGTTATAAGTCCATTCTTGATGCTGTGAGACCCTAACTAGCACCCTTCTTCTCCCATTCCTGCAAAAAGAAAAGAAAAGAAAAGAAAATTTAAATTGAATTGTTTGTATTGGGGTTCCTAATCATGACTTACGCATTAAAAATACTCTCTATGCTAACTTTCCTCAGGCTCAATGTGAAGATAACATACCCATTATGGATACAGTTTGTTTGTTTGTTTACAGTATTTATATACTGCTTTTCTCACTCCTGTGGGGACTCAAATCCATTTACAAATAATAATAATAATAATAATAATAATAATAATAATAATAGTAGTAGTAGTACAATTCAATGCCTTACATACATAAACCAAATCATAAATTGAACAGCATATGACTAAGCAGAAAATACAATAGGACAAATTCACCATAAGATAATAAGACATTTAAACATAAAGTATAAAAATTAAAAACACCTAATAAAAACATTAAAATCACATGATCCAAACTCATAGACCAGGCCATTCCAGATGTCAATTACACATATTCCATACTTACTTCTTGTACTGTGTTACTCTGCTAATGAAAAGCTTGGTTCCACAACCATGTCTTTATTCTCTTTCTAAAGGCCAGGAGGGAGGGCAGTAATCTAATCTTACTGGGGAGAGAGTTACAGGTTGAGGAGCCACTACTGAGAAGGCCCTATCTCTCGTCCCCACCAACCACACTTACGAAGCAGTTGGGACCGAGAGCAGGGCCTCCCCAGCAGATCTTAACCTCTATAATGGTTCATAAAGGGAGATACGTTTGGACAGGTAAGCTGGACCAGAACTGTTTAGGGCTTTGTAGGCTAAAGCCAGCACTTTGAATTGTGCTCAGTAGCAGATTGGCAGCCAGTAGAGCTGGCATAACAGAGGGGTTGTGTACTTCATGTATGCCGCTCCAGTGAGAAACATGGTTGCTGCCTATTGGATCATTTGAAGCTTCCGAACAGTCTTCAAAGGCAACCCCACGCTGTAACAAGAGCGTGGACCAGTTCCCATACTTACCTTAGCCTTCTGTAAAACGGTTCCTTTCCCTGTGACCATGATAGACAGTGGCCGGTTCTTTAGTGCCATTGCTGAATTGACAGGTGAGCTTTCTGTACTATTCATAGGATTGGCAACTTTCATCTGTTTTTATAGAAAAAAGAATATTTGTGATCATATAAATAATAATAAAATACGTTGACAAGCATTTGAACTCAAAGAGGCCTCTGGTTTTAAATGCTTAAAGCAGAGCTTGAAAGGGTTAATTTCTTTTGGGTTGTCCCTGGTTGTGGGAGTTATAGCTTGAAGCAGAAGTTCCCTCAAGTTTTATTCTGCATCAATATGGAAGGATTAAAAGCTAATCTAAATAGAACTAGGTCAAATAGTGGTTTTAAGAGGAGTTTTGATTAATACTTTGAAGTGGCAGCACCTACACTGAGGAAGGAGAAGCAATTTCACAAATGTGCAAACGACATTTTTACTGCAGGCTCAGTGATTCAAGACACAGGAGAACAGTAATTGGATTTCTTGAGGTCTTTTTAAAAGCAGACAGCAATGGCTGGAAAACAGTAAACTGGCCAGATGAATCAGCTACAAAAATAAAAATCAGCTTTGGGGAAAGCAAAGAAGAAGGAGAGTTATATGCTCATACCGTGCTTTTAGCCCAGCAGGAGAGAAACCTGGATTCCAATACTGCTATTAACAGCTGCAAAGCAAGTTGATGTGTAATTTTATTTATGTATTGTCGAAGGCTTTAATGGCCAGAATCACTGGGTTGTTGTAGGTTTTTCAGGCTGTATGGCCATGTTCTAGAAGCATCCTCGCCTGCCATAGATGCAGATGAAACGTCAGGAGAGAATGCTTCTAGAACATGGCCATACAGCCCAAAAAACCTGCAACAACCCAATTTTATTTATTTGTCAGTTATACTTATTTTCTTCATATCCTTCAGAGTGGTTATGGCTCTGCTCAAAATCACCTAGTGAGTTTCAAGGCCCACTGGAGACTAGAAGGCAGCTCTCTCATGTTCTCATGTTCATAGACTAGCCTTCTAACCACTACACCACTCTGTGAGTCTTACATCATTACGGCACTGTGATTTCACTTAAATTATTATAGTTCTATCCTATAGAATGTTGGTTTTTATCATTGTTGGATAGTCTTTAGAATAATCAATCAGAGAGCTCTAGTGCCTCACAAAAGTGCCATAAGACATGCAGTGTGAAAGCATCCCACTCAGGTTTTGATTGGGAAAATGGTATTGGGTGAAAGGGCCAAAGATTTATTTGATTTGTGATAAATGTTGAGATAATTCATCCCCCTCTTCACAAGATGCACTCTGCTGATTTTTCTTTCTTTCTTAAAATACACGTTTATTGAATCCCTAGTCTCCTGTGTTGTCATAAGTGATCAAGAGAAGCTGGTTCCCTCCACTGAAAAAGGTTCCACCATTACAACCAATCAAAAGATCTGACCACATACTTTGGGACTTGAATTCTCAAGATGTGTGGTATCCACAGCTGTGCCAAGAGTAACTGGACCCGACTCGGCTTTCCTGAGATTTTCTTTTACTTCTACAAGGTTCAGCTCTAAGTCCACACGCTGGTCTTCTTTCCGTTTGCACTCCTCCTCTATTTCCTTCAGGTTTTGCTCCATTGTAGACAAAACACTCTTGTCTATTAAGGGAAACACGTGGATGTGAATAAATAGTAAGTGACAGGCATGTGCATATGTCTAGCCTCGTTCCCCACTCTTAAGGTAGGGGTAGGATATATGGAAAAGAAAAAAATAATTACATGATATCTCTTAGAACAGTGGTTTCCAAATGCTGGTCTTTTAGATGGGTTGGGTTTCTACTCCCGGAATTATAGACTGAAGTATTTGGATTTTGAAGTTCGAAATACTTGGAGAACTAAACCTTGGGTGCCACTGCCTTAGACTAACTTCTATTACAGTGTGCGCTCTCAAGGATCACAGTCCACTTTGTTCAATGTATGGAGGATAAATGTATGCATTCAGGTATCTATGAATAATGCACATAGCTGGAGATAGGAACAGATAAAGCTGGGTATAAAAGGTGCAATTATACTATTAACATTAGCAGTCAATGAAGGAGTTCCCGGTGGCACAATGGGTTAAATCCTTGTGCCAGCAGGATTGCTGACCAAAAGGTCAGCAGTTCAAATCCAGGGAGCGGGGTGAGCTCCTGTCTGTCAGATTTCTCATGTGGGGACATGAGAAAAGCCTCCCACAGGATGGTAAAACATCTGGGCATCCCCTGGGCAATGTTCTTGCAGATGGCCAATTCTCTCACACCAGAAGCAACTTGTGGTTTCTCAAGTCACTCCTGACACGAAAAAAGCGCAATCAATAAAACTCTTGATGACATGAACAAATTTCTCTTCTTCTGTCTTCAAAGTTTAAAGGAATTTGGTGAGGATCATGACTGGCAGCTTACAAGATAAATTTCTGGCATATTAGTCTTCATCTCACCAGATCTACTGGGGGAACATCATATGTAAGAATATAAGCTCTTATTGGCACTATGGGCCAACAAGCAGAAATGAAAGACATCCTGAGATATTTACCTGTGCAGTTTGTTAACAATTCTTTCAACTCCCTCTTGTCTTTCCGAAGTTGTGCCAGCTGAGAGCGGATTTCTTCTTTTTCCTTCTCTAGGCGATCTCGCTCTTCTGAGTATCTCTTCACTTCAGCCTCTGTCCTGTTCTTACCTAGTTTGGTTTCAACAGGAGCTACAGACAAAGACACAAAATTATACTGAGCTATGTCACCTGATTTAGCAAAACAGCAGAACGATAGTAATCTAGTCACATCATTAATTGGCAAAATGGTTATTTTTTTTACAGATGGTCAAACAGAAGACATTACTTGTAAGTCTTGATCCTCAAGCTCTTGGCGTGAAAAATATTGTTACAGTCAGTCAACTCACCTGGATTTACTACCTTGGGCCGGTCTCCTTTCTCTTTGGGCACAGACACAATTGTGGTGGCATTCTTCATCTCAAAGGCATTCTGTAGAAAGGCAATTTGCTGTTGTTGTGCCTGGATTTTGACTGTGGTTGTCCTCAGTGGTAGGAGCTCATCTACATCTGAAGGCTTCTGTTGGGATAACAGGACAAAAGAATGTAGTAGAGATTAAACAACACAGTGAAAATGACTGTCATTTAAGAGTGTGCAACAAGCAGAACATGGTCACCCTTTGGTTTACTTCCTGCCAGAAAAGTAAAATCACAGCATTTTCCCCTGGTGAATAAGGAGGATGGCGATTATGCAAATTCATTTTAAGAGAATCACATTTATTCTTATTTATTTGCCTCTAGGAAGCACAATTGTTCTTTAAAACAAGCGGTGGCCGGGCAGGGCGGGCGCTGAGAAATGGCGGAGTATCTGGCCTCCACACAATGAATTTGGCAATGAGGTAGAAATGGGGAGCAGCACTTTAGTTAATTGTGGAATGCAACTCCTGACTGATTTCCCCAGCAAACCGCTTTATTATGAAGCCAGACAACCTGTGCTTCTAATCCAGTATGGATAAAAATGGTCCTCCAGATGTTTTTGTCCTATGGGGCACCTATAGTTCCTCACCGCTTATTATTCTGGCTAGGGCTGATGGGAGTTTAAATTTTAAAACACTTGGAGGGTCACAGATGGTCACCTTAAACTAGTTGGTCTAACACTGTTTGCTCTGATTAGTAGTGTTTTTTTGTCAGTATGTTGGACAGAGTGTTTTTCTCATCTGTTAGTTCTTTTAAAACTAAATGCTATGCCTAGTAATAGAACCATGGCTATTCTAACATTCCTCCTAGAGTCAGCCTTCCTACAGCTAACTATACTTCCAGCAGTTATGAAAGCAGTTCATTAAAACTGCCAGGATATAAACCTTGGATTTTCTGCAGGCTATGTATGTATCCGACACAGAAATATACTTCTTCAGTATTTCAGCTTTCTTTCTGTGCAGTACCTGGTCTGTAGCTTCCACTGGTCGTCTATTCAACTCTCCTTCTTTATAGAGCGTGGATAAATCTTTGTCAGAATCAGTTGAATTCTTGTTGACAGATCTCTGAAGAGAAGGTGAGACTGAAGGAGTCAACTGACCATGTTTCCTCCCAGCAGAGTACACGAAAGACTGAACTGGTGTGAGGTCAAGGTAGACTCTATCCTGTTCCCCCTCAGATTTGATTTCATTCAGAGGCATTTCCTGATGAGAAATATTAAATGGATTATATTAGAATAATTCCAGGTCGATACAAATACAGCAAGAAAAAGGCCAGAAATTCAATAGTCCATAATATTATTGCATAATATTAATACTTGTTATATTAATTCTGCGAAAAACAATATAATCAGCATTCCAATTCAAATATTGTTTAATTATTACTCATAAATAAGTAAGGGTATGGACATGAAACAAAACACTGTGTGGTTTTGGTCATTTTATGATTAGGATCACTTTTGCTTTCCAGCAAGAAAAAAAACAACAAAATGGTGTCCACTGCAAGACCTCACCATTGTTGACTCTGGAACATCAACATCATCATAGAGTTCTTCTTGTTCCTCCTTTTCCTTTGGTAAGTTGTCAATGTATGTGTTGGGCTCAGAATACTTCCTCTGCATTAAGCTGGAAAAGGTGAAAGGAGAAATGCCATCAAAGACTGTATGGTAGACATATCCAAAGTCCAGTTCGGGGGCCAATTGCAGTCCCTGTTCAAATTTCCACTGGCCCTCTCTCTCCAGACCTCCCTCTCTCACTTCTTTCCTTTCTCCCTCCCTCCCTTGACTTTCTCCCTCCCTCCCTTTCATGACTTCCTTCCTCTCTTAATTCCTTCCTTCCTTCTTGAGGATCAGGTACTCAGAAAAGGCAGGCTCCACGGCAGGAGAGAAAGAGAGATGGAGGCTTTGTGCATCCCTTCACTCCAATTAAGCATCACCTTCTCAGGCAGCTCTGGTCTTGGGCATCCTGTCCCATTGGCCCCTTCTCTCCCCCCTCCCCCTCTACAAGTTTTTCTTTATTTCTTTGCAAAGGAAGGTATCTAAATTGCCCTGCTTTCTCCAGGCGCTCGCTGCTGCCTCTTCGGCTTCCTTCCCTTCCTTCTCTGCCCTACCTGCATCCCTTGTCACCGCCCCGCCAAAAAGGCTACCCTTTGCTGCAGATCCTCCCTTGAGAAGAAAAGGGGAGAACCAGGTGACAACTATAAGCCCCTCTGCCACAATCAAAGCCCTCCCAACAGATAGCCATGCTGCCTCTGCTGAAGAAGGAGACGCCATCAGACTCCATGGCAGGATATGCCACTGTCTGAAACTACTGGAAGGATACAACAACAATCCTATTTAACTTGACTCTCTCATCAGCCAAAAGCAGCCCCACACTTCCCACTGAAAGACTTTTACATTTACATTAAAATTGTTTTGCGTTTTATATATGGTATTGTACTTTCATGGATTTTTTTTGCACTACAAGTAAGAGATATGCAGTGGGCATAATGTGTTCATGTTTTTTTCAAACTATAGTCTGGCCCCCCAACAGGGCGAGGGACTGTGAATTGGCCCTCGGCTTAAAAAGTTTGGACACCCATGCTGTATGGGTTCAGACCACACTCCTAATATTCCAGTTGTTGCTTCCAACCCCTGTCTTCCTTCCACCATGTACAAAATGCAATTCTCACAAAGTGGCTATTTCAAATGAACACACCTTCCATAGTGGGTATTTTATATTTCAGAACAAACTCTTTTCTTGCTGTTTGTTTTTGCTAGCAATTATATCCCTGTCAAATTATGCTTCTACCCTTTCACCCACAAAGCAATTCCTTTTGCAGTGACAGGCACTAACAAAATCAGCCCAAAAGAAAATAAGTCTGGATGTCAAATCACCTTCCACTGTAACTTACAGTAATGAATTCTTTGCTGCACTGACAATGCAGGAAACCCTGTCGGCATCAACATAATCATAGGTAAGTTCTTCAGGGTCTGTTTTTGAGCCAGATTCTGATAAAAGGAGACCAAGCCAGTGGCCCATTTCTTCACAAGTCTTGGCCTGTAAAATAGCCAAAGAAAAACAATTATATGCCAAACTTAGCATAAAGTCATCCACTCTATTAGGATTCAAATAAATAATTATGGAAAAGAACAAGAGGGAGGAGACTTTCAATTTCCATCTCAACTACAGCTGCTCTTTCAGCTCAGAAATTTACTTTAAAAAAGAATTTATGACACACGGAAGGCATCCATAAGTGAGCAGTGGTAAGCTGATGTTCTGGAATTTAGAAAAAACATTTTGTTGTGTGCTAATAATAATTCAGAGTTTTGGAGCACAATACTCCTGACCTCACGATTGTGTTAAAATGCAATGTATGGATTGTTGATGTTGCAATCCCAGGCAACAGCAGGACTGAAGAGAAACAGCTGGAAAAGCTGGCACGATACAAGGATTTAAAGATAGAACTGCAAAGACTCTGGCACAAGCCAGTAAAGACGGTCCCAGTGGTGATCGGCACACTGAGTGCAGTGCCTAAAGACCTTGGTCTGCACTTAAACACAATCGGCAGTGACAAAATTACCATCTGTCAGCTGCAAAAGGCCACCTTACTGGGATCTGCACACACTATTCACCAATGCATCACACAGTCCTAGACATTTGGGAAGCGTCCAATGTGTGATCCAATACAACAGCCAGCATAGTGACCCTGTTTTCTGTGTACTAATCTTGTTATGTTTCTAATAATAATAATAATAATAATAATAATAATAATAATAATAATAATAATACTAATCATCATCATCATCATCATCATCTTAAACGCTTGGGAACTGTTCAACTTGTGATTTTGTGATACGAAATCCAGCATATATATCTCATTTGCTGTGTCATACTGTGTTTTTGTGTCAGTAAAATATAACAACAACAACAACAACAACAACAACAACAACATTATTTATATCCTACCACCATCTCCCAAAACGGACTCAGGATGGTTTACAAAAGCATGTAGTAGTGCAGTGGAATATACAAAATACACAAATACCGCACAAATACTGGATTTATTTTTTTCAGAAATTCCTTTAATTTTTTTCTTTTTTGCTGAGATATATTCAAAACTGAAATTCAATGAACTTTAAATGAATACTGCCGCTTTATTTCTGTTTTAGCCAGGAGAGGGCACCAACCTGACTTCCTAAAGCTGCTTCACTGGATAGGCATCAAATAGGATTAAAACATTGATAGCAGAAAAAGTGAAAGAAAGAACCCAGTTAGTACTCTAAATGGCTCATGTGAAAGGACATGATGCTTTCTAGCTCTCTTAAACTAAAACCTTCATTATAAAGTGTACCTTAACTGTGTGAATAAAGCCAATTGTAAACAATTTTTGCAGTGGCCCTTATTTCTATCAACCTCAGCAATCCATCTGCTCAGCAAAACAACATTTGGAATGTCTGACTTCCAAGTCTGTTGTTGTCTGCAAACAGTCCTCCCACAACAAAATGCAGGAAATTTGTCACAGTTCCCTCCTCCCACTCTTATGGCACTGACATCAGTGAATCTAAGACTGGAGGTAAACAGAGAAGGAAAACAACTCTGATTTCAAGGTAAGTGAAAGCAGCAGGCATGAGTAACTTGTCCTTTCTTCACCTTAATGTTTCGGCTGCTCCAAACTGAATGTAATTCCATGGAAATTACACCGAGGGTTTTTGTTTTTTTTAAAGAACTTTCCTTTTCCTATTATTAGATCATTTGTCAGTACTGTTCATTCCATTGCATGATATAGTGTAAACCCCCCTCCCAAAATAATTAAAATTATTTTGTTAAAAAATGAATGACCAGTTTATCTACTTATAGTGGGTCGTTGTAGGTTTTTCAGGTTGTATGGCCATGTTCTAGAACAGAGGTCCTCAAACTAAGGCCCGGGGCCCAGATACGGCCCTTGCTCAGGGTCAACCTAAGTCTGAAATGACTTGAAAGCACACAACAGCAGCAACAATCCTATCTCATCAGCCAAAAGCAGGCCCACACTGCCCATTGAAATACTAATAATTTTATATTTGTTAAAATTGTTCTTCATTTTAATTATTGTATTGTTTTAAGTGTTTTTTGCACTACAAATAAAATATGTGCGGTGTACAGAGGAATTCATTCATTTTTTTCAAATTATAATCTGGCCCTCCAACAGTTTGAGGGACTGTGACCTAGCCCTCTGTTTAAAAAGTTTGAGGACCCCTGTTCTAGAACATGGCCATACAACCCGAAAAACGTACAACGACCCAGTGATTCTGGCCATGAAAGCCTTTGACAATATATCTACTTATACTTCCCTCAGTAGATCAGTTAAAAACAAAAGTCAATTCACTCTTGCTCATTTCTCTTTACTGGTTCTACATTTTGATGGTAGTAGGCTCCTCTTAAGGCCTGGAGAAAACTGAAAAGTGGAAAGCTCTATCACTGTGTAGTATGATTATAGATGACAGTCTAAAAGAGCTCTGGTCATCATGGCACAGCAAGTGACTGCATTGTTCCCAACCAAATGTCAAAAGAAGAATGACAAGGCATACCTCTAACATGGCCCGTTCCTCCCCATTATGCAGAATCCGGAATGAATAGAGATGGTCAGGACTTGGGTCTGGGAAAATTTCACAGCCTATCAAGTTCAAAGGCTGTTGTGCAGTTTTGGATTTGTTCTTATCTTGGTAGAAATGGAGCTGTCCATCTTTCACATAACACCACCGAGATTTCCATTGGCTGTTCACCAATACATTCAGATATGCTGCAGAGAAAGAACTGTCTCCTTAGTAACATTTCCCCAGTGGAATTTAGAACTAATATAATGGGTTTTTTATAGCAGCCAATCTAGACTAGCTTTGAGTACCAATGGGATACAAGTGTTACATGTGCTTGACTGTGAATTTTGAGACCCAGGTTTTGCTCCCCACTATACTATGAAACTCATTAAGCCTGAAGTACCACAAAGGGATGTTGTATGAATATAAGTGAGGAGGAGAATCATGGAAACTCCTCACTTATATTCATAAGTGAAGAGCAAGACATAAATGTAAAAATAACTTTGCTCAGTGATAAGAATGTTCCACCATATATAGCAACCTCAACTCCTTATGAAAAACAAATCTTGGAGGTTTACATCCAATACAGAAAGTACTATTAAGAATGCAAGAAGTTTAAAGCCTACCTCAAAACTTTTATGGAGTTTGACTTTTCTGTAGTAAATAGAAGAATGAAAAGCACAGAACTTGCCTTAAAAAATTCTGAACATACTGGTTGGATTAATGTTTCGCCCTGGATTACCATCATGGGTTTTGTTGGACTTATGGCAGCATAAGTTAATGACTGGGAGTTACAATCCCAGAAGATCGTGAGGGACTCATGATTCTGACCTTTGTTTCAGACTGTCCTCAAGGCTGTGAGTGACAGAGATTACAATGAATCAGAAGTGGATTTCTTTCAGGTCACTTACTACAAGTATCCAAAGACCTCTCCGGACTGTCCAATGATGCAGATTTTTTTCTTCCAAGATTCATCAGATTGCTCAGTTTTAATCCTGACGTGCCTTTCTTCTTAGCTAAAATAAAAAAAAGGATTAGAGGAGATAAATAAATCCATCTATCCATTCATCCAAACCTTGTATCAACAAAATATTTAAATAGTGTATCTAAATTTTCATACAATGCCCCAAACTTATGGTCCTGCTAGCTGAAAAGGAACTGCGGATCTATAGGCTTAGGTATGTCAGTGACACCTTACTTTAACTGCATGAGGAAACAGAAAGGGGAATTTAATAATTGTCATCTTAGATTAGAATCTGCTAGTGGCAACTGGTGGTTTCAATATGAGTGGAACAGTAAATACAGTCGTGGGACTTGGACCATGTTTAAAAGGTGCTATCTACGGTACTGAATCAAACCTACAAATTAGGTTCAGCACTTAGGACAGCTCCTTTGAAATTTGGACTTAAGCTTCTATTCTACTGAGATTCTGGAGAGTCATTACCAGGAAAAATACACAGACCTAGATGGGTAAACCGTCTGTTCTGATTTAGGCAATTTACCAAGTTGAAGTACTTCTGTTAATTATGCCACTTCATTCATTCAGTGTTCCTTGTTGAACAAGACTATAGAAATGAACCTCCAAGACAACCTATTTTATTTTAGTACTTGGGAATTCAGCTTTCATGATTTCATCTTTTCAAAATCTCCAACCATCCTGGCTACAGTACATACTATGTTGGCTGGAGAATTTAGGGTTACAAAAGTAACCCTTTCAACCGCGGCTACAAGTTATTTAATATAATGTAGCAGTGCAGTTCTGTGATACTTTTTTTAATTATTTGAGAAAGACAATTAACCAATTCAGTTCATTCAAAATTAAAAGTGCTCCAGCTCCTCTTTTTTTTTCTTCTGATAATGCAATAATTACATTCAATTTTTAAACCACTATTACCATCTTTAGTTTCCAACAGTTCTGGGTGACCATCAGTGCTGCTTCCACTTTCTGATGCCACTGAATACCTCTCGGTTGACTCCACCTGTGAACAAGAGCCAGGAATAAGACACAAAATACCACAACAGTTATGTGAGACAGGACTTTCTCCAAATAGCTGTTGGAAGGGAAGCAAATTCTATTCTTCCATAGTGGATTGCACTTGGCACAGAAATATACATGCCTTAGCTATGCATACTTTATCCCAAAAGCTAGGTTGATGACAGATAGATCTGTTGGAGAGTGACGTGTCAAAAGCATGCAGAAGCCACAGCCCATTGTGGGCGGGATAGAGTCCACATCTTGGGAATATGTCATTACAAGTAATGACAGCCAAAATCCTCATGGGGACTTGTGAGTGTGTAGGCACCTGAATTATGGTGCTCTGCAGTGGATTTTGTTCTGAATCCCTTACACCACCACAATCCTCACTTACCAAACAGCAGCCACTGCAGTTGGGCAATATGTTCCCATTGCTTGGGAAGCAAGTGACTGATGTTGCCATGTCCTCTCATGAGTGATCACCTATAGCCTCCCATGAGTGTGACAACATGAAGCAGAATCACTGTTACAATTCGCTCTAGTGCTGGAGTTAGCTTACATAAAGGTGAATGAGTAGAAATGCTAGTTAGTTAGCCACTTCCTCGTCAGTAGTATAACAGACCCTTGTCTATTGCAGTAGCTGTTGCCCAGAAAGTAGGGATTGAGGAACTTTCTCAGTTGCTCTGTATCCCCTTACACTGGGGGATACCTAGACATAACAAGCAGTCACAAGTATGTAATTCTTGATTACCACAAGATTTCTGCCGATATTACTTGAAATAAACTATCTTGGAAGTTAATACCAAAATATTGTTCTCTTGGCAGTATAAAATAACAGCATTCTTTTCTAAGTACATTTTGTGTGCTGCTAGTCCTCTGGGAACAAAAAGGAAAACTGTTATTTCTTACCTTAACAATACAAGTTAGCAGAATTGGTTTCCTCCCCTATATTTCACTTCAAAGTAAGGGCCCTATGCTCCTCAAAGAATCCTTGTGTTTTTTTGGCTACATCATGGAGCCAGAGTAGAACAGAGCAGGAATTGACTCTAGCCATGAAAGAAAATCTTGCTGGCAGCTGAACTAGCCCTAATCTCTGATACCCATATGGTGGTTTTGAAAAATAATAATACCATAGACTGTTCCAGCTTCACTTTGGGTTTTTATTTTTTTTTTAAAGGAAGTTAGAGAAATTGAAATATTTTAAGACTAATCATGTGTATTTTCAAAAATTTGAAGTGGTAGGCAGAGCAAAAGGAATGGAAATAAAATAAACAAATAAATAAATAAAGAGGAAGGAGGCTCGCAGATCAGATTTTTGTGCTCGCAACCAACTGGTGGTCCACGGCCCACAGGTTAAGAACCACTGATATTAAAAATTGTCATCCCAGAATCCTTATTTGTATACTTCTTTAATCAGAATTTGAACAGGATTTACTTTTTTTTTGTTGCTCAGAACAAAAATTATGGATAAATAAGTGTCTACAAAAGAAGTGCTCATGTTAGTTGGAATGGCAGCTGTGTGGCAAACTATCTGTGCTTCCTTTGGCAAAAAGGCTGGATTTTCTTTAGGTATCAACTTTCCAGAATTCTTCTGTTTTGTGATAACAGTTATTTCTCCTTTATAATCTCACATTTAAAATTAAAATAATATGATGCAATGGAAGTTTTTAAAAGTCCCATAAGAGATAAGACATACTTTGGGATAACTAAGCCGTTGGGAGTCTGGAACGTACTGATTTCCTTCACCCCACCCATCTGGATAGAGACCACTTGTCTCTTGGATTACCTATATGGAGAAAGAAGGAAACAAAAGCGCATTGTAAGCAGAGTGTTATCCCATGGAAATTCCCCTCTTGATTTTCCTTTTCTTGTGTGTTTAAAGGTATGTGTTTAACTCACATACAGCTCTGTTTAAACAAGGTTTCTCTTGGGAAAGAGGCAGATAAATGAAGCTCCTCCAAAAGGGTCTGACTAATAAGAGAACTGGGGATAACTATATAAACAATGCACAAAAGAAAGCATGGGCCAATTGGGAACTTGAAAGGTAATTTTTTCTTATATCAATCCCATGATATCACGTCTAGAATGGGATTCTGGAATCTTTAGTCCAAAAAGTAGTTTTACAAGGCTTTAGCCTGATCAGTCAACATTCCAAACAAAGTAAGGCTAGCTTTTAAAGCACTGATCAGTATATACTCCAGTAGAGATACAAAACATAACTTATGCTACACAGGGTTCCCAGGCTTTTCTCTGTTATCTAAAACCAGACTATAATTATTTTAATCTCCATACTAAAATAAAGCCCTATGGATACTTCATAATTTTGAAAGTTCAAACAGAACTGAAAGGCCCAGAGTAGTTCTTGGCTGGTCAGCTGACAACCCTACCACAACAACAACAAATAAGTGAGCATGGCTGTATGAAACCCTCCTTCCCTCCTCCTTTCAATTAAATTAGAAGAATGTCCTCAATCTTTCTCCATGTATATCATATCAGGCATGGGAGTGTTTCTAGTCTACTGGCTCAATATGTCCTGCAGAAGTACATTATCTGACCTATACATATTTTACTCAGGACCCTATGTCCTCCCTCTTTGCAAAAGGACTTATCTCAGATTGGCAGAGCAGTGAGCAGGGAAATTATCTGATCTGTAAACTACATAGAGAACCAAGGCTTGAATCATTACGTCTCTTAGTTACTGCTCAACCAAAATTTGGATCATTAATGTTCATGAAATCTCCCAACTTGCCAAACACATTCACCATGCAAAAAAGAAAGAATTTAAGAAATTTCCCTTCTGGGAATACAGAGGGATATATATTTTCTCACCCTGCCCCAGATATCTCTTTGCTATATTGAATCATTACCATTTAACTTAGCTCCATTTTAATCAAAGTTTTTATTAACCACATCACGAGCTAAATTATAAATATACTAAGAAAATAATTTTAAAATGAAGCTTTACATCCTAATTACCAGCAATGGAACTATGCCCTAAACCCAAGTACTAATATGAACTATGTTGTCTTATTTTGTTCTCACACATGAGAATGAAACATCTCAAAAGACCTCTACTTTCTAGATGAGAGTATAATGAGAGCAAATTTTCCAAAAGTTATTGATATTTTTTGTGAAAATCGTATTTCCACAAAACCCATTGTACATTGTACAAATTATAATGACCCAGTATAAAACTTTGTATATTGCATCTGTACAACATTTTGCAGGGAACACATCCATTTTGCACAAAATGCATTACAGGGAGCAACTGATTTTTTCAGAAGTCTGAAAATGTAAAACATTATTGCAACCTGGATAATCTTCTTGTGTCAAGGTACCTTTTGTCATGAAAAATATCTGACTATTCTTACATATACTAATACCTACTATAATAAACTCACTGAATCAATGAGATTTACATACATGTTTATTTAACATTCAGAGGTTGATTCAATGAGTTCGCTCTATTTTGGACTATCAATTTAATTTAATATTCTATTAGTTTTATATTAAAGTTGTATACTAAAGGTTGTACACTATCCCTGTAGATAGATTATATACTCTCCCTTACATTTCCTTTATTAGAGAATTTTTAAAAAATCAGCCACATTAGCAACCACATACACCTCTGTGTGTGCTCAGAACTCATAACCTTAATTTGACAAACATGACTACATTTCCTCCACAGTTCTTGCAACAACACATTACCACACATTTCTACAAAATGTGTTATACAAAGGATGTGGTAGAATCTGCCTTTAAAAAAATACTGGGCAATACTGCTAGTTTCTCTTGCTGAAGAAAGACTTCATTTATCCTCCCCTGAAGAGCTAGATTGTGATGTTCCCCTTCATCTTCCCACAGGCAAAGAGGATTTACTTCAATTAACAGAGAAATTCAAGCAGATACAAAACTTGGGCTTCGAGACTAGCTGGTGGATGACAAGTGCCACAATGGTCATTGAGAAACTCTGAATTCTTTGAAGCTAAACCTTAATTTTTATGCTGGCAGGTATAAATATGGGGCACGGCATCTAACCAGCTTGAAGGGAATTCCAGAAGTCCTTACAAGAGAGTGGTCCACTCACTCTGAGCCACTGTTCCGCCTGGTCCTTACTCTGCAAGCCCAGGACAATGACATCGGCATTCATTGGGATGATCTTCAGTTTATGTTCTTGCTTCCTCACATTCTTTTCTTTGTGAATGACGCTACAACCCAACAAATTAACATCCAATTGAGGGTTGTGGTCCTTGGAAGTCTTGTAACACTGAAAAAAGAAACAGAAACTTAGATGTCCATTGAAATAAATATGGATTGTTGTCTAAAATCTAAAACTTAGAAAATTTTCATTTTGGGGGGATTTGTAGTCCCCCCGACTACAGCTCCAAAGATTGCATAAATGTTATAGCTAGTGGCTACGGTGGCTTGAAGTTTCGTGTTGTTATGATCCAAAAACCAAAAGATACTTTCACAAGCTCTACTAGTATCAAAATGACTGATCAGACAGGGTTGCTGTTTAAGTCTTTTAGATTAACTAACAAAGCCATATGTTTCCGAGTATGAAATCATTACTATATACCCACATGAATGCACACACAGAAAGATAACCTGTCCTTGCAACATTTGTCTATTGCAGGCATCCTCAAACTGTAACCCTCCAGCTGTTTGGGCCTCTATCTCCCAGAAGCCCTAATGAGCTTGTTCAATTGCCAGGAATTCTGGGAGTTGAAGGCCCAAACAGCTGGAGGGCCGCAGCTAGTACACAAAGAAAATGGTTGGACTACATAAAGCATCCAGAAAGAGAGAATTCCCAGAATCCTCCAAATGGCAGGGTCTGGGGATATGCTGGCTAGTGGATTCTGAGAATTGTAGTGCCAAAAAGTAAATTTTCCACACACTGAAAGACTCTTCCGAACCATTTTGCATGCCCATATAAGTACAAATTCCCAGGTGCACCTCAGACATTCTGAATACATTGTACGGAAAGAAGGCATGGCAGTAGTATGTTCACTACATCTACTGTGGCAGTTTTCAATTTCCTTTAATGCAGTGTTTCTCAAACTGTGCTCCTCCAGATGTTTTGGGCTTCAGCTCCCACATTTCTTAACAGCTGGTAAACTGGCTGGGATTTTTTGGACCTGAAGTCCAAAACATCTGGAGGAACACAGTTTGAGAAACACTGCTCTAATGAATCACACCAAATGCAAGAGCGCCAGGTTCCTTTCTGCATAGACCTGTATCAGTTCCTTTACCCAAGAACCTTCCTTGGATGTGTATTCATTTATGGGAGCTTTTTTGTGCTTATCATTACTACTGGATGATGTTGTCTTTGGCCCTTTCCACGCAGCTGTATAAAATCCACACTGAACTGGATTATATTGCAGTGTGGACTCAGATAATCCAGTTCAAAGCAGATATTATAGATTTTCTGCCTTGATATTCTGGGTTATATAGCTGTGTGGAAGGACCCTAAATTTCTTATTTCTGGGAATCCCAGAAGTATCTGGTTGACTGCTGTGGGAAACAAAGAGCTGGAGCACATGAGACTATGGTTGAAGGGTGGAATACGTGGCCAGTCTTGGGGCGGACTTTGGATCAAATATGTATAGCGTAACTGTTCTTGTGTTGTATTATTTACATGTATAATCTTGAGGAATTGGTTTTTCCTCTACTTTTCAGAAATTATTATTATGATTTTTTTATATTCCACTTTTCTTTTCACAAGGAGACTCAAAGCGGCTAATTTTAAGAAATAAATTCATTTAGAGAACTCATCTGTCAAATCAAATGATTACCAACAATCTGTTGTCCTTAATCACACAAAGCTGCTTGGCCCACTGCCCCAGCCATTTCTTTCTCCAGAGGAAAGCACAGATCCGAGCATCTTTCATGAGTTCAATGGAAGCTTCAGGGGAAGGCCACTGGTGGGGAGCTGATTTGCCTTTAGTGTTCTCTTCCTCATCGTAAGATTCATAGGAACTGCTGACTGCTTCTCCATCATCTGCATCCAAACGAGTAGGGGAGAAAAGACCAACACACACACTTTTTGGTGACAAAGCAATGTTCCATTATCCACTAAGCACGCTGGAAAACACAGCAACAGTACAGGAAAAAAAATAGAGAATGAAATCTTGCAAAATTCAGACAATGAGAAGTTGCTGCCCTCATGCCATCTTTTCTTATCCCCTGTCTCTCACACCACTTGGACCAGCATGCACAAGCCAGATAAACATTACAAAGAAAGGATTATATCAGTTACATTATGTATGCAATAATTGCAACCATCTTGTAATTATCAGAATATATAAAGTACACTTTTTTGTATCTGGATTCTATTGAACAAATTATTTCATTTTCATCATGCATCTGAAATAGACTTAGGCCCTTTTCAGACAGGGCTTTATCCCAGGAGTACCTGTGTTTAAAAAATGCAGATGTTCCTGCGGCCCTGTCCACACATACCCCAGAAAGCACATGCTTTCTGGGGTGAGTGTCCTGATGTTCTTCCTGGATTGGCCTGGGAGAACACCTGGAGACTCCACCCCCTCCCAAAAAGCCCTAAACCCCCCTTTTAAAAATAAAAGTATTTACCCAGCCTCAGAGAGCTGCGGCAGCTCTTCTGGCATGTAGAAATGATGCACCAGGAGAAAGGGGGGAGGGGTGATTTTCCTCCTCCCTCCCTTTCTCTTGGTGTGTCATTTCTATGTGCCAGGAGAGCTGACACAGCTCTCCACTGGAGGCTGGGTAAGTACTTTTATTATTTAAAGGGGGGGGGGCTAGGGCTTTTGGGAGCGGTTTGGGATTCCCACAGTTTTCCAGGCTAATTTAGCCCCGAAAAACTGTGGGAATGGTGTCTGGACTGGGTTCACCCACACCTTCCAAGAAGGTGCGAAATAAACTCACTATCAAATTAATGAATCACAAACCAGAGTTTTCCTGGTTTGTGGCGAATTAATTCAGGATCGTCCAGAACATTGTCTGGATAGCCCCCTTTTTATTGCGGAAGTTTCCGCAATAAAGGGACTGTCTAGATCTGCCCCTAGTCTACAAAAGTTTATTCCTACCAACTTATTTTTCTCAGCTAGGATCTAACCTGATTATGTGATCTCCTTGCATACTTGCAATTTTCATGTTCATGTTTGTGAATTTTCTTTAAAAATCAAGTTGTGAGCAAAAGAAGCAAAAGTTAGCAATACAACAAGACAAAAAACATGTCTGTATCTCATTTGAAACAACCTGATAATGAAAATGGCAAAAGGATCAAATGCAGTTCAGTGTCATCCTAGATCCTGTCATCAATTGTTTCTGATCAACACATGTTCTTTCTTACGACTGAACAAAGATTTCAGAGTATCCTAGATCAGAGCCATTGCCTGTACCTTCTTATTTTCTGCTTTATGTAGTCTTCAAACATTTTGTAAAAAGTAGGGAAACTTGCACACATCCTCAAGCACATTAGGCATTTTCAATCATTCTCAGGTTCTCCTTTTTTCTTCTTTTTTGCTCAAGATATTAAACTCAAGATGATAATTCAATAACTTTTTAACGATAACATTCACTATGTTTTCACTTTCTGAATGTGTTTTTACATGTATTGTCTTAATTTTTGCAAACTAACTTAAATCTCAGTCCTACAGAAAAGGTGGGATATAGATCAATAAATGGCAATGACAATTACACTCACTGTGTGTCTATGAATGTAGAGCATAAATTGCAAATCTTCAATTTACTATGGCTTTGTCAATTGCCAACAAATTTGCTATTAGCCATCTATGAATGACAGATCTTTTTAGAAAACACACCAACCATTCCCACATAATTTCATGAGGTGGAAATCTATGTACAAAGGAAAATTGAGAAACAAAGAAAGTAAAACAAGTGGTTTTGGTGCAGCCCCATTCTGAAGACAATTAAATGAAATGCTGCTGGAAACGTGTGGATGAGATTCTGGAGTGAGTGGGAGGGGGTGGGTGGGTCTTTAAAATACTATTTTAAGTTTATTTATTATATTTTAGCCTGTTTTTAACTTTAATTCACACAGCATTTATTATTTAATTATATTTTAATTTTTGTAAACTTTTGCGCTTTTTAAATTATGGGCAAATTGAGGGTTTGTTAGCCACCTTGGGTCCCCACTGGGAGAAAGGATGGGCATGAATAAGTAAATAATAATAACAATAACAATAATTTCTGTCATATCCTCTTCACATTTTTGAAACTGTCTAAAATAGCAACTAGGTTCAATTACAGTAGTAAAGTTGGCCACATTTGGATGCTGCATTAAACCACAAGTTAACACAATATTGGAAATGTCTATAATTGATCACACAGTGGTTATGGATGATGAGAATAGTCCAACATTTGGAGAACTATAGATTTCCGTTTCTGATTTAGTGGGATCTCAATGAGCCAGAATGAGTCTTTGTCCTGTATGCTCCATACTTCTCCCCTCTCCTTTTGGCTTGCACATGAGAAAGAGTCTAGAAATGTTTGTCTCAATTTTTACTTAACCACAGCTTGTTATGACAGAACTATGGTTTGTCTGAAACTTGAAACCACACCCTGTAAGTTTGGATTCTTTTGGTAGAGTTTATCAATGCAGATGACACTGTGAATTGTCTTAAGTAATAAGAGATGATTGCAAAAACATCTTTGTAGCCAAACTTAAGGAAAGGGTGCAGACAGGTGACGCTCAGAAGCCTATATCTCACCAACTTCACATTCAATAATGATTTAGATTGGTGCCCAGATAATTCTCTTAATGCTGAGGTGTATGGTCTTTTACAGTTTGTGGTAAGGCTCATTAGCGTATTACTGATGCTCAACATATATTCACAAGCTGATGGGTACATTCATGCAAAAATTATGCTGGTATGAGACATTATTAAGAACCCCACATAGAAATTCTGGTCATGGGAATACAATCAGGTGGAAGATGACTGATTGTCTTCTCTCCCCAGAAATCTGGAATGAAGTTGTATATTTGCCAAATCATGTAACTACCATGCTCCATGCTCAGAAAATAATATAGAACACCCAAGAATTTTTTGTTGATCTATTCTTGGACCGAAGCATGCAACTTATGAAAAAACAAAATCCTACAGGGAGTGTGCAAGCCATTCATGTTTCAGTTGCAGCTTCCAGAATATCAAATGAAAAGAAGGTACTCACTGACTTATGCTTTGACCATGGAAACACTTGGATTTTATTTATTTATTTATTTATTTATTTACATATTTGTATACCGCTTTTCTCAGCCCGGAGGCAACTAAAGGCAGTTCACACTTGGCAACAATTTGATGCCTCAACAATTATAAAACAATTAAAACAATTATAAAATACTATTAAAATGTTTAGCATATAATATAAAAACTGTACAAAGCCATAAAAACCTTAAGTAGATGCCCTACCCTTTTCTTGCTAAATAAACGATTAGGATTTCTTCCTCATAGTATGTTTGTATGGTAGGACCATTTGATGCATAATGAGAAATTTTGTGTGTGTCCCTGTAGATAACTCCCATTAAACTCAGTGGAAGTTGTTTATGAATAGGTATGCCTAGAGGTGAATTTCCGAACAGCAGGTGTAAGTTGAGCTATTGACATGAGATAGCCTGTTCTTTGGAATATGCACCTCTCACCAAATACATATGAAATGTCCACTATTTTGATTTTTTAAAATTCCTGTGTTTCCTTTTCTTCAGGTTGCAACCGATTACTGTTCCTGATTTTACCGGAACTTGGAACAATTCATTAAAAATAATTTGTTATTCTTCCATTTGTTAAAATTCTAAAAAAGCAATTATTAAGTGCAATTTTTCATTTTCAGAAAAAAATGTTTTGTTTTCATAGTAATTTTAGCCATTCTAGATATATGAACCATCTAGGATATTAAGATCTTCTGGGGAGGCCCTGCTCTTGGTCCCACCTCCTTCGCAGGCGCGGTTGGTGGGGATGAGAGATAGGGCCTTCTCAGTGGTGGCTCCTCGGCTGTGGAACTCCCTCATTAGTGAAATTAGATCAGCGCCCTCCTTCTTGGCCTTTAGAAAAAAAGCAGAGACATGCCTGTAGGACCATGCCTTTGGTTAGTGAGCAGTGCAAGAAAAGAATAATGTATATGTGAAACTGACAATTGGAATGGCTTTGGATTATGATTTTGGATTATGTGATTTTAATGATTATATTAGTATGTTTTAATTCTATGTCTTAATGTCCAAATGTTGCATATGTTTCATGGTTTAATATGGTTTAAATAGTTTAATTCATAATTATATATTATTGTTTGATTTTATGCTCTGGTTTTTCACATGTATGTTTGGCATTGAATTTTGCCATGATTATGTTGGAAACTGCTCAGAGTCTCTCCAGGGGTGAGAAAAGCAGTATATAAATACAGTAAGTAAGCAAACAAACAAACAAATGAATATTTTTAAATGTAAAAATTAGGACATTTCATTAAGAATTAAATTTGGACATTTCTCTTACAATTTTAACAGTCAAATATCAAGTATCTTTGATTATTTAGTATCAGCATGTTGTGTGTGGTTTCTAAGCCCTGGATATTGCAGTCTCTTACTATGTAAAAAAAATTCTGAAGTTTGCTGACACCGAAGAGGATGGTAACAACTTTAAAGGATTCTTGGATTATGCCTTTTTGCATGTGAGATAGTTTTTCTTTATGTTTAGCTATGGTATTGATATATTTATGTTTAGCTATGGTATTGCCCTATATATATATATCTATAGGGCAACCCCTGTATGCATGGAAGATACATTCCCAGACTTTGCATAGATATGTGAAATCGCAGAAAATAGTGAATCCTATTGAAATGAAGGACATCTGGCCCAAGAATACCAGAAAGTCATGCTTGAGGACCTAGAAAATGTCTACAGAGATAATGTTTTGTCCACCATGCATAAATGAAACCACAGATACTGGACCTGTGGATATAGGGATCATACGTATAGCAACTTCCATCATGCATAAATAGGACAATAATATGATCATGACAATATAAAATGATATATGATGCAATATTATTCATGTTCACTTGAAAACATGCTGTACCCATTGTTATCGTGGCATATATGACTCCCTCGGTAACTTGCAACCCTGGTCTGGATCCAGTAGCTGCAAGTCTACCATAAAAACCTGCACAATCACACACAGAGAAGAAAGAGAGAAAGAAAAAGACCTACAAATGAAACTCACTTTGAACACTAACAGATGCATTTAACTCTCCTGGATCAAATATACAATCATAATTAGAAACAGTATGTGAAAACCTAGAGCAATCTTTCATTTTTTACAAATTGGTGGTAGTGATCATGACAATGATGATATCCATCAGCAATAAAATAGAGTGTGTTGATTATTATTTATTCCACCCTTGAATGAATCAGTTGCACTCAGTCCCACAGTGGTTTATTTTTATTCCACCCTTCAGTAACTTTGCCTCAACCTCAAAGAGAGTAAGGCATTCCTACAGTTCATGAGAAGGAAACATACAGAAATATTGGCCACCATTGTAGTGTTGGGTGGGAGGGTTTTAAACGCCCAGATATTCATCATTCCAGCAAGAATGGAAAGAACAAATGGAAATGTTTAGAAAAATGAAAAAGAAAGTTTTCAAGTTCTGAGAAAACTAGTTGAGAAGAATCCTGGAAAGCAGATAACTCTTGCAATTTAGGGTTTATTAGGTATCACATTCACACATGATTTTTTTTTTTGGAAAGAAATACCATTTAGTACACAGAAATATTATTTCCTGCACAGAAAATTCTGTTTCCTGCAGAAAAATGCTGTAGTTGGGGATTCATCCATCATTAAATTTGTGTAAATTTGCAAAGAAAACATTTTTTTACTGATAACAATATTTTCAATAGAAATATTATTTTTGACACTAGTAATACTATTTCTACACATACATATAATTTTCAGAGCCAAATATTTCCAGTACAGAAAATCCTTGCAAAGCTAGTTTATGTGAATTTTGCATTGAAATTCCAAATTGATTAATAAGGTTTCTCTAGCGTACCTAAATCTACACAGTCACATAACTCTGGGGCAGGTCTAAAGCACTGCTGGTTCAGACCAGCCCTGAATTCTGCCACCAATCTGTTCTTGATCTGTGGCTGTGTAATTTGGAGAGAAGAGAGTAGCGATGGCCAGGATTTATGGAGCTCTGTGGCCACCACTTGGGCAGCAAATGATGCAAACTGGGGGCCCTTCCAGACAGGGACCAAGATGCGGGCCCTGTCGTAATTTTACCAGAACCACCCAAATGATGCCTTTGTTAAAAGAGGATTATTTTACCCTGCTTTGTCCCAAATTAATTTGATACCCCAGGAGGCCTGTCAGAGCAGCGACATGGTGACCAGGTAAGGATATTTTTAATTTTAAGGCTTTTGGAAGGGGTGTGTGATGTGGCCCCATTCCATCGCAGTAGTATCTGTGCTGGCATGGAGATACCCACCCCTGGGAAAGCCCGGGTTGTTCAGACATGGGGACTTAAACCCATGATGAAGCGGGGTTTTTAAACCCGCTTTGTCATGGCTTTAACCCCATTCTGGAAGTGCCCGAAGTGTTGCAAAGTGCAGCTTATGTCAACAGTGGAACCAGTTTTCAATTAGAACTGGTCCAACTGTTCATGCCAACCCCATAGAATGGGGCTGCTCTGGAGCAGTTCTCAACTTGTAGTAATGCAGGAACTGTTTTTGCCCTGCATTAAGGGACATGAGTTCCTGGGTGACATCTGGACACTCTGTCCCGATTCAAGGTTCGTGGCCTATATAGATGGTGTCTAGGAATCTAAAGGTCCTCTAGTGTGACACAATGGTTAATTTCCACAGTTACAATAGAGGACTTAGAGGTTCCTATGTGTTCCCTCCAATTTTTTTAAAAATGCATTTTGACACTTTCTCAGGGGTCCTGCATCCCACTCCCTGCAAGACTGCAGGAACTACAATATATATTGTCACACTTAATTGAACAATTGTATATTTTTTCCTCACGTGAGGTATCCCATAACATCCTCTCCTTGGAAAATGCCCACAGATCCAAAGAAACTTTGAGCATATTTCAGAGGATGATGCATACTTTCTTGCTCTTGCAGGCAAGTACATGTCAGAAATGAAATTTAAATCTAGTGAAAGCTTTGGGAGAAGAACAGATGCTCCCTTGAAGTAGAGATAAGCCCTGCTTCTCAAAGAAGAAAGTTGGTCACATTTTTTAAAAGACAGGTCACCCACAAAGTGACCTTAATATGTCTTTTCCAATGTTAGAACACATGTTTAAGAAAGAATGTAGCTCTTTAAGAAAAACGCAGGTGGTTTGCAGTCAAAACAAAAAGAAACTTTTCATTAATTTCTCTTGATCGGTGAACTTTTCTTATCCAAATGTTTATGTACACTGTACAAAATTCCCTACCTTAAACAGCTCAAACTCTGTAATAGCAAAGACACACACAACTGCACAGTTTGTTTCCCTTTTTATTGTTGCTTATAGTTTTTTTTACTGTACGTTTGCTATAAGAATTCCCAACCATCTATGCCATTTCAGCTGAGGTTGTGAGAGCTGCAATCCAAAAATGTAACATCTCCAAATATCAGAGTTTTTTAGATTCTTGTTTCCTTGAAATCTTTGTGAACAACAGCAGGAAATTACCAAATAAATGAGTGAAATTTCTGAAATGTGTAGCATGGTCAAAGGCATGGAGCAGGAGGCAGGGGGGACATACCAGAGCACTTATCAGGACATAATTTACACTTTATTCCCTGCAAACTTGTAAATTTAGTCCAGGACTTCATATGGGATGAAATAACAACTTGTGAAAGTGAAGGAAAAACGGGTGGCAGGAAAGATATGATAACCTGGCAATTAAATCTGACAACCTTAACCTTGCAGATGCATTTATGTTGACTTGTTTCTAGAAAAAAATTAATTTCTCTAGGCTGTCTAGATTACTACGTATAGACTAAGCAAAAAGCATACCATTCAGAGAGATGCCATAGGGCTCAGCTTCTTCATAGTATCCTTCTGGAGACTCAGTTTTAGAGCCTGGATATGGTTTTGTTTCTGGAATCTGTGGAAAATAAACAAAGGCTACAAAATGCATAGATAAAAAGCCAAAGAAAAAGGAAATGAGCTCCCATGATTTTATAATAAACTCCCAAGATAGTATCTGTAATTCAGATCAAAGGAATATTCTTTTGTGAAAGGCATATATGTAAATGATAAAATTTCTGGCACAAAAGGAGATATAAATATGAGGACAAAAGTCAACTATGCCCAGCTGCAGTGCAACACAATATTGGGACCGGCTTATCTTCATGACATTTTCCCCTCCAAACCAACGTGATCTCTAAGATGTCCTGGGGAGGCCCTTCTCTTGTTCCGACCCCCGTCACAAGCCCAGTTGGTGGGGAAGAGAGAGAGGGCCTTCTCAGTGATGCCCACCTCCCCCCAGCTCTGGAACTCTCTCTCCAGGGAGATTAGACAGGCATCTACCTTGTCCACCTTCTGGAAAGAACTAAAGATGTGGATGTTCCACTGTGCCTTTGACTAGATAGTCTCCCAAATAGTTCTCGCTCCCAATTCGATCATAATCAGATTTCACACATTACCATTGCCCCATTTAGAGACATAGTGCTCTCTTTATACTACCCCTAGGCCCTTATCCTGTCGTTTCCTTTTCTTTAGCACCTTATCCATCAACCTTATCCTTTGGCAAATTATTTGCACCTGTTGTCCGCCTGAACTCAGTACTGTGCACTATTCGGACCATTGAAGGTTGCTAAATGTTCACTATATATTGTATTCTATGGTAGTTTTATATTGTTTAAAATGTTTTTATGAATTTTGTTATTATATTTTAACTATGTTGAAACTTAGACTTGTCTCCATGTAAGCCTCCTGGAGTCCCTTCAGGGAGATGGAGGCGGGGTACAAAAATAACATTATTATTATTATTATTACTATTATTATTATTATTATTATTATTATATCATTTTTTATTTCTGAATCCAAATAAATGGGAGTTTTCTCAGGTCAACACATATGTGTTGCCAGACAGATTTTTCAAAATGAGTAGCTTTTAATTAGGAACAATGCAACTCAGTGAAGACCTAAGTACGGAAAATAATAACAGGAGGTATGCCAACGACTGAGGTTTTCTCCTTAGAAGAGCTCCCAGGACTTCAAAACTGCAGTTATCTGCACACTCAACTTGTGCCTGAGGGCCTTTCCACACAGCCATATAACCCAGAATATCAAGGCAGATAATCCACAATATCTGTTTTGAACTGGATTATCTGAGTCCACACTGTTATATAATCCAGTTCAATGTGGATTTTATACAGCTGTGTGGAAGGGGCCTGGGTAGATGCAGTGTATGTTGCATAAGAAACAGAAATATATTTTCTGGTAGGCAGATACAGTGAAAAGAAGTTTACTTTTTGCATATTGAAAACACAAAAGCCATAACTCCTTCCCCATCCCACAAAAGCTGGCAACATCGCAGGCATTCATTCTGACCACTAATTCTCCTTGTGATCAATCTTTAAAATGTTACACTGAAATCAGTGAAAAACCTTGTAGACTTATGATGTAGATAAAAATAATTAAACCATTGTGAAATTCTTCATTTTCCTGAAAACCCAGCCTGAAAACCCAGCCCAAAAGCTGGGTTGCAGTTAAACATAAAAAACCCCAAGATTATGGCAACCAGACTGACTGATAACTGGAAAATAGAGGGAGAAAAAATTGAGGTCGTGACAGACTTTGTATTTCGAGGTGTAAAGATTACTGCAGATGCAGACTGCAGCCAGGAAATCAGAAGACGCTTACTTCTTGGAAGGAGAGCAATGACCAATCTCAATAAAATAGTGAAGAGTAGAGACATCACACTGGTAACGATGGTCTGCATAGTTAAAGCAGTGGCATTCCCCATAGTAACTTAGGCTGTGACTTATAAGATGCTTCATTTTCATGAAGATATTTAATTTGGAATGACGGCAAGGCTAACTTTCAGTGAATCGAGCAAAGATTATCATCTAAATTGATGAGTTCCCACAACAATTGTATTTGTTAAATGGTTTTAAAATGTTTATTTATGATTTATTTTAAAGTTGGTTTTATTGTTTATTGTTCTATGTATGGTCGATTGGTAATGTTTTAATATTGTGTGCTGCTTTGGGTCTTGTTTTGGGAGAAAAGTGGGATACAAATAAATAATAATAACAATAATAATAATAATAATAATAATAATACTTTAGATATACTTCTAATAAGAAGGAGATTAGGCTGCATGCATATAGAAGACAGAATAGTGCAATCCTTATACTTCATTTTGATGTTGATTTTGGAACTACATTTTAGCTTTTGTGGTTAATGTAAATTTGGGAGCAGGAAGGGAGTGGAACTGAACTGGAAATACACCAGACATTTTCAAAGTCAATATAAGTAACAAAGAAAGTAGATAAATAGTACTAAAGTACATGAATACTTTCAAAAGATTCCAAGTACTGGAAAATCCCTGGATGGCTGCCAGATCAATCATTGTTGCCAGATTTTGGAAGAAAACAAGATGATGGGGATTCACTGGAAGTGGCAGAGAGAAGGTAGCAAGTGCAAAGGGGAATCTATTGTCAAGATTTTCAAGATAATTTTCTTAGAAAATGACGCTGCCACAGTTTCTTATATCTCAGTGTAACAACTTGAGTAAAAAAAAAAAATCAGCCATAGAGTTTGACTGTGTTTATAAGAATTATTCATGGGTCCTAGAAACAGAGGATATATTTATGTATTGGGGCGTCAGTAAGATTTAGACTTAGTTTCCTTTGAGAAGTAGCAAACCAAAGCCTGTGCACAACTGGCATTCATTTTGTTAGACTTGTTTTTTTTTAAAATTGCAAACTAAATACTTTCCTGTGTTCTATTACATCAATAAAACTCATTTGGCGCAGTTCCATACAGGGCTTTAACCCGGGTGCAATTGGGTTTCTTAAACCTGATTGGGCCTGGGTTAAAATTCACACACCTCCCCCCCCCCCCCAACATCCACGCTTTTCTGGCCGGGGGGGGGGGGGGCAGATGCCCTGCTGGGTCTTCCAACAGGGCACTTGTACACAAAACAATCCTCCCAAAATGCCTTTCAAAAAGAAAATAACTTGCCCATCACCATTCCCCCTTCTCCAGAGCTCTCCTGTCACCTGTCACGTAGAAATGACATGCCAGGAGAAGGGGGGGGGGGAGGAGTGATTTTCCTCCTCCTCCTCCCCCCATCTCCTAGCATGACATTTATTCATGCCAGGAGAGCTCCAGAGAAGGGGAAATGGCAGCTGGGTAAATTCTTTTTCAGTTTTAAGGTTTTTAAAAGTGCTTTTGGGGAGGCAGTTACAGCCCTCTGAGTTTTTCAGGTTAGAGTTGGCAAGAAGGCTGTGCCAACTCTACGTCCCCCTCGGAAGTTCTGGGACTTCTGAGGGGACAGTCCAGACAGGATCCATACTGAATTAGAACTAGGTCTTTCAGGAATCCCCACGCCTTTCCAGTATCAAATTACTTTGTATCAAATTACTTTCCTGCTTTGTCACGACGGAATTTGTTTTTACATGGGCCGTCGTTTGGACACCCCATGTAAAAACTTGGGAGGGCGCGCATTTTGGTTGTTGTCTGGATGCGTCCTTTGTTTCTTTTATTAGTGAGGAAACACTGCAAAATGCCCATCTTTTTGTCACCTATTGAAAACATATTTGTTAAGACAGGGAGATAAAATAATATGTTTCATTCCTGCAAATCAGCATAGCTGCCAATCGTGTTTATTGCAGCAACTGTCTCGAATACCAACTAGCAGTAGATTCAAATCAAAGTCACGTTCCCTGCCTCTCATCCACTGACAGAGCATTTTAATGCTCTGCTTTTGTCCTTAAACACTTAAATATTTAAACAGGTTCCTATAAGCTATCCAAAACTGCCATTAAAGCTAATATCAGTTGTTTTGCTGTTGTGTATTGCTTTCCAATTTTAATTTTGCAAAGGTGAGTAAATATTTTGCCAAGAGACCAATTGAGAGCAGTAACTTGAGAGAGCAATCATTATATTGATTGGAACATCATTTGCTTTGTACTTAAATTAGTTAGCATTAATATATTCCCCTACCTGTTGGCAGTTCCATTGGAAAGGAGAGTGTCCAGACATTCTTGCAAAGGCAATATTGAACTAGCTAATCTCTGAAATGTTTGTGTAAAATGAAGCAGGGGAATAAAAACATTCATTTTCAGAGTTGTGAACTTGGACTTTTAAAATTATTCAAGGCTGAAATTGTTAAAATCTAAATTGATATTGTTGGACCCAAGAGCAACAAACTCAGAAGTAACAGAAACTGTTCTTAAAGCTGAATGCTTGGTCCATGCAAACCAGGTATCTTCTGAATTGAAGCTGAACCATCTCATGCCACAGATTAAAATCAGAATATTTCGTTTGAGATGATTGAAGGATATATATAAGGCTAGAATCAAACCAGTACTTATCACCTCTCCAATCATATTTTTTGCTATAATGGGTGAGAATCCTGACTGATTTGAATATAAATTGTACTACATAATGCAGCATATTATTTCTATAGCTGTTATTTTTTCTTAGATTGGTTAGTACTATCACTATCATATATAGGTATGTACCATCAGATTAAATGTGAACACGTCATTATTTGTTGCCTTGACTGGTGGAGGAATGAACCAGCTTCCTCTAACCTGGTACCCTCCAAATGTGTTGTCTATAAACCCTGTCACTCTCAGGCCTCTTCAACACTGACACATAAAATCCAGATTATCTGATTTGAACTTGATTACATGACAGTGTAGACTCAGATAATCCAGTTCAAAGCAGATAATGTGGATTATCTGCTTTGATAATCTGGATTATATGGCAGTGTAGATGGGGCCTCAGTCATCATTTACCAGTTGGTTTTGTCCCATATTTCTCAACCTGGGGGGGGGGGTCACAAGGGGTTGTTACAGGGGTCGCCAAAGACCATCAGAAAACACAGTATTTTCTCTTGGTCATCAGGGTTCTGTGTGGGAACTTTGGCCCAGTTCTATCACTGGTTCAGAATGCTCTTTATTGTAGGTGAACAATAAATCCAAGCAACTACAACTCCCAAACATCAAGGTCTATTTTTCCCAAAACTCCACCAGTGTTCACATTTGGGCATATTGAGTGTTCATGCCAAATTTGGTCCAGATCCATCATTGTTTGAGTCCACAGTGCTCTCTGGATGTAGGTGAACTACAATTCCCAAACTCAAGGTCAATGCTCACCAAACCCTTCCAATATTTTCTGTTGGTCATGGGAGTTCTGTGTGCCAAGTTTGGTTCAATTCCATTGTTGGTGGACTTCAGAATGCTCTTTATTGTAGGTGAACTATAAACCTTAGCAACTACAACTCCCATATGACAAAATCATCCCCACTCCCATCCCACCAGTATTCAAATTTGGGTGTATTGGGTATTTGGGCCAAATTTGATCCAGTGAATGAAAATACATCCTGCATATCAGCTATTTACATTATGATTCATAACAGTAGCAAAATTACATTTATGAAGTAACAACGAAAATAATTTTATGGTTGGGGGTCACCACAACATGAGGAACTGTATTAAAGGGTCGTGGCATTAGGAAGGTTGAGAACCACTGCTGTAGCCTAACACATTTGGAGAGACACAACTTGGGGAATACTGAACTAGTTATACTGAAGGATTTTCAACTTTCGGGAGCAGAAAACAAAAGCATTTAGAAATCATGACTAGCCATGGCAGTTAAAGTGGCATCAAATTGAATTCATTCTTCAGTGCACAGCCATCGTATGGAATTGAATCATGGGAGTTGTCATTTGGTGAGACACCAGCACATCATGGCACGGAAGGATAAAGACTGTGTAAAATGACAACTCCTATGATTCCATAGCAATGACCCATGACAGTTAAGGTGGTGCCATACTGCATTATTTCTACAATGCAAATGCACCCTTAGTTATTCATCATATGCTTCTTCCATACAAAATCCAGATTATTTGTGTTGAACTGGATTATCTGGCAGTGTAGACTCAGATAATCCAGTTCAAAGCAGATAATGTGGATTATCTGTATGATAATCTGGAATAGAGGGCAGTATAGACTCATATAATCTAGTTCAAATAAAATAATCTGGATTTTATATGGCTGTGTAGAAGGGGCCTGAGTTTCACATGACCTTGATATTCTAATTCTTTTCTCAACTCAAAGGATGCATTAAAATGCCCCCTGGAACATGCATTTTAGCGAGGAAATATAGAAAAAAAATGTTTTGAGAATACTTATAAAAGAAAACACATGCATTTAATCATATATGTAAACATGCATTCTCATGTGGGTGTAACTAACATACACACAGGACAGGAGTCAATGGGAAAGGCACTGTCTCAACACAGAGCTTTAAAACAACAGATTTAGTTACAACCAGTTGGAACCTCCTTGGGACATGGAATGTATTCATTAAAGCAAAAGCAACGCAATGCATCTCAGAGGCTCTTTTCCTCCCAGGTTTCCTTTTCCCAGCGATCTCAAATGCATCCACCCATTAAACTCCCTAAAGTACAATTTCACAGCAATAATCCTCAAATCACCCTTTGACTGCTGTTCACACAGCCATTTTCCCCACAGACCACCCACAGGCTTTACCTCCCGCCACACCACACACACTTTCTTTCAAATCTTCTGTATTTTTATGGCTCAGAACATCTGAGATTCCTAATCTTATGCTGAATATTCTAAACAAAAAGACCTGCACTCGCTGTGCTTGAAAGGAAAAGGCATTGTTTGGGGAAGGAAAACATTCCTCATTATGGTTTTCTGAAAAATATCCCAGAAAACTATACAATTCTAAATGAATACTCATTCACCATCTGGAATTACTTAGTTCAAAAACAAAATCTATGCATCACGCTGCAAACAGTTACTGGAAATTAATTCTGAAATAAATTTTGTGCAAATAAATGTTTTAAAAGTTGTAATTTGGCTAACATCCAAAAGATGGATGAAGGCCTAGATCAGACAAGAATGCTTATGTACATGGGCACCTCCTTGTTCTTTCTTTCCCAGGCAACTATTAAAAACTTACAGGGCTTGTTAAACCACAGTTTCCTGTTATGTCTGAACGAGGACACTGTGGTTTAATTCACAGTGTGAAGAAGAGTATCAGTTGAGGATCTCATTCTGGTGTTCAGTCCAAGCTTGAACCACAACATGCAGTGTTTGGAAATAAAGCAAGATAAACAGAAACGACAAATAAAACAGACTTTGGTATTTGGAAACACTTTCAATAAATAATTTGTCAATCTTTAGAACACAACTAGTGCTCTCTACAGGTTTAATAGTTACTTAAATATTATTTCTGAGTGAAAGAGGTCTGAGACCCTCAGATGCATAAATATATCAAACTTGCTTTCGAATACATTCTATGCTACAACACAATACAGCTTATGTTATTGTTATATAGCAGTGGTTCCCAACCTTTGGTTTATGGACCACCAGTGGTCTCCAAGAACGAAAATAAGGTCAGCAGCCTCACTATTACTACACTGTTGCCTCAAAACCATGCAGCAAGGAGAGTGACTGGTCTCACGAAACCCTCACATAGTGCCAAGGCAATGAGGATGTTGGGAGGGGAGAGGCTGACTGACTATCCACGAAAGACTACTACCACATCAGCTCTAAATTATTAAATACAGTTTTCTGTGGGCAAGCAGATGGAGACTACTGGATGCCATATGTTCTGTATCAGAAACTAGAGCTGATGTGGTTTATCCAATGCAATTTTCCCAATCAGCAACCAAATAACCAAACCAAATATAAAATAGACCAAAAACTGATTCATAGCCCCTTTGGTACTAATGCTGGAGAATGGTCCCTGGTCAAGTGATCCCTGGTCAAAAAAAGGTTGCATATATTCAAAGGAGATAAAGGAACAAACAAGACTTACTATTTTGGAAGGTGGAAGGTCGGGCAAACACTTCTGAGGAGGAGATAAATGCTGCTCTGCTTCTCCATTGGTCAAGGAGTCTCTGTGACCTAATGTTGTGGTCCAAACAGAAATGACAACACCCGAACAGTTCATTACATTGGCTATGCATAGTAGCATTATTAGAAGCCATGCTTTTGTTTTGGAGGAAGTACAGCATTCCTAAGCAGTGGTACATTTGTGACTACAAAAATGGCACTTGAAACCATCTCCAGGAATATGGTGAAAAAGCAGAACATATTTTATTACTAGTTGTAGGTCTCCTGGGAGATACTTACTCAAGACAGAACATTGTAAAGGCCAAGATGACTCAAAAATAATCTACTTGGAAGGAATGTCTGTCATCTATATTGAGCAGTATTCACCCTGTCATTACTGTTGCTGAGAATGATTTAAACTTGCAAACTTTTCTTAAGTCTAACAGACTGAGCTCAACCTGAGAAAAAGCTACAGTCTCAGCAAGCATGTGGATTCTTCCAGTCTGATTTACAGTTAGACTCCAAGTGATATATGGCTTAGCTGACCTCATAATTTTGGGATCTACAATTAGACAAGAAATCTAGGAAGAAAAGACAGGAGAGAGATTTGACTATATTGAAAGGAAATAAGGAGTAGCTTCTTTCTTTTCCTCAGGGCTGGATGGAGAGTGGAAACAGATGACTGCTAACCACAAAGTAGTTACTTAAAACAGCACCATTGTTGCTTCTAAATTTTATCACAAACTAACTATAATAATATGGAAAGTTTCCAGTCTCCATTCAAAAGGTAATTCCTAGTTTTTTCATATCTGAGTGGATTCAAGGGGCTTTAAAAAAGTGTTTCTCAACCTGAGGTCGGGACCCCTGGGGGGAGGGTAGTGAGGGGGTGTTAGAGGGGGTCGCTAAAAACCATCTGAAAACACAGTATTTTCTCTTGGTTATGGGGGTTCTGTGTGGAAGTTTGGCCCAGTTCTACCATTGGTGGGATTCAGAAAGCTATTGATTGTAGGTGAACTATAAATCCCAGTAACTACAACTCCTAAATGTCAAGTCTATATTCCCCAAACTCCCCTAGTGTTTATATTTGCGCAGATTGAATATTCGTGCCTGGTTTGGTCCAGATCCATCATTGTTTGAGTCCACAATACTTTCTGGAGGTAGGTGATCTACAACTCCAAAACTCAAGGTCAATGCACACAAAACCAAGTATTTTCTGTTGGTCATGGGAGTTCTGTGGGCCAAGTTTGGTTCAATTCCATCATTGATGGAATTCAGAATGCTCTTTGATTGTAGGTGAACTATAAATCTTAGCAACTACAACTCCCAAATAACAAAATTATCCCTATCTCCACCTCACCAGTATTCAAATTTGGGCATATTGTGTATTTGTGCCAAATTTGGTCCAGTGAATGAAAATACATCCTGCATATTGGATATTTACATAATGATTTGTAACAGTAGCAAAATTACAGTTATGAATTTTATGGTTTGGGGTCAAATAATTGTATGGTTCGGGGTCACCACAACATGAGGAACTTTATTAAGGGGCTGCAGCATTAGGAAGGTTGAGAACCACTGCTTTAAAACATACACAATCAAAAGAAAACCAAATCTGGTAGGCATACGTTTTTCCTATTGGGAAATTACTGTGCCAGCCACAGATACTCTATGTAAAACTGCCATTACAAAACAGGTTTGATTAGTCTGCTGATAATCAAGTTGCTATGCATAATTTAAAGTGGCTCCAGGAAGAACCTGCCATGAATGTTCCTGAATAATTATAGGATTTAAAAAGAAAAGTTAGAACCACTGCTCTTTTCAGACTTTATCTGGGAAGCCACAATAACAGGTCTGCATTTACATCCTGCAATGGAGCAGTCAAGCAAGATCCAGAACATCCTGTGATCTTATTAACCAAGTAAATTAGACATCTGTTGTCCTTCATGTGCCTTCTTGGATTTCCTGATATTTGCTTTTATTTGTGAGGCACCTGGTAACAAGACCAAATCAAAGAGTTTCCATGTACACACTACAAACCGTAATGGTCTGTATGCCAAATGCAAGCAGGGCTACCACAAAAGCTTGACGTAATGTTCAGATCAGCAATCTATTGGAGCAGTGATTCTCAACCTGTGGGTCCCCAGGTGTTTTGGCCTACAACTCCCAGAAATTCCAGCCAGTTCTCCAGCTATTAGGATTTCTGGGAGTTGAAGATCAAGACATTTGGGGACCCACAGGCTGAGAACCAAGGTTCCCCAAATTGCAGTCCCAATATATTGTTGGATTTGATTATCCCAAAGCCCCAATCAGTGGTCAGCGATATTGGGGTTTGAGCACTGGAGAGCCAAGGTTATGAACTAGTATGTTACGAACAGGATGGCTACATGGACAAACTTCATAAATTAATAAATGCACATGCAGTACTGTGAGACTGATGCTATTCTTGTTCTTAAATCCTTTTGTGCATATGATTCCCACCCCATCAGATACTCAAAACACCAAAATAAATATATGAGAGCCAAGTTGTCTTTCTTATTTCTCACTTATAGTGACACAATTTTGGTTTATCTAAGGGTGCATCTACACCGCAGAATTCATGCAGTTTGACACTACTTTAGCTGCTACGGCTTGATGCCTTGGATTCGTAAGAGTTGCAGTCTGGTGAGGCATCGGCAATCTCTGGCAGAGAAGGCTAAAGGCTCTGCAAAACTACCACTCCCACAATTCCATAGCATTGAGCAATTGTGGTTAAAGTGGCATCAAACTGCATTAATTATACACTGTAGATACACACACAGTTTCATGAATCAAAGTACACTATGTGGCAACCCTTCACACTTTAGCAATAGAAATAATATCAGAGAAGTACAGAATTATTGTGAAATAATTCCCATTAGCCCTGGATAGGACAGTAAATGGGCCAGGGGAAGAATTACTGTGTTCTCACGATCTAGAAGGGAATTCGATGCTTATTTATGTTGCATATCTTTTCCTTTTTGGAGCACAGCAGCCCCACATCCTATATTGTAGTTTCCACATGAAATGAACATGTACTCAGTGGCATCACTAGGATTGGTGCCATCATACAAGAACTAGAATTCTGTAGGGGTCCTATCTACCACTATGTGGACCAGCCCTTGGGATGTCCCACCTGGATCTGAATCAGGTGAAAGCACCAAGTCAGAATGCACAACAAGTTTATCGACAGTTACAATGAGGAGGGAGCAAGTTTGTTTTCTGTTACTCTAGAGCAGGGGTTCTCAAACTTTTTAAATAGAGGCAGGCATGTAGCCGGGGGGGGGGGGGGGGCTTGAGGGGCTTCAGCCCCCCCCCCCCCAAATTCTCATGGTGGTTCGCGAAAAGGCCTTACTGGTGCATTATTTAAACTGTTATGTTTATTCATATCATGAGCTGATCACCATACTCAACATATCCCATATGCATGGGGGTATTGGGGTAACGATACAAAAGGTTTGCTAGGGTAGACCCTCTTTCACTCAGACTCAACCCCCCCCCCCCGAAACAAACTCAGCCCCCCCCCCCCCCCCCGAATCAAAATCCTGGCTACAGGCCTGAATAGAGGACCAGGTCACAGTCCCTCAAACTGTTGGAGGGCTGGATTATAATTTGAAAAAAAAATGAATGAATTCCTATGCACACTGCACATATCTTATTTGTATTGCAAAAAACATTTAAAAACAATATAATAATTAAAATGTAGAAAAATCTTAACAAATATAAACTTATTAGTATTTCAATGGGAAGTGTGGACCTGCTTTTGGCTGATGAGATAGGATTGTTGTTGTTGTGTTCTTTCAAGTCGTTTCAGACTTAGGTTGATCCTGAGTGAGGGCCGGGTAAATCATCTTGAAGGGCTGTATCCGGTGCTCGGGCCTTAGTTTGAAGACCCCTGCTCTAGAGACTAGGTCATGGAGCAATGGATTCAGATTCCAGGAAAAAAGATTCCACCTAAACATTAGGAAGAACAATCCAGGCAGTAAGCGTTGTTCAGCAGTGGAATATGCTGCCTCAAAGAGTGGTTGAGTCTCCTTCTCTGGGGGTTTTAAAGCTGAGGCTGGATGATCATCTGTTGGGGGTGATTTGTTTGTATTCTTGCATGACTTGTGTTCTTGCATGATTGATTCTATGGTGTCACCCTTGCTAATAGTGTCTGCACTACCCACACCTCTCTTGTAACCTCACTACATATACTTACACAGGGGTGTCCAGGCTTACACTGCTATTCACATTATTAAAGCATTTCAGTTAATAAATGGGGGATACAGAAAGAGCCTCCGCGAAGACTGAATAAATACAGTTGGGTGTCCTCTCGGCAACGTTTCTTGTAAACAGCTAATCTTTCCAATCCAAAGGCATTACTTTGCAACATTCTATGCAAGGCTTTTGACATGAAAATAGTTAATAAATAGTAGAAATAAGACATTTTTATAGTCTTATCTGAACAGAGTTTTTAAAAAATTAATCAGCTATTCATAAAAGCACCGTTGCCCTCCTACACAGAAATAAGACTGTAAAACTGGATTTGTTTATGGTTATGCATGCTGGAAAAAGTTATTTGTTCCAACAAAGCCATAATAATAATAATTAGTTTAATTGTGCACAGTGTGTGTGTTTTAATATAAATCTGTTTCAAACTTTTATTCACAGTCATAAAATCTCCATGAACATACCTATATTCATGTGACTACAGTATTGTTATACACTTGCTTTCCATCCGAGATTTCAGAGGATTTTTGTATCTGGGCACAAATCAGGAATGAATATAGATACATTCTCAGAAACATCTGAGTGTTTGTACACACAGTGCAAACTAAGATGTGTGAACAACCCCTTATGTAATCTGCATTTTGCTTATTATTTATCATGTCAGGCTACTGGAGTGTTTTACACATGTACTTTTAAATAATACTGGAAAAGTAGATTAATAAATATTAGTTATCAAGAAGTTTGGCCAAAGCAAATGGCACTGAAACAATGTGATTCTTCTCTTCGCAAGTGAACAGATATCTGCATTTCAAGACCACCATGATGGTACATTGGAAAATATACTTTATAGTTTAAAAACAGAATCTTTGGATTTGGGTTGCTGTGAGTTTTCTGGACTGTATGGTCATGTTCCAGAGGCATTCTCTCCTGACGTTTCACTTGCCTAGTTTCCAATAGACCTCACAACCTCTGGGGATGCCTGTTATTGGTGAAATATCGGGAGAAAATGCCTCTGGAGCATGGCCATACAGCCTGGAAAACTCACAGCAACCCAGTAATTCCAGCCACGAAAGCTTTCCACAACAGAATCTTTGGACACTATAACCATTAAAAGGGTGCATGTGATGATTTCCCCCCTGCAGTAATTTGCTTTGTTGTTATTTAATTTTGAAACAACAACAAAAATTTAATACATGCTTAATGCAATAAAGATGAACTACATATGCAGAATGTGTGCATTCTTTGGCTCAGTCTGAAATAATTACTGTCAAAAATTTACATGTAAACATCTCATTTCTATGAGCTTTTGTCTCCTTTAATATACATAAATACATTCATCAACTAGTGAAAGACATCAATTCCTACCTTTGTCTGATTTCTCTAGTTCACCATGCTGCTTGTTGATTGTGACTTTGTTCATGTAAATGTATTCCTCATCCCCACCTACAAAGCAAGGAATACAAGCTCCTTATTCTTTTGTGCATATTTGTATTGCATACATATATGCAGAACATTTTTAAACCTGGCCATGAAAGATTGTTTGTCTGCAACTATTTTGTCCCCCCACCCCCCGGCATAACGGATAAACATGAGTCCATTACACAGTAGCCTTTCAACGGCCTGTGCTCTTGCAGCTATGAAAGCACTAGACAAGACTCTGAAGTGTTCAGATGCTTCATTGAATAGTAAAGTCAGGATTGTCCATGCCATTTCCAACTGTTATGTGTGGTTGTGAAAACTGAACAGTGAAGGAAGTTGTTAAGAGGAAAATCAATTCATTTGAAATGTGATGCTGGAGAACATTGATGATGAAACTAAAACACAACACCGCCTGAGCTCTGCAAGTGCAGCTTTTTTCTGAATGAAGCAGATAATGTTTGAGGACTGGGACACCTGTAGGGAGACCAAGGTGCTTGTTTATAAAGCTGCTGTCCTCCCAACCCTCTTATACGCCTGTGAAACATGGACTGTCTACAGATGTCACACTCAACTCCTGGAACCATTCCATCAGCGTTGCCTTTGAAAAATCCTGCAAATCTCTTGGAAAGACAGGCAGACAAATGTCAGTGTGCTGGAAGAAGCAAAGACCACCAGCATTGAAGCAAAGCTCCTATGCCATCAACTTTGCTGGACTGGCCACATTGTCCAAATGCTTGATCACTGTCTTCCAAAGCAGTTAGTATACTCCCAACTCAAGAACAGGAAATATAATGCTGGTGGACAGGAAAAAAGATTTAAAGATGGGCTTGAAGTCAACCTTAAAAGCTGTGGCATAGACACCGAGAACTGGGAAGCCCTGGCCCGTGAGCACTCTAACTGGAGGTCGCTGTGACCAGCAGTGCTGCAGAATTCAAAGACGCATGAATGGAGGGTGAAGGGGAGAAATGTGCCAAGAGGAAGGTGGTCAAGCCAATCCTGATTGGGACTACCTTCCACCTGGAAAGCAATGTTCTCACTGAGGGGGAATATGTAGATCAAGAATATGGCTCCACAGCCACCTACGAACCCACCATCAAAACACTACACTGGGAGGACCATCATTCTTGGGCTATGAAGGATCACCTTAGCAGTAAATAAGTAAGTAAGTAAGCAAGCAAGCTAGAGAACATACCATGGAAAGCAAAAAAGTGTTAGAGCAAATCAAGCCAAGAACTCTTCCTAGAAGGTAAGGTTACTAAACTGCGACTGTCATACTGTGGACATACCATGAGAAGACATGACTCACTAGAACAGGCAATAAAGTTTGGTAAGTGGAAGTGTTTGGAAAAGAGGAAGAATGTATTACTGATGGATAGACTCAAATCAAGGATTCATAGCCCTGAATCTGCAAGACCTGAAGTCAAGGAGGTCTCTCATTCAAAGGGTCTCCATATGTCCAAGTCAACTTGACTATAATAGCTTCAATAGCAGCAAAGATTTTTTTAAAAAACCTGATCATACATAAGGTAAAAGGTAATTAAATAAACATCTATATTAAAATATGGATTTAAAACAGTTAGAAAAACAAATACAATAGACTAACGATAACATTACAGTACAATTAAGAGACCTCCTGCAATGGCCAGGTAACAGTTAATAGCTTGAATAACTCAGGTCATTCCCTGCCAGGGAAAAGAGAGGAAAGGAGAGAACAAAGATAGTTGGGTTGTCTTTCCATGCAATTGGAGACACCTTAGATAAGATTCAAAGGTGGTGGAAATTAGGTCTGTGTGGGCATCAGCAACCTGCTGCTCCAAATAGCGCAGCCAAAATACAACACCATGTTTACCGAAAACAATGTCTTTGTACATAGTAGTACTTACTACTTGATTTTGTACACAGACGAAGGAGGTCAGCAAGGAAACTCTTTTTCACTATTGCTGTGCTGCTGAGGTTTTCCTTATCCAGTATCTTCAAAAAATCATCCAGTTCTGTGAGCAGTTGTTCCAGAGCTGAAACAGATAGAAAAAAATATTTGTAAATGTGTTTATGTAATCATCACTGATATAACAATGGCTTTCACAGTGCTTTGAACAAACTAGAATTTGTAGAACTTTTCAGAATTATAACATTTAAACGTGTATGTTGTTTGACTCATGACAACCTTAGCACAAATTTTTGTGTGTGCAAGATTTATTCAGAGAAGTTTGCCAGTGTTGTCTTCTTGGGCTGGAGGCGTATGATTTGCACAAGATCATTCAATGGGTTTCCACCACATCTAAGTGGAGATTTAAATGTGGTCTCCTAAGCTTCTTGTCCAACACTGTAATACACTTTTAGAATTTAGACTGAAATCCCCATGCGAAACCAAAATTGGTGCTTTCAGTGTGTTTCCCAGTTTTAAGTTAGCCTAAAAATGGACATACTTTGAAAAATCTGACCCAAGTGTTGAACTGAAAACAGGAAACATAAGAGATGTTCCATACATTTCTCTACTGTATGCCAACAGTAACTGAAACATTTTGATATACAAACATCAAAATGACATATTTATTATGAAATATGTGAAACACAAGGAGTGAAACTTCTGCACTTCAAAGTTTGGCACAATTCTTTGTTTTTCCTGATCTCACTGGAGTTTATAATAATAGGGAGGCTTGGTTAAACATAACTCAGAAACACATTCAAATCAGTATGCTGTAGCCCTCCACTGGTACTTTGCTATCGGGATCAAATTTCATCATGCCTTCATTATGATGGCCAAACACTTATTTTTAAGGACATTAAAAAAACTTGTTCAGAAATGATCCAGAGAATTATTTATGACCATGCCACACACTAAGGGGACCTAGTTTAAATATGCAAAAGAAAACTCTTATGACAAGAGATAAAGAATGTCCTTAACCCTATATTTAAACTTTAGATCACACAATTACTGCTCCAAAAGAGCAAGTGGAAGATCTTAGAGAAGATACTCTTTTCGATGCAACACAAAATCCCCAAACAAACATAGCCAGTAGTCACATTGGGTAGGAAATATTAGGGGTTGTTGTCCAAAAAGCAATGTTTCCAAAACTTGCAGAAGTGGTGTGCTGGTATGTACACATTTTTAAATAAGTTCCTGAAAAGGATACAACATCATTTGGAAAAAATAAGAAACAAAAGTATTGTCATTTGATGGAAAGTACAAAGCTCTCGGCATATTTGCCATTGTACTTTCCTTTCTACACACACTAGGACAATAACTTCCTGACTATAAATGTCACAAGGGAAGCAGAAACAGGGAGTATTCAATGAAATCCCTAGACAAAACGGGACATATTTCAAAATGCTCAAGCCATTGCAGAAGGCAGGAAGAAACAACTTAGATTCCCTCAGAGCATGAATATCTGGCAAAGTATGAAAGGTCATTCTATTCTTTAACATTGGCATCCCACCTTTTTTCCAATAAGTTTGCCCAATATGATATACATGGTTCTCCTCTTCACTTTATCCTCATAGAAACTGTGAGGTGAAGCTGAGAGAGAGATTGACCCAAGATCATCCAGTGAGTTTCATGGTTCAGAGAGGAATTGAAACTGGATCTCCCAAATTGAAATGGAACACTCTTAACCATTACACTAGAAAGCCAATATATTGGTTCTCTTGAAGCAGTGGTTCCAAACCTGTGGTCCGCAAGAACGAAATATGTTCAATCATTATACCACTGCCTCAAAACCTCGCAGCAATGAGAGCGACTGATCTCGCAAAACCCTCTTATAGTGCTGAGGCGACGGGGATGTCAGGAGGGGAGAGGCTGACTACCCACAAAAGATTACTACTACCACATCAGCTCTAGATTATTAAATATGGTTTTCTGTGGGCAAGCAGATGGCAATTACTGGGTGGTTCATGTTCTGTATCAGAAACTAGAGTTGATGTGGTCTATCCAGTGTAATTTTCTGAATCAGCACTCTAAATAACCAAACTGAATCTAAAGTTGATCAAAAACTGATTCATAACCCTTTTGGTACTAATGTTGGAGAGTGGTCCCTGGTCAAAGTGGTTCTTGGTCAAGTGGTCCCTGATTTTAAAAAAAAAGGTTATGTTAAAGGGTATATCTACACTGTAGAATAAATGCAGCTGGACACAGCTTTAGCCACTTTAACTGACATAGCTAAATGAGTTGCAGTATTATGAGGTTTTCAAACATCTCCGCCAAAAACCGCTGGTACCTGACCAAACTACAAATCCCAGGATTCCATAGCATTGAGCCATGGCAGTTAAAGTGTGTCAAACTACATTAATTCTATCATGTCATCTCCTGTCTCTGATATAGATTTGAAGGGAAGGGAAGGGAAGAAACAGCATGTTTCTATGTGCCTTCGTGTCATTTCCAACTGGCAAGGTTCTTTAGAAAATATTAGCCTTTGCCTCACTCTGAGGCTGGGAGAGTGTGATTTGTCCAAAGCCACCCAGTGGGTTTCCATGGCTAAAAGGGGACTGGGACTCTGATTTCTAAAGTCATCACTTATACCATAAAGCACAGTGACTCTTAAGTAGGAACAGTATTCTGCAAAACACATTGGGTGCAACATGTGATAAAAAGGAAGTGAGAAAAGAACTGGAGGCAGAATGATGGAGTTCTCCAAATATGAGGATAAGATGTTCTGGGGAAAATATCACAGCCAAACAAAGTAGTGAATCAATCCTCTTTCCCTGTACCATTATCTTGCCCTCAAAGTTATGTCAATGTCAGTGTTCTTTGTGTATAACATTTAACCATGCAACCCATAAAAGAATTGTAAGCTTTTGTACATGTCTCACCTCATTTTGTGCAACAAGGAGCCCTGCATGGTAAGTTCGGCTGAGAAAGAGCAACTGGCCCAAAACCATTGAGTGAGGTGTGTAGCTGAGTAGGGATTTCAACTCAGGCTAATTCAGATCTAACTCAACTCTTCTACACTGTATCCTATTGGTATGTAACATGAGGTCTCTGCAAGGAACAAGGGCTGCTGGCTAGAGCTTGGATAATTCAGGAACAATTTCCAAAATCCATGAACCTAGGGGATCCATGAACCTAGGAGATTCTGGAAGATGTTAGTCCTCAAACAGAACTTTGATAGAAGCTGAGTATAAGTAATGAGACAGAACTGTAAATGGAGTGTAAAAAGGCAACTATGAATCATCCACATCAAACAATGAATGCTAACAACAGTTCCTTTGCCACCACAGCCACCTTTCACGCTCCCCATGCATCTCCGCAACATCTGTCAAAATTTTCTAATCTGATACCATCCATTTTACTTTGACGGAAAGCACTCAACTTCTAGCTGTGCGTTCATTCTTTGCTACAAGAAAAAAATAATCAAAAGACCAGCTGATCACGCGGTGCTGAGTTAAAGTAAAGCATTCATGTTGCTGAAGAACGGCGGGGGGTGCTGCTCTGGATTTCCCAGCCCATTCTGCCAGGCCCAGCGTCAAAGGCTGAGAAGGGTCAACTGCCTATAGGAAAAGGAACGTCAACTGCAATGACAGCAGGCGAATGCTATTCTCTCCAACTGTGAAAAGAAACAGATGTGTTCACAAGGGCAACTGAAACAGCTGGGTGGTTTTGTCAGGAAGCTGGCTCTTCCAAAAGGAACAAGACATATTCAGACTACTTCCCATGCATCACACACCTACCCCAGACTATAGTGAAGAAGGTGCTAAAACACTGGTGATTTATCTCCTATAGAAAGAAGCTCAATCTCACTTGAGCTACTCCAGTTAACATTGAGTTCAACATATCAGAGACCCCCATCACATGTGAGGCTAAAAAGGCAGAGTTCAGAAAAGTTAGTTATTTTGGATTACAAATCTCAGAATTCTACACCCAGTATGGAGAATGGCCTTGTTGGCTGGGAGGATGCTGAGAGTTACAGTCCCAAAAGTATTTTTCTCCAAGCTCAATGAAAATCTTTCTCAGCATTATGTGATGTGTCTCATTCTTTTCAGTTTTTGAACATATGAAAAAAGTCAATACATTGGAGAATGTGGAAAACAGTCATTTGCTATTTTATTTTTTGTTACAGTTATGATTTTTGGCTGTGGGACTACTTAGTTTAAATGATGCAGTAAATTAATATTAAGTGTGGTCTTTAAGAGGCATATTCTGAGTCTCCACTTTTACCACAAACATCTAAAACAAAACAGCACCCAGGCTTTCCTCCAAGAGAGAGAGAGGTGTGGGGGGGGGGGGAGGGGGGAGGGAGAGAGCGAGGGAAAGATTGAGGGGATGGAGCACTATAAAATTGTTGGACTCTGTTAAGATCTGAATAAGTTTAATGCCAGTGTTTGCCTCAATACCTACTTAAGTGATTCGCAAACCCATTAACAAGGACAAACAATTTGTTTCCAAATAGACTGAGTGGCAATAAAATATGAATATCCTGATGTTTGGATAATCAAACAGCCAGTACAGGAATCTAGATGGGGACCATCTACTTAGCAATGCAATCATTTTGAATAAACAATATAGCCAGTTAAGTACTCCCTTGACTTTAAGTACTGTATTTTATTTACAACCTGGGAATTCATGGCAGCAGGTACAGCCGGGTGGGGGATCTGTTTTGACTAAGAAACTAAATTTCAATTTGGAAAAGTTCTTATAATGTGTATTTCAGCAATGAACAGGGCTAAGGAAGAAAGAAAAGGCCAGGTAGATGGAGGCAAAGGTAAACCAAAGGGTCTAGATGTAATTCTTGCAAGTGTGGATCTTTTCCTACCACTACACATCTTTTCTGAGGAGTAAATGTTGTAGCTTTGTCAGATTCTGAGTGCTCAGAAGATGAGGAAGGAGATGATGGGATAGATTTGGAGGGCCCAGAGGAGAATAGGCCTGGAGAGAGTTGTTTTGGAATCTCCTGGCAATTCCCATAATGCTGAAGAAAGCGATATCACTGGGTTGTTGTAGGTTTTTTCGGGCTGTATGACCATGGTCTAGAGGCATTCTCTCCTGACGTTTCGCCTGCACTTTGGCAAGCACCCTCAGAGGTAGTGAGGTCTGTTGGAACTAAAGCGATATCAGTTCTCATGGGAATTTGCCAGAAGTGCAGGCTGAGAGAAATGTTGGAGACAAATGTTTGTCCACATCAAGGAACTTGGAACTTCAGAGGCAGAACGTACAACAGAGACAGACTCCCTTTTCCCAATGGCTTATAGATAAGGAGAGGAGAAGCAAGTGTGTGATGAATGATTTCATGGGAGGGGTGATGCCTTTTAAATGGTTTTCTACTGGTACAATATTTTGTGAGAGCAACGTTGTATTCAGGTGAACAGCTCTCAATTTCTAATCCTACATTTTTTTATTCATGTATTCAAGTTTGTAAGTTTGTTCCTGTTTCTAGTTTCTAGCATAGGTTGCCTGCATTGGATTCATGCTATCACGTTTATGGATATATCTGTGGATTGACTCTTGAGACAGTATTTGAAAGGATTTTGGAATCTTGGCTATCTTGGAAATAACTTTTTGAAATTTTATTCTCCTTTTTACATTTGCTTATTTTTATATACTCTTCTCTTAATAAACTTTTACTTACTGGATTACCAGGACAGAGGTTTGCGGTGAAAAGGTGTTTCAAGGCTCTATCTAGTGCAACAGCTCAGATTTATTCAACACCTTTCCTGCCTGCACTCTATCAATCAGTTCTAAGGAGTTCTTACTGTTGACCACTGATGTGATGTAAAATGAAGTTGAGACAATAACCGACACCCACATTTGGCTCCTGGGCTGGAAGTTCTTTGATGTCTAAAGCATGGATTGTGTAATAGACAGGCAGACTCTTGGCTGCTGCTCCCATCACAATCTTTAGACAAGCCTTTTCTAACCTGGCTTCATTAGCCTTTTATGGTACATTATTTACATAAGTTATGACTAGTGGCATTTCAAGTTGGGATTGATGGGAACATTAAGTCAAAATTTCATCTCAATTTCTAAGCCGACGAGCCAGCATTGTCTATAAACTCCTCCAAGGTTATGTGGCCAGCATGACTGCATGGAGCGCCGTTACCTTCCTGCTGGAGTGGTACCTATTGATCTACTCATATTTGCATGTTTTTGTACTGCTAGGTTGGCAGAAGCTGGGGCTAACCCTGCTCCCCAAATTTGAACCACCAAATTCAGCAGCTCAGTGGTTTAACCCACTGCACCACCAGGGAGTAGTATATAGAATGAAAATTGTAAGATAATTTTCAGGAATGTTATATAGTCTATACTTCAAAATAATCACAGCAACTGCAGCACATAATTTTTGGTTAATATCAGAAGTTGCAAAAAAAATTGCCAGTGGCCCAAGTTGGGCCTGTGCAACTTCTGACTTACAAAGATAAATGGTATGTTCCTCACTCCCGGTAATTATGGCTCAATAAACATCTTGGTTTTGCTACCTCCCAAGGATTACAGAAAGGGTGGTTGCAAAGCACTTCAAGGCTACTGATCTTCATTTCTGGCTCCATCAGTTACAAACAATGCAAACCTAGACAACAGGGAAAAGGAACTAAAACAGATTTGCAAGATAACACCAGTTGTTCACAGGATATTTGGAGAAAAGCACACAAAAACCCTTTCTTTCAATAAGCAACCTGTTTCCAACCTGTCAGAGCTCATACCAGACCACAAGGCATGAGTACTCCCAAAGAAAGGAACTTGTGGAGTACATATCTGAGATCAATTTAGATGATGGGATTCTTGCAAGCTGAATTGAAAATCTGGAAATATATTTTTTAACCATACACAACAAATAAAAATGCAATTACCTTTGGAGAGCATAACCGCGGTAGATTTAATGCAGTTTGATGCCACTGGCTCAATGCTAAGGGTTTTATGAGGCATTTACCCTTCTCTAACAAATCCTGCTGATGCCTGACCAAACTACAACTCCCAATGATTCCACAGGATTGAGACATGGAGACTGAAGTGGAGTCAAACTGCATTGATTCTATGGTGTAAATGTGCTCTTGTTCCAGGAGCCATGTCACCTGTGGAATTCTGAGAGTTATAATTTAAAAAATAACCTTTCAAAGCTCTAGTGAATCATAGTTTTAAAGAACCCTGCTTTAAAATTCTTCTCATCATTCTATAAGATATGAAACATGATAAATAAAAGCAATGGGACTTGTTGCTTGTGGGCCCAGAGCCCAGTAACTGAACTCCATCAGCACAATATGGGCCATTCTGGAAGTCCAGACAATAATCTCATTGATGCTCTGTCATCTCAAAAGCAGGAACTCTGAACTTTAAGTAAAAGGCAGCAGAAAATGCACACAAGGCTGTCCAGTTTATTGAACAAATAACAGACTAGCTTCCCCTGCCCCTCCCGGGAAGAAAGTGGTGGGAGGACTCAGGAAAGAGGAGAAATGAAGGGGAAAAGGCATTCAGAAAACATTGTGAAGACAAAGCGGTTTTCCTCTTTCCAGCTACAGTCACAAGCTTTTTGATTGTCTTGTGGAAATGTTCAGCACTGGAGGGTTGTGCCATAAACTTTCTGAATCTGCTTGCTCTGGCCTAGACTTAATGAAGACCCCTTGATTAGAAGACTTACCTCTGGTTTTTGGAAGTTCGTTATTTTAATTGCACTTTCCATTTTTCATAACAAAGCCTTATGTTTTGCCTTGCAAAAATGCTCCAAAGTCTTCTAAACTTCAGGAGAGCTCTCAGGCTTTGGAAATCTTTTGAGCCAGTGAATTCAACATAATGTATAGTATTGTGGCAATTTTTTTTATCAAAAGAGGAAAACAGGAAGGACTGTTGCACCTTGGTAGAGTATTCCTTATTACTGCCCATGTTGGAAAGCACATGCTTCAGGAAGAACTTTTTTGAACTACAGCTTCCTGAATTCTTCAGACTAGGGGTTCTTAAAGTGTGCTCCATGGAGCCCTTGGGGCTCCAGAAAGCATATTGAGGGGCTCTGTGCTTTCCTCCTCCTCCCCATCCAAGCTTGCATGTCAGGACCTTTCCCTGCTCCTCCTCCTCTTGTTCCTCCCTCCCTTTCTAAGTGTGCATGGTGGCCGTTTTCCCACCACCAGGGAGGGAACAATGGAGGAAATGAATTTGGAAAAGAAGGCATTGCAGAAAGGGAGGGAGGCCTTTCTGAGGCAAAAGGCAAGACCTCTCTTGGGCTCAGGCTCCATGGTCGGGCCTCCTTCCTGCTCCCGCCAGCAGATGCAGTGGCTGCAGCAGAATTGTCCTCTCAGGACACAAACCCCTTTCTCCCATACCTTCCTTGCTTCCAGAAATGGTTGATGGACTCACTGATGAAGAAAAAGACCAAGTAATGGGAAATGACATGACTACATGCTACATCTAAATACAGAACTAGCTGTTTATGAGTATAAGCATGCTAAAGTTGCTACCTCTAGCACAGCCATATGAAGCCGAATTAAGACAAATGGCTGTATAGCTCAATAGTGTCTGCTGACTGCTGGCATATCTCTGGATTTCAGTAAGTGTCTCATAATTCTACCTTTTAGTCTGGAAGCTAGGCTTGAGATCTTTTGTATTCAAAGAGTGTGATCTATTACTCAGTCTTCATCATATTAGACTGAGAAAGATCCAATATTTCCAACTTTGCATTTCCAAGAAAAATTGAGATAATTGTCTTGCTTGCATTATTTGCACTCTTTTGGCACAGTGAACTAAGCAACAGCCTGCACATTGACACCAATTTATTCATGTCTTGGCAAGGTGGCCAGGTGACAGGGAGAAAAAAATAGGTACAGCATTAAACAGAATTCATTGGGGGGAATGAGAGCGGAGTGGTATTTGGGCAAGAAAATAATTTCAAGAGAATAATTCATTTACAAATTATCCAGGAAAATGAGATTTCCCTTCACCACAACATAACTGAGTTTTGAAACTTTAAGGAATTCTGTTTAGGATTGTTGGGTGCCTAGGAGAAATAAAGAATCGGTTCTTGCAACTCAAGTAGGAGTGGTAGAATTATTTTCAATGATAGACCTATCAGAATTAATAATTTCCAAGTGCTGGCAAATTCTGGTGCATGCTTCTTAACAATGTAATTCATCCATCCATTCACTCAGCCAAACATAATCTCTCCCCCCACCCCATTATTGCAAATTCTGGGTAGACTTCGTAGACTTTCAACAATACTCTACAACTTCCATATCCATGGGACTGATACCCATAGTTTAATTTACCCACATCCAACAAAATACATCCTCCCTGGGCATTTTCTAAGCCATCCAGTGCAGCACTAAAGCATTTCTTTAACAGAAGTCTTACATTTCAATAGCGTTCACTATTATCTATAGTTCCACATCTCCACATGCAGTCCATAGATACATGGTTGTACCATACACATATTTGAAGACAACACTATTTGCATAAGCTTAACAAAAAGACAGATCTATTAATCAATGTGTTTCTTGTCAGCTAGTTTGAACTCCAATATTACAATCCCACTTTTGGAAAAAAACAATATGAATCCTGATCTAATAATGTGCAGATGTAAGAATATTCATATTCAACAATAATGGCATTTGTATTTATGCAGTTTTGGATCTGTTTCCATGATGATACCAATAGTAGATAACCCAGTTGAGCAGATAACTAATTACTCAATCAAAACAGTTATTGTAATTATATAAATAATGTGAGAACTTTAGGTGTAACAATATGGTATCTCCTGGTCAGCTAGCAAATTAATGTGTTCTGGGACATTGGTTCTCTGATTTGGTCTTCTAGGTGTTTTTATATTTCATTTCCCAAAAGGCACAACCAGGATGAACAATGATTTGACGTCACAAACATTTGTAGAACCAAACTTTGAAAATTACTGTTCTAGGACATGCAGTATTTTAAGATATGCTTTCATCAGGGGAGCATACGATTCAGGGTTGTTACATGTGTTGTAATGCTACTATAGTTGTCCCTCCACATTTGTGGGTATAGCATTGGCAGATTAGATTATTCGCCAATCATTTGTCGTCATATCTACTGCTAAAATATACATGATTGAGAAAAACAAATTCAAGCATGTACCGACATATGAGCACACACAAACACACTCCACACAGGTGGTCCTGACTGTAATTGTCCAGAAATCCCAGGCTTAGCAAAATACCCATTTGCCAGATAATAAAGGATTTTGTTACTCATCTTTGCCAGACTTTAGTCTAAATAAACAGGAGAGTATTAACTACAGAAAGAATGTTAGACTGCAATGAAGCCCTAAAAAGCTATTAGATAAAGTGCTCAAAGGTATCGCTAATCCTACCACAGATTTGTGAGCTGGGCTATTGTTTTGATTTAACGATTCAGCATAAAATCAGTGTTTTTTTTAAAAAAACCCTACGGTTGCTGATGAAGAAGTTTGTGCTCTTCCAGTAACTCCAGTCTTCTCGGAATATTTGATACTCATGTTTAGCTCTTTAATCTCCCCTTTTTGTGCTAACGAGCCTCCGAGAGATCCCTGCAGCTCAACTATAATTTGGCTAGTTCTCTTTTCTCAGCGGGACTGTAGATTATTACTTAGGTTGCCTGCTATAATTTAAGAGTTGTCTCTACGTACACTTTTGGAAACTCTTCTTACTTTCCAAATCCTAAATGTGTTGGTACCGTCTGGATTTAATGCCTGATGTGATCTGACAAAGGTCACATTTGAGCATGTTGTAGTGGTTTGAGTGTTGGACTAGGACACATGATGACCAGGACTTCAATCTCCTCTCCATTACAGAAACTCATTGGGTGACCCTGGGGAAGTCATATTCTTTCTGCATCAGAGGAATGCATTCTTTCAGAGGAATACACAGGCAAGCTCCCTCTGAATAAATTGTGCTCTCCCAAAAAAACCCACAATACATTGCCTCTAGGATCACCATAAGTCTGAAATTGAAGGTTCCACAACAAGATGTTGTTTGGAAGACTCCATTTCACTTTACTGATGGTCCATTTCATCAAATTAATCAGTGTAGAAATCTTATCTACAGTGGTAATGATTAATAGTAGAAGTCTATCATCCTATTTAGGGGAAGAAAATGCATGAGGAAAAGGAAGGATGTCCGTACTACTAGTCCTATCAAATTCAGCATGAAGTGGAAGCTGGTACCTTCAATTGTTAATGTGGCTCTTGGTTTTCATCCAAACTTTAAAGAAGCTATCCAAAGTTCTAAACTTATTTTGGAGACACAGTTCAGGGACAGTAGTATTACTTTTCTTGTTGACATTCACTTCACTCTCATCTCCAGCAACCAAAACAGCCTGTTTTCAAAGCATTCGGGCAATACACAGTTCATGCCCAATACGCAGTTCATGCTGGTGTTATCCTACAAAGCCCTAAACGGTTCCGGCCCAAAATACCTTGCAGACCGCATCTCGGCCTACGAGCCCACGAGGACCTTGAGATCATCCGGGGAGGCCCTTCTCTCGGTCCCGCCTGCCTCACAGGCACGCCTGGCGGGGACGAGAGAGTGGGCCTTCTCGGTGGTGGCCCCCCGGCTGTGGAACACCCTCCCTGCTGAAGTTAGACAGGCGCCCTCCTTGATGGCCTTTCGTAGGAGCCTGAAAACATGGCTCTTCGAGCAGGCCTTCAATTGAGTGTAACATTGGAACGATACTGGAATGGATTATGACTATGAAATTGACTATGACCCCAGGATTTGACGAAGCGGATTTTTAGTATATGTTATGTAGTAGTAGTTTGGTATGTACTGTCATGATTTACTGTACACTGTCTTTTCTATGTTGTTGTTCACTGCCACGAGTCGCCCTAGGGCTGAGAGTGGCGGTCAATAAGTGCAAGTAATAAATAAATAAATAATAAATAATATTGGCATGACGTTCTTTCTGGCTGGCAAGACATTTCTAGAAAGATGACTATGCTGAGCATGCCTCTTCAGGATGTCAAATCTGCTGTAAAGGTTTATAATCATAGATGACAACTATATTTGTGAGACCTCCACAATGGGATCTCAAAGCAACATCCAGTAGTTGAACCCTATAGTGGTCTTTCATGAGGTCCTTTCATTATTAATCATCACCAAGGTAGATAAACATCTACAAGGTAGATAAACAGGCAGGCATGGTACTATTTCATACAGTGCATTTTAATGCATCACTACTTAGAAATATAATCTGAGTTTGTTCCCAAGAATGTGTCTATAAATACTATTCTTACAAGCTCTTTTATCTTGATTCTGTAGCATTTTCTCTAATGGGAAAGAGTTACTCCCCAATTAATTATATGCTAAAGGAAACCATTCAAACATCTTTGTCCAATTAAAGTTCATATTCTATGTACAAACTTCCAGCTATCTCATCAGCCAGAAAAATCTGTTTCTTGGTGGGTCAAAGGTGTGTGGCATTGCTATAACAGACTGTGTTTTAGTAGGAAACACAAAATCAATATTTCCAAAGGGTCACACACTTTCTATTTAAAATCTTAGCTGCAGTGCAGTGGGAGAAATATAAGAAACCTGAGACCAATTCTCCTTAGTTTCCTAATAATAATCTAGACTAATTCCTTTCAGCCTCAAGCTTAATTCAACCCAGGATATGGTTATTATCTTACTAAACAGGAAACACCCTTAAATAATCATTACATATCAGTGAACTCACAAAGATCATTCCTTCCATCTTCAAAGTACATAAAAGCCAATAACTAAATTAAAACCTAAAACATTGCTATCTCATTTCAAACCTAGGGTTACAGAAGAAGGTTTTTTTAATGTTTCACCAAAATGCAAATTGACAATAAAAAACTGTAATGTGGAAATTATTGGGTTTTAAGATCATGTTTACAACACACATTTTATCTTTACTGCTTTTGAGGCATAAGAAAGAAAGAAAAGCTGTATATTTTACAGTCAATGTTTGTAGAATAGAAACAGTTCTTCTATGCAAGTATCTTATACCAAGAAGAAAGCAGTACAAATCGAGTATCCCTTATTTGAAATGCTTGAGACCCAATGTGTCAGTCCTTGCTCCCTCCTCCCTATGACTTCCCATCACATATTTATATAAGGCCATCATGTCTCTCTCAGCCTTCTCTTCTGCAGGCTAAACATACCCAGCTCTTTAAGCCACTCCTCATAGGGCTTGTTCTCCAGACACTTGATCATTTTAGCAGCTTTCCTCTGGATGTTTGTACCTTCTCAATATAGTTTTATCCCCTTCACAAATAGCACATTTACCATATGCCCAGTGTATATGCACACAAACACACACTCAGAAGCCAATTTGTCAATTTTTCACAGAAATTGGGATACACTAGTCGTAGTTGCTTCTCCTTAACACATGATGCAGTGCAGTGATTTTGGGGATACGTACTGAAGTCATTGGTAGAATAGTTGTGCATGCCAGCTTAGTACCAATAGGGTAAAATGGGTGGCTTTTCCTCTATGATCTCATTATGGTCCCAGACATTTCTTGCCTTTATCAGTATTAGCAGGAAGCATGTTATTGTTGGTAGCGAAAGGAAAATGCAGTGAGTTGAGAGAGGAAAATGAGTTTTGATAGTGTACTGGAAGCAAGGAGGCTTCAAAAAGCTTTGTTTGCCAAATTCAAAGGCGACGTGACAAGCAGCTTAGTGTTTCATGACGGGCTTCAGGAAATCATTACAATGTAGAAATGCACAAACGAACTAGACACTTTTACAGAAACCCAAAGAAGCACAGCTCAAACTAGCAAACGAAATACTTTCCTATTCTTCAGGAAAGCAGAGCCTGTAGAATTACATTATTTTTTAAGTTACAAGTGCAATAACCGGATTGTAACACTTTGTGTCTCAATAGCCTCTTATCTCAAGCTCTTTTTTCCTCAAGTACTCATCACAGATGCTTAGTTTCTTTGATATTTCTTGCCACAAACAGTGTCCTTTGAGGAACTGGCATGCCATCAAGGAATACACTTCTGTTGAAAATAGGTCATTTGTTTCATTCACAATTTCCTTTACTTACAGGAAGCCTTTGTGAATTATGGAATATAATAGAATAGCCTCAAAACACTGAAGGATTTCAAGTCAAATTATTAGAGTTCAGCTGAATTCTGAAAGCCAAATCGGAATTATACTAATGCACCTTCACTAAAATAGATGAATTTATAGCACAAATATTATTAATTACATTAACATGTATGTGCATTTTAAAAATGCAGTTTAGTGTAATTTTACAGCTTTTTCCGGGAACAAATACTACATTCACATTGTTTCTCCCCTCGACTGCCTCCTCTCCCATCTTTGTTTGAATTTTTCATTTTCACTTCCAATGCAAGTGGTAGTGTGTCCAAGTGGCACATAAGGAAGGGGGGGGGGGGGTGGAAGAAGGTCCATGGCATATAGCCTGAATTTAAGTCTTTTGGGGAGGGGTGGGAGAGTCCCAATTCCTGTGGATTTTGTTACCAGTTTTCCATTCTCATTCTGATCAGTTGGGTTGTAGTAAATTTTTTGGGATGTATGGCCATGCTCCAGAAGCATTCTCTCCTGATGTTTCACCTGCATCTATGGCAGGCATCCTTACAACCTTTGAGGTTGCCTGCCATAGATGCAGGTGAAATGTCAGGAGAGAATACTTCTGGAACATAGCCATACAGCCTGAAAAAGTTACAACAACCAAGTGATTCTGGCCATGAAAGCCTTTGACAATACATTGATCAGTTGTTTGTCAGCTCATTAACCTGCTCTTTACCATTGTCATTTGGCTTGCTGACTTCTATTTTTTTTAATCTTTGCTCCTCCTTGCTGTCTATTAGGCTGTTTCCTCTGACTGTCAATTAGCTATTTGTTTACTGATTTCCCATTTCCTCCCGAATTTCCCCCCATATCTTCCTGTCCCTTGCAACCTCATCTTATGAACAATATATCAGCTGTAGTTCAAACCCTAATGGGGTAGGGAGTTAACCATGGTGTCTTCTTCCCACTCACTATACTTCAGGTTCAGTGTCACTTCTTGGGCATTGGGATGAGCAAGGTAATTTGATCACACAAACTATTTGATTTGTTCCATAATATCCAAAGAAAGAAGGAAAGAAAGAAAGAAAGAATGAAAAGTTGCCTAAGTACTTCTTCAGCAATCTGATTTTTTGTTTTAACCTCCAATGCACCAGAGACTGGTACCATCTTTGTATCCAATGACTGCAAGTATTTTTTTTCTTTCTTGAAAACTGGCGAGTTGATATTGGTTTGTGGACCAGAGGCTTACCTAGAAATTGACCACAGACCATCACTTTAGCAAAGGTATGGGCAAACTTGTTTTGCTCTTCAACTCCCACAATTCCTAACAGCCTACTGGCTGTTCGGAATTGTGGGAGTTGAAGTCCAAAACACCTGGAGGGCCAAGGTTGCCCATGTCTGCTTTAGCAGCATTGATTTAAACCATGGGTCGTTTTTACATTGGCATCATCCACATGCACATTATTTTCAGACACCAAGTGTGTTTAATTCATCATATGCATTTGTTTCGTATGACAAAGAATATTTTTTCAAAGACACCAATGAGGTCTGAGCACAGCATGGACCTAAACAAAAGATATTGTGAATATTGTAAACATCTGTCCTTGTAGACAGCACTAGAGAAGACCTCAGCTGTCGTCATGGCCATTTATTTTCTTCTTATAGTTATGGTAAACCACAGATTCCATTTATAGCTCACATGCAGACACAGCAACAGACACGGCTCTGTTTCTATAAGCGGGGTAGCTCAGTACTCTGAGGCTCAGAGGGACATGGTTTTGTTAGCATGATACGGTTATCTAGAATGGTCATGCTCTGCGTAATTCTGGCTGCTCCTGCGTATGTTCAATGGTTTTGCAGTGACAGAGTATGTAAATACTTGCCAGAATGAAAACTGAACAAGATTCCTGGATCTTTAAAGGTTGTATAGGACAGGAAATTTCAGTAGAATTCCCCTTTCTAGATGTAGATTTTTCTCACTCCCTGTTGTCTCATCTCTGTTCTTTACTACAAGTCATTCTTAAATCAGATGTCTGTAACTCTGGGACTGCCTGTAATATGAACTGTGCAGTCTTCACTGCTAGTTTTTCACACAGCTGTGACCACAGTTTTCAAACCATTCAGTTTAAAAGGATGTGCCAAAAGCCTCTAAGCAAGCTGAGGATGTTAATTTTGGAGAGGGGTTTGTCTCAAACACAATAGCTTGATTTCCTTCCTTTATCACAAAATCAGTTTTGATTAAGAGAGCCGCGTCCTTTCACTTGCACATAAATAAATAGGATGTGTGTCAAAATATCTACCATTACAAAAAATCAAAAACAAAAAACAAACCCCAAACCTAAACTGACTTGAAATCTTTTAAAATACTTTTTAAAGGCATAGATCAACAGCCTAAACACATACTTCCATCTTATTTGGAATTTTCCTTTGAAAATATTGAAACAGGGGATTATTAAGTGGTCACACTTGGTGTCCAGAAAGCCCCCATTGTCCAAGCTATATTCAGAAGAGCTTTGCATAACTTCTATGATAAAATAACAAAGAAAGATGAAAAGCCTTAAGGAAGTACTGTAACTGGAAACGGTAGTTATACAATTCAAAAGCAGCTGAAAATGAATATTTCAGATCAAATACTTCATTTCTCATTTTAAAAATACATGGATAGGAGCAAAATCCTATGATAGTCCCCATAGTCACCTGCGGATGTGAGAGCTGTACCATAGGGAAGGCTGAGCGAAGGAAGCTTTTGAACTGTGGTGCTGGAGGAAAGTTCTGAGAGTGCCTTGGACTGCGAGAAGATCCAACCTGTCCATACTTCAGGAAATAAAGCCTGAAGATATTAGAAAGATATTAGAGGCCAAGATGAAGTACTTTGGCCACATAATGAGAAGAAAGGAAAGCTTAGAGAAGACAATAATGCTTGGGAAAATGGAAGGAAAAAGGAAGAAGGGCCGACCAAGGGCAAGATGGCATCCTTGAAGTGACTGGCTTGACTCTGAAGGAGGGGGGAGGTGACGGCCGACAGGGAGCTCTACCGTGGGCTGAGGTCACAGAGTCAGAAACGACTGAACGAATGAACAACAGGAGCAAAATCATTGGATGATTTTTTTCCAGTCACTACAATGTTGTGCTCTATACAACTGACAGCTGTAACATGAGAAGGCAGAAGTGAGAATCATGTAGCCACTATATATTTTTAAAATGACAAGCCTAGTAGTTGCCCCAAAATATTAATTGTTAGCTCCTTTTGAACTGTATAACTGCAGTTTCCAATTGCAGTGCTTCCTTTAGACTGCATTTCCCAAAATTCCCAAGACTATGTTTGCCAAAATGTATTGCTTAAATTGCTTTAATTTGGTGCTTTTTTGTTGTCAAATCTGTTTTAATAATGATGTTTGCTGCCTTGACCATGATTTTTAAGTGGAAAGGCAGGATAGGTATTTAATAGCACCACCAACAACAATAATGTGATACATGTGTATGTTTTGGCCTCCAAGATGACTGCAAGTTACCCAATGAGTTGAGTAGGGAGTTGAACCCGGATTGCCCAGAGTTCTAGCCTAACATTCAAATCACTACATCATCTTAAATTAACATAATACAGGCAGTCCCAGAGATACAAACGTATGACTTACAAATGATTCATAGTTAAGAATAGTGGTGAAACAACAGGAAGTGAGAGAAATCTACCCTTCAAAAGAAAAATTCACTCCTGAAAAGAGTTGGCATGGGGAGAAAATTGTCTTAACTAAAGCTTTCTCTCCAATCTTTGTTTCTACAACAAGCCAAAATTTCAAAATCCAATTATCACAGGAACAGAAAGTGAGCCGAAATCTTCAGAACAGGGGTACAGACAGCAAAACAAACACCACAGGGGGGTTAACCCTTCCCTATGCTATCCAAAGTATGTATATATATATCTCTCTCTCTATCTCTGAAGTTAAACTTAAAAATGTACCTGTTTGGATGCACATACAAATTCAAATTAAGAACAAACCTACAGTCCATCATGTTCAGAACTTGGGGACCCTGTACAGGAATGCAAATGTCTAAATAAGGATAGGCAATCTTCTGCCCTTCAGGTGTTCCAAACCACAGTTCCTATATGCCTTAGTCAGTGATTGCTGGAGTTAAAGTTCAAATATATAGTTCAAACATATGGGGGAAACCAGTACAAAATACTAATGTCTATGCATATAACTGGACTACAACATTTTGCAACCTGAACAAAAAATCTCCCACCTGCTTTCTGTTCTCATAAATGGAGTCCCAAACTACATCTAACTCAAACATATGGGCAGAATTGCAGAATAACCCATATGATTCAGATAGCTCTGTCTTCCAACAGAAAGTGTGGCTTAGCAGTTCAGGGGGAAGTTGATGGATACCCATTCTTCATCATATACTATCGGAAACAGGTCAGTCCTGTTTGTTGCTGTTGTGTGTCTTCAAGTTGCATTTGACCTGGGTTTTAAATTTGGGCACTTTTCATGATCGTGACCAGGGAAGGGGTAAAACCCACTAACAAAATCCTGGTGAATAATGGTCAAGACTACTAGACTAAAATCTCAGTCCTTCAGATTTTAAACCAATACTCAGATGTACCCTGGAGATGGCGATATTACTATGTGGTTGTCCTAACCCAAAACAGACTTTTTTTGAGGGCTGAAGGGTAGGTGGGAAAGGAGAGGTGATAGATTTAAATGGGAGAATTAAAAATGCACAACTTTTCTGTAGATATATTTATATGAGTGAAAGCAGGAACCAATTCATTTTAGGATAAAGCACTGAAAACCAAAGCAACAATAATAAGAATTTGATACAGTTCCAAGTTCTTTTCATACTCTACACACATTAAAACAAAGGCAAGAAAGCAAAACACTACTAACTCAAGGGACATGGCAACACCCAGCCGTTCCCAAAATAGGAAGAGATCAGATAATCACAGCTGGAACTTGCATGGGATTCTGCTCTGCTCGCAAACTGTGGCCAAACAATGCAGAACTCTCATGCGCAGTACTGCAAACAACGGGGTCAGGAAGTCCATTCCTAAACTAAAAATACTATGAGAAAAAGACCCAAAGCAGACACAGCTCACCACCCATTTTCCAATGACAAAGTTTAAATAACTGGGAGAAAGGGCAGTTTCTTTGAAATAGAAAGGCCTGTTTCCAAAACAGTATGAAATCGAGGTACTTCCAGGAGACATGAGAACTGGCTTTTGGCAAAAGAAGAAGATGGAACATTGTGAAGAACCCATGACCCTCCAGATCTTTTTGGACTCTAAAAATTATATGCCTCAATGATCAGAATAGTAGTGGTACACATCTCCTACTAGTAATGTATGATAGTTGAATGTATTTCATGCCAACTTTGAAATTTATTATGAATTATGGTGTCTGTGGTAGAGCATGTATATTATGATGGAGGGTGTGGTATTGTCTTCTTGAGTTCCATGGGCAGGAAGTTCCAGAGTTGTGGGGCAGCCACCAGGAAGGCCCTCTCTCTCGTTCCCACCAACTGAGCTTGAGATGGAGGTGGAAACGAGAGATGGGCTTCTCCTGAAGATCTCGAGGCCTGGGCAAATTCGTACAAGGAGACACGGTCAGCCAATAGCCTGGACCTGAACCATCTAGAGCTTTAAAAGTCATAATCAACACTTTGAATTGTGTCCGGAAACAGACTGGCAGCCAGTGGAGCTGGACAACCTTCTGATAGTCCAGTGTACACAAACTTGATTTTTAATTATCTTATGCATAAAATATTATATAAGATTACCTTCATGCTATGTGTATATGAGGTATATGAAACAAATATAAATTTTGTATTTAGACTTGAATCCCCCCCCCCCCCCCCAAGATATTGTGTTATATGTGTATTCCCAAATTCAGGAAAATCCAAAATATTTCTGGTCCCAAGAATTTTAGATAAGGGATATTCAACCTGTAATATAATTTAAGGAACCATTCCTTTCCATTCTATTTTCCCCACCAGCTTTTGGCTAATTTTATGTGAGAATAAAAAAGAAATGGAAGCAAGCAGGAATTAGGCTTGCTGTCCTACACTCCTTGGAGGAAAGGTGGAATAATAGTTGCACTCACATAAAAGGAAAGACAGAAAACAAAGAGACCATATTAAGTGCCATAGTCTCATCTGAGGTTAGAAGCTAATCCGTCACATTTCTCTCACAGAGAAAAAGATGAAACGAATCACATTCTAATCTTTAAATTACATGAAATACAATTCTTTCCCAAAGCAGAAATCTGTCCCCGCACCCCCGGCCCAAGCTGCTACCCAACAGCCCAGGAGGTTTTATCCTGCATAGAAACAATACCTTTTGAATAAGACTTTGGAACAAAGCAATTTTAAAAGGCACTCTACTATTTGATCTTCACTCTGTTTTTACTCTCCATTTACTTGTTTTACTTTTGCTGATGCACGATGGGAAAGTAGGCCAATTAGCACAGATTTTTACATTGGGAAGGATTTTCTCTGCCCACGCCCAAATTGGTTAATATTTTATAAATGCTTCTGTTTTCCCGAGAGACAAGAAAGAAGGAAAACTCTACAGTGTCTGTTCTTTCAGCTTCTTCTACATAGCACTTCCCCCTCCACAACGTGTCCTCTGAAGGTTTTTCCCAGCTTTTCTCTTAACTCAACAGTGAAAGCGAGAATGTATTTTCTCTTTGGGCCTTTTCACACTACACAACTGCATCACTATTATCCACTTTGGCTACCACGGTTCTATCTTATCAAATTCTGAGATCTGCATTTTAGGGAAAGAAGTGAATTGATGCTCAGGCATAGAAATTCACTGGGTGACCTTGGGACAGTCACACACTCTTTGCCTAAAAGGAAGACCATGGCAAATTTTCTCTTAATGAATCTTGCCAAGAAAATCCTATGACTGGTAGAGTCACTATAGAGAGTCCATTACAGGTAGTTTCCGTCTTACAAACATCCGACTGACAAGGCACTCTCAGAATTTTCCTCCAACACCACAGTTCAAAAGCATCTATATCTATATCTATGATTGAAGTTACACTTAAAAATGTACCTGTTCCAACTTACAAACAGAACCCATCTTGTTCACAACTTGGAGACTGCCTATATAGTGATTTGAACATTCAACTCTGAAGAATGGTGTTTGAATCTCTACTTAGCCATAGGAACCCATTGAAGGAACTCACACAAGCCACACTCTCTCAGTCCCATAAGACAGCAAAGGAAATCCCCTTCTGAACAAATCTTGGCAAGATAACATTGTGATAGGTCTGTGAAAGAGTTGTCATAAGTCAGAAATAACTTGGAGGTACATAACAACAAGAAGTAAGGTCACAATCCATCAGAGTTGTCTTGAAGGCACATAAAACAACAATTTCAGTCAGTGACCTCTAGTGCTTCACCAAACTACAAACCCTAGTTTTCGCAGGATGGTGCCATGGAAGTTGTAGGTGGAATGCAGTACTGTAATTATAAAGTCTGAAAGGGCCCTGGATTGATTCATCTGACTTATCATTCTCATTCAAAGCACAACTATGTATCAACTGTGCAATGTTCAAGCAAGGCTAAAGTTGCTTGGTAAGTGCTGTGAAGTCTCTCATCACCTCTCAAAGAGAGTGGTGAACTTCAGTTGGAGAGACTGAATCATTGGTGACTGGTTTTACAAGTAAGGAAATCCCCTTCCAAGGTGTATGCTTCCCAAATAAAATGCCTTGAAGACAAAGAGGCCTCTGCCAAAAATAATCCCTTGCAATTGCTGATGTAGAATTTGAACACTTGCCTATTACAACATTGCATATCCATTTCATCTTGTGTGTGTATTTTTAATATGAATTTGGAAGATATCTTTCCTTACTCTAGCTCGGATATCTGAGGTGCTGAGGGCCATTGGCACAACCTTACTATGTTGGAGTGATGGAAAGGATGACAGTGGGCTGATTAAGGATTAACAGATGATCCCTTCTTCCAGGGATCACATCTGGCCAACTGACTTTTGCATTGTCTATATAAGACTTTCCATTACCAGGTCATCTGGGCAGGAATATCTCAATAAACATCCAAAACAGGGCAGCCAATGAACATTCACGCATTCAGAAAGCATACAATCTTCCTCTAATCTTTGTCCAGATGGATTGATTGCCCAAAGGACTAACCCACCATTTACTGATTTACACAGAAAAGATACCACAGCTGCAACAGAGCTGCAGCTTTAGATGTGGACCACTTTATGGAGGCCCAATCAATGTCTAGCAGAACATCTAGCAGATGTTCTGCTAGATGTCTAGCAGAACATCAATTCTTTCTCAAAGTACTGCTTCAATACAACTTTGATTTTGGAAAATTTATTAGTGGAGAAAAAGGCAAAGTATTGGTCCCCCTGGTGGCACAGCTGCTGAACTTGCTGATTAAACGTTTGGTGGTTCAAATCCAGGGAGTAGGGTGAGCTCCCGCTGTTAGCCCCAGATTCTGTCAACCTTTAACTACTCACATTTGCAGTTCGAAAACATGCAAATGTGAGTACTTCAATAGGTACCACCTTGGAGGGAAGGTAATGGCACTTCATGCAGTCATGCTGGCCACATAACCTTGGAGGTGTCTATGAACAATACTTGCTCTTTGGCTTAGAAATTGAGATGAGCACCACCCCCCAGTGTCGGATACGACTAGACTTAATGTTAGGGGAAACCTTTACCTTTTGGTCAGGGGAAACCTTTACCTTTTGGTCAGTGATATCTGACATCTGCACAACCAGTACAACTTGTACACTACTGGGAGTCTGAAAAGTGCTATTATAAAACCGATATCATGTAGATTATATTACATGGAACCAATTTATTTGCTTTTCCTATGGAACATAGCAGTTCATTACATGATTTATAACCTGATTCTGTCATTGAACTTGAAGCAAAAATACAGCCTAGTCCTATATTTTATTCAGAAGCAACCTATTACTCCTGAATAAAGAATTACAGCCTATATTTCCAATATTCATTATATTATGCAGACAGCACAAGCTAATATACAAAAGGTATAATATACAACATTTCTGACTCTGAGAACCACATCCACTATTGGCTAGGGGAGGCATGGTTTACACATGCGTGCATGCACCCACACCCCTACATGTGTGGGTCTCATCCACCACCACATACACATACCTTAGTAAAGGGGTGCCAAACTCATTTTCACCAAAGGCCAAATCAGCCTTATGGTTGCCTTCAAAAAGACAATTTATGGACTGAGAATCCATAGATACCGAGAGCCAAATATAATTTTTTACATAGTTGTCAGAGCTTTTTAGTTTTTGCCCAATTTGGGTCCTTGGATGTTATTGAAAGACAGCTCCCATCACTTTTGATTATCTGCTATGTGGACTGGACATAATGGGAATTGCAACCCAACAACACTTGTGGCTTTGAGACCACATCATATCAGACATCATATCCGCAAGCCTAGTATCTAAATTCAGACCTCAATATCCTGACTGAACAGAACAAACTGCAGCCATCCAAATGTTACTGTTCTACTCATGATGCCTAATGATGAGGAATACAGGAGTTGCAGTCCAGCATCTGGAGGGCCACATAAAATGACATATCAGGCAGCACTTGGCCCACGGGCCTTGAGTTGGACATGTACTTAATATGTAGTAGATGGAAAAGTTTGTCTTTAACCTTGCATCTTTGGTCTGCAGAAGGATGATGACATATGAAATACTTATCACACTGTGATCCCCAGATCTCCACAGGATTGGAGATCAAACACATTCCAATCTTAGGCATATATTGGAATAAGGTCTTAAACAAACAATCTAGTAAATTAAGGGCTACTGCTCTTGGATTTGCTTTGAGAATGGCATGCAGCCAATTCTCTGTTTCTCCAGCCACCAAGACTGAAATTAGAGGGATGTTCGAAGTGTTTTGGCTTCTGGGTTAAGGACAGTTGTGACCTGCTGTTACTGTACATTTCGACCATCAGATGATCAAGACTGGCTAATGGTTACAAACAGCTGGGTCTGAGTCATTTTTGTAGAATGGGGGAAAATCATAGTAATATAAATTTCCTCTCTGGATTTCTTAGCAGCTGTTTCTCAAGAATGACAGATTCACTTCCAGCAGCTCAACATTGCACTCTGGATGGGGCAGTTGGCAAGGCGGGATTAATTGTTTCACAAATTGTAAGTATCTGAATGACCACATCTTGGTGGCCATTTGTCTTAATGATTCTTATTGCAAAAGCCAAGATGTAATAACAACCTTTTTTTTTTTACTTTATATGTGCCTCTTTGCTCTTCCCTTTGTGTAAAGATACACAAAATCAGGAAGTCAACCATTAACTATTGTTCCAGTGCCATATGAAGTGAGAAACTATGGTTAACAGTTTTGCAAGATTTCAGAATGTGAAACAAATAACCTGCCATGGTTGAATATTCTGGCTTCAAAAACTGTTCATCATGGTTTCCTGATTTGCATGAAATGAAAGACGATAGTTCATGGAAGATTTCCCAACCGTGTTCATTACTGCCAATTGTGTTGGCTACAATGAATGGAACAAAGGGGTTGTTTGTCTGTCTCAAAATGTAGCTTGCCTCTTGACTTTTTGAAACAATCTAATCACTCTAATCAGATTTCCTATTTGAAAATAGCATCCATATAGGATGAAAATAATGTATAATTTAGTTAACAACTGGATGTCAACATCTGCAGTATTGTCCATTCTATGGGACTTTAAAAAAAATGGAAATTGCTGGGTTGCTGTGAGTTTTCTGGGCTGTATGGCCATGTTCCCTAAGCTTTTTCTCCTGACGTTTTGCCTGTATCTATGGCAGGCATTCTCAGAGGTTGTGAGGTATGTTGTAAACTATGCAAGTGGGGTTTATGTATCTGTGGAATGATCAAGGTGAGAGAAAGGACTCTTGTTTGTTTGAGGCAGGTGTGAATGTTTCAATTGGCCACCTTGATTAGCATTGATTAGCCTTTCAGTTTCAAGGTCTGGCTGTTTACTGTCTGGAGGAATCCTTTGTTGGGAGGTGTTAGCTGTCACTGATTGATTAATGTCTGGAATTCCTCTGTTATCTTTATTTATTGTTCATTTTTGTTCATTTTCATGGTTTCCTCCTTTCTGTGGAAATTTTCCACATGCTTGTGGATTTCGACTGCTTCTCTGTGTAGCCTGACATGGTAGTTGTTAGAGTGGTCTAGAATTTCTGTGTACCCAAATAATATGCTGTGTCCAGGTTGGTTCATCAAGTGCTCTGCTATGGCTGATTTGTCTGAAATTGCCTTTCTATAGTTACTTTTTAAAAGATAATTCATTACCTAGCATATTACAAAGTTCCTCTAGCACAGCTTATTACCATTAACAATACAGAATTTTTAGTAACGATGTCTTACTCATTCCACCTGTTTCTTCAATTTTAAAAAATCATTTCTTCATTGTCTTAAAATAACATTTAAAATGACTTAAAATGGAGATGGGCACTGCTGAACTGGAACTCTCAGCATTCCTCATCGAAATCTGTTGACTAGGCCTATAGGGAGCTGCAGTGTTACAACATCTGGAGGACTACAGAGTTCCTATCCCAAACTTAAACTACAGTTGACCCTCCAAATTGGCAGATTTATTTTTTTGCAGATTTATTAAATATGTTGTCTCTAGGAATCTCTAAGATCCCATCTAGAATCCAATATAATACAGTTTGAAACTGCATTATATGGTAAGTGTAGACATATAATGCACTCCAATACAGTTAAATTGGGTAGATGGTGCCTAGTTCTTCCAAGGTACCTCTTATGATATACTGGTAACTCATTACTTACAAGGCCCCATCTACTCTGCCTTATAATGCAGTTCCAACTTGCATGATATGGTCGGTCTAGACTTCTATAATGTGGTTTGACTGCATTGAACAGCATACATTGACCATATAATGCATTATATTTTTAAAAATACAATGAGGATGAAAACACAACACTTTAAATTCCTTCCTTCCCACATTTTGAATATATAAGAAAATAAGATAATCTTTTTTCTACATCATACTTTAAACAAATATGTTTTGCAACTTCCTTTATCTTTAAAGGATACCACAAATTTTAGGCTAACAGGGATTTAAGATAAAAAGAAGTGATATCCAGGTGTAATTACACCATGATAAAAATACAGGAAGAAACAACTAACAACAACCTGGAGGCTGCGCATGTGCATGTGTGTGCATAATATGTATACACATACAAATTAAGCAACACAAAGTCTCTGCCAACATTGATTTTTCTTACCAGCCTTATGTCAGAATTGGTTGGGTGCCAACTGGAAGTTACATAACAAAAAGATACATATATTGTTTGATTTCCAGGAAAGAAAGATGTCAAAATAATAAAGCGCCATATTTATGTTGCTGTGCCAAGAAGACCAAGACTTTGAGTTATATTTTGTGAGGAAGAATTAGGAAGTTTGCATGCCATTGCACAAAAACCAAAACCAACCCTAAAGAGCTGGAATTTGGAATAGAGTTTGAAGAGAAACGAAAGTTCATTTGTCATGCATCTTATTTATCCCTTTTATTGTGCCATCTGTCTTCAGCCTTTGCCTTCAACTAACCCACTCAGACATTCCATTTTATAATATAACAATTCCTTCCAATTACGTTTGGAGACTGGTATTTATCCCTGCCCAGTTTTCAGAATCAGTGGCATCCTTTCTTACATCCGAACTGCCAGGCATCAATTTCAGATTATGAGTGCTTTTCAGAAGGACCATTGTTTTTGTCCCATAAGGAACTCTATAGACTACTTCTACAGCCAGCCCCCTTTGTTTCAAGTGCTACTGGATCCTACACAGCCACCTAGTTGTTCTCACACTGTTCAAGGGTGTAGATATATCTCCAACACCATCTTCCATTCATCTCTTTCTCTATTCTAATTAACATTGCACATTAAAACTTAAATTCCAACATGCACTTGCAGTTAATTCCTCAGGACTGGCAAGCTACACACAACCCACCACAAACATAAAGCTTTGAATGGCCTAGTGGCAGTGGATAGTATCAAATAAGTAGTGCACATGAGGCCAATTAAAGCCACACAGACAAGAACTATGGTCTAAAATAATCCATCTAAACCAAGAAATAGAGGTGTGTTTTTTTTACTAACTCACTGTGAACTTGTCTACACAAGGCAAAAGCTTGAAGTCAAAGCTAATGGAAGCCTGTTTGTCTTCATGACACATAGCTACCTCTGGTGAATATCACAGGTTTGCTTGTTTATTTGCTTTTTTGCTTGCTTAGGTAAAGGTAAAGGTTTTCCCCTGACATTAAGTCCAGTCGTCCATTTATGTCCAAATCTGGGGGTTGGTGCTAATTTCCATTTCTAAGCTGAAGAGCTGGCGTTATCCGTAGACACCTCCAAGGTCATGTGGCCAGCATGACTGCATGGAGCACTGTTACCTTCTTGCCAGAGTGGTATCTATTGATGTACTCACATTTGCATGTTTTCGAACTGCTAGGTTAGCAGAAGCTGGGGCTAACAGCGGGAGCTCACGCTGCTCCCCAGATTTGAACCTGTGACCTTTCGGTCAACAAGTTCAGCAGCTCAACACTTTAACCCACTGCACCGCTGCTTAGAACAGGGTTTGTCCTGCTTTGGACCAAGTCAGAGAATACTCTGGAGTTTGCTGAAACTCTGGAGTATCCTCCAACTTTGGAACAGTCTGGATAGCAAGATTAGGTCCAATTCAGTCCAATCCGCTATCCAGATGGGACACTGGTGCCATCACCCTTTCCCTGCATTTAGTGTTGCAGAAAGGGGGATGAATCATTACTGTGTTGCCACCACTGTTGCTTGTAACCAGCCACGAAGCTCTGTTTGAGCTCCTGAATATTATAGGAACATCTACTGATATCAAAACAGGGTGCCCACTGCCCACTAAACTGCCCAATATAGATTAATCTTGTGACTTATACCCAGATTTCTATACTTTTCTATATGACTGCATTTTGCTAGATGTTCCATCCTGGTCATGGCAATTATTTACTTCTTATATAGTTTTTTTCTTACACACCATATCGTCCTCCTCCTGCCTGCATAATGGAACTCTGATATGAAAACACTCTAACCACAGGGCTGCCAAACAGGTTGGTGCAATCAGCATGGGCTTAATCAGCTGACTATACTACTGAAGATAACCATGTTTTTCCAATGAAGATGTGTGTGCCTGCTGTTCTTTTGGCCCTAAAGAAGTTGGTGGTCATTTTGATCTGAAAATGGGATTTTTCAATCCTGCTAAGGAAGGAGATTATTTTAATCTTTTGCACTACACAGAAACATGCCTCATACTGTCAGTTGCAACAGATGAAAAGGGAGAATTTTTCAAACAGAACCAACAGCATTTAGACACCACAAACAGTTAATTTGACAGCGCAGGCTTCCAGCTGTCATCCAAACACCAGGAAGCCTTCTACTGTATGCTGGAGCCTAATGAGGTTCTAAAATGTGGCTGCGGAGTAATTCCATTGGGGAAAGGGTAGAAGTCACACATGACTTGGGACATTTACGACTGAAATGAGACAGTGTGAGAAAATGAACTTTAAAGACCTCCGCCTCCTCAGCAATGAAGCAACAGATCAATGCCATCTCTTATTCCAAATAAGAGGTTACTAGGTTAGGTACAAATGTGAACCTCAGTTCACTGTAGGTATGAGTCATGTATGACATTATATTAGAAGTTAGTTATGTAGCTGCAAGCACTTTTTCTATGTTAAGTCCTAATTGGCTTGCGTTTCCTGCCCAAAAGATCAATAGACAGACTGAGTAGATGAGTATTTTCTGGCCATCTTATGAAAGAGTTGAGTGTGATCTTGTTGTTTATGAATCTTTCTATTGAAGAGTTTGTGCATTATGACATTTATTGGAGCAATTAAAAATCCCCACTAACTAAATTCCTTGTTCCTTCAAATGTACAACTTCATCAGTTTGGTTTTGCAACGGAGTTATTTTGTATTAAGTGGGACACCACAGGGTATCAGTAAAGCATGAATACTGGAAAATTGCACCAAGTCACTAGCCGTACCCAGAGCTTTGTAAAGTATGTTTTGACTGCCATCCCACTATCCACAGCCAACTGGAGATTCGGGTAGTGTAGTCCAAACGTTATTTTTTGCCAACCTTTGGCACAGTCATGACAACACATATGGGAGATTTTTTTTTACTATTTATTAACTGTATAGCATACATGCACAATCCCAATTTACAAAATATAATATCACATTGCATTATGTAATGATGCAGTTACTGAATTGTGAAGTGGTTTGCAGCAGCAGTTATTCGACATGAATGTGGCTGTATTCACAACAGTCTGCTATTTCTTCTTATTATGTTGTTAAGTTCCATCAAGTCAGTGAGCTGATGTGTTGGAGAGCTCCAAGAGCCCTATTAAAGTTTAGCAAATTTCCTAGTTCTGTGGCAAGATGTGCTCCTGGAACCTTCTGGGAGAACTCCCAGACACCCTAATCCCTTCCCAACCCCCTCCCAAACCCCTTTTAAATAAAAGACCTTATCCGACCGAGCTCTCCTGGTGCACAGGAATGACATGCCAGGAGAAGAGGAGGCAGGAGTTATTTTCCTCCTCCCCCCTTTCTCCTGGAGGTTCATTCCTATGTGCCAGGAGATCTTTGGCACCACATTAATGGAGGATGGGTAAGTTCTTTTATTTTTGAAAGGTTTTCTGGGGGGGGGGGGTGTTGGTGTCCTCACCATTTTCCGGGCTAATTTAGGGGGGATGGTGCTCATCTCCATTTCTAAACCGAAGAGCCAGCGTTGTCCATAGACACCTCCAAGGTCATGTGGCCAGCATGTCTGCATGGAGTGCCATTACCTTCCCGCCAAAGCGGTACCTATTGATCTACTCACATTTGCATGTTTTCAAACTCTAGGTTGGCAGAAGCTGCGCCTAACAGTGGAAGCTCACCCCGATCCCTGGATTTGAACTGCCTTTTGGTCAGCAAGTTCAGCAGCTCAGCAGTTTAACCTGTTGTCCCACGGGCGGGGGGGGGGGTAATTCACTTTATCTATATAGAGGTAAATTCCAATCACTGTGATTCATAATTCATCTTATCTATACAGAATTATGAATCACGGTGATTGGAATTTACCTGCTCCACAAATCTTATGGTTACAAAAACACCCGATTCAGCATGTGTATGAATCATTGAAGGAAGCCAAGTGACTGGCTTTGATCCAGGCCTGGAATCTCCCAAGATGCTAGCTATTAAGGAGGATGGGGACATATTTTTGCCTTAGAATTATCTGGTGTGTTCAAAGAAGGAAACTTCAGTTTCTTGTTCATAAATACTAGCAATTATGGTAGCATTTCACATCCTGTCTAATAAAAATTCCCTCGTACTTGAGCAGTGGCTACATCCTGCCTCATCAAATTCTCCTCTGTGATTTCTGATAGATATGGCTTTGTTCGTTTTCTTTTCAAAAGAAGCTATTTGTAGTGTGTCCTAAAGCCTGTCAGTAGTAACAGATTATTCTTTTTCACCGTTAAACATGTCTTTTGTATTGTCAATGGGTCAATGGCACAAACAGCTTTCTCTTTCTTTTGTATTTGCCAAACCAATAGGATGTTTAGTAGTTGCATTTATACCCCTTCTTCTCTTCTGTCTCTTTGTGGCTCCCTTTTATGATTTTATCCCTACCACAACCTCCTTGAGTAGATTAATCAGAGAGATAGTGGTTATTCCAAGACTACTCTGTGACTATTATGGCTCAGTGGGAATGAGAGCACAGATCTTCTATGTTCCAGTCCAGCACTCTTAACAGCGACAACAATTTTCACATAGTATTTAAGGGCCCTTCCAGACAGCCCTCTATCCCAGAATATCAAGGCAGAAAATCCCATATTATCTGAGTGTTGACTTAGATAACCCAGTTCAAAGCAGATATTGTGGGATTTTCTGCCTTGATATTCTGGGATAGAGGGCTATGTGGAAGGGCCCTCTATGTCCTCAGAAATCCCACATTTTCTGCTTTGAACTGGAATATGTAGCAGTGTGGACTCAGATAACTCAGTTCAAAGCAGATATTGTGGGATTTTCTACCTTGATATACTGGCTGTGTGGAGGGGCCCTCAGTGGTCAACTTTCCTCCAGAAAGCGACCACAGATACTCTGGAAGACATAGTCCCCTTCTACACTTCCAAATAATCCAGATTATCAAAGCAGATGATCCACATTATCTGCTTTGGACTGGATTATATGAGTCTACACTGCCATATAATCCAGTTCAAAGCAGATAATCTGGATTTTATATTGCAGTGTAGGAGGGGCCAAAGACATGCCGAGTGAGAACACCTTTCTAGGGCCCTTCCACACAGCCCTATATCCCAGAATATCAAGGTAGAAAATCTCACAATATCTGCTTTGAACTGGAATATATGGAAGTGTGGACTCAGATAACACAGTTCAAAGCAGATATTGTGGGATTTTCTGTCTTGATATTATGGGATATAGGGCTGTGTGGAAAGGCCCAGAGAATCCTAGAGAGAACATTTTAATAAAATCCACAAAAGTCAAACCTGTAAATGCGGAGGGCCAACTCTGCTGATTTTAATTAGGGCCCTTCCACACAGCCCTATAATCCAGAATAACAAGGCAGAAAATCCCACAATATCTGCTTTGAAATGTGTGGAAGGGCACCTAGAAATCTCCAGTGTGTCCTCCAGTGTGATTCTATGGTTAGCTTCCAGTGGAAGTTTCCAACAAAGTCATGCTGGTTAAAAACAATTCACATGTTTTTCACATTTACAGGGGTGTTCGTAACGCAAACAAATGTGGAAGGCTGGCTGGACAGAACATGTAGGGAGCCCCTTTCACACTACACAATTAGAGTACTACAGCTGGATTTAAACTGCCTCGTTCTATAAAATCCTGGAATTTGGAGTTTAGTATATAGAATTTTCAGACAGACATGGCCTTAGTGCTTCACCAAACTATAAATTACAAACACCAGATTCCATAGAATGTTGTCATGGCAGTTAATAAAGTGGAATATAGTACCATAACCGTGCAGTGTGAAAGAGCCCTTGTATAGTATTATGCAATTCATATTTCTGGTAGCAAGGACATAGAATAAATACTACAAAAATACTGGGTTATTGTGTGGATAAAGTGGGGAGAACAGAGCTTTGTATGCCACATTGGGACACTCGAGGAAAAAACAAAAGACTATTTCACACACACAATTATAGCACAATGATTCTGCTTGAACTGCCATGGCAACTCCCCAAGGAATCCTAGGATTTGCCCTTTCAGGAGGGGAATTCAGAATTTTCAAGCAGGAAACTCCAAGGGCAGTATTTCCAAACCACTGTTTTTCCAGGTGTTTTGGACTTCAGCCCCCAGAATCCCTGATCATCAGACAAAGCAGCTGCAACTTCTGGGAGTCAATCCAAAAACCTTAGAGGAATAAAATTTGGGAATCACTACTTGAATGCCTCACTGAACTACAAACAACAAGATTCCAAAGGATGCAGTCGTGACAATTAAAATGGGGGGGGGGGGTCATAGTGCTGTAATGTGTGGAGTGAAAATCAGAGGTATTGCATTGATTAGAAAACATGCCAAAGCATTATACTAATAAATAATTCTACTATTTGAAGGTTCATACTATATGGCACATTATTTTGTAACAAATGACACTGTGCAATGTCTAACACACAGAACCAAGATTTATTCCTTGTATAATAGGCTCTCATTCAGTGACAACAAGCAAGCCTTGGGCCCTAATTGTTGAAAAAGAAAGTCATAAGCACAGTAATTCTCATTCTAGCTTTTACAGAAGTGAATGGGACAATGAAATCTGCTATCTGAGCCTTCACAACCACCTACAGCTCTGCCTTTGAATCACATAAAAGCCCAACAATGAAACAATATAATACTAATGAATATTGTATGATTTCTGAACTGCGGATTAAAAAGAGCCATAAGCATAATTTAAGAACAAGCTTCTACATCACATTCCTTCTTTCCCAAGAAAGGTCATAATAAGGTTCATTAAGAATTCTCCTTCTTCTGGCAAAATTGATTTAAAAAGCTGAATTCCTATACAATGTATGCAAAGTCATTTCAAGAGCTTCTTGAACATCACTTTTTTCAAGCAGCTCCTTGACATGACACAGTGCTTCAGCTACTTGTTTCTGTAGTTGTGCCTTGAAAGTTCCAGCTAATAATAACAACCCAAAGCTGGATTTATTATGGGATCTTCTTGGCAAAATTTATTCAGATGGGATTTGTACAAAGTCACCCAATGGATTTCCACATCTGAGCTGAGATTTGAACCCAGACTCTCAGAGTCCTAGTTCAACATTCAGACCGTGCCACATTGACTCTCTACTTTAGGTGTTCTAGCCATACAAGAGACTGCCACTACCACCATTTTCTTCACTGTCACTACATAAAATCATTGAATCATAAAGTTGGAAAAGGCCATTAGATCCAATAACCTGCTCAATGCAGTATCTCCAACAAGACCAGTGGTTCCCAACCTGTGGGTCCCCAGATGTTTTGGCCTTCAACTCCCAGAAATCCTAACAGCTGGCAAACTGACTGGGATTTTCGTGAATTGTAGGCCAAAACACCTGAGGACCCACAGGTTGAGAACCACTGCACTTGAGCATCTGACACAGGTAGCTGCTCAACCTCTTAATGAAGATGTCCAGAGAAGACGCCACCATTACTTCACTGGACCATTGCTACCATTGCCAAACTGTTCCTTCAAAAAGATCCTTTTAATATACTATCAAAATCTATTCCATGATCACTTAAAACCACTAGACCTCATTCCACCCTCTGGGGTAGCACAGAACAAGCCTGCTGCATGTCACTCCTCAATCTTCTCTTCATCAAGTTGAACATGCCCTGCTTCTTCAACCTTTACTCAAATGTCATTCTCTTGTCATTCTCATTGCCCTTCTTTGAATTCTCTCAAACATGTCTATGCCAATCTTAAACTGAGATGATCAGAACTGAATGCAATACTCCAGATGAGACCTAGCCAGCACAGAATATAGCAAGACTATTACTTCCCTAAAGTTCAGAACTATGCCTCTAGTAATGCAAACTAAGTCAGCATATGCTACAACATCACACCACTGGGGTTTAGTTCTAGTTCTCCTTGTGAATACCAAAATCCATGGATGCTCAAGTCCTATTATATACAATGGTGTGGTTGTATTATATATCCCTTATATAAAATTGCTAGATCCATGTTTGCTTTATGGATTAAAAAAATATTTTCTAGCCATGGATGGTTGAATTCATGGATACAAACTCTGTGGATACAGAGGACCACCTTTGCTCTTCTTTAGCCTGTACTACAATCATGAGTTCTAGCACTCCTGATAAAGTATCTAATGCTTTAATTCAAGTGACCAACTCCTCCCTTTTGGTTAGGAAAACATTCAGGATTGTTGATTTTCTTGTTCTTTCCTCCACTTTTTGAAAGTGGAAATTACCTGCAAGTCACATCAGGAATTTATCAAAGAACCTGTACTTAGCAATGTTAGTATCTTAGCAGGTATCAGGATAACTGAAATCCTTCATAACAACCTGTTCTTGCTTCTTGGACAATTACGAATTCTTCTTCTTTTTTAAAAAGCATAATCTACCACCCTGTCATGTTTTGATGGCCCATAGTATATTCCTATCACAATGTTGTTTTTATGTGTTTCTCCCTTTATGTTTACTTAAATATTCCAGTTTGATCACTCACATGAATTTTTATACAATTGACTTCGAGATTTAATGCTACAGCACTTCTTTTCTGGTGCATTCTTGAGCATATCTATTCAGAAATAAGTTTCATTGCATTGAATAAAGCTTCCTTCCAGATAAACATGTATAGCATGGCAACATTAATCTGGAATTAATCTCTTGTTTCTGGGAGAGCTTAGTTTGCTATTTGGATTGATTCTATTTAATATTGGTAAACATCTTTCTCACTATTCACTTATTTGTTTAGTACCATTGATAATTTATTTATCGTGTAAGAAGTGAATTGAGAATACAGTTATAGTGTAGAGAAAAAACCATAAACTTAAAAACTTGGCAATATACTACATTTTCTTTGACCAGAAGCTGGCCACTTGAAATACCTCTGGCATCACTGTAAGAAGGTCCTCCATTGTGCATGTGGCAGGGCTCAGATTGCATTGCAGTAAGTGGTCTATGGTTTGCTCTTCTCCACACTCGCATGTAGTGGACTCCACTTTGTAGACCTATTTCTTAAGATTGGTTTTGCATCTCATCATGTCAGAGCAGAGTCTGTTCAGCACCTTCCAAGTCACTCAGTCTTCTGTGTGCTCGGAAGGGAGTTTCTCATCTGGTATCAGCCAGTGATTAAGATTCTGGGTTTTAACTTGCCACTTTTGGACTCTCACTTGCTGAGGTGTTCCTGCGAGTATCTCTGTAGATCAGTGGTTCTCAACCTGTGGGTTCCCAGATGTTTTGGCCTTAAACTCCCAGAAATCCTAACAGCTAGTAGACTGACTGGGATTTCTGGGAGTTGTAGGCCAAAACACCTGGAGACCGACAGGTTGAGAACCACTGCTTTAGATCTTGGGAAGCTCTTTCTTGATTTAAGGCGTTGGTTTGCTGGCTGATATCCAAACAAAGAATGGGTTGGAGATGTCAATGCCTTGGTCCTTTCATTACAGGCTACTTCCCGATGGATGTCAGGTGGTACAATACTGGCTAAATAGTATAATTTCTCCAGTGGTGTAGGGTGTAGACATTATGTGATAATGTGGCATGTCTCATTAAGAGCCACATCCAATGTTTTAATGTGGTGAGAAGTATTCCACACTGGGCATGTGTACTCAGCAGCAGAGTAGCAAAGTGCAAGGACAGATGTCTTCACTGTGTCTGGTTGTGATCCCCAGGTTGTGCCAGTCAGCTTTCGTATGATATTATTGAAGCCTCCCTTCAGGATAGTACTAGATCTGGGCATCCCCTGGGCAATGCCTTTGTAGACAGCTGATTCTCTCACGCCAGAAGCAACTTGCAGCATGGAACCAAACAAACAAACAAACCAACGGACCTTTTCAGGAGCAACTATGACAATAATCTCAGTCAACATTGAAGGCATGTCAGCTGCCAAAGAACAGCTGCTTTATGAACTGTGCCAAAGTAATTGATAATACAATATAAGTGATGAACCACAATGGCTTATCAGTAACATAAGGTATAAAGATTTGAAACAACATGTGATTTGAAATCACATTCTTGATCTTGCTGAAGGAACATTAAGACAACCGTTGGTCTTTCTGGCGTTTCCTCTAAATCTTGGCCAAGAAGACAGTTGCGTTTATTGAGAGAAACAAGAACATATGTTGCAAAGAAAATGAGTCCAACAAAAACTCAGACTAGCATGGGAATGAAATTTAATGGCAAAATCTGCATGATTGGCTAGAGGCCTGCTTAGAGATTCATTAAAAAAGTTAGAGCATATTTACCATTATGTGAATCCTTCAACAGATTACCAGTGGTTAGTAAGAACTTGATTTACAAATAGTACAGTAGAGTCTCACTTATCCAACATAAACGGGCCGGCAGAATGTTGGATAAGCGAAAATGTTGGATAATAAGGAGGGATTAAGGAAAAGCCTATTAAACATCAAATTAGTCCTTTCTTTCTCCCACCATGGACATTATTCTGGGTGGGAGGCAGACTGCATTGAATAATACAGAACGTTGGATGAGTGAAGGTTGAGTAAAGGAGACTCTACTGTACCTGCTTTTGAAGGACAACAATATGCTCTCAATTTTGAAGCCTAAGATTAATCAGGCAGTATAGTAGCTTTCCAATTTCATTGAAAAAAGAAATATTCGATTTTTTGAAAAAGAAACAAGATATCTCACCTCCATTCTGGTGTGAGTTTAAACTATATGTATGCACAAAAAGTGCACAATGGCTCGATAACTATTAGGGTGTTTCCCAAATGGATGAAAGCTGTCCAAATGTGTACTTATCTCTTTGCACTGTCCACCACACACTGCTTTGAACAACAGGTCAGGAAAAGTATATTGTTTGTAAAAGCTAAAGGAGAACAAAGTTCCCAAACATCTGGAAAAACAGTGTAATTTAAAGCAAGATCAAAGCAGGAAAGATATACAGGTTAGGAATTCATAAAAAATAAACACACACATTAAGGCTCCAAACCTATTCACTCTCATTTGGGAGTAGATGCTACCAAAAATGAACCAGATTAGAATGTAAGAATGTCTTGCAAATATTATTTCTGTTGGAAATGATTAACTAAAATATTTTTTTTATCTCAATCTACACTCTGTTTGCAGGCAAAGTCATATAAAAATGGGGCAACTGTGTTCTCTGCAGCACCAGAACACAAACCAAAGAGTTCAAATTACAAGAAAAGAGATTCCACCTCAAAACTAGGGGGAACTTTTTCATTGTGAAATTTTTTCATAGTGGACTATATTGTCTTGGATGGTATTGGACTATCCTCCTTTGCAGATCTTTAAACAGGTGAACGGGAATCTTTCAGGAGTTTTTCAGTTGTATATCCCTGCATGCCAGAGTTGAGGTACTATAATTGAGTTAATAAAGATGACTTTAAAGTTTTGCCGTTAGATCAATAGTTTGAACCAATGCACTACCTTCGAGATTATTCAGGATATTTCACTTGCAGGTCATTCTTATCTGGCAGCTCCTAGTATTTATTTGTCATATGCATAAACTATTTATCTTCCAAGGAGCTGAAGACACAGTGTATGAATTTACTAGCAATTTTTATCCTTACAACAACCTTTTAAAGTAGGTAAGGCTGAGAATTAGTAATTGCTCCAAGAATATCAAATGAGTTTCACAGACAAACGGGGATCTGAATTCAAGATTTCCCAGTCTTAGGGCAACATTCTAACCAAAGTACCATGCAAACTCTTTTAAAAACATTTTTTTTTAATCCCACTTTCCAGAATGCACACTGAAGTCCAATTTTGACAAATATGTTTCAGTATTAGTAGAAATTAGTAGAACTGTACTGTGTGGATATATTTGTCGATGCTGTAATAGGGTTTTCTGGAGTTGAGGGTATGTGATTCACCAAAGGTCACCCAGTTCATTTTCATGGCCAAGTGGGACATTAAATCCTGGTTTCCAAGATCACAATCCAGCATTGAAACTGCTGCACCATAGTTTTCTTGGTGATATCTAGTGCACTTTCAGAATGCAAGAAAAGCTCTCCAGAAGAGACTTCTAAGCACCCCAATCAAACTACAAAATCCAGAATTTCTTAAAATGGAGTCACAGCAGTTAAATTGGCATGAAAGCAATAATCTTGTAGTCTTATTTGTGGGTTACCCAAAACAATAATACTATTAGCCTTCCATATCCATGGATTGTGGTGTTAACTATAAATGACTTGAAAATATTTTTAAAATTTCCAGAAAACAAACTTTGATTTTGTCATTTTATATAAGGGACACCATTTTATTACATCACTGTACATAACAGGACTTGAGTATCCACTGATTTTGGGAAGCGCTAGAACAAAGGCCCAGTGTACTGAAGCTGAATAAAAGACTGAGAATGGCAGCTTTTACCCATCTATTACATGCTTTTTTGGTTGAATCTACACGGCCATATAATCCAGTATCGGATCTCAGATTACATACTTTGATCTGGATTATATGAATCTACACTGCCATATAATCTAGTTCATATCAGATAATGGATTATATGGCAGTGTAGAAAGGACCTTTGACTAAAAATCCCAGAATCTTCAGTGTAAACCAGTAGCCATATTGGTGAGAGGATCTGCGAGCTTTGGCTGAGATCTCTTCCAAATAACTTGCTCAAACTGTGAGTCTGGGAATGTTAGGACCTCTAGTATCCTGACACATGTCCCAAATAAAAAATGGTCTGACCCTGCTCCCCCAAATCTTAAAATGGAATACATTGTCCAAACAAATTAAGAAACTACAAATAGGTTTGATTCATGTATGTGCAAACCTCTTGGGAAGAAGCTCACATTTTTCTGGCATAGGCTGTGCATAACTGTGGTTACTTAGCCACCCACAAAAATGGAGAGATGGGGTACAGCCAAGTAGAGCATAGGAAGCTGAAAATGACAGTTTTTGGTTCATCCACAGTTTACATAGAAACTTCATCTAGCTGAAAAGGAGCTTGAGCAGAATTCTGAGCTGAGCTGAGTAAAAATCATTCTAAAACTGTAAAATGTGGAATAAGAAATTGATTTCACTCCAATTCCTTCACCCCATCTGCTCTGTTGAGTATTAAGTTTTATAGCCAGACTGGCAGGTGCATTCTTGACAATCAAACATGCTTCTGGTATAATCTGTATTTAAAAAATTCCTTAAATTCACTACAAAGTTTGGAAGAGTTACTTGTTGAACTGCAGCTTCCATATTCATTGGTCAGCCATGCAGTGGTTCTCAACCTGGGGTCCCCAGATGTTTTTGGCCTTCAACTCCCAGAAATCCTAACAGCTGGTAAACTGGCTGGGATTTCTGGGAGTTGTAGGCCAAAAACATCTGGGGACCCCAGGTTGAGAACCATTGGATTAGAGGATACTAGAATTTGCCTGAAAATCCAACTTTTTACTATGGGGTGGAGTAAAGCAGGAAAATCTTCTTTGCTTTGATGACCAGTTTGTCTATAAACATTGAGCCTATTTCTTCCTGTATATTGATTACCTTCACTCTGTACTTTATCATCAGAGCAAGACTGAAAAAGGTTAACTTGGGGGAAATAACTGATCCTTGTTTGTTCAGTGAATGAGTTCATGGATATACACTTGCAAGCTACCCTGTGTCCATAACCTGATTGACTCCAGACATTATGAGTTGGGTAAATTTGCTCTCTGATTTACAATGGATTGTATAAACTTTATTTCAACCTTCCCAAATCTAGCACATATACCCTATCAGCAATAGCCGGTATGCTTTGGCTAGTTTGTTGTTCTTCATACGTTCAGTCGCTTCCAACTCATCGTGATTGCATTGACCAGCCCACGCCAGAGCTCCCTGTCGGCCATCACCACCCCCAGCTCCTTCAAGGTCAAGTCAGTCACTTCAAGGATCCCATCCATCCATCTTGCCCTTGGTCGGCCCCTCTTCCTTTTTCCTTCCATTTTCCCCAGCATAAGTGTCTTCTCTAAGCTTTCCTGTCTTCTCATTATGTGGCCAAAATACTTCATTTTTACCTCTACTATCCTTCCTTCCAATGAGCAGTCAGGCTTTATTTCCTGAAGTATGGACTGGTTGAATCTTCTCGCAGTCCAAGGCATTCTCAGAACTTTCCTCCAACACGACAGTTTAAAAACATCTAGGCTTTGGCTAGTAACGGTGGTATATTATGACCCCCTTACCCACAGAGTTAATATCCATGGTTTCAGTTACCCACACTCCAAAAATATTAATCCCAGATGTTTTTGTAGGCTTCTCTAAGTCCTTCAGTATAATTTTATGGTATGCTCCTGGCCCAACTATACAGTAGGTACTTGAAGGACTTTTTTTTTGGTGTCAGGAGCGACTTGAGAAACTACAAGTCGCTTTCTGGTGTGAGAAAATTGGCCGTCTGCAAGGACTTGCCCAGGGGATGCCTGGATGTTTTGATGTTTTACCATCCTTGTGGGAAGCTTCTCTCATTTCCCCGGATGAGGAGCTGGAGCTGACAGAGGGAACTCATCCACATTCTCCCCAGGTTCAAACCTCCGACTTGTTGGTCTTCAGTCCTGCCAGCACAAGGGTTTAAACCATTGTGCCACCGGGGACTAATACCAATGGTTACTTCTACCTGTATTTGACAAAATATGTCTTTTAGTAATTTTTCTAGGTTTTCCCAGGGCAACTCTATGGCAATTCCTGGCAGAAATTCATTTCAACAGCTTGCTATTATTCATGTTTTTCTGTTTCCATAGTAAGTTCGGGAGTGTATCCCCCTTGGATACAGGGGCTGTACAGTAGTTAAAATATAGGGTTTGCTGTTATCCACAGTTTTGGATATCTACAAGATGTCTTGTCTTGGAACATATCCTGTATAGATACATGGACTGTGCTTGAGTTGATATCCTACACAGCTCCAGGATGCCATGCTGGACAAGGCTGAAAAAGTCGATATGGGATAATCCATAACTTATATGCAACCTACTGCCCCTGGTGGTACAGTGAGTTAAACCACTGAGCTGATGAACTTGTTGAACAAAAGGTTGCAGGTTTGACTCCGGGAAGCAATGTGAGATCCCGCTGTTAGACCCAGCTTCTGCCAACCTAGCAGTTTGAAAACATGCAAATGTGAGTAGATCAATAGATACCGCTTCTGTGAGAAGGTAATGACACTCCATGCAGTCATGCTGACCACATGACTTTAGATGTGTCTATGGACAATGCTGGCTCTTCAGTTTAGAAATAGAGATGAGCACCAATCCCCAGAGTTGGACACGACTGAACTTAATGTCAGAGGAAAATCTTTATCTTTACCTATAATGTATAATTGCTGATGGAGTGATTCAGAGTCTAGACTGGTTCAAGGAGGCTTGCCCAAATTGATACTCACTAAATTCCTAACATAGCCAGGGATGCTGGCTGGGACTCATTGCAACTGAAGTTAAAAAGTTCAACATTTGAAAAGAATCTAGTGCTAAATTTAAAGACTTGTCATTCCTTTTCATCCCTTCAGAACACTGGAAAGTAGAGCAAGCTAGCAGGAGGTAGTTATCAGAAAATGTTTCAAAGGAGTCCTTTCTGTTTATTGTAATAGTATTGTACTGTTTGCTTCGTCAACGTTTCTTCTGGGATCTCTCAACTGTGATAAGGGAATCTTTTTAAAATTGCGCTGGGAAAAACAGTAAGCACAGCACTTGAAAATGGAGAAAGTTGATCAGCACAGGAGAGAAATACCAAAGTATGGAAACACTTCCTCCCATGAAAACAATGTTTTGAATACATACAGTTTCATAATCCCCATTTGGTAGGAAATGAGGAAAGCAGGGCAGTACAACATACAAAGAGCAGAACAGCTTTCCATTGTGATTCAGACAATGTAGTTTGGCCTTTTACACAAAACCCTCAGCTCTAATTTGTCTTACAATTCGCCTTCTCAGGCTATATTGTGTGCAACCACTCACATAAACAAACTGAGGCAAACTTTTAAAGTTGTCTTCTTTGTGGTGATACATCTGATGGCATTTGAATGGTGTGACTGTGGGGTTTGCTTGGAATTAAAAAAAAAAGTATGACTCCCATGTCATTGGAGGGCATGTTTCTAGACTTTGCATGGATATACAAAACTATAGATAATTGAAGGACTTCTAGCCCAAGAGAACAGAGTTGCACTGGAAGACTGAGAAAATGCTAGAGAGAACACATTTTGCCAGACGTCAATGAATGAAACCGCAGGTATGAGTCCCGCCAACACTGTACAGTGAACAGATTCAGATTTTTATTAGTGTGAATTCACCTTTAAAAAAATCTTTTTTTCTACTTTTTTCTTCCATTTTTACATATATATTTTTACCATTTTCCCTTTTTCTTTTTCTTCTTCATTATGTAATTTATTTTCATTTTTACCCCAATTTTACCCCACTCCCATTAGTACCTCTGTACCCCTTTTACCATAGTTAGTCTCTTTCTCCTTTTTCCTTTCTACTAGTTAAATTTTCCTACCCTTTTTATCCCCCCTTTTTCTTTCTTTTTTCCCTCCCCTCTTTTCCCCTAAAAATTCAATAAAAATTATATATATATATATATTAGGCCTGGGTAACAACGGAAAAATTTGTTTCTAAAATCGATTTGTATTTGGGGGGTTATTTTGTTTCGATATTTAAAATAATTACAAAATTTTCCTTTTAAAAAGTTTGATATTTACGAAATTTCGTAAATGGGAAAAAATTAACGAATCGATTTCCGAAACAATAATGAATCGATTCGTTAATGGCGGACACGACCGCGAAATACGCTAAAAAACCTCCAAAAACTTCTGAAGCTTCCCTCTCCCTCTGTTCTTGACTGTTGGTGTGATATTATAATTTTTTTTCACTAATCAAACCATAAAACTGGCCCAGACATGCGGAAATAATAACGAAACGACCTCAGAACAATAACAAAACGAATACAATAACGAAATACGAAGCATTTACAAAACGTGTTTAAAAATTCATTTTTTTAATGATTGCTCCAGAATGGTTCGTTATCGTTTTGTAATTGGAAAAATTAACGAATTATTAACGAATTACAAATTAACGAAACGAAACCGCCCAGGCCTAATATATATATATATATATGAATTCACCTTAAACACAAGTTATTCTGTTGATTCTGTGCAACACACATACAGTACAGTCCACAGCAGAGGCTAGAAATTGAAATGATTTGGGATGATACATATCAGACATTTGTGATTGTTATGATGTCACTGGTACTATAATTTTAAAGAGCCAGAAAATTGAATAAGTTTTAATATTTATATTGGAAAGTTCTTATTGTACTTTTAAAGGTTGTATGTTATATCATGTCATGGCCTATGGCTGGTACATTAAACAATTCAATTCATACAGAGATACCTAAATCCCAACTGTTAGCCCCAGTAAATCTGCTGGGAGGCAAGAAGCTGAGACAGTTTTGCATACCTCCTGAAGATACTTCTGCAACAGCATCAAGATTAGCGGTGTGAAAATGTCCATCACCCTGGAGCTCCGCATGACAGAGTTACATGGAAATATGTGGTACGCTGAGCCACATCACAGCTCAACATGTGGACTAGATGTATACATTCCCAGAGTTTGGATGGGAGTCTTATGGTATTCTTGAGCCATTGGGATTCAATAGGGTTCACTCTATGGTTTCTCATATCCAAGAACATGTCCCTTGTAGAAACATTCCAGTTTCTGAACACATACAACTCTCTTTGTCCTTGCCAGGATAGTCATTGGTAAAGGAGCCTGGGAGCTTCAGCCCAATAACATCTGGAGAGCCACATCTCCCTCCTCCTTGAAAAAGGCCAGATCTTTAGAACAGCTATTCCCAAACTTTGATCCTCCAAATGTTTTGGACTTCCAACTTCCAGAAACCTGATGTGGCCAACAGGAATTCTGAGAGCTAAAGTCTTCAACATCTGGAGGACCAAGGTTTGGGAAACAGTGCTTTAGAATAAGTGGGTGTTTGGAAAGATTGTGCTCATCTCCTTTACATTCTCTTTTCTCTTGCCTATTGCCTTACCCTGAACTTTTAAACCTCCCAACTTCACTATGATTCAGCTCCTTCTCTTAGTCCGCTAGCTCTAATATCTTTGTTCTTATTTCCCTGTTTATCTTTCCCTGCATTTATTCAACTGTTCTATCACTTGTACAGAGGCTATTTGCTAAGAAGCCTCTTGGAAACATGGACCTCTATATTTTTGAAGAACTTTCTTTGTCAAACCAAGGAATCATCTGAACAAAACAGAACGAGCATGAGGCTCAGTTTGCAAAACAACTTATTAAAAACTTCTGTTCAATCCAATACTGCAGAGTTGTAGGATGGTGTTATATGCCAGCAACATAGGGAGGAAAATAAGTAGGTGTACAAAACTATTTTGTCAAACTACGGTGTATTGCACCTTGATATAGCCTTATTTAAACTATAGTAAGCATTTCCAAATTAACATCTAACATAAAATTATATATGTGCAACTGTGGGCTAAACCGCTCAGCTGCTAAACTTACTAACCGAAAGGTTGCAGGTTTGAGTCCGGGAGTGGCGTGAGCTCCTGCTATTGGCCCCAGCTTCTGCCAGCCTAGCAGTTTGAAAACATGCAAATATGAGTAGATCCATAGGTACTGCTCAGGCAAGAATGTAATGGTGCTCCATTCTGTCATGCTGGCCACATGACCTTGGAGGTGTCTATGGACAACACGGGATTTGGCTTAGAAATGGAGATGAGCACCAACCCCCAAAGTCGGATATGACTGGACTTAATGTGAGGGGAAAACCTTTACCTTTACCTATATAAAATTAGGATACATACATTTGATGCTGCTAGACACTCTACAAAGCCCCTAAACAGGCATGGGCAGTTCAGTGGTTGCTTCATCATTCAAAACCATCCATGTGGTTCACATTCCACTTATAAGCTAGGGAAATTCCCATAAGGTGCCACAATACAGGCTTATTTTCCAGGGGTAGGGGAGGTTTGCTGTTGGGTGGAGAAATCACACAACAGTGTCTTCAGTGCGGCTTCACATGAAAGGCAATGTCTGCAAACTAGTAATAGATGAAAAGATTTAGAAATATCATTTGCAAGCTGTGTTTAGAACTGCCTTGTAAAAGGAAACTCACACAAATACGAGCACTCTGATAAGCATCAATTTTTAAAGTCTGACCTATATAAAATTATTTTACTACGTGTACATAGCCTGATTTGTTTGCTTCATGGGAATCACAGTCTGGCCCATTAAGCAAGCAGTTTTGCCTTTGGGCAGTGTTATTTGTAACAGGATAGTATTATTATGTTACCATACACCAAACCATCATCAGATGTGCTTTCAATGGAATCCTACCCACAAAGGCAATAGGTCAGGGGGGAGAAAGGAAAGTAGAGATATCCCAGTAGATACTGACCCTTTGTGTTCTAAACATTAAGCCAAGTGCTCACAGTTTTCCCATGTTTCTACAGCACCAGCTTCAAAAGGAACCTACTGATAATAGATATGTGCATACTTTCCAGCATTTCGCAGATGAAAAACAGGACACATGTGGTCAAGTAACATCAGGCTGTGGTCAAGATGGCAGAAGTTATTATAGAGGAAAAAACAGACAGTATAGGAGAGGCTGCAGTTCATATTGGTCACAAAGTCTCCTACAGTTAGCAGTATCATACTATCCAACATCTCATAGATGAAAACCAGGGTATACAGGCAAGTAACATTAGAGTGGCAAAAAATGGCAAAAGTGATTAATGAGGAAGAACAGACAAGTTAAAAGAGGTTGCTCTCATCTTCTAATCCCCTGCTCTCTTCTTTTCTCTGATGTATCGAGCGCAAACTACTTCTGAACCTAATTTGCACCAGTAGAAATAAATTAAGGACAAATGCTAAGAAGTATATCTGATTGTGTGCAAAGTTTTATCCAAAACCTTATGAAGATTCAACTGCCGTGGTAAATCAGGCTTTCCTAAAACAGAATTGCTAGCCTATGCTTCTCTTTTCTTTAGCAGCAGCAACTCTGAAAAAAACATTGGTCAAAAAGCTGAATCATATGGATTCTGGGAGGATATGTATGCTACTGCTACAGCCATAAAGAGGCTGTGTCTGGCACCATGAGATGCAGAGCTAACCTTAAGAAATGGGTCTACAAAGTGGAGTTCACTACATGCAGAAGGGCAAACCACAGACCACTTACTACAATGCAACCTGAGCCCTGCAATGTGCACAATGGAGGACCTTCTCACAACGACACCAGAGGCACTACAAGTGGCCAGCTTCTGCCAAGTTCTAAACTTTGTTTGTGTTTTAAAAATACATTATAACTGTACTCTCAATTTGCTTCTGACATGATAAATAAATAAATAGCCATAAAGAATTGAAGCAGCTCAAGAATTTGGATTCAAAATTTTGAAAATGTTCCAAGCTGGTATAGACTTTTGAAATCCAGTACTCTGCCAAATATTGATTAAGTGAAATAGCCATGGTACATAAGCAAACATGAGGATACTGATATCGTCCAGAATCCTCCAGGGTAGGGGTCCTCAAACTAAGGCCCGGGGGCCGGATATGGCCCTCCAAGGTCATTTACCCGGCCCTCACTCAGGGTCAACCTAAGTCTGAAACAACTTGAAAGCACATAACAACAACAATCCTATTTTATCAGCCAAAAGCAGGCCCACACTTCCCACTGAAATACTAATAAGTTTATATTTGTTAAAATTGTTCTTCATTTTAATTATTGTATTGTTTTAAGTGTTTTTTGCAGTGTGCATAGGAATTCATTCATGCTTTTTCAAATTATAATCTGGCCCTCCAACAGTTTGAGGGACTGTGACCTGGCCCTCTGTTTAAAAAGTTTGAGGACCCTTGCTCTAGGGGTGAGCACAAGAGAAGGTTATACAAGTGAATTCACTTTCTTCTTCAGGAAAAGATTTTCTGCTTGAATATTCTGGCAGAATTTTGTGCTCTGTCAACTTCAAACACAATCTCAACCATTGTCTCACACTGTTTACACAATGACCATTTTAATATACAGTGTTTTGGAACAGTAAATTATCAAACAAATGGTGGGTCGGAGCAGTAATTTACCCCACAATCTAAATTACATAATTTCTCCTACATCAAATAACTCAAATGTAGAAACAATCTGTGACTGCCCCCATACCTATAAAGTCATTATAATTTTGGTTCTCTCTACTAGTAAAGATAAAGGTTTCCCCTGACATTAAGTCTAGTCCCGTCCAATTTTGGGGGGTGGTGTTCATCTCCATTTCTAAGCCGAAGAGCCGGTGTTGTCCACAGACACCTCCAAGGTCATGTGACCAGCATGACTGCATGGAGCACCATTACCTTCCTGCAAAAGAAGTATCTATTGATCTATTCACATTTGCATGTTTTCAAACTACTAGGTTGGCAGAAGCTGGGGCTATCAACAGGTGCTCACCATGTCCCATGGATTTGAACCACTGACCTTTCGGTCAACAAGTTCAGCACCTCAGTGGTTTAAACACTGCACCACCGGGGGGGGGGGGGCTCCTACCACTGTACTCTCTACTACCTCTCTACTACTGTATATATATCCCGTGCTACCTTAGAAAACCTATTGCCTAATTCTGTGCATTTTTACTCAGAAGAAAGCCCCACTATGTTTAATTGGATATGTTCTCAGCAATTGTGTGCAGGATTGCAGTTTCAGAGCAGTATATGTAACCGTTTGTATGCTAGTTTTCTATCCAAGGACTAATGAAATCAATTTTTGCCTCCAGCAACAGGTGTTCTCAGTCCAGCTATACTGAAATCCCAGTTCTGTCTCACAAAGCAGAAGTTTACAATTTAATCTGCATAAATTAAACCAACAATTAAAAATACAATATGCATAGGAAGAGGCCTTATAACAAGCTATTGTGTATCCAACCCTGTGTCTATGCAGGCCGAACAAAACACATTCACCTCGAATTTGCTGTGAGAAGTTCACATGACATATAGTCAGTTCTGTAGCAGAAGCAGTGATTCCAGCCATTAATCCAGCACAGGTAACATTGGAATGTCTCTTTTTTCCAGGTCAGGAGCGACTTGAGAAACTGCAAGTCGCTTCTGGTGTGAGAGAATTGGCTGTCTGCAAGGAAGTTGCTCAGGTGATGCTCAGTTGTTCTGATGTTTTACCATCCTTGTGGGAGGCTTCTCTCATGTCCTCATGGGGAGCTGGAGCTGACAGAGAGAGCTCATCCGCACTCTCCCTGGATTCGAACCTCCAATCTGTTGGTCTTCAGTCCTGCCGGCACAAGGATTTAACCCATTGAGCCATGGGGGATCCGGCAACTCTGGAGTAAGCTCCAGTGTTTGCAAGTGTGGCCAGCTGGATCTGGGGTGAACCAATGTCTATGTGTCAAAAAGACCCACAACAATGTCCCTTGGAGGACAAGCACCAGTACTGTTGGAAGCCATGTGAACTGATAAGAATTTTAGAGTTCATGTGGACATCAGCCCCTTACCCACTTGTGGTATATCTGGGGCAGCTCCAGAGTATTTCGCCTGGTATAAATGAAGCCTAAGTTACTATTGTCTTTATGGACAACCAGTTTCCCTCCAGGCTTAGACTCTGTGAAATGTGAGAGTGTAAACCTTTAGCAGACAAACATTGTGTACTAGCTTTAGGACAAAGCCTTTCCCCAAAAAAAGGGAATTTAGAATATTAAGGCACCAACAGAGGTTTTCTCCAAAAACAAAAAGTACCAAAGCGGTTTGATTTGGTACTTAAAAGATTTGCTGTATGTCCCTTTTGGTGGGAGACAATATTCTATAGATGCAGCACAAAGAGATCATTCCACCTCCTAGTTTCCAATAGAAGGGATTTTAGCACAGGGGCGCTCAGAAATAATCTTGAACAGGGAATTTCTTAGAGGAAGCACACATTCATTTTAGATGTATCAGTCATAAGCAGAGGATAGGATGCTGGGCAGATTATTCCGAGAAATCTGGCTTCTCCAAAAGATAGATTATATGATGAAACAGAATAGTGAGGTAACAAAAGGACAGCTCCATGGCCTCATTGGATTGGAAAAACATTAAAACAGTGGTTCTCAACCTTCCTAATGCTGCGACCCTTTAATACAGTTCCTCATGTTGAGGTGACCCCCCAACCATAAAATTATTTTTGCTACTGTTATGAATTGTAATGTAAATATCTGATATGCAGGCTGTATTTTCATTCACTGGACCAAATTTGGCACAAATATCCAATACACGCATATTTGAATACTGGCAGGGTTGGGGGGAGGATTGTCTTTTGGGAGTTGTAGTTGCTGTGATTTATAGTTAACTTACAACCAAAGAGCATTCTGAACTCCACCAATGATGAAACTGAACCATATGTGGCAAACAGAACTCCATGACCAACAGAAAATACTGGAAGGGTTTGGAGCAATGACCTTGAGTTTTGGATTTGTAGATCACCTACATCCAGACACCACTGTTGACTCAAACAATGATAGATCTGAACCAAACTTGGCATGAATACTCAATATGGCCAAATGTGAACACTGATGGGGTTTGGGGAAAACAGACCTTGACATTTGGGAGTTGTAGTTGCTGGGATTTATAGTTCATCTACAATCAAGGTGCATTCTGAATTCCACCAACGATAGAATTGGGCCAAACTTCCCACACAGAACTCCCGTGTCTTGAAGGGACTCACTGGCACCAGCCTCCTTCTAGCCTCACACGCTCTCCCTCATCTGTACATGCAAACCATGCTGCCATGCACCAAGCACGCCTGATCTCCCCTCCCCACTTAGCATCTCAGAAACATCCCTCTCCTTAGTTGAGAGGCTGGCCAATTACAACGGAAGAGGGCTTTTGGTGGGAGAATTCACTGTCTCTTCCAAAAAGGAAGAGAAGGACAGGTGGAGAGATTTTCAGAATCTCTGCCAAAGGGATTCCTAAGACCATCAGAAATATATGTTTTCTGGTGGTCTATGGCAACCCCTCTGAAACCCCCTCACGACCCTCCCAGGAGTCTCAACTCCCAGGTTGAGAAATGCTACATTAAAATGATCTTAACAATGCATTGTGTGTGTTAATCAAAGTACCGGTGTTTTTCTCAAAGTAGATTCACTGGCATTTATATGGGAAGCCTCACCCCACAGAAGACAGCAAAAATTCCCAGCATCTTCCTGTAGCTGATGCTAGATGCAAATGAAATCATATTGCCCAATGAGGTAAGCAAGGAATTGCCTTCTGCCATGCACTTATAGAAGGTAGTGTATGCACTGTGCAATGCTACAAAAATGGAGGCTTGTTTCAGAGTTTGTGTCTAGATAGAAACATTTTCCAGTTTTTCATTTCCATCAAAAACAAGTAAACATGATACAATTTGAGTGTGCTGCTGTCTTTGAACTATGCCTTCCTACAACATCATGTTTTTTAAAAAAAATGAAAGAAGAGGAGGCTGCCAGCTGAATCCTCTTTTTGCTTTAAAGTTGATGCTCCAATTTCTGCTTTTTTTTTCCTTTTCTTTCTCTAGACTCCAACAGAGTGACTTTAGCCATGCTATCCAGTGTATCCACCCTTCAGCTTTGCTCTATACCAGCGTTTCTCAACCTGGGGGTCAGGACCCCTTGGGGGGTTTCAAGGGGGTGTCAGAGGGGTTGCCAAAGACCATCAGTATTTTCTGTTGGTCATGGGGCTTCTTTGTCGAAAGTTTGGCTAAATTCCATCATTGATGGAGTTCAGAATGTTCTTTGATTGTAGGTGAACTATCAATCCCAGCAACTACAACTCCGAAATGTCAAGGTCTGTTTCCCCCAAACTCCACCAATGTTCACATTTGGGCATATTGAGTATTTGTGCCAAGTTTGGTCCAGATTCATCATTGTTTGAGTCCACAGTCTTCTGGATGTAGGTGAACTACAATTCCATAACTCAAGGTCAATGACCACCAGTATTTTCTGTTGGTCATGGGAGTTCTGTGTGCCGAGTTTGGTTCAATTCAATCGTTGGTGGAGTTCAGAATGCTCTTTAATTTAGGTGAACTATAAATATTAGCAACTACAACTCCCAAATGACAAAATCAATCCCCTCCCCAACCCCTGAAAGTCACTACCACACTGACTTCGGGAAGAAGTCTCAAATCACCATTCTGTCCTAAGTCTACAAGTGCCTTTCAAAGGTCTTGAAACCATAGTATACACTCAAGTAGTCTTCCAGTTGGTTCTGGGCCAAGGTTGGGGAGAGGGTGCTACCCTATCTGTTGCCTCAAGAAACAAAATATATTCTTAAATTAGGTCTGCTTCCTAATGCTCATTATAGTTCTTCATCCCTGCAGCTCCACTTAACTGATGCATCTTATTATCTGTTTATCTGACTTACAAGACACAATCATTCAGCATTCCAAATGAGGCAGATAAAATGCCATTCTTTGGGATACTTGAAATGCATCACCTTGCTTCCTCCTCGGGTAAGAGCACACCCTTGTTTTGTTTTCTTTTCCAACATATTTTCAACATGTTTAGCATTTTCCCAACACATTTCTTCCTTCACGTGGCATGTTTCAGCTGTTATCTTTCAACCATCACCTTTTCAAAACAAGAATGTACATACTCCCCAACAGAGGTTGGCCCAGTTGAACAAATCCCATAGATTTCATAGCATAATGAATAAGTAGGTTGGTTTTGGTAGTAAAGGACTTAGGTGCCAGTCAGGACTTTCTTTTTTGTGGCTAGAAATAAGGAGATAAAGGTCCTCAAAATGTGACACCTGCTACTGTGATATGATTCAAGCATTAAGGAACTGCATTTCAATTTTCAAAAGTGGTTTACACATTTTCTCCCATTCATCATCATGCTCACCCTAACTAGGGCCAGATCCAGACAGGCCTTTGTTCCAGGAGTGTCCATCCGCATTAAAATAATGCAGATATTTCTGGGGGCCTGTCCAAACCCACCCCAGAAAGCACACACTTTCTGGGGTGGGTGTCCAGACATTCTCTCAGGACTAGCCCAAGAGAACATTTGGAGGCCCTGCCTTCCCCCCCCCCCCCCCAAAGCCTCCAGACCCCTTAGAAAATTAATAAAAACTTAAGTGGTCTCCATTAGAAGCCTCAGTCGGCTCTCCCGGCAGATAGAAATGATGTACCAGGAGAGCTGGGGGAGGGGTGTAGTGGTGATTTTCCTCCCTCCCTCCCTGCCCCCGCTCTCCTGGCACATCATTTCTACGCACCGGGAGAGCTGGCTGAGGCTTCTAATGGAGACCACATAAGTTTTTATTACTTTTCTAAGGGGTCTGGAGGCTTGGGGGGCGGGAAGGGGTGGGTATTTAGCCTGGTAAACTGTGGGAATACTGTTTAGACTGCATTATTCTGCAGCTCAGACCTGGAAATAGTGGATTTATCCCACGTAAATCCACTATCAAATTAATTCGCTACAAACCAGGGTTTTCCTGGTTTGTAGTGAATTAATTTGGGACTGTCCAGAATGTTGTCTGGACAGCCCCTCCTTTATTGTGGGAGTCTGGATGAGCCCTAGTTTGATTTTCATTGCTTATGGTATACTGACTTATTTCACTCAGACACAACTGATAAATATTTAGCTTCAAAAACATAAGTTCCAATAATTTTTCTAGCCTTGATAAGAGAACTACCCTGTTCTTCAGCCTGCACAATTTGAGTATTTAGGCCAAGAGTCTTGCAAATCTCCCTCCCCGCAAATTTCAAGGGCAATTTATAATTCAACCAGCACTAAAGCCAATTTAACCACTTTAAATGTAAATTAGGACAATCGTAGAAAAGTCATATATAAGTGTGTCACCACACAAAGTTCTTGACTGAACGCTGCTCAAAGAATGGAAGAAAACAATCAGGTAGAAAGGTTGAGATGGGTTGAAAGATGCAGTGGAGACTGGGGCAATTTTCAACAGTGCCCCCTTACTTCACCCAGAAACATTCAGTCTAACAGAGGATGTTTTCAATTCACTTGGAAATTAGGGTTAATTATGTGAGCACATCTGGGATAGTGAGTTACTACCGTTCCATTTCGGAAGGTGGTGACCCCAACCAAATGGGAAGCTACACTGATATATGTCACTTAATTAAATAGCTGTTTCTTTATTAAAATATTTGGTAGCAGAGGAAGAAATAACATGGATAGGTTCTTACACTACAAAAGAAGACGAACAGGTCAACACACTTCATCAACCTTTTTTACTCAAAACAATATGCATATGTGAAATGAAAAAACCAGATCATGTAACCCTTGCGTAAGCAATTGTCAAATCAGGTAACTTATTCATAAACAACCAAAAACATTTTGAAACCTCCTAGGAACCACTAGAAATCTTTTTTTTAAGGCGATCCTTTGGTATGATGGCCCTCCAAGTGTAGTGTCCTGGATGTGGATACAAAGGTGACTGTAGAATCCTTTTTTCTTGACCCGTAGTTTCTTCCACAGTGAGGACATTGGTTTCCAGGTGGGAGGTGGTTCTGGTCAGGGTTGGCTTGTCGTGGCACATTTCTCCCTTTCGCCCTCCATTTGTACTTCTTCAAATTCTACAACACTGCTGGTCACAGCTGACCTCCAATTCGAGTGCTCAAGGGCCAGGGCTTCCCAGTTCTCGGTGTCTATGCCACAGTTTTAAAGATTAGCTTTAAGCCCATATTTAAATCTCTTTTCCTGTATATCAACATTTCATTTTCCATTATTTAGTTGGAAGTATAGTAACTGCTTAGGGGGAAGGGGATCAGGCATTCAGACAATGTGGCCAGTCCAGCGGAGTTGATGGCATAGGAGCATTGTTTCAATGGTCTTTGCTTCTTCTAGCACACTGAAATTTATCCACCTGTCTTCCCAAGAAATTTACAGGATTTTGTGGAGGCAACACTGATGGAATCGTTCCAGGAGTTGAGTGTGACGTCTTTAGACAGTCCACATTTTGCAGGCATATAACAAGGTTGGGAGGACAATAGCTTTAGAAACGAGCACTTTGGTATCCCTACGGATGTCCCAATCCTCAAACACTCTCTGCTTCATTCAGAAAAATGCTGCACAATGCTTCTTCCACAATGCATCCAAGCATAATTTCCCCAACTCTTTTCCAATTTTGGTGGTCAAGCTTGTAGATCTATGCTGCATTTTTAGCATGGTGAAGAATTGAAAGGGTAAGCAGGTTTCTGTGGCTCAGGGATCATGCCCCATTCAATTTTTCTTTATCCATTAAGACTTTAGTTGTGATCTTTGTACTTTGGAACAGACAACACTACTGGGCCACTGAAGTCTCTCACAAACTTAAACTTTGTGGGTTTCCTGGAAAACCACAAAACATCCATGCAGAAAATACAAGGTGGTTTTCTTGGCTTGGCCCAGAAGAGGATATAGTCTGGAGGCGTTGGTTGTGGCTCAGTTCTGGAACTGGAATGTGGCTTGTCATCATACCAACGTGAGTTTCTATCTTTGGAGTCCAACTAAATATGTTATGCTACATCATTATAACCTAGAAGAATTGCTTTTGGAAAAGAAGTTTTAAGAAAAATAAGGCAAGGAGTGTTATATAAGGAGAATGTATTTTAAACCTGAAAACTATAAATGGCTTTTAGGACCGTGACTTAAAAACAGTATCCATAGGAAAGTCACATAATTCTACATAAAATAACCACAGGAAGAGCTATATGAAGGAACTAAAGGAAGCAAATAAGATATGTTCTAGTCAAAAGCTTGAGAAAGTTTTTTTTCAAATACAGAATTTGGCATCCCAGAATTTGATATAAAAATACAACTTTTCAAAGTTCAAAGTCTTGCCCGCGCTTGGACTGAAATAACCACTGTCAGTGCAGCTCTTCTGGCTGTCTTTTAGATCAAACTCGCACTCCACCAATGAGAATAAGGATTAAGATGTACCTTTCTTTTTCTTTACAGCTGAAGCAGGAAAGCATTATTCTTTCATTTAACTGTTTAGTTAATTGAACATCTCTACGCCAGAGGAAGAGAATTTCTAAACTGTGTCATACTATTCTCTGAGGGCTGACCCCCTATAACAAATAGGTCAAGCAATTCTCTGCTTTCGTTGAGCAAAGGCTATTGAATGTCTCCCTGCTTTTGATAGATAAAGGGACTGGTGATTTACAAATTAATCAACAAAGGGATTCTATATTTTCAAAAACAAAGGAATCAAACGGTTCTGTCTTCCTTGTTCCTAGCAGTTCTAAGGGCAATTCCAAGGGAAAGAAGAAATCACAAGCTACAATAAAATAGATTTCACCTTAACATATGAAAAAAACCTCCTGATGATAAGAGTTGTTTGGTAGTGGAAACACTTCCTCATGGTGGAGTCTCCTTCTCTGGAGGTTTTACAACAGAGGCTGGGTGACCAGTTGTCAGGAGTGCTTTGACTGTGAATTCCTGCATGACAGAAGGTTGAACTGGGTGACCTTGAAGTCTCTTCCAATTCTATGATTCACTGTATCACTTGCTTGGAATCCATTTCAATGTCTCAAAGATGCTCTTCTCCCATTCCATCTCAAGATTGTGATCATGCAGCAAAATAATAATTTCAGCATCCATTTAGCTTCTCCTGTCCTATCTGATCTCTGTAGCAAGTCACCGATTTAGAGACCTGGAAATGCAAAGTATCTGTGCCCTTTTATTTGGCCTAGTAAAGATATTGGAGTCCCTGGTGGTGCAGTGGGTTAAACCGCTGGGCTGCTGAACTTGCTGCCCAAAAGGTTGCTGGTTCAAATCCAGGGAGCAGGGTGAGCTCCCACTGTTAGCCCCAGCTTCTGCCAACCTAGTAGTTCAAAAACATACAAATGTGAATAGATCAATAGGTACCACTCCAGTGGGAAGGTAATGGTGCTCGATGCAGTCATGCTGGTCACATGACCTAGGAGGTGTCTATGGACAATGCTGGCTCTTCGACTTAGAAAAGGAGATGAGCACCAACCTCCCGAGTTGGACATGACTGGGCTTAATGTCAGGGGAAAACCTTTACCTAAAGATATTACAGTGATGAATCTTGGGTTTTAAAATAAGTAGTATTAAAACCAGTGTAGGGTAGTGGTTTAAACATTGGACCATGGATCTAAAGCCCAAGATCTGAATCCTCATTCAGCCATGGAGTGGCCTTAGGCAAGTCTCACACACTCTCAGCCTCAGAGGGAAGTCCTTTCTGAACAAATGGTTCCAAGAAAAAAAAAACTGGGTCACTTCAGGGTCTCCATAAGCTAGAAAGGACTTGATGGTGTGTACATACCACAACATTAGACACCCATATTTCCTAATATATTAATTTTGATACACAATAGCTTGATTGCTTCCATATAGACTGTTATATTATTGTTACTGTCTTAGCTTACAATCTGGCAGAAGGCCACATTTATGATCTCAGAGGGCACAGGCTAATGCCAACTGGAAGAGCCATCCTCCAGTTTCCTCAGCCACAGAGCCAAATCCACAACAGTAGACAGAAGAAGATCAAGAGGCCAGAGAGATGTAGCTAAACTAAAGTAATGATAGTTATACATCCTTTTCTGCCAAGAAGTCTAGGTGTGTTTACACATGTAGTTGGGTATTGGGATGGGGTTCTTTTTCAGCCTATTACTAGTGATATAGTCATCAGACCAAGGAAGGTCTGTCCTAGAACTCCTGGACAACAGAGGCACAACTGAAAGAAGAAGCATCCTTTGGGAGGCATAAGCCTCCAATGTACAAAACTCGAACTAAAATCACAGTAGCACCCCCCCCCCCTCCTCGTACACATTACACCAAACTATTGTAGATAATACGTTAGATTTTTGTCTAGTCAATAATGAGTTGCTCCATCTTATTATAAACTTGGTTGAAGTTATCTCACCTGTTTACAGATAGTGAACGAAAATCCAGTCTAGCCAGCTATAATAAACATTCTTTCACTGTAAGAAACACTTGCTGAATGTCTAGACTCACATTTGTTAATTGACTTTAATTTGAACATCCTGAACCAAAAAGTGGGGTCTGTTTTGGGTTCACCATAGACAAAAGGATGTGCTTTCTGGTTTAAAACCTTGCATTCAGCATATGTAGTTGTACACACATGCTATGTCCAGATTGGTTTCACTATGTTCTCCAGCTGTTTTCCATACCTCCCCAAGCCATCCTTCTCCTGGAAGTTTCAAAAATAGTGAATCATGTTTTCAACTGGTTTCAAAGAACTATTTTCCAAAAAAATGAAATGAATGTTATTTGCAATTTCAGCAAACTAGATGCCCTCTACATCTACAGAAAATGGCTGAATTTCCTACCCCGTTTCTGATCAACAGTGGGCTTTACACCAGTCCTGAAACCCAGAATGGACCAGAAGTTGCTGCTGCGTGTCCAAACAACATCAAAGGACACCCAGTCCTTAATGCACGTTAAACCCACAGTTTAGACTACCCCCTCTCTAGTTGTGTAGTTGCCTTTGATGATGTCAGCAATGGTGTCTGGCAATGGCCAGGAGTTTCATGAGTCCTCCAGTTATTTGATGTGGTGATGGGGTAATAGGAATGGTAAAGTAGATGTAAATTAACCCACTATCTGCTTTGAGACAGTGAATAGGAAGAAATGACTCTCGTGCTCCCCTTTGTTGCTCTTTTTACATTTCAAAGTTCAAAACACAATCAGTGATCGTAAACCTGCTTGTTATCGCATTATCTTTAGTTCACAGGTAAGCACATGCAGAACCTTGCATGCAGGAACATGTATGTAGCCCATTACTGCTCACATAGATATCTGATGGGTCTCACCAAAACAAACTACACAATTTCTCTTTCAATTTCTTCTAAACTGCTACTCAGATACCATCTAACACAAGATTGAAATTGTGTACTCCTCTAAATGTTGCTAGATTGTACTGCACAACATTTATCTCCACTGTCTATGCTGGGCAGGACAGTTGGAAGTTCCCCAACCTCTGGGTGCCATGCTAACAAGAGGGTAGAGCAGTGTTTCTCAACCTGGAGGTCGGGACCCTTGGGGGGTTATGAGAGGGTGTCAGAAGGGTCACCAAAGACTATCAGAAAACACAGTATTGTCTTTTGGTCAGGGGGGTTCTGTGTGGGAAGTTTGGCTCAATTCTATCATTGATGGGCAGGCCTGTAGCCAGGATTTCGTTTGGGGGGGGGGGGTAATTTTTTTCAAGGGGGGGGTTCAGGGGGGCTGAGTTTCAGGGGGGGGGGCTGAGTCTGAGTGAAAGAGGGTCTAGCCTAGCAAACCTTTTGTATTGTTACCCAAATACCCCCATGCATATGGGATATATTGAGTATGGTGATCAGATCACGATATGAATAAACATAACAGTTTAAATAATGCACCAGTAAGGTCTTTTCACGAACCACCATGAGAATTTCGGGGGGGGGGGGGGGCTGAAGCCCCTCAAGCCCCCCCCCCCCCCCCGGCTACATGCCTGTTGATGGGGTTCAGAATTCTCTTTCATTTTAGATGAACTATAAAACCCAGCAACTACAACTCCCAAATCTCAAGATCTATTCCCCCCCAAATCCACCAATGTTCACATTTGGGCATGTTGAGTATTATTGCCAAGTTTGGTTCCGATCCATCACTGTTTGAGTTCACAATGCTCTCTGGAAGCAGGTGAACTACAACTCCAAAACTCCAAATCAATGCCTACCAAACCCTTCCAATATTTTCTGTTGATTGTGGGACTTCTGTGTGCTAAGTTTGGTTCAGTTCCATTGCTGGTGGAGTTTAGAGTGCTCTTTGATTGTAGGCGAACTATAAACTCCGAAATGACAAAATCAACCCCCCCCCCCCCAAATGGCACCAGTATTCAAATTTGGGCGTATCAGGTATTTGTGCCAAATTTGGTCCAGTGAATGAAAATACATCCTGCATATTGGATATTTACATATAATTCATAACAGTAGCAAAATTACAGTTATGAAATAGCAACAAAAATAATTTTATGGTTGGGGGTCACCACAACATGAGGAACTGTATTAAGGGGTTGTGGCATTAGGAAGGTTGAGAACCACTAGGCTAGACTAAATGATTTTGGGTTCTTTACAGCTCCCAGATTCATGTTCCCAACATAATATTGAAAGACTCACACTGCTCTCTTTCTGTAAAAATATATTTCAAGTGCACAAAATTGGTGTGAGAAACCTTGGGAAATTATGCTGACAAGCCAGAGGTGAGTTAAAATGCTGCAGGATGTTATTATTTGACATCTTGGTCCTCTGTCAACTCTTTACAGTTCCAAAACTAAGGAAGATGCTACACTATTTATCAGACCTCACACTGCAGTGACACATTGTTGGAAATACCCCATTACACACCCCAAAAGCAGCTCCCCATTGCACAAGACTCTTCCACTCAGCTGGTATTCCTGTTTCTAGCTACCAGAAACTAGAGCTAATGATATCAGGTTGCAACATGCATAGAATGCCCACGGGCTGGTGGTGACACAGTAACATACTGAACAAGCAGTAAACCTTTTTGAACGATGTTGCATGCATTTTCCCGCAGCCTCTAGAAAACGTACACTGCAAAATTTAAAGCATTTGACCAGTTTCAGGATCTCTCTGACTGTCCAGCCTGAGAAATTTGCCTGAAGTATTCAAATGATACCATGGGAATCATCTCTAAAGCCCTCCTGGACAAACTAAACATTACATCAGTCTCGAAACAGTTGGTAATTATACACTCATTTATTTGAATTCACAGCATGCCCACTACCAATGGAGCAGAAGGAATAATAACAGATTAAAACACAAGCATAAAAATGCCTCTCTAAGATTCAGAAACATTCTCATTAAAATTACTAAAGAACAAAACAGCAAGACAGATTCCTAACCAGAGTCACATTACCTCCTCACTGGGTCCACAGCAGAAAGGTACGGCTTGAACATATACTAACAATTAGTCTTTGTATGTATCTATATTGCTAAACAGGAACCAAACCTGGTATAGTGCTTTGTGTGTTGGACTACAACTCTGGAGACCAGGGTTCAAATAGCAACTCAGCCATGAAACCCACTAAATGTACTTGGGTGAGTCAAATTCTCTCAGGCCCCTTCTACACTGCCATATAGAATCCAGATTATCTGCTTTGAACTTGATTATATGGCAGTGTAGATCCATACAATCCACTTCAAAGCAGATAATGTGGGATTATTTGCTTTGATAATCTGGATTATATGGCAGTGTAGAAGGGACCTTGGCCTCAAAGGAACACACTTGCAAACCCCTTCTGAAAAAATCTTGGCAAGAAACCCTTGTGTAATGTTTGTCTTAAGGCACCCTACGGTGAACATATTATGCCATTTTCTTGGCAGGATTTGATTGGAGGAGAGTTGCTATTGCCTTCTTCCAAGGCTCAGAGAGTGAGACTTCACTAAGGCCCCTTCTAAACTGCCATATACTGTAATCCATATTATCAAAGCAGATAATTCACATTCTCTGCTTTGAACTGGATCATATGAGTCTACACTGTCAAAAGCTCCAATTCAAAAGAGAACATCTGGATTTTATATGACAGTGTAGATGGAGCCTAAGATCACCCAATGAGTTTGAACCCTGGGGCCTTCCACACAGCCCTATATCCCAGAATAACAAGGCAGAAAATCCCACATTATCTGAGTATGGACTCAGATAACCCACTTCAAAGCAAATATTGTGGGGATTTCTGCCTTGATATTCTGGGATATAGGGCTCTGTGGAAGGGCCCCTGGTTTTCCTGAATCCCAGTCCAACACTCTGACCAAACATGAGACCATTCTCCATATCATGTATGCCTCAGATGTTCTCTTCTGTACACTTCACCAAAAAGGTCAAACAAAGGTTTTTTAAAAAATAATTTTTCTACACTGATAAAGATGCCAAAGGAAAAGCATATTTTCTCTGGACCCTTCCACACAGCCATATAACCTAGAATATCAAGGCAGAAAATCCCACAAAATCTGTTTTGAACTGGGTTAACTGAGTCCACACTGCCATATATTCCAGTTCAAAGCAGATATTGTGGGATTTCCTGCCTTGATATTCTGGGTTATATGGCTGTGTGGAAGGGTTCCCAGGAATATCAAGGCAGAAAATCCCACATTATCTGCTTTGAACTGTGTTATCTGAGTCCATACTGCCATGTATTCCAGTTCAAAGAAGAAAATGTGGAGTTTTATTCAGCTGTGTGGAAGGGCCCTAAGCTAGTGAGAAAACCTACCCTATGATCATTTTGTGGTCCTCAACCCCCAAGGAGGACAATCAACTGCAAAGATGGAACACTTCTATAAAGTTGTCAAATGAGTGGGATGTCCCACCTCCCCGCCCCCTGCTTCCTCCTGGTTCCTCTGCCCCTGCTTGCTCCAATTGGCAAGCTGCCCTTCCAGCTGCTCTTGCCACGGCTCCTGCCCTTTCCTCAGACACAAGTTGTCACACATGAGAAGAATGCAGCTCTCTGTTCCCACAGTATCTGCACTAAAGGGGAGAAGAGGCACTGTCTGATTTAGTCAGGCTCTGCAGAAAACATCGCTTTCCCAAATGATGAAAGCAAATTCTTGACTTCAAAGAAGAATGCCAGCGCCACGCTTACGGCTTTATGTGCATGAATCCTAGTTTGCAGCATTTGAGATTTTTCATTTCCATCTCACTTCTTTTTTTTTTCTTTTTAGCTGCAAACACTTGCTGCTCTTTAGATTCGGGTATTTCAAAGCAGCAGACAGCTCCTTAGGCTAGCAAGATTTACCACAATTGTTCTTCTTGAACTACTCAGATATTTGTAGCTCTCTGCATATATCCTGACTGTGCATTGGCAGTATCCCAATGTGTAGGAAGATGTAGACTAAACTCTGGGTTTTAGTCTCAACTTGAAAGGAGCTATCCAAGGTGCTGAATTCTAGTCGCACAAACAAGACTCACCATCCTGAATGGCTCTTTTAACGTTTAGCCCCGAACCCAACATGTATTGGGTTGCTGTGAGTTTTCCGGGCTGTATGGCCATGTTCCAGAAGCATTCTCTCCTGATGTTTCACCTACATCTATGGCAGGCATCCTCAGAGGTTGAGGGGTCTGTTGGAAACTAGGCAAGTGAGGTTATATATCTGTGGAATGTCCAGGATGGGACTTTCTCCCACTCAAAACTCACAGAAACCCAGTGATTCCAGCCATGAAAACTTTGGACAACCCAACGTGTATTCACTGCCTTGCATGTCAAGGAAATCGCTAAATGCTACTCCTCCAAAGTGATGTTAACAAGAAACAGAACACATCTTTGTCTAAAACCCACTGTTCTGGTGCTGTTCAATCCATGATTCTATCATTAACTTTCACTGGAAGTTAGTCGGGCAGAAGTTGACCATAGAATCAAACTGTAGGCCTAGAGATAACACTTCTCTAGACAACATAAGGTCCTCCAATGCAATTCCTTAGTATTCAAAGCTCTTTGTTTATAACTGAAAGTGTACATAATAAGCAGGCTTACTATATGTTAAATTGCTGCCTTTGACCTCAAGATAAAAAGGTGTGCAGTCGGGTGATGAGAGAGCCCTAGGCTACAATCTGCAAGGGGCCTGTTTCTGAGTAGACATGTACAGTGCCATGTATCCTATAATTTCTCCAAAACCCAGATTTCATAACTGTCTGATAATTTCACACAAGTATATATTCAATATACATATTTAAATAACTCCTCAGAGAGGAGGAATCAAAAGTGACAATCAGCAACAGCGAGTTTGCAAAGAATTTGCTTTTATATTAAAATGATACATGCATAAAGTTGAATTCTCAGGTAGTGTTGCTAACTGAAAAGCATGGTCTGAGCAGGTAACGTGAATAGACATATATTTCATTAAACATTTAAATTTCTTTATTACTCAACTCCAAGAGCTGCATATTGCCTGCAATGCAGTCTTACTACATTGTTATCATCTCAGTATCCCTGCAACGTAGATTAGGCTGGTGGTGGCTTCCATCTCATTGAGCCAGTGAATCGACATTAAGTTTCAATCTCAACTTTAAAGAACTATGTTGAACCTGGTTCCAAAAATAGGTTAAGTATCTCAAATAAATCCCTTTAAGTCCACTGGCATGGAGTGACCAACTCTCACAAAATTGAACTTCAGTAACTCAGTGGGCCTATGACCCAGCGTGATGTAGTGGTTTGAGCACTGGGCTATGTCTCTGGAGATCAGGGTACAAATACCACCTCAGGCTTGGAAATGCACTGAGTGATCTTCTGCAAGTCACACTCTCTCAGCCTCAGAACACAACAATGGCAAACCCTCTATGAGCAGATCATGCAAAACAAACAAACAAACAAACCAACAAACCTTAGGTTTGCTGTAATTCAAAAATGACTAGAAGGCACATGACAACAGCAACAACAACATCAACAACACCACCACCACCTCAGGCCCTATCTACACTGCCATATAAAATCCATATTATCTGATTTGAACTGGATTATATGGCAGTGTGGACTTAAAAATTCAGTTCAAAGCAGACAATGTGGATTGTTTGCTTTGATAATCTGGAATGTATAGCAATGCAGAATGAGACTCTGTGGGCTGAATCCAATTATTAGTCCCAATTCAATCAATAAGAATTTTTTTAAAAAAATATTTATTAATTTCTTCATACAGATAACTAAACAATACAATACGAACCTTAGCCATCTAAGAGATAACATAAGAACTGTTTACAATCTTTATGGCTAGGATACAGGTTCCAATTGTGACTCCCTTTACCGTATATCTTAATTAATTACCCCTTTAAACCCCACCCCCACCCCACCTACCCACCCTTACCACCCTCTTCCCACCTCCCTCCCACCCCCATCTGGGTTACTTGAATAATACATTGATTTAATTGTCTGGAAGGCCTGTACTTATCTTTTATATATTAAAATTTATGATAACCACTATACATGCCACAGTCGCAAGAGGTTGGAAAGATAAAACAAGGTGGGACCTGAAAGCCTGATGGTCGTATCTCTCTGAATATTTAATTAATGATTTCATCCATGAAAAGAAAAATAAATATTAGAATATTCAGTCAAGACAAGATTGGTTTAGGAAATGGTCTTGTTTAATCGACAAAACGGAAGGAAAAGATGGGGGGCGGGGCGGGGAATCAATAAGAATTTGGACAGTCAAGACTTATGTAAATGTTACATTGGATTTACTGTAGTTGGGACCAACCAATGCATTTGGTGGATGAATGAGTAGAGGTCAGAATTTCAGTCCCACCAGATGAGCATGTAAACCAGGCCTGCCTCTATACCATATTATCAAGTTACAAGGAAATGCTTTGGGGGATAATTCATGAGATGCTTGCATGAGAAATTAAGTGTGTGCCTATCAACATATGGCAACCTTGTGAATGTCATGGCTTTTATTAGTGAGCTGTTTGACATTCCCATCATCTGACATACAGCTTCTGGCCTCAGGATATTCCTTGGTGGCCCTCCTTCCATGTCCTAACCAAGCTTGATCCCAGCTTAACCTAGATATGGTGCCTTCCAAGGTATTTAGGCTCTTCAGAAACTAAGTACATAACACAAAAGTACTAAAAACTACTTCCGTAAGAACCCCTAAATATTAAACATGCAGTAGAAGCACATGGAACTGTCCGCCCCATCATGCTATCCGCCACTCCTTACAATTCCTTACAATCCTTACAATGACTCCTCAGCCTTATCTTTGCTGACTAGAGAGATGAAAGCCTAAACCAAGGAGTCGGCAAATGTTTGAGATTGCTTGACGCATAGACAAGAGTGAAAGGAAGCATCCTTACTGTGCTTTTCTTTTGGAGTGTCAGCCAATCCCTCAGGGGAAGGGAGCCTGGGAGAACTCCTTGAAATAAATATCCATGGCAGGAGGAAAGAAAGAGAGGGAGAAAGAGTGGGCGTGTAGCAAGGTGCTTGTTGTGCCAGCAATCTGGCTGCCGCTTTGGAAGCCTAGTGTTCACCTTCTCAAACCCAACAGATGTACTTTTCGATCTGTCAGTTATCTGATTCAACTGCATAGCCACAACCATAATTTCAACACCATTTCCATTTCTGTTGCTTTCTCCAAGATTATCCTCATCATCACCAACTCTCCCAATCTTCAGATCAAAAAGGTAGATCTATAGTAATATAGGTTAGGTATTCCCTCAACCAGAATTCCAAAAGACTATAAAATCCAAACATTTTTCCACATAGTAAGCCGAGACAATGACACATTTCCTTCCTAATGGTTCAAAGTATACAAAATGTGTTGTCAAACGCTTTCATGGCTGGAATCATTGAGTTGCTGTGTGTTTTCCAGGCTGTATGGCCATGTTCCAGAAGCATTCTCTCCTGATGTTTCACCCGCATCTATGGAGAGGTTGTGAGGTTTGTTGGAAACTAGGCAAGTGACGTTTATATATTTGTGGAATGTCCAAGGTGGGAAAAAGAACTCTTGTCTGTTTGAGGCAAGTGTGGATGCTGCAATTGATCACCTTGATTAGCATTGAATAACCTTGCAGCTTCAAGGCTTGGTTGCTTCCTGCTTGGGAGAATCCTTTGTTGGGATTGGCAGCACCCAAACATGAATCAAGGAACATGAAAGGCACAGCAGACTAATTCAACCAGAGAAGTCAGCCATAGCAGAGCACTTGATAAATCAACCTGGACACAGAATATTATTTGAGAGCACAGAAATGCTGGACCACTCTAACAACGACCATGTCAGACTACAAAAAGAAGCCATTGAAATCCACAAGCATGTGGACAATTTCAACAGAAAGGAGGAAACCATGAAAATGAACCAAATCTGGATACAAGTATTTAAAAAATCTCTAAAATCAGGACATTAAATAAAGAACAACCCTCAAAAAACATGGGAATTCCAGACAGGAAACAATCAGGGCCAGCTACTCACCTCCCAACAAAGGATTCCCCCAGGCAAGCAGCCTGCAAGGCTATTCAGTGCTAATCAAGGTGATCAACTGCAGCATTCACACTTGCCTCCAACAGACAAGAGTTCTTTCTCCCACCCTGGATATTCCATGGATACATAAACCCTACTTGCCTAGTTGCCAACACACTTCATAACCTCTGAGAATGCCTGCCATAGATGTGGGTGAAATGTTAGGAGAGAATGCTTCTGGAACATGGCCATGTATACAAAGTTTATTTCATGCACAAAATATTGTATAAAATGACCTTCATAAGGTGTGTAGGAAACATAAATGAATGTTGAGTTTACACTTCAGTGTGCCCCCCACAAAGACATCTCATCATTCAGGCTACATACATGAGGTATGTAAGAAACATAAATGAATTTCGTGTTTACACTTTGTTCTCCCCCCCCCCCCCCCAAGATATCTCATTATGTATGGATATGCAAATAGGTGTATTTCAAAATCTGAAGTCCAAAATATTTCCGGTGCCAAGCCTTTTGGATAAGGGACAGTCAAACTGTAATCCCAACCCTTCTGAAGACAAACCGAGAAGGGAAAGAAAAGACATTGCTCCCTCTTTTCCTTTCAATCTGCTCATTCACTCCAGCCTTTTCCCACCTGAACATGGTGCTTCCCGGCAATCTTTCCCAGAAAATGCCTCTGCATCCACCCAACTCATAAACCAGACATCCTAAGCAACTCTGAACAGACACAGAAAGACATTTACAGGGAGGCATGGAATCATATCCCCAGGGTGCATCTACACTGCAGATTTACTTATTTAGGTGATGCCTTGGTGTCCAAGTAAGATTGTCCTCCAAGTGTGGTTTCCTGGCGGTGGGTACATAGGTGACTGTGGAGCCCTATTCTTGACCTGCATGTTCAGGGCTTCAGTTTCCAGGTGGAAGGCGGTCCCGGTTGGGGTTGGCTTGACGCACCTTCCTCTCGGCATGTTTCTCCCTTTCACCCTCCATTCATGCCTCATCACATTCTGCAGCACTGCTGGTCACAGCTGACGTCCAGCTGGAGCGCTCAAGGGCCAGGGCTTCCCAGTTCTCTGTGTCTATGCCACAGTTTTTAAGGTTAGCTTTAAGCCCATCTTTAAATCTTTTTTCCTGTCCACCAGCATTCCGTTTTCTGTTCTTGAGTTAGGAGTATAGTAACTGCTTTGGGGGACGGTGATCAGGCATTCAGACAATGTGGCCAGTCCAGTGGAATGGATGGCATAGAAGCGTCTCAATGCTAGTAGTCTTCTTCCAGCACACTGACATTTGTCCACCTGTCTTCCCAAGAGATTTGCAGGGTTTTGCAGAGGCAAGGCTGATGGAATCATTCCAGGAGTCGAGTGTGACGTCTGCAGACAGTCCACGTTTTGCAGGCATATAACAGAGTTGGGAGGACAATAGCTTTAGAAACAAGCAGTCCTGGTTGGGTTTGGCTCCCTTTCGCCCTTCATTCATGCCTGTTCAAATTCTGCAGCACTGCTGGTCACAGCTGACTTCCAGTTAGAGCGCTAAATGGCCAGGGCTTCCCAGTTCTAAGTGTCTATGCCACGGTTTTTAAGCTTGGCTTTGAGCCCATCTTTTAATCTCCGCTGCAGATTTAATGCAGTTTGACACCACTTTAATTGCCCTGGCTCAAAGCTGTGGAATCATAGGAGCCGTAGTTTTACTGTGCCCAAGAGTGTTGGTGCCTCCCCAAACTCCTAGGATTGCATAGCATTGAGCCCTGGGTGTTAAGGTGTGTATTCAGTCTGCAGTGTAGATGCCCTTCTCAAATCATTGGCTCCAGGGAGAAACCCAAGAGGAGAACTTGAGATCCAGGCTGCCCTTTCCCAAACCCCAGAGAAAGTCAAATAATCTTTCCTTACCTTTATATTTATCCATCTTTTTAATTTTTCCCACTATTCTTATTTCTTTTCCCTTTATTTTTCCGTATAGGAGAAAGACAGCGAGGAGGATCCCAAACTTCTGCACTGCTTCTTGCTTCCTCTGCCTCCTTCCCTGAAGGAAACTCCAAGCTCTCTGTCTTTGCTTCTCTCACTCAGCCCGGGCTGGCTTTCCTCCCACGGAGCCACGCCCACTCGTGACGTCACCATCGGCCTCTGGACCAATCGCGGCGCATACTGGCCTTCCGAAAAGACCCCCGTACTAGCATCCTCAGCCCGAAGCAGCCTTCTTGCCTGTCTCTGAAAAGGAGGACTTCGCCTCTCTGGACTGTGAGGGTGGCGCTTGTTTTCCTCTTGCGGTGCAGGGAGAAGCCACCCCCAGAGAAACTCAAGAGGAACCGGCTTGAGAGAGAGAGGGAGGGAGAGGGCGCATTCCTTTGGGAGAGATAAGGAATGGCAAGAAGGAATTACAGAAGAGGGCGGGAGCAGCGGAGTGGGGCTGGGTGACTCCGAAGGAGCAAAACAACAGGAATGGCGACAGGGCAAGAAGAGCAACCAAATGATTTTGTCATTTGGGAGTTGTAGTTCCTGGGATTTATAGTTCATCTACAATCAAAGAACATTCTGAACTCCACCAGCGATGGGAATTGGCACACAGAACTCCCATGAGCAACAGAAAATTGGTCATGGGAAGGGTTTGGTGTGCATTGACCTTGAGTTTTGGAGTTCACTTACATCCAGAGAGCAAAAAGGAGGAGAAGGGCAGGCGGAGAGATCATCAGCCTTCTCTGCCAAAGGGTTTCCTAAGACCATCAGAAATATATGTTTCCTGATGGTCTTTGATGACTCCTCTGAAATACCCTCATTTTTTTGTCCTGTCAGGAGCAAGTCGCTTCAGGTGTGAGAGAATTGGCCGTCTGCAAGGACGTTGCCCAGGGGACACCTGGATGATTTGATGTTTTTATCATCCTTGTGGGGGGCTTCTTTCATGTCCCCGCATGAGGAGCTGGAGCTGATAGAGGGAGCTCATCTGCCTCTCCCTGGATTCGAACCTGCAACCTGTCGGTCTTCAGTCCTGCCGGCACAGGGGTTTAACCCACTGTGTCACCGGGGGCTCCTATACCCTCATGACCCCCCAGGAGACCCAACCCCCAGGTTTAGAATCACTGCCATAAGCAGTCTGCCATACAAATGAAACTTTCCTTCCATCCTCAGATTTCTAGTATTGCACTGAAACGTTAGAAATGGTTCACATGTCCTAACCTGTCAACACTGGCCGAGCCTGTGATCCCTGCATATACTTTGGGCCCTTTTTTTTGGGTGCCCCTCCCCACTTTCTTCCCTCTTTCTCTTTCCCTGCCATCACACTTTTCCCCCTTTCTTTTCCTTTCTTGCCTCCTTTATGTTTCTTTCCCCTCTTTTTCTCATTCTTTCTTTCCTCTCATCTTTCTCCCTTCTCTATCTCAGAGAAAGCCTACATCACAATGTCTTCCTTCCTTCCTCCCTTCTCTTCATAGACAACACTTTTTTTCCAGGGACATCACAGAGGGCCACTTCACCTAGCAACAGTCAATCTTTGTCCCCAGCAACAACCAATACAATTATGTTGCAGAGGGCCACTTCACCTAGCACCAGCCAATCCTTTGCCCAGCAACAGCCAAATCCAGTGATGTTGCAGAGGGCAACTTCACATAGCAACAGCCAATTCTTCACCCAGCAACAGCCAATCCAGTGGTATTGCATAGGACCTCTTCACCTAACAACAGCCAATCCTTCACCCAGCAATAGCCAAATCCAGTGATGTTACAGATGACTACTTTACCTAGCAACAGCCAATCCTTCACTCAGCAACAGCCAATCCAGTGGTATTGCAGAGGGCCACTGCACCTAGCAACAGCCAATCCCCCCCCAAAGTAATAGCAATCCAATGGTACACAGAGGGCTACTTCACTTAGCAACAACCAATCCTTTCTGCTCAGCAACAGCCAATCCAGTGGTATCATAGAGGGCTATTTCCCTCACCGATCAACAGCCAGTCCAGTGATGTTACAGTGGGTCACTTCACCTAGCAATAGCCTTTGTAGTACAAATAGACACAACAGACATACTCTCACTTTTATAATAATAATAATAATAATAATAATAATAATAATCTTTATTTGTACCCCACTGCCATCTCCCCAAGGGACTTGGTGTGGCTTACATGAGGCCGAGCCCACAATACATCAATACAAGCAATAACAACAACAATAAAAACAATTAAAATAAAGCTCATAAACAAAAAAGCAATAAACAATGACAGTAATACAGCACACATTTATATATAGATGTCCAACTTAAGCTTTCAGTTATGGCAATACTGGGAATTTGAGGGCTGAAGGAAAATGTCCTTGGGGAGCAGAGAGCATAGTAAGGTAATTCTGTTCAGAACCACTATCAGAGGGACTTTTAGGTGAGACCTTGATGGTAAAATTATGGAATTTTAAGAGGTGTCCAGACCACAACATCTTCCTTTCCCTTAGATGTTCCCCTGACTACTTTGTCTATCTGTTTTGCCAACCACAGAAGATGTTTTCAGGTAGAAGAACCTCACGCTAGCCATTAGAACAGCCATGCACAAACTTTGGCCCTTCAACTCCCACAGCTCCCACATTGGAAGGTACTTGGTGACAGCGGCTTTGAGTCCCCTTTGGGGAGATCAAGCGGGGTATAAATAAATATATAATAATAATAATAAAACAACAACAACAACAACAACGAGTTTTGCCATTTTCTCATCCGGGAGTGGGGGGTGGGGTGGCTTCCATATTAAGAAAACAGAAGGAATACATATAACATGGAAGAATTAGAGGTAATCAGTGCTGAAATTCCCATAAGATTTGTTGAAGGAGTCATGATTGTGGCGGAATGAAAATTACAGGTAGTTCACGTCTTTACCAATCCACACATTGTTTTGCTAGAGAAAAGATATGCCACGCAGATGATCAGTAAAGAAAAAGGTGTTTACTCTTTGTTATGCAGAGCAACATATATACAGTTATATGAGCAGTTGCATGAACTCACACAATGTCCTTTGAGAGAGTTCAAATGGTCCTTTGGTATCCATGTGGAAGATCTTCTAGCATCTCAGAAGCAAAAATACAAACTGTCTTGTTAAGCTCCTGCACAGAAAACCTAAAAATGTAACTGTTGCCAAAACTCCCAGGCTCAGCTAGCTTCTCAGGCATAGCCCAACCAATCAGCTTTGTGCTTTGCATTTTCCAGTCAACACACTCACCAACTGATTTTTACATGCTCCAGCAATGATGGCATTTAAAAAACCCTCATGTGGGGCTTTTCACACTACACAATTATAGTAGTATGATTCTAACTTCTTCCCTGCCTTTCTAGCATTTACCAGGTCCTCTATCTTATCCAGTAGAAGCACACCATGGAATCACTCTACTGACTCCAGCCCTACCAATGATTTGTTATTTTACCCTTATCTTTCTGTTGAGAAAAAAGAAAATGTGGAAAAACACTGGAGAATTGGCCAATGAGCTGAGCCCCCTGTATATTTCCACAAATGAGGCAGAGGGATTAGGCAGTAAACTACCTCATGATCTGTTGAGGTTGAGCTATATCATGCCTTTTGATTGGTATCACTAAGAAGTTGTGTGTCTGGAGCATCCTTTGGTGCTTCATTCTAAGGAGTTAATTAAAATGAAGTCTTTAATTTCAACTAAAGAAACCCCGGTCTGTAATCTCTGTAATCCTAAATACACTTATCATAAACCCCCACTGAACCTAATGGGACAGACTTCCAATTGTGTTTGTACAGGAGTGCTGTTACAAGTGATCCCTTACTTTTTAGGGCATGTTTCAAATCCAGAGCAAATCCCACCTGTTTTAGTGATATTTGAAGACAAGGTAAACTGCAATGACTGTTAAAGCAAGAACGTTAGCTAAATATATTGACCCGCAGTGGTTTTCCTTTGTGGATACCAGCAAAGAAATGGTTCCGTGAGTGTGTATGAATTCTCTCAAGTGCCTTTTGTGAAGGGCATGCAAAGAGGCATTGCTGCTTAGTATTTTCTCTCTCTCTGGTTACCTATGAAATTGATAAAATGTTATTGATTATTTTTACATTCTTAAATGTAAAAATAATTAGCACTGGGACTGTGGTGCAGCTGGCTGGAAGTCAGCTGCATTAAGATCACTACTGACCAAAAGATCATGAGTTCGAAGCCAGCCTGGGTCGGAGTGAGCTTCCGACCAATTCGTGTAGCTTGCTGTTGACCTTTGCAGCCTGAAAGACAGTTGCATCTGTCAAGTAGGAAATTTAGGTACCACTTATGCAGGGAGACTAATTTTCAACGCCATAAAAATCTCCAGCAAGCATGCAAAGAATGAGGAAGTACATCAGTGTCACAAATGGATGGTGAAGAGACAGCTCCCCTGGTTGCCAGAATACCCTCATGAAAAAGCCGGAATGTTAAATAGTCTCTGTGTGTCTGTCTATATATGTTGTGTGTTTATGGTATTGAATGTTTGCCATGTATATGTACATTGTAATCTGTCCTGAGTCCCCTGTGGGGTGAGAAGAGCAGAATATAAATACTGTAAATAAATAATAAATAAATTAAAAGTTTTGTAGCATTATCAAGACTCATTTCTGAATCCAATTATTATTACCCATAAGCCTACTGCATTCATCACTGGGGATGTCAGCTGGTTGATTCTACCTGTCCAAATGCATCTCTCTCTATGAATCACAACGGAGATTAAGATATTTCGGGGAGGTCCTGCTCTCAGTCCCACCACGGTCACAGGTGTGATAGGCAGTGATGAGAGAGAGGGCTTTCTCAGTGATTGCCCCTTGGCTTTGGAACCCCCTCCCTATCGAGATTAGATCAGCCCCCTTCCTCCTGTTCCTCAGAAAGATGGTAAAAAGGTGGCTGTGGGTCCAAGCCTTTGGGACAATAGACAACAATAGGAAACTTTACCTTGCTGACCAGATTCAATATGGATGATTTCAGATGGTTTCGAACAGTTGATTTTAACATGCCGATAATTGGTTTTAGCTTTCATGTATGGTTATAGTTTATTTTATGTTCCGGCATTGAATGTTTGCCGTATACATGTTGTGCTCCACTCTGAGTCCTCGCTCTCTTCAGGGTCAGAAAAGTGGAATATAAATGTTTCAAATAAATAAATAAATAAATAATTCTGTTGGGACTAACACTTGAATTTAGAAATTAAGATCATCTGGGGAGGCCCTGCTCTCGGTCCCACCTTCTTCGCAAGCGAGATTGGCGGGGATGGGAGACAGGGCCTTCTCAGTGGTGATCCCTTGGTTGCGGAACTCCCTCTCTAATGATATCAGGGCAACCCCCTCCCTCTTAGTGTTTAGAAAGAGAGCCAAAACCTGGTTCTGGGAGCAGGCACTTGAAAAATAGAGCAGTGCAGGAATGTTAGTATGGAATATGTGAAATTTGACTACGGATTGGCCTTTAGACCACAACTCTGGATTATGTGATTCATTGAAATGTATTTTTATTATGCTTATTATGTTTTAATGTTTAACTTATGTTTTAACTGATGTGGTATGTTTTAAGGCACTATGGAGGTGCGATTGTAAGCCGCCTTGAGTCCCCCTCGGGTAGAGAAAGGCAGGATATAAATAAAGTAAATACATAAAATAAATTGAATTTAGGACTAATAGATTTTATGTGGCATCAGCTTTCATAGATAGCAGCCCATTTCATCAGATGTTAGTCTTTATTATTGTTTTTGCTGCAATAGATTTACATGGCCACTTTGTTGGAAATTCATAAATATTTGTATTGTCGAAGGCTTTCATGGCCGGAATCACTCAGTTCTTGTGGGTTTTTTCGGGCTATATGGCCATGTTCTAGAGGCATTTCTCCTGACGTTTCGCCTGCATCTATGGCAAGCATCCTCAGAGGTCTGCTGGAGCTGGGAAAAAAGGGGGTTTATATATCTGTGGACTGACCAGGGTGAGACAAAAGGCTTTTGTAAGTTGGGCTAGGTGTGAATCTTTTCAACTGACCACCTTGATTAGCATACAATGGGCTGACTGTGCCTGGAGCAAACTCTTAATGAAAGGTGCTTAGAAGTCCCTGCCTGTTTTTCTCTCTGCTGTTTTAATTTTAGAATTTTTTAATACTGGTAGCCAGATTTTGTTCATTTTCATGGTTTCTTCCTTTCTGTTGAAATTGTCCACATGTTTGTGGATTTCAATGGCTTCTCTGTGTAGTCTGACATGGTGGTTGTGAGAGTGGTCCAGCATTTTTGTGTTCTCAAATAAAATGCTGTGTCCAGGTTGGTTCATCAGGTGCTCTGCTATGGCTGATTTCTCTGGTTGGAGTAGTCTGCAGTGCCTTTCATGTTCCTGGATTCTTGTTTGGGAGCTGCGTTTGGTGGTCCCTATGTAGACTTGTCCACAGCTGCATGGTATACGGTAGACTCCTGCAGAGGTGAGAGGATCCCTCTTGTCCATTGCTGAACGTAGCATTTGTTGGATTTTCTTGGTGGGTTTGTAGATTGTTTGTATGTTGTGTTTCCTCATCAGCTTTCCTATGCGATCAGTGGTTCCCTTGATGTATGGCAGGAACACTTTTCCTCTGGGTGGATCTTCATCTTTACTCTTGTAAAGCCACAAGAGTAAAGATGAAGATCCACCCAGAGGAAAAGTGTTCCTGCCATACATCAAGGGAACCACTGATCGCATAGGAAAGCTGATGAGGAAACACAACATACAAACAATCTACAAACCCACCAAGAAAATCCAACAAATGCTACGTTCAGCAAAGGACAAGAGGGATCCTCTCACCTCTGCAGGAGTCTACCGTATACCATGCAGCTGTGGACAAGTCTACATAGGGACCACCAAACGCAGCGCCCAAACAAGAATCCAGGAACATGAAAGGCACTGCAGACTACTCCAACCAGAGAAATCAGCCATAGCAGAGCACCTGATGAACCAACCTGGACACAGCATTTTATTTGAGAACACAAAAATGCTGGACCACTCTCACAACCACCATGTCAGACTACACAGAGAAGCCATTGAAATCCACAAACATGTGGACAATTTCAACAGAAAGGAAGAAACCATGAAAATGAACAAAATCTGGCTACCAGTATTAAAAAAATTCTAAAATTAAAACAGCAGAGAGAAAAACAGGCAGGGACTTCTAAGCACCTTTCATTAAGAGTTTGCTCCAGGCACAGTCAGCCCATTGTATGCTAATCAAGGTGGTCAGTTGAAAAGATTCACACCTAGCCCAACTTACAAAAGCCTTTTGTCTCACCCTGGTCAGTCCACAGATATATAAACCCCCTTTTTTCCCAGCTCCAGCAGACCTCTGAGGATGCTTGCCATAGATGCAGGCGAAACGTCAGGAGAAATGCCTCTAGAACATGGCCATATAGCCCGAAAAAACCCACAAGAACTGAGTCATAAATATTTACTGTTATGTATTATGAGGGGAAGTCATAGGGAGGAGGGGGCAAACTTGTTTTCTGCTACCCTGGATACTAGGACACGGAACAACAGCTTCGAACTACAGGAAAGGAGATTTCACCTGAACATTAGGAAGAACTTCCTAGCTGTGGGAGCTCTCCAGCAGTGGAACTCTCTGACCCAGAGTGTGGTGGAGGCTCCTTCTTTGGAGGGTTTTAAACAGAGGCTGGATGACCATCTGTTTGGGGTACTTTGTGATTTTTCTGCTTCTTGTCAGGGGGTTGGACTGGATGTCCCACAAGGTCTCTTCCAACTCTATGATTCTATTATAACATATATTATACATAAAGAAAACAGGAGAATAGAGAATGTTTAATTCTAGATTCCTCTTAGATGTTGACAATACACTCAACCTGGAGGACTGAAATATTTCTAGCAGGAACATTTTAATCAAATCTCTGAATAGTCAAAACTGCAAAAGTCAAACTGGCAACTGTGGAAGGCCAACTGTACTCTTAAGCGACTTGTTTATTTCAGTATTCTGACATGAGTACATAATACTTTAACTGTGTATAATGCTACTGGAAGTAATTGTGTGAAGGACTGAAAGTCTAATGTTAGCATCTTTGAAGGAGGCAAAGACAATCCTCCTGTGAACAAATCTTGCCAGGAAAACCCTATGATAGAGTCACCATAAGTTGGAAATGACTTGAAGGCAAAGAACAACAAAAACAACGTAAAGGAGAAAAGCTTGTTTCACATGCAGATTAGAGCCTTTGAAGACGATTGCATTTCAGATATTCCAGAAAAGATTGGCAGCTGGTTATCTAGTAGGATGGTTTCCAGTTTGAAGCCCAAGGCTCCTAAGGAATGGATCCCTGCTGACTGCATTTTTTACTGAAATGTAAATTGTAAGGTACTGGATAGATGATAATGAGGGGTGTGACTTTTGCCAAAAATAGAACACTCCTTTTGTAGGATTCTCAGTGAAGGAGGCGGCTTTTCTCAAGTAACAGTTTGTTTAATAAAGAAAAATAAACCTTAGCAAGGTTAATCCTCGCTTAGTAAGAAAAGCCATCTTTAATGTTTTTACTTAATCTGTTTTGAAAAGCTTGGTTTAAAAAACTGGGACCAGAGCCAAGCTGTTTTTTGTTGTTGTTTTTTTGGGGTTTTTTTTGCTTTTTTCATAACAAAAAGACTGTTCGGTAGGATCCAGGTTTAAATGATGCATCAATATTCATTTCAAGGACATTGTGTTAAACTTTATAGCTAATTGATCTTGTTATTAGAAGGGAGACTTCAGCTGGGTGCCTAAAGTTCATCAAAGCTGCTTCTTTCTAGCCCTCGCCATCCATTTACTACCATTGCCAAAAGGATACCCCCCAACATTGGCAGGGCTGTCCTGGCTACTGGCAAAGCTACACTGAACTTTAATAAAAGTGTTCTGGGACAGCTGCACCAGGAACTCCAGCTTATCTTGCTATTTGTTGATTACTGATTGTATTTTAAAGTTCTATGCCTTTGCAGTTAGATGGCTTTCCTTAGTTTGCATTTATTGGATCTATGACCTGTCAATTATTGTTAGATTCCCCGGTCCCACCCTCTTTTTGGGTTTTGGAGGGAATAGAAGCCATTTTGGTCAGTCCACACAGAGAAGCCTTTCATACAAGACATAAAACCAGGAGCTCCTGTAGAATGCTTAGTCTTCTACAGCTTGGCCGGGGAGAAAAGGCCCCATAGCTTGGCCAGAGAGATGCAGTCTCAGCACAGCTCTTTTGCTGAGGATTTTACAGCCTTACAGCTCCTTTGCTGAGGGAATCCAGTCCCACAGCACTTCAGCCAGCCATCACTGAAACCTGAACACCTTATTTTCCCCTGGAAGTCTACAAAGCTCTGATTGGTAAGGTCACTCGCGGCACTCACCCGACATATGCGAGTTGTAGTTACTGGGATGTATAGTTCACCTACAATCAAAGAGCATTCTGAACAATCCCAATGATGGAATTGAACCAAATATGGCACACAGAACTCCCATGACGAACAGAAAATATATATCAGTGATTGGTTGGGGGGGGGGCAAAATACTGTTTGCTTACCGTTGAAAATTACCTAGGGCTGCCTCTGTTGAGACTGGTGGAACACATTAGGATTGATGAGCTTCCTGTGTAACTAACTTGTGTTAATTTGCCCTTTTATTTGTGTCATTGTTTCAGCATTTGTCATATGTTGTATTACCTCAAATTTGCCAGGTGGAATACAGAACAAAAGTGGTTGTTACTTGCTGTCAAGTCCATTTCAATTTACGGCAAACCCATAAATGAAAGTTGAGGGAATTAGCATTGTGAATGTTGAATGTTGGACTTGGAGTCTAGAACTCAGATCCCTGCTCAGCCATGAACTGATTTTGGGAAAGTACACTTGCTCAGCCTAAGAGAAGGGCAATGGAAAATCTTCTCTTAATAAAACTTGCTGAGAAGACCCTATGATTGGGTCATTGTAGATCAGAGTCAACTAGAAGATGCATAACAACAAATGAATGCAAGACATCATGAGCCCTGGTCATCAACAGTCCTATTCTGACTCTGCAAGCTACCTTTATTGAGTCAATCCATCTGTAAGGTGGTCTTTTCCTATTGCCTTTTTTAATAAGTCATGTCATCTCATGATTTGTTCAAAATTTTAACAGGTGTTTAGCTTGTCATATTACTAGCAGAAAATAGCAAAGAGAGGAAATGACTATTCAAGAAAGAAAGAAATTCCAAAAATGGGATTATAGCTAAACATTAAGAAAATAAAAATAATGACTATAGATGATTTACATATCTTTAAAGTTGATTATCAGGATATCAAAATAGATAAAAGATTTTCTATACTTTGGCTTAGTCTTTATTAAAAAGACTGGGACTTAGAAGGGAAACTATGATAGAGCTAGATAGGATTCTGAAATATAAAGAGACATCATTAGTACCAAAGTCAGATTAATCTATGCTTTCATATATCTGATTTCTGTGTATGGTTGTTGAGACTGGTTAATGAAGCAATCTGACAGGAAGCCAATCAACTCATTTGAAATATGATATTGGAGGAGTGTTCTATAGATACCATGGGCTTCCAAAATCTATATAAATAAAAATGTAATCTTCGTTTGTGGGATTAACATAATTCAAAAACTGCTGGATGTATTGACACCGAATTTGGACATAATACACCTATCAGGCCAACGAGTGACCATCACCCATAAAAACACTGAAAAACACAATGTAAGAGACTTAAAAAGCCAAAAAATAAAAATACAGTACAATGCATGCGCAGAATTATTATTTAGTTTGTAGTATTGTGATGATTTACAATAAAGATAGTGTTCAACTATGGATTTTGTTTTGTGTGCCCTCGTGGACTAACATGGTTTCCTTCCCTTTCTCTTCCTTTCCCTGTGGCTATAGCGATAATATTGGATGGCACCTGAAACTCACCACTTGAGGCCACTGACTCACTATGCTTCATCCTTCTCTAAATTTATTTTGCCTCAGGATAAGGCTATGTCTGATAAAAACACAGAAACTGCTCTCATCCTTTCCCATAAGATAAGTGAAGCTTTGCTGCAGACTGGACTGTTCAATCATTCCAGGAAGTGACTGGGCACCTGCCCAAAAACGTTTGGATGGGGAAAATGCAGAAGGACAAAAAGAGGAAGGGCGAGCCAGTGGTGAATAGAGGGATTGGTGCTTCAGTGAGACCAAGAGATACAAACAGCTCTCGACTGGAACCCCAAGAAGAATGGGAGTGTCTCTGAAGGGCAAGTGAATGTATTTACTCTTTAAAGACATCCTAGATCTTTGCTCTTCCCTCCCCTTAGCTATTTTGTTTCTCTTCCAAATTCACATCCCGGATAGAACATTTTGACATAGTTATCAGCCTAGTTGGACAGCAGTTACAATGAACATGTGGCATGACATGATTACTGGAAATCCTCTCGCCAAAAGTGTAATGATGTTAACAATTAGTCCACATATACAAATACCGAGACATCCCATTTTTCCCAATAGTATTGCATAAGGCAAAAAGGAGGCACACATAAAAGTTACCCTTTTTGATCTAAAACTGCCCGATTCTGGGAGAGGTGTTCAAAAATAGCATTTCTAAAAACTGCAAAGTTGCAGTTGGAAATAAGGTAAATAATTTCTAGCATTATATATAAACTAAGGAACAATGTTTTAGGCCAAAGCTTTCCAAACGGTGTATCACAACATTACTGTGTCAGCTGCAGTGTGTAGATGTGTCGCATGAAAGTAACAAGAAATGACAAAAACCTTGGAAATGTTATTACCTTACAAATCATATAGTTTAAAAGATATAAATGAAAGATTTGCATGAGACAGTGTTATGTTGTATCCTCATACATTTCGTTATTACAATTTATGTATGGATTGCATCTCTTATCATGGGTTGGTTTAAACTCTGGTTTGTTAGTAAAACTGAATTCCTGTTCTAGCCATTTGTTCTCTTATGCTGGATCTACACTGGCCTATATACCAGGATCTGTTCCCAGGTTATCTGCTTTGAATGGGAGTATATAAGTCTCCACTGCCATATAACTTGGGATAAGCAGATAATCCCAAATCCTGGCAGTGTAGAAGGGGCCTAAGCAAATTATGGTGCAGTGTATGAGGAGGGATGGTTCAGTTTCAAGGTGATCCCTATCATTGGGTAAGATGAAACAGCACCCTGGAACAAATTTTGGGTAACACAAAAATATAATTGTTTCGGGGTTTTTTATTGTTGAATTTTTACTGTCAGGTGTGAAGAAGGTGTGCTTTTTATATCAACAATAACTGATTGTAGTTACTTGATCTAGATGAAAGTTGAAAGATTTCACTGTTCTACCCCTGGCAGCAAACTTTCTTAAGCTGAGCATGAAAAATTAATTCATTTTAGAAAGGACATAAATCTGTACCTTCATAGGATGATAGGGTGAGTGGTTTGAATTGGACTTGGATTCTGGAAGACCAAGGTTTGAATCCCTTCTGCCATGCAAATCTACTGGATGATCTTAGGCAAATCACCCTCTCTTGGCCTCAGAGGAAGGCACATTCAAACCTCCTCCAAAGACATTTTGCCAAGAAAAAGTTTATCTTGGGGTCACCATAAGTCAATAACGACATGAAAGCACACAACAACTTTTCATGATATTCTGTCAAACTAGGTGTGTCAAACAGGCACAAATGGATGGCGAAAGAGAGAAGCGTGCCAAAAGGAAGGTGCGTCAAGCCAACCCTGACCAGGACCGCCTTCCACCTGGAAACTGATGTCCTCACTGCAGGAGAACATGCAGGTCAAGAATAGGGCTCCACAATCACCTACGGACCCACCACCAGTACACTGACCTTGGGGGACAATCTTACTCGGACAACAAGGGATCGTCTAAGTTACTAAGTAAGTAAGTGCATTCGATGGTGCGGTACCTTTGAGGAAATACAGTGTTTTCCACCAACCTAATTTAGAGAAAGTGAATTTATGTTAGATGATAGATACATAGACAGATAGATAGATAAATCTTCCCTTAGAGATAACCATATGAACCTTGGAAATAGCTTCAAGTTTTTAAGCAGCTTCTGTTCTCTTTCCCATCCTCCCTGTTTCCCCCTTCTTCTGATTTTTATGTATAGAATGAGAAATCAGCTTTGTAAACAACGACACAACCACCCTTGTTTTCCCATGCAGTTTCCCCTGCAGTTTGCAGCATCATTACACATTCCATGGAAATATAGGTCATGTTCTGCACTTCTCTACTCTAATTGATACTTCCCCCCATTTTTTCTTTCCTTTTTTCACCCTTTTCAAGAGAAGTTGAGGCAGTTACTTTCCTACAGGAAAAAAAAATCACTGTAATTCAAATTGGTTTTTGAAAGGGCCTTAATCTATCCACATGAGATCTTCTGGCATGAGTAAGTGAGAGAATATAAATAGAAGTTCAAAAGAAGGGAAGAAACTTCCAGTAGGGAAGAAGCAGTTGAAATTCACTCTTTAATAGTAAGACAGATGACTGGAAACACTGTTCTCTGACACAATTAGAACTTTATGTAGGATTTTTTTTTTTAGTTGTAATGATTTAAATCTGACCAAATATCCTGCCGGAGATATTTTAGTTTTGCCATAGCAAAACAGCAGCATTGGCCCCAATTCAACATTGAGTCAAGTGTGCTGAAATGGATTGATTTGTTGAACTAAAAGCAGGATCTAACCTTTGTGTGAAGCAGGGACAGAAATACTTTCCTTAAGACCAGAGATTTAGGGAGACCCAGTCATACGCTAGCCCCGTTATCATGAGGGGAGAAACAAAGCTAAATTGAAGGTCATGCATGAGAATATGTATGGAATTTTCTCCCTCTCTATATCTATGTACCTAATTGTGAGATTTTTTTGGAGCCAGACAGAAGCAGTCTTAGAATAGACAAGCCATTCTGAACAATGGAGCAAAGAGAGCGAGATAGTCAAATTAAGATTAATAGAAGAACGGGGATTTGCTAGAGCTGGTTTTCCAAATATAGGGGTTTTTTTGTGTCAGAAGAGACTTGAGAACCTGCAAGTTGGTTCTGGTATGAGAGAATTGGCTTTTTGCAGAGACATTGCCCAAGGAATGCCTGGATGTGGTACCATCCTGTGTGAGGCTTCTCTCATGTCCCCATATGGGAAGGTGGAGCTGACAGACGGAAGCTCACCCTGTCTCGCAGATTCGAACTGCCAACTTTCAGGTCAGCAGTTCAGCCAGCAGAAGGATTTAACCCATTGCACCGGCATGGCTCCTTTCCAAATATAGTAAAAGCATAAGAATCATCCTTTTTAAAAGCCAAATGATTCCCTCGGTAAGAAGTAGCAGTAGTAGTAGTAGTAGTAGTAGTAGTAATTATTGTTTGTTACATGCTTTTAGGTTGATCTTCATTTATGGTGACCCTATTCTAGTGTTTTCTTGCAAGATTTATTCAGTGGAAGTTTTCCATGGCTTTCCTCTCAGACTGAGTGTGTGTGATCCTTTCTAGTAGGTTTATATGGCTGAGCAGAGATTTGAATCTTGGTCATCTGGAGTCTTGCAATGAAACCTAACTGAACAAGAAAAAGTAATTTTGTTCTACTTCTATGGCTCAGGGAGGCATTATAATTCAGTTCAATGCCATCTCAAGGTCAGGGTTTCTACAAAACATATACCCCAATATAATAATAATAATAATAATAATAATAATAATAATAGCTTTATTTTTGTATCCCACCACCACCTCCCCGAAGGTGAAGGATAAACAACCAATAGCCTAACAAAGTGGCCATATTCTGAGCTAAGGGGTGAGGCAGGGGCTTGTGTAATGCAGTTGCAAGGACAAGGCTGGTGGAAAAGTGCTGGAGCCAGAATGATAAATTGGGCTAGAAGGGTGAAGTCAATTAGAGCCATATAACTACAGGACAGGGACAATGGTAGAGTGCAAGAGGCAGATTTTGAGTTGTGGCTGGAGGGGCCGAAAGTGTCTAATGAACTGATTACTCAAAAGCACAATGGAACATCCATGTTTTTAGTTTTTTATGAAAAGAGGACAAGGTGGGCACTAATTTAATCTCCCTGGGGAGTGAGTTCCAGAGCCGGGGGAGGGGGGCACCACTGAGAAGGCCTCTCCCTTGTTCCCACCAGCTGCACTTGTGATGGAGGTGAGAGTCAGAGAAGGGCCTCCCCAAAAGATCTTAGAGCTCATGCAGGTTCATAGGGGAAGATGCGATTGCGAAGATAGGCAGGACCCGAACCATTTAGGGCTTGGAAAGGTAATAATCTGCACCTTGAATTGGGACTGGAAACTTATCAGCAGCTAGTGGAGCTGTTTTAATGGGGAGGGGGGGGGGGTTGGCTGTGCCATGTCATTCACTTCAGTTAGCAGCCTGGCTGCCACCATTTGTACCAACTACAATTTCTGAGCCGTCTTCAAAGTCAGCCCCACATAGAGCACAGTAGTCCAATCTGGAGGTAACTAAGTCATGGACCACCATGGCCAAGTCAGACTTCTTGAGGTACAGTCACAGCTGGTGCACAAGCTTTAACTGTGCAAATGCTCTCCCGACCACCACTGACAGCTGAGCATCAAGCTTCAGCACTAAGTCCAGGGGGACCCACAGACTGTGAATCTGTGTCCTCGGGGGGAGTGTAATCCCATCAAGCACCACCCTATAGGTTGCCACCCTATAATCCAATTGGCCACACGACTGACCAGAAGGACCTCTGCCTTGTCAGGATTCAGCTTCAGCTTTTTAGCCCTCATCCAGTCCATCACGATAGCCAATGCACACTGCTGCATACATCAAGCCCAAAACAGCATATTTAAAAAATCACTGGAAATTCCAGAATAGGCCACAAAATCCACTGTAGCCAATCAATGTATATCTCATGCAGGGCTAGAATCAAGACCAAGAGGGGTATGTGTATTGCAAATTTTGCTTTGACTGGTGAAGGGTATCCAGGGAGCTCCAAATATTTGGGCCTTAAAGTTTATTTTGGGGTATTTTGGAGCCAAAGAACCTTTTATTGCAGAAAATATACCCCCATTGGGGCACAGTTTGCTCATCCATGCCTAGACAATGTGGAGCTTTGCTATCAAACATAGTACTAATAAGCATGCATTGACTCAAAATCAGTTGACTCAGATTTTAAATCAATTGATGCTTCTTAGCTGTTTGCCAAGGCACCCCAATATAACTAGCCTTGTATTAAGGTAGTCTGGAATTCACTCAGACGTGGATAACTGCGGCTAAATCTGCTCCTAGAGAAAAAACTGTATCTGGTCTATTGACCCAAAGTTGATAAAAGCCACTGATGCCAATTCCCCTACCATTGCACCCAGAGATTGAAAAACGATTGATGAATGCAAGGCTCTTTGCAAAATGCCAGCTTCTTTGCTGGTAAATGAAATTAGCTAAGATGTTAAAAAGCATTATTTCATTCACTGTCAAAGAAGCTGACATTTTACAATGACCTCTTTTCAAAATCTTAGCTACTACCTTAGCTACTTAGCTACTCCCCATGTTTCTCAGAGTCAAAGGTTTGCAGACAGGCTTTTTGGGCCAATAATTCCAGTCATCGCAACAGACCAGAGAAAACAGTCATGGAAATCTTTCTCCACAGCAACACACCAGACGTCCAGGGGAGAAGCTTTTGTGTAAGCCTCTCCAAGGGAAGAGATATTTGAATGGTTCTTGAAGTCTCTAACAGATAGGGCTCTGTTTGTAGTTACATCAACAGGTCTCCTCGGACACTTTTATACTCAGCTTCTTGGTTATCTAACTGGACCTTACCCCCCAGAAAGTGATAATTGGAACTAAGGACTTACTAGTATGCCACAGAGACTTCTTCTGGCAGCTTTTTGTCATCTAATTGGAGTATTAAAGCCATCAAAGAAACAATTGCTAACAATGATTCATACATCAACTGTCTTGAAAACTGCATTGGATTATGAGTTTGCCTGTAGCTTCAGGATCACAACAAATGACCCTCTTCCCTCTGTTATAATTTTGCATTACTATTTTTTTTTTGCACTTACTGTTTATTACAATTTCAAGTGGATCTTTTAACTCATTCTATTTTTAATAGAGGGTTTTTAAAAAATCTAATTTCTATATCTGGTCTATGTAATGTATTATTGTTTTCATTTTGATGTATTTTATTTTATGTATTATGTATTTTATCTTTGTGTTCTATTTTGTAAGCCACCTTGAGTCCCCATGAGAGATGGAGGCAGGATATTAATAAAGTTTATATTTATACTTGTTGTTAATTGTTGTTGTTCTTGTTGGTGTTGTTATTTGATGCATAACAAGATAAGTACACAGCAAACAAGACTACTATGCTGGCTTTTTATATTTGATCACACGTTGGACACTTCCCAAGTGTCTAGGACTGTGTGATGTATCGGACAATAATGCGTGCAGATCCAAGTAGGATGGTCTTCTGCAGCTAACAGAAGGTAATTTTGTCAGCACCAATTGTTTTTAAGCGTAGGCCAATATCATCCTCATCCTCAGTGTTCTCACTTTTCTAGCTCATGGGTAATGTACTTGAGGGTTAGATGTGGCCATGTTTTTTTTTCTGTTGGCATGAATTTCAATTCATTTTATCATCCATTTTGGTGATAGGAACAATTTGCTCATCTTGGTGCATGACTTGTGCTCGGAACTAAATGGATGAAAATGGCTTTCAATGCCATCAGCTGCTATGTGCTTTTGCATCAGCTGATCAACATGGGATTTGAATCATGGTATTAAATAGTTCTGTTCCTTTCTGGAGGGCAAATGCCAGAACACGATACTGAAGGATTTGTCTTCTGGACTGTGGTGTCCCTCAAGGTTCCAACTTGTCAACAAACTGTTTATTATCTCCATTAGGAATTTGCAGTACCCAAGCTATGGATTACTTGCCACCCCACCCAGCTTGCCCATTTGTACATTGTTATCAGAATTTCAACTCTCATGGAAAAGAACATAGGGATGTTTCTGTTAAACATGAAGATCATTGTTTAGTTTTTCTCTGTTGGTTTTAAGTGTTCTTGCCTTTGAATTGTTACATTGCTTTGAAGTGCTTAGAATTGTTTTGAAGTCAGTGGAAGGGCTTGAATTGTTTGAGATTGCTTTAGAAAGATTTTATTGATTTTACTCTGCCACGAGATCTATTGCTAAAGTCCAGTTATAAACAAACAATGTACACTTTGTTTCTTGCTGTTGCTGTTTCTGTGTGCTGTCACTGGAAAATTTGGTAGCAATGGGTTTATGGTAGCAGCCACGGGAAGGTGATTCTCCCAACCATTGACCGACTTCATACAGAGAAAGCAAGGTAATAATCTTAAAAGAGTTCCCAATAGCAACCCTAGAGAAGAGGAAGAAATACCATTTTTTGACAGAGGAACTTAAAAAACGGAACATCCGATTCAGGTGGGAAAAACCGGAGGGAGTGATGACAACGTGGAACAGCACAAAGTACTGGCTCACAACAGAATCCAAGGCAAGAGCACTCTGGGAAGAAATACGACAGAGTGAAAGCCGCAACCCCCAAGAGGAAGGAGATGGGAAAGACCCCAAGACCCCTACCGCAGAGGGGAGCCCCGATGTGGAGGGTAGCAGCGAAGGAGACCCCTCCCCAGGATTAGACCAGCTGGAAAGGAAAAGGAAAAGATCTAGAAAAAAATCCCCGAAACTACAACAACAAACAGCATCGGAAAGAACCAGTACGGAGGAAGGAAATAAGGTAATAAATGTTAAATACTATGGATCAAAGAGTTAAGATACTGTCCCAAAATGTAAATGGCCTAAACTCCCCTAGCAAAAGAAAGAAAATTTGGCATGCTCTGAAAAAAGAAAAATGTACAATAATTTGCATCCAGGAAACTCACATTAAACAAACCCAGGCCACCTATTTGGAACAAAACCAGCTGGGGAGATTATTCCATGCTTCGAGCCATGAAAAGAAAAGAGGTGTTGCAACCTATGTAAATGAAAAAATAACTTCAAACTTAGCATTTAAAGACAGAGAGGGCAGGATTCTAGGGGTAATGATAGAACTTAATGGCCAGAGAATTTTAATCTGTAACATCTATGCACCTAATGGTGGGAAGATAAAATTTGTCCAGAAGGTAAAAGCTTATATACTAGAGCAAGAATATGAAGAACTGGTGATTCTGGGGGACTTCAATGGGGTCCTAGATAAATATATGGACAAGTCAACCGCACCAGGTCAAAGGTCAGAAAAGTCATCAGGGGAGCTACCGAAACTATTTTTGCAAATGCTACAAGAATACAACCTAGTAGACATATGGAGACTGCAACATCAGAAAGAAAGGGACTTTACTTACCTCTCCAAGCGCCACTCCACATGGTCCCGTATAGACATGGTCTGGTGTACAAGAACTCTGGCCGACAAAGTATGGAAAACCAAGATCCTCCCAATTCTAACAACTGACCATGCGCCCCTATCCATCACAATATACGACCCCAAGAAACTCGGGAAATTTTATAACTGGAAACTGAAAGACCATCTATTAAAGGGAGAAAACAAACTGAAAAGAAATAGGGAGCTGTTGAGGGAGTTCTTCGCCCTCAATACGGAAGACGACACCCCAATAGAGATAATATGGGACACAGCAAAAGCATTCATGAGGGGCCACTTTATAGAGCAAGCAAGCAGAGAGAGGAAAATGAGAAAAGAAGAAGAGGATAAAATCAAGACAGAACTGGAAGACTGTGAGGGTAAACTGAAGCTAGACCCCAAGAACTCAAAGCTTGGATACCAAGTAGAACTACTGAGGAAAAAGCTAAACACCCTGCACCTGGAAGAGATGGAGAAAAAACTAAAATACATCAAGCAAGATCATTTTGAAAACGCAAATAAAACAAGTAAATGGTTGGCCAGGAAGCTTGCGACTAGAAAACACTCACAGAGAATAATACAAATAGTGGAAGAAGGAAAAGAATTCCATCACACTCAAGGTATAACGTCCCAATTCGTGACCTACTATCAGAAACTTTACAAGAAAGACAACATCCCAGAAGAGAAAGTAATGCAATATCTAGGGAGGCAGAAAATACCAAAGATAACGGAAAGCCAGAGAGAGCTTCTAAATAAGAAAATAACAGGGGAAGAGATTAAGAAAATAGTCAAGAACTTACCTCAAAAGAAAGCACCGGGACCGGATGGCTTCACGTCTCTCTACTATAAAACATTCATAGATCTCCTAATAACTCCCTTAACTAAAACCATGAATAAGATACTAGAAGAAGGAAAGATGCCAGACACCTGGAAATATGCTAACATAACCTTGCTACACAAAGATAATACTGATAGAACAAAGACTAGGAACTACCGCCCCATCTCCTTACTCAACAATGATTACAAAATCTTTACCAGTTTACTGGGTAACAGACTAAAAGAAATCCTTAAAGAAAGAATAGAAGAAGAACAAAAAGGCTTTTTGCCCAGACGCCTAATAGAAAACAACGTAAGAGTGATCCTAAATACTATAGAATACTATGAGAGGAAGATCCATAAAGAAGTAGCGATACTCTTTTTAGACGCGGAGAAGGCGTTTGACAACGTCAACTGGTTCTTCACTAGGGAAATTCTGAAGGAGATGGACATAGGATACCAATTCAACAACGCATTTAATGCACTATATTCTCATCAGTTTGCAAAGATATTGATAAATGGTGAACTTTCCCCCACTATAACAATTGAGAAAGGAACTAGACAGGGGTGCCCCCTGTCCCCCCTTCTTTTTATTCTAACCATAGAGCTACTTTTGAACAACATAAGGGACAATAAGGAACTGGAGGGACTAAGGACAGGAAAATTCAATTTTAAAGTCCGGGCGTTTGCTGATGACATCGTGTGCATTATGGAGGACCCTATAAACAGGATAGAGAAATGGTGGCAAGCTATAGAAACTTTTGGCTCAGTCACTGGCCTTAAAATAAACAAAGACAAAACGCAAATGCTAACGATGAACATCTCTCAAAAGAAAAAAGAAGAATTACAAGCCAAAACAGAGGTGCAAATAGCCAAGAAGGTAAAATATCTGGGTATTATTTTAACAAACAAGAACATCTAACTCTTCCAAAATAACTACGAGAAAAAATGGTCTCTAATCAAAGAAAAATTGAGGAAATGGGAACCTCTAAACCTCTCCCTCATGGGCAGGATTGCTGCAATCCAGATGAATGTCCTGCCTGAGATGTTATACCTGTTTCGAACCCTTCCAATCATAAAAACTAAGACAGTATTTAGAACATGGCAAAAAGACATCACGAGTTTTATCTGGAAAGGGGGAAGGCATAGGATAAGTTACACAAATATGTGCGACAGTAAAAAGAGAGGTGGTCTTGCTCTCCCTAACCTCCAACTCTACCACGACGCAGCCGCCCTTCGCTGGGTCAAAGACTGGATCAGCCTAAAGGATGAAAAAATACTGGCATTAGAAGGATTCGACCTTGTGCGAGGATGGCACGGATATCTGTGGAGAGGGAAGGCGAAAGTAGAGAAAAACTTCTCCAACCACTTTGTGAGAGCTCCACTTATTAAAATATGGGACAATTATAAAACAAGATTCTATCAAAAAACCCCCCTCTGGTTCTCACCGAATGAGGCCAGCCAAATAAAAGGAACATCAAGAGGAACATGGCTGACCTACAAAGAAATACTAAAAGGGAAAACAAATGAACCATCTCTCAAATCACAAGAGGAACTCAAATCCTGCGATCCCTCGATCTCTTGGTATCAATATTACCAAATAAAAGAGAGTTACGAAAAAGACAAAAAAATAGGTTTTGAAGATGGAAAATCCCTCTGGACCCAATTGATCAACTCGGAGGGGAAAAACATAAGAAAAATCTATCAGCAACTCCTTCAGTGGGAGACAGAGAAAGAACAAGTGAAAGAAAATATGATAAAATGGGCCAGAGACATCGGCCGCCCGATTACCCTAAGGGAGTGGGAAGGAATCTGGTGTAAAAAACTTAAGTTAATATACTCCACAGAATATAAAGAGAATTGGTACAAGGTCTTTTTTAGATGGTACCTTACGCCAAACCAGCTGGCGATATTCAACAAAAACCCACTAGATAAGAGATGCTGGAAATGTAGAAAAGCAACTGGAGACTATAAACATATGTGGTGGGGGTGTAAAAAGGCCAAAACGTACTGGCTACAGATACATAAAGAAGTGGGAAAAATTCTTTGTAAATCGTTCCCCCCAAAAATAGAATACTATCTGCTAGGGCTAATTGACTTTGACCTAGATGTAAATGAGAGTAAGCTCCTTTTTTATCTCTCCACAGCTGCCAGGATTAAGTGGGCCCAATATTGGAAATCTAGAGAAGTTCCAACTATAGAACAGTGGATCCTAAAGGTCTACGATATCTTGAATATGGATCTCCTGACACAAAGAATATCCGAAAACAATACCAAGACAACAGATTGGAGCAGTTTCCTAAATTACTTGGAGAACAGAAAAAAGGATTAAATGACAATTGTTAGAGAAAACAAATCTCCTTTCGAAGCAGAAACAAGAACCCTATATCCATCCCAAATAGAGTACCAGAAAGCTTATCCAATAATAAACACAGAAGACTGAGGACTTATGCAATACACCAAGGATTGACCAGTGGAAGACGCTACGCAGGCGCTCCGGGAAGCACTTTTCCAACCCTCCCCCTCACTCTCACCCCTCCCTTGGCACTCCCTCTCCTCCTTCCAAGCCCCCCGCGAATGGAATATTATTGAAGTAGATTTTGTATGATAGCTATGATATGAATGCTTGTCTGGAGTGAGTGCACCCTCCCATCCCCCACTCCCTTCCCATACTCTCGACTTTCTAGAGAGTCCCTTTTCCTACTTACCCATACCCTCTGATTTTAATTGTATATGGAAAAATCAATAAATATATTTTGAAAAAAAAATAAACAAACAATGTACACTTTGTTTCTTGCTGTTGCTGTTTCTGTGTGCTGTCACTGGAAAATTTGGTAGCAATGGGTTTATGGTAGCAGCCACGGGAAGGTGATTCTCCCAACCATCGAGGGAACAAGAAATTAACCCTACCCCCTCCTGCCAGTGGATGAGGCTGTGACAAGGAGTTGCAACAAGTCCAGGGTATTTGCAACTTTGCTGGCTGGTAGGAGCGGGGGGGGGGGGGGTGCATGGAAAAGTCATCCTTCAGTGCCCTGATTCAGTGCTCTGAACAGGCCTCCTTCTCTTAAGATCTTATACCACCCCTACCCTGTTTTAAAACAGTTCTAAGCCATTGAGGCAATACAAAGTGACAGAGCCCATCCCATGACACAGGGGGACTTCCTGTCTGCGCCTGTCAATATTCAGTAGTCAATGTCATAAATGGTCCAAAAAAAGGGGGGGGGGAGAGGAGAGAAGACAGTGTGAGATTGTCTTCTGGAAATGGGATATTCCATTTCAAAAGTACAAGAATATGTGGGTTAAGAGGTGACAGAATTGTCCACATTGAATCAAATCTATGACATGAGCAAATGAGCTGTCCTGTGGGCAGTCTCCTAACCAGCAGTGAGTCCCCAGTACTCTGCCATAAAGCAGTCACTCAAGCCTTTTCAGTAATTAAAAAAAAGTAAAACCAAGAAATATCACAACTTTAGTAAACTGCTGTTTTTTTTTTTTACTTTTAATAGTACAAATCTCAAACCAGTAAGAGTTTGAATTCTTGTGATGGTGAAGTAAGACCCAATTTTTTTGTGGTGGGTGGGGAGAGGACAGACAATCCACTCACTTGTGGAATATGGATGAAAACAGTTAGTAATGGAGAAACCAACAAATTCAGACAACAAGTGATAAGTAATGAATAACGGAATATACTGATGTGTAATGCTTTAGGATTAAAGACCAAGATTATGTGATGCTAATCCCGCTCCCTCCTGGGGGATGGGGTCCTTAGTGTGGCTGCTGCCTAGTAAAGTAGGTTTGAAACAATTTGGGCCAAGATTTGCTATTTAGTTAGTTACCCATACATTTATAAGTAGGTAATGTAGAATATGGGCCACATTGAACAAGTGAATGCTTAAATAATCTAGAGCAGTGGTTCCCAACCTTTTTTTGATCAGGGACCAATTTGGCCAGGGACCACTCTCCAACATTAGTACCAAAATAGTTACAAATCAGTTTTTGATCAACTTTAGATTTGGTTTGGTTATTTGAGGTGCTGATTCAGAAAATTGCATTGGATAGACCACATTGGCTCTAGTTTCTGATACAGAACATATGCCATCCAGTATTTGCCATCTGCTCACCCACAGAAAACTCTATTTAATAATCGAGAGCTGATGTGGTAGTAGTAATCTTTTGTGGGTAATCAGCCTCTCCCCTCCCAACATCCCTGTTGCCTTGACACTGTAAGTGGGTTATGTGAGAGCAGCCGCTCTTGTTGTTGCATGGTTTTGAGGCAACGGTGTTGTAATGGTGAGACTGCAGACCATATTTTCACTCTTGCGGACCACTGGTGATCCATGAATCACAGGTTGGGAACCAGTGATCTAGAGGTTTCTGATTAGCTGTACTTGCAGGGGTAAGGTCCTTCAGATATTGTTAGACTGGAACTCCCAATATTCTTGACCATCAGGTATGCTTGGTAATGAGAGATGTAACCCAGCAATATCTGGCTTGATTCTGATGCCATCGGTACATCTCAACACTGATCTTTGCTAGATATTGTGAGACTTTAAAAATAAAATCTGGTATCTATAAACAATCACTTGGACAAAGCTGTTTCATTCCTGGAACAATTCCCTTCTCTTTTTCCTTATTCAGGCTCTGGAACAGAGTCTGTATATATCCCTAAAGTTTTTTCATAATGGAAAACAGCATACACTAGTGATTTCATTCAAGCTAAATAGAAGTCCTAGCAAAGGGAACAAATATGAACATGGACACAGAGGAGGGGAAAATGCAACATTTTTTAGTTTACGACTCTATTTTGGAATGGGATGGTCAAGAAAAAAAAATTAAGCGTCTTATGTTGTGGTTCTTAAAGGAAGTAGTCCCAAGGAGTTATATATATTTAACAGCAAAATAGTGCTGACATTTGACTGTGTTTCAATCAGATCTAGTTTTTGGCATCATTATCTGTATTTTTAACATGCTGTGAAGATTCACTTTACCAGCTGCCTTGCTGTGTTTGGGGGATGTAGTACATTCCTCAATCATTACTCAGGGGTCAAAATTATTTTAGTATCAGGGAAACAGGAAATAAAACCAGCCTTTTGGAGTCTGAAGGGGTGAGTTGTGGCTTTTTTTTTAAAAAAAAAAATTGGGGTGAAAAGTCCTTTTCTTAGTAAAAATACCAAGGGTGCTAGGGATAATAGCAAATGAGTGAAGAAACTGTCTACTGTTACAAATGATTTGGAAATGAATGGCTGAATTATTAAGCTCACTATTTCTGGTTTCATATTTAGGAAACAGGTTTTACTTTGGGAGTTAAACTTTCAAACAAAGTCCAGTGGTGCAAGTCCAAACTATGATATTATAACCCATTTTTGGTTGTTACAGAGGTTGAAATTCTGTTCTTCCTAATCAGTGATAAAAAATCCCTCTAAACCCATCTTTTTTTTCTGCTGCAGTGCCTAAAGACTTTCTGTGTTGATGGATAGTGAGAGAAGACATGCATCCAACTATTTTGCTACAGCTACGTAAAATGGGACTCCTAGGGATCACTAAGGATGTATGTTGAAGTCTCTTGAGCTAAAGGGAAATGCAAAAAATCAGTGCTGCTCTCCTCCAGACCCTGAAATCTCCACTGGCAGGGAATTGGCCATATAGGTGGGGCTGCATCAGGCGAAGGGCTTTCAATAGGAGACATACTGTAGCTCCATGCTGGAGATATTTGGATCTCCAGCATGGAGATCTCAGCCATAGTTATTTATGATTTCCCCCCAGTTTTTATGTTCTTTCTGAGCTGCTGTGAAGCTTCTAAGCCTTTGAAACCAAAGCATTGCTTGTGGAGTACACTTTAAGTTTTGGGGTATTGACACAGTGAATCTGACAGACACGATGAGAAATAAGAAGGTGAGAGCACAGACTTTTGAATACACTGCCCATCTTTTGCATTGTAGTTGACCCTCAATATCCAGAGAGTATGCATCTATGGATTCAATAAAACATGGCTTAAAAATATCCCCCCCCCCCCCCCCCGGTACAATTTTATATAAGGGACACTCTTTTACTATGGCATTCTATATAACGGGACTCTGGCATCCATGGATTTTGATATCCATGGGAAAAATCAAACCCCAGTAGATACCAAAGGCCTACAACTCAACAACAGAAGACCTCCTCAGGCCCTTGCCTCCTTCCTCTGTAGCCTTCACTCAATGCTGCTGTTTGGTTGCATAACCCATTGATTCTCTCTCTTATTTTTCCTTGTCTTGAAGCTTGCTTCTCAGCAACTGTATCAAACTTACAAATCCCAGTTATCTTTTTTCCTGGGAAAAAAGTCTCAAATATTCCATTCTGAAACCTCCATGCCCTTCCAGAGGACAGCCTATCCATTTGCAAGCAATGGTCAAGGGAATGGAGTTGCTACACTCCAACTCTCAGTAAATGTTTACTATTGGTTATTTGTTTGATAGTAGTTTTTTTTAACTATTTTATGATGTTGTTTTATCAATTTTATTGTGTTATATTTTAACTATGTCGACTGTGCTTATACTCATGTAAGCTGCCCCAGGTTCCTTCAGGGAGATTGCGGTGGGATACAAAAATAAAGATTATTGTTATTATTATTATTATTATTATTATTTGCTGGAATTAGGGCTGATGGTAGCTACAGTACAGCAACACTTGGGATGACGAATGATCCCCCCCCCCCCACACACACACACTCATTTAACATTTACTATAGGAGTCCCTGGTGGCACAGTGGGTTAAAACCCTGGGCTGGCAGGACTGAAGACCGACAGGTCACAGGTTCGAATCCGGGGAGAGTGCAGATGAGCTCCCTCTATCAGCTCCAGCTCTTCATGCTGGGACATGGGAGAAGCCTTCCACAAGGATGTTAAAACATCAAAACATCTAGTCGTCCCCTGGGCAACATCCTTGCAGACGGCCAATTCTCTCGCACCAGAAGCAACTTGCAGTTTCTCAAGTCGCTCCTGACATGACAATTATTTTTTTACTGCAATACAAAGACTGAAATGATGAGAACACCAATGATTCTTCATTAGAATGAGCACCTTTTCCCATAGGAAAGCAGTTTGACAGTATGATGGCAGGTCTTCTCTTGCAGCCAGCCTCATATGGCTCACTCCAGTCCTCCTTTCTCTTGGGAAAGGCAAAAGGCTACTGTGTGTGTAGCTTAATTCGTTGTGTGTGTGTGTGTGTGTGTGTGTGTGTGTGTGTGTGTGTATCTTCCAAGCTCCTGTAGACCTATGGCAACCCCATGCATTTCACAGGGTTTTCTTAGCCAAGGGATATTCAGAGGTGGTTTGGCCAGTTCCTTCCTCTGAAATATACCCTGCAGCACCTAGTATTCATAGAATCAACAAGCTGAACAAGATTTTTTTATGTTCTTGGACTCGGAACAACAATGCAACTTACCCATAATAAGAGAGAAGAGGGAATCCTTGGGGAGTTTCATTTGCTTCAGCCACACACTCTGGGGTTTTTGTTTCTTTAATGTGTCAAGACTTGCTTCACCGACTTTGTTTTATTTCCAGAATGGAACAATTACTCTGAACACTGTAAATTCTAGTTTGTTATATAACACCAGAACTCTGCCAACTTCCTGTGTGTGCTATAATTTGCACTGCGCTTACTCGCCACCAATCATTGGGTTATTCTTCTGAAAAAGACCAGGTAATGAAGAAGAGAGTCCAAACTTCCCACTCCAAAAGTAAAGGCACTCTCATTCACTATTTTAACCACACTCACTAGGGCTGACCTTGCTTAGCTTCTAAGATTAGAGAGGACATGGTGCCTTTAGGGCAGTGTTTCTCAAACACTGCTCCTCCAGGTGTTTTGGCCTTTAGCTCTCATGGAGAAGCTGCTCTACATCATCCTCCCTTTCCTGGAGATGGAGAAGTTCATCCGAGACATGACTCAATAATGGGAGTTACCCTCTCATTCCTTGCTTTAGATCTTGTTGAACATCTACCTTGTTAATCTACCATCTTCACTCCATAATTTTAGTTAAATTTAAGAGTTTTTAAGGATTTAATATGTTTTAATTGTGTGGATTGTTTATTTAAGTTGCTTTTATAATTTTTATTGAACTTGCTTTGATTTGCTATATGTTATCCTCAGCATTGAACGTTTGCTACTGTGTTTTATTTTGTTGTAAGCCACTGTCATGTATCATGTCCCACAGTTGATGGTGGTTGGTAGTGGCAGACCTAGCAGTTGGTGATGGAAGGGTTAAGGGAAGTCTTAGTTCTAAAGAGCTGAGTAATTTGTAAGTAACAGTTTACAGGTAAAGGCAATTAAGGGTTGAGGCTTGCAAGGGATAGGTTGCAGCTTGGTGTTACTGGATTTAGGGAGCTAGCTGTGGGACTGGTATTTAGGAGAAAAGTATTTGTTTTATCTTGGTGGTAGATGCTGCTGGTTTTCCCCCCAGGTTTCTGGATTTTCAGTGTCCTGACTGGTCTCCTGGAACCTTGAATCTTTGGACTGGCTTTTGACTAGAGTATAGATTCTTGATCCCTGGACTTTGCTCATTGAACTCTCGGCATTTGACCACTGAACTGGAACTTTTGACTACAGTGTAGCGTTTGCTATCGGTTTTTGTTTTATATTCTGTAGCTGAGTGCTATCTTTATGTTTTATATTTTGTACTATTAAAACAGCCAGAAAGTAAGTGCTGCTTTAATTAAACTGTTTGAGACAAACTGGGTGTTTGTTTGATTTACCTCTGCCTGAATACTGGCAAAGTCCTGGCATTGTGACAGCCATCCTGATTCCTTTCTGGGAGATACAGTGGGCTATAAATAAAGCATTATTTATTTATTTATTTTTTTAGCTATTTTGAGAAACACCGCTTTAGGGTATTTAGTTACTTAGCCCTATTGCATAAAAAATAAATTTAGTGAACTTCTCCATAAACATGCCATCAGGGCACCCTGAGCCTGCAGGCAGTACAGGTATTTCTCTACCAGAGTAATCCTTCAAACATTATCATCAGGGTTTTTCTGGAGGAGGGCGAGGACATTTTTATCACAAGTTGAATCATTGTTCCCAAGTTTTATTGTCCATTGGAACAAAACCCATGTCATAATCAAGATTTTGGAAATATGAATTTGACCTCCACAAAATCCATGACACAAAAACTAGAAGAGAAAAGTAAAGTTCAAAACTTTATTCATTTACTTGGTTTGAATACAACAGTGATGTAGATTATAGTGGCATTAGGGTGGTTGGGTGACGTTTGCATCATGGAAGGAAAAATGAACAGCAGTGATGGCCAATGTGTTTGGTTTTGCAGAAAAGCATACTTAACTGTATAGACAGGCATTTGTGATCTTTAAAAAGACAAAAACCAGAGGCTCCAAATCAGAGCTGTCCCACAATAAAAGGGAGAGGGGAAACGAACAAAAGGGAAATAATCTGAAAAAGGCTACTTTTTCTTGTTTCTGGGAAAGGGTTGGGTAGGGAACATGTAAACATCTTGTAGTTAAAAACCTAATAAAAGTGAAGTAGAATATAACTTATTCAAAGTGATCTTTCTACCAAACAGCAGTAAGGCTCCCTCACTACAAGGGTTGTCAGCAATCTGGACTACTTTGCATCAAATGGGGTCATTAACAATACAAAGTAGCATAAACAGTACTTGAGAAAGCAAAGTGGCGAACTATGGCCCTCTAGTTGCTTTTGGATTGCAGTTCCCATTATCACTCACCTATGCTAGAGTTAATGAGAAGTGCAACACAAAAAATAATCTGAGGGCCACAATTTCCCAGCTCTATGATAAAGGCTTTTCTGATCTTTCTTATTAGAAGGTCTTTCTAATTAGAAAAATGGACAAAATGTTCCATTAAGCTTCATGGAACTGTCACCAGAATTTGATTGTTTCCCTTTGATACACCAAGTGTTGATTAGTCTTGAAAACTGATTGTCCAAATTCATGTATAGATTACTCACAAAGAGAGACTTAAATGTAAAATTGCCATTAAGAGCAACAAAAAATTGTCATTGCTGTACCCCATGGCTTTTAATCACCAAAATTTCTGTTGATGTTAATATTTTGATGGAAGCCACTGGAAAATAATGAACAAACTCATGCAGTGTTATCATTTTCACACATGGATGAACATTTTAGGAAGGAAATAATAAGCTTATTGGTTCCTTCCCATTTAAAAAAAGCACAATGAAAACTACTTGAAAATAATCAAAGTATTTTCCATATTTTGACAGGGGTTTAAACTAGACTTGTTTGGCCATCTTCTGAAGGCAGGTCTTTATAGAGTTGTCACCATTGTCCCAGGCAGATTCTGTACTTTCAACACCTATGTTTCCTCAGAAATACAGCTGTTGTAGGTTTCTCTCTTTATATAACCTCAATTCTAACAAAGCAACACCAGTTAATTTTTTGGTAGAGAAAATGGCATATTTTGAACATGAAAAAGTTGAGTGAGAAATTCCTGTTATTCTAGGCTGCCATTTGGATCAAGCAGTAGAGATGTTAAAGTGGTTAGAGAAAACAACCCCAATGTTAAGCACCATTAGGAATTAAGCACCTACCTCACTGGAGGTGAGTAAAATATTTCAAATAGATGGTCACTTGAGTATTGATTCCACCACAACAGAGTCAAGAAGTTATACATAGATAAATTTTAAAGGCATGCTATAAGATTGGTAATAGTGATAGACTTCATTCTGGGGTACTTCCATAACTGTTCACTTTGAAATAGACCTGGTTTTCTCACATACTTTTTATGGGGCATCTACATAATCCAACCATCACATCATTTTACAGTCTCCATGGCTACACATCACAGTAGTGCTTCACTTCCTTTTAAAAAAAAAAAGACCCTGTCGTTTTGACATGTAAAATGACTGATAGAGAGTGGAAGGAATTTGTCTACGATTGCACACCTGTACTATTAATTTTTTCATCAGAAAAAATGTATCAGTGTACGTTAAAAAAACCCCAAAATGTGCATGTGCCTTCAAGTTGCCAATCAACTTATGGTGATCCTATGAATTTCATAGGGTTTCTTTAGGCAAGGAATTATCAGAGGTGGTTTGTGTTTGTCTAAAATACATGTTTCATTTCACCCTATAATGCCTTTTAACTCATACATTTTAAAAAATGAAGTATGGACACACACACACACAAACAATGCTTTCCTTTCCAAAGAGTGGAAAGTTGCTTACAATTTCACATGTTGTTTGAAATGGTCATGAGTGGATCATTAGTAGTAGTCAAGAAGCACCATCTAAGTGGCAACATCAGAGATTGAAGGCTTTTACCGGCAAACAGTATTAGTTGCGAGAATTATACCTTAGGAACTGGCAACTTGCTGTTGTGTGCCTTCAAGTCAATTCTGACTCAATAGGAGCCTATCTTGGCAAGGTTTGTTTAGTTGGGATAAGAAGGTAATTTGCCTGTGATAATCCAATGGGTTTCCATGGCTGATTCAAGCTCTGATCTCCCACATTCCTAGTCTAATACTCAAACTACGACACCACACTGCTTCCTATACCACTCTGGGATCTATTAAAAACTTTAATAATACTAAGATTTATCTGTCTTTGATAATGCCTTCTGGTTTATGTAAGAGTTCCTCCTCTCCTAGAAAAGTTTATGAAAGACACAAAGGACCACTTAACTAGCCATTTCTATTAATGGTGAAACCTCCAAATTCTCCATGCCTTACTATTGTGTTTCTTAAGTTACTTGGTGTGGGGGACTATAAATCATTGTTTCCAATAGACCAAGGACTGGCATTAATTTTTTACACATTGGAAACTTGTCAGGGACCAGCAGCCAATGGTTCAACACCAATCCAGAGACCAGTACTTTGAGTAGCACAAGAACCACCCTACTTTTCTAAGTTAAAAAGTTGACTAAATTCTGAATTAACCAATGTGGAAATTGTGGTAAAGTCAAATTGGAGGAAAAAACAGAGGAGCGACCCAATAATTATATGAAAGAATGAAAGGCTGTGATAGGACTTCGCATTCCATGTGGTTGGAGCCTACAAATAATAGCTCCTTATATGGTTACAGCACCACATAGGATGTTTTCAAGCAGCAACCATGCAAAAAGCCATTTACTTGCGATTTAGCACCTCTACTGCTCAGCTGATGACCAAAGTAGGTGGTCATGCTATTCTCACACTTTCTATGGGCCCAACTCAAATATCTGCTACAGCTCATAGCACAAGAGAAGTAACAGGAAAGGAAAAGCAGAAAGGATGTCAAACCACACAGAGGCAGTGGATGGGGTGGTAGTGCAAACAGCAAGCATAAGAGGAAAGAAGTCATCTATTCCTTTGTGATTAGTTGGTTTCCAGTCCAATGTCTCCAAAGAAGAGTGTGGCCCATGATAAACCATCCATCCGGAATGACCTTTTGAACATAAATGGGAGCTGATATGAAAACACAGGTCAGCCCAGTATGATGACATATAGTGTATCGTTAGAAATAAAACAAAGCTATGTATTTCAGTTTGGAAGTTTCTCTAAACCTCTTAATTCTGTTGCAAATTGTCTTAAGTGACAACGTAATTTGGGGCACATGGCAATATTTGAAGGGGCAACTCTTCTGTTAAAGAGGCACCTCCTTGAATAACAGGTAGCAACTGGCCATGTAACCACTGAGAAAGCTGGTTAATAGTATTATTCTGTCAAGTGGTTGGGAGAATTTTCTATCTCTCCTCTCTTTCCCATGGTTGCAGTATGCAAATGTGAAAAACTGCATTGTCCCTTGCCAAGATAGTATAGACATGGTGTCACAACCAATGACTACACTAGCCGGGAATCCATTACATTGGAATTATAATTCATCAGGTGGACACCAAGTTGCAGAAGGCTCCTATACAAATATTTTCCCATGCATTTTATTACTTTGCCCACACACCAGATATAGATATATAAAAGAACCACTTTGTCTGTTAGGATGACAAACATATACAGACAAGAATAGTAGAGGTCACTGAAGTGCAATTTGATCACTTGTAATGGATTCAGCTTTCCAAGTGCTTGCATGACCACTTACCACCAACAAATGCCTAGTTTATTCTCCTGTGGTTATCTCTGGAACAGCTAGTCAAGCCTTCTTATAAGCCTTCTGCTCACTAGGATACTATTTAGATGCACCCCCACTAGGAGCAAGCCTTATTGGAATAAGCTGCACTGTATTCAAATCAACATGGTACACAGAATTGCACTAGGCGAAGTGTTACCATGAAATCTGCATACTCAATTTTTTAAAGGGTAAAACTTTAAATGGTGGAAATCGTAACTCTGAGTCAAAGATCAACATCTGTGTGTGCTACCATTGGCAAGAAGCAACTTCACATTCTGTTGAAACAGGTTTTATGTGAGCAGAACATGTCCTTCAGGCAGTTGAGCTACAGGGAGGCCACCTCTTCACAAAAGACACTCTGGGGAAAAACTATGTGTAGCACAATGAGTTTCAGTAACTGCCCTGGGTGCTCCTTCTTCCAGGCACTGAGGGTAAATGAAGAAAACAACCTAGGTTGCAGCTTTGTAATAGTAGAAGAAAGTCAAATGTAAGCCTCTTTGTGCAAAGAGCGAGTCCATTTTTCCATCAATAAAAACAAAACAATTTTTTCTTAACTTGATATATTGTGCAGTGTCACCAGTGCATACACACAACAGTGGTTGGAGCTGACACTTTTTTTTTTTTAGCAGCAGAGCCTGTCTGGGGGAGCTTTGTATCATCTCTAAAAAACAGTTAAAACGTCATTTCCTTGTCATCCAAGTTTCAGAGTTCACCAGTAGAGTGAGCCAGCAAATGATGCCAATAGTATCTGTCTGTTTCAACACACTCTGCTCTGATTCAAGTGCTTTTTGCCAAGTGAGAAGGGATTTGCTTTGGCAAAATCTGGGCCCATCTCATACTATCTCTGTTTGCAAAATACAGCCCTTTCTGCATGACAATATAACAAGCAATGACATATTTTTTCTTTGCAAATATTACTAGTGTAGTGTTTGGCCAAGATCATTACTATAGCCAATATCATGCCTTGGTGACTCTCCCACAGCAAAGGCAGCCTCTGAATTAAATCAAAATTTGCAGCAAAATACTGTTGAAACACTATTGTCATTTCGTTATTGGAAATGTAATTCTCTCTTTCCCCCACTTTGCTTGCTGATCTTGTTAAGTTTCAATGAATTGGTTTGAAGCAAGAGCTATATTAAACAAAGCAGGGGTCAAAGTGGAAGAGGGGAGACTAAGCACAGCAATTCACTGGCAGATATGTGCAAGTGGAAACTAGGAGTTTGCTTTCTGAATGTTGCCTGGTATATAGCAGAGCAAAGTGCACCAGCTCAGAAGCCTGCTTTGTTGATGGGTTCAGCAAAAAGAAAAGGCTGCCTAGAAACAATGCCAAATAATTGTAATGGTTGTGCCCAAAGGGTAGATATATTACACAAAAGTCTTTCCTTGACTACAGAATATATTCATTCATTCTTCAGAGAAGCCATAACTACATAACTGTGGGTTGGAGTCCCGTGGGCACTTCCTGGCTCTATCAATACAGTGTCCCTTGACCATACAAGTGGAGGGAACATGGGGAAGGCAGAGCAGCTTCACATTATGTATACATGTCGTGTTAAAACTTTGTAATGAAAAACAAAATCCACTGCTGAGGTTTTGAATAGGGACATGTTTGTGCCGTAGCTCTCTGATCAGCTCAACAGGCCATTTGCCCTGTTTGCAAGGCATTAAAAGGCGCCTTTCTCAGATTTTCCCTTTCCCTTTTCCCCCCTCCTTAAGCTTTTGCTCTGCAAAAATTATCTGGACTGAAGTATAATACATTATCCTATATTTGATATTTTCTCCTTCAAAGGGTCAGACAGATTCAGAAGAGTTTGGCTTTCTTCTTCATGTCATGGCGTCTCCAGAGAGGCAACTTATCAAACTCCTGTATCGTCATGCCAAATATTTCTTGAAAAACTTCAGGTGCTAGGTGACGCTAAAAAAAAGGAAAAGAAAAAAAGACAGTGGTCAACCCCAAGAGCACTATTTCTCTTAATTTTTATGAATACTCGGATATACAAAGCTAGACCATTCATCTATCAAGCTCAGTATTGTTAACGATGACTGGAAATTGCTCTCCAGGGACATACTGATGAATGAATCTAGGTCCTTCTGCCTGCAAACCAGTCTTCCATGTATATGCTGGTTTTTTTTTTTTGCTGTTAATTATATGTATACATTAGTATATCAGTGTGTGCATGTACATGAGATAATAAAATTTGTATGAATTAAATATTTAAATGCATAAAATAGGCAAAGTGAGCAAATGTTCAGACTAATAAGACTTCATTTGTGTGGAAACAAGTTATGTTTCATGAGAAAACACACAGACTTTACAAACAATGCACATCACTATAGGAAGGAACACAGAAAGCAGCCTTCTCCTGAGTCAGGGTATTGGTTCATTTCAGCCCAGAGCTGGCAAGAGATCTCAAGGTCCTATCTGAAGAACCAAGATGTTCCACCATCCAAGGATATACTAGACTTGACCCTACTTAGCTTCTGAAATTAGCTGTTCAGTGTATTATGTTAGAATCTCGTTTTTAGGAACTATGTGGTTTCAAAGTCACTGGTCCACAAACACAGGTTTCAAGTCTCAATTTAGGATGGTAGCCTAAAAACTCATCTAAATAAAAACAAAGTGGGGGTCAACCACATTTTTAATGTTCAACAGATTAGCATGTTATAAAAAGAAGGTCCCAGATCCAACATGGACGTTGAAAGACTTCTGTTCTGGAGCCTGACATACTGCAGATACTCAAGAGTAGTATTTTTTGTTTTTGATCCAATTAATTATTATTTTAATGTATGATGTTCACCCTTTGATGCTCAACCATCAGTTGAGCATCAATATAACAATGATAAATATTCCTTAGCTCATTCATGCTGAAATCCTGTACACATTTACCTATTTCTGAGTAAACATATACAGAAGTATAATAAACCTGTCTGTTTTTACTATTTCATTCCTTTATACATTTTTAACGTGTCCACAGCGACTTGAGAAACTGCAAGTCGCTTCTGGTGTGAGAGAATTGGCTGTCTGCAAGGACATTGCTGAGGGGATGCCTGGGAGTGTTACCATTCTCTCATGTCTCCACAAGGGAAGCTGAAGCTGACAGATGGGAGTTTACTCCATCTTGTGGATTAGAACTGCCAACCTTCAAGTCAGCAGTTCAGCCAGCACAGGGGTTTAATCCATTGCACCACCGCAGCTTCTCCTTTATACATAAATTTATAAGATAAATAAAAAAGTTGATTGAATAAGTCAGTGGACCAAATTAGAAAAAAAAAGATCAAAAATACTAAATGCATACAATGTATGCATTTTATATTTTTGATTGTATCAATGTATTCATTTCAGCCACTTCATTTTGCTAATGAAGGGCTTCTTACCTCCAGCCTGGTTCTGTCCACTTCTCTTAAAATTTTAATTCGCCCTCTGTTGGTGACCATCAGCATTTCATATGGGAATATCTGTTAATGATGGAGAAGAGGCATTTATGAAGAATTTATAGTGCCACAGAAAAGCATCATTAAGCTCAGAAGCACAATGTGCTCATTGTTGAAAGGCAGCTGCAAGTTCACTAACGGACTGCAAGAAATACTGGAATACAAAGTACACATTTTTCTGTACTTACCCAACTGTTACGTCAAAAGTTAATTTCTATGATCAAGATGATGTCTGCATAATTTGCTTTTTAACAAAGTAGCATTCTCTTTAATATAGGAATCTAATGGATTCTTCCTACCCTTCTGTCCCCTATAGACTGGCACTCTGCATTTTGTTTCAATTCTTATTTGCTAAACAAGTGCAACATTCATTCTGGGCCATTATTCCTCTTTTTCCTTATCACTCCCCTCTTCTGCCCTATTCTGAGTCTTTTAAGAAAATAAATAAATCTGCTTTTTGTTATATCTACCTATTCATCACACCCACTTAATTCAGTGTTTGTTTATTCATTCCTGAGTTACCCAGACACATACTGCATATACTTGAGTATAAGCTGACCCAAATATAAGACAAGACACTTAATTTTACCACAAAAAGTGGGAAAATGTATTGATTCGAGTATAAGCTGAGAGTGGGAAATGCAGCAGCTATTGGTAAATTTCAAAATAAGTATAGATACAAAAAGCATGGGGAATGAGAGAAAACATCGATTAGGTCTTTTCCTTTTGAAGGCCCTGCAAGGAGCTTAAGAGTTTCATTTCCGAAATTTCTCGAGGATCAGAGATGGAGGTTGTGATGATTACTATTTGATAGGGCAGCAGGAGGAATCCCCTGGTTCTCTGGATATTGTGGGACAGCAATTCCCATAATTCCTCACTATTAGCTATGTCAGCCAAGGTAGATGGGAGTTGTAAATCCAACATCCTCTGGAGTGCTACACTTTGACCTTCCTTGAATGTGTTAGCTTTTAAGAGTGTGGTGTTATTTAGACAAAGCTACTGCAGAGATATTCCCAAAAACTAGGTTTTCTGTGAAATTTTAAAGCAATAAAGAATATCCCAAGTGAAAAAAAAAGAACAGATACAAATTCAATTACATTAATTGAGGCATCAGTAGGTTAAATGTTTTTGAATATTTACATAAAAATGTATTGTAAAATAAGACTGCTCAACTCTAATCAAACCATTATTCTAACCTTCTTCAATGTAAATGTGCTTACGTCTCCTTCCAATAATAATAAAGAGAGTAAAATAATCAATGCAATAATAATAATAATAATAATAATAATAATAATAATAAGCCCCAAAAAGTTACAGAAAATAAACACGTCAAGCTACTCTGGGACTTCTGAATTCAGACTGACAGAGTTCTGGAGCACAATACTCTAGACCTCACGATCATGCACTTAAACACAATTACCATCTGCCAGTTGCAGACGGCCACCTTACTGGGATCTGCATGCATTATACGTCGATACATCACACAGTCCTAGACACTTGGGAAGTGTCCAACGTGTGATCCAATACAACTGCCAGCAGAGAGATCTTGTCTGCTGTGGACTCATCTTGTTGTGTTAATAATAATAATAATAATAATAATAATAATAATAATAATAATAGAGTAAAATAAAGGAAAAGTAATAATAACAGTAATAATAGAGTAAAATGATAAATGTAATAATAGTAATAAGAATAAAGTAATAAAGGTATAATAATAATAACAGAGTAAAATAATAAATAACCTGTACTCGAATATAAGCTGAGTAGGGATTTTTCAGGCTAAAAAAAAAGGCTGAAAAACTAGACTTATACTCAATTATATACAGTATCTAGTGATTCTTGATTCGAAAAAGGTAAATATGAGAACTACACACTTATTATAAAAGATAGATGGCCAGGGATGCAAATGTACAGCATAGCCAACTGCATATATTTATATTACAATGATTTTGAAGAATGTGGGTGACTACAGGCAGTCCCCAAGTTATGAATAAGAAAGGTTCTGTAGGTTAGTTCTTAAGCTGAATTTGTTTGTAACTTGGAACAGGTACATAGAGAAGGGTTAACAGCCCTGTGCTGTTTGTTTTGCTGTCTGTGTCCCTGTTCAGAAGATTCCACCTCACTTTCGGTCCCTGTGATAACTGGAATATGAAAGAAATGACATGTTGTGGAAATAAGGATTGGCGATAAAGCTTCAGTGAAGACATCTTTTCCCCATGATAACTCTTTCGGGAGTGATTTTGCCTCCCTTCCTGTTGTCTCATCCCCGTTCTTAACTATGGGTCATTTGTAAGTCAGATATTTGTAACTTGGGGCCTGCCTGTATATGGAATATTAAGCAGTAGAAAATTGAGTGTTTCTCTTAAAGCTAACTGCAAATTCACCGCATGTCATAGCCAGAAAAAGTCTTCAGCCATTTGGAAAAGGTTAATTCTCTGCTCCTTTACATCCCCGTTCATCACAGTGTTGCTCTGTTAGGCATCATTCCAAAGAATATGTACTAGTGGGTTGTTGTAGGTTTTTTCGGGCTATATGGCCATGTTCCAGAGGCATTCTCTCCTGATGTTTTGCCTGCATCTATGACAAGCATCCTCAGATGCATGCAAAACATCAGGAGAGAATGCCTCTAGAACATGGCCATATAGCACCAAAAAACCTACAACAACCCAGTGATTCTGGCCACGAAAGCCTTCGACAATATGTACTAGGTTGTAAATCTCACTAAGTTGAATAGAACTTACCTCTGAGTAAATAGGCATAAGATTGCACTGCATAGTTAGATTACAAATACATGGTTGCAATTATTTAATGGCCATTGATGCTGTCCCTTCATCAGATGCATTATCACCCAGAAAGAGCTACATAATTAATCCTCCTTGTTGCAAATAAGATATATTAATATCTTCAAGTAACATTCCAAGATCTACACCCATAGACATTTCATAAACAATATCTCTGCATTTCAGATACTATTGTGGAATGACTATTTTCAAAAGCACGGGAATGATAGAATAGTATTGGGGAGTGGTGAGAGAAGTCTGAGTTATGTTCTAGCCCATATGAGCAAGTGCCTTTTAGCTCTAGTTGTTCTGTTGTTCATGAAATACTATTGATTCTGGACACTCAAATACCTGTGTTGACATTTAATACCTAGAAATATATTAGAATTATCAGTTTGCTGTTTCCAGCCTAGGAGACCTGAAACACAGTAACTTACATTTGTGTACAAACACATTTTCTATTTTGACCTCCCTATATTGGTCAATGAATCCACATACAAGCGTCTTGTTTTGTTTTGTTTTATGTGATCCCATAAGTATGACTACTACACTTTGCAATTCCCAGAATCCTCTTTCATTTTCTTGGGGCTATTCTGTCTCATACCTTTAAACTGAAAACTCTTGTAAAAAGTTTAATAGTGCTTACTTCTAAATCAAAATTACTTCCTTTATAAAAACTGTCCACTGAATGAAACTTGTTTTTTATCACATCCACAAAATATGGAAATAAACAGTAAATGTATCATCCTGATTATTTCAGGCTATAATCTTATCAGCTGAATTCCAAGACTCTTGGAGCTGAACATGTTCCATATGACACAATCTCTTTGCTCGAATAGTCTAGAGTTATTTGCACTATATATTTCTTTATTACTCTTTTCTCCTGGTGCATCATATTTGGTGGAGGTTAATCAGACACAGGACTGGATTAGCAAAATGTGAAGGTTATTGCTTTGGAGCAGTGCTTCTCAACCTGTGGGTCCCTAGGTGTTTTGGCCTACAACTCCCAGAAATCCCAGCCAGTTTATCACCTGTTAGGATTTCTGGGAGTTGAAGACCAAAACATCTGGGGACCCACAGGTTGAGAACCACTGCTTTGAAGTAAGGATTTAATGCCCCCTCTCTTCTTTCACTCTGTCAAAGAATCTAACATACGGATGGCTTGTGGATGGAGCTGGGGGTACCACCATTGACTATATGGAACTGCAATTTGTTCATGAGCCACCACTGACTGAACACAGAATGGGCACCTAATTCTTCCTCATGTTGTGGTGATCCCAACCATAACATTATTTTAGTTGCTACTTCTTAAGTGTGATTTTGCTACTGTTATGAATTGTAATGTAAATATCTGATATGCAGGATGTATTTTCTTTCACTTGACCAAAATTGGCACAAATACCCAATATGCCCAAATTTGAATACTAGTGGGTTGGGGGGAGGGGGTTGATTTTGTCATTTGGGAGTTGTAATTGCTGAGATTTATAGTTCACCTACAATCAAAGAGCATGCTGAACCTCACCAAAGATAGAAATAGACTGAACTCTCCACACAGAACCCTCATGACCAACAGAAAATACTGTGTTTTCTGAAGGTCTTCAGCGATCCCTCTGACACCACCTTGTAACTCCCCCAGGGGTCCTGTCCCCCAGGTTGAGAAACACTGCTCTAGGTCTTGACCATAGAGTCATACTGGATGACCTAGAGAGAACTTTTAAATCACATCCATTAACAATCAAAACTGTTAAAGTTAAACATGAGAATGTGGAAGGATGGCTGTATGTGCTTATTTTTGTAAAGATGCAAATTTGAAAATAATTTGCATTATTTCACCGCAGTGAGGAAAACAGAGACCAGATGGTTCTGTGTGTCTGTTCACTCTTCACTGAATACTGATTGGTGATGGGTGTTTTCAAGGTGCCTGCCATTCCAATTCCAATTGTTTCTTTTTTATTTAAACAAGATGGGATTGGATTACTTTCAGGGAGAAGATGGCTTCTAATGGAGGACTCTTTATGACATTTACTAAAATAACTGACTTGTGTCAATTAGATTGAGGATATTTGAGACAAGTTTCCCTCCCATTGAATTCATTTTAGAATGTTTTTGAACTGACAAAATTATGGGAACTGACTAAATCACTGGCTTTTATCTGTTAGTTCCGATTTGAGTACCCCTGAATCAATATAAACGTGGTTTATATTTATGTTAATTTCATAGACCCAGAGTGGGTCTTCCCCAGTTGAAACTAACACCTGGATGTAGCCCTATATTAGTTGTTTCATTATTTACTATAAGAAATAAACATTTCAGAAGTGTAATAAAGAAGATTCAGTCAAGAATAAACATTTACCACTTAATTTATTATTATGTAAGGTATAATTTTACACAGAAGAGATTTAGTAGCAGAATCCAACAATCTGACAACTTTACAGCTCATTCCACTATATTACTTTAATTACATTTTTTTAATGTTTTACAGTGCAGCATGAAACAAAAATACAGTTTTTAAACAAAACAGCCAAAATCAACAGAACACTGAACAGTTTCGAAACTGTGAACCCATTCTACGTATCTGACAAAATCAGGATACACTGTTGGCGTGAGCAATTTTCAAAATATTTTCACTCATGCCCAAAATGGGGCAGAATTCTCTGGCTAAAGATAACCTTCTTAACCAAAGAGATGCAGGGTTAGACTTTCAAATGAGAGCTTCTATATATCGAAGTAAGGAAATGTGTCAGCTGATTTTTTATATAAAAAATGATCACAATTTCCTGGCAGAAAAATCAAAACAAGCTTTGTCTGTGGAAAAGTTGTATTTTGCCTTGATTATGCCACACTTTCTGGTAGAAAGTTGGAGTAATAGATATAATAGCATGCCGAGCAGTGCTAGGATAGTGCACTGAGTCCAACACACCATCCTACCGCTGCTCTGTTTATAGAGTGCCTCGGCATAGCATTATATTTATTCTCCTTAAAGGTATTTTTAGAACTTCCCAACGGCTATGACAAGTCTATAAGGGAGACTTGTGACTAACACAATGGACTAAGCAAGTTCCATTCTACTTTCTCTGGACTGCTATCATTTGAGCTGACAGTACGTATAATCTTTTTAGAAAATGGAAAAGATGAACCTCAAGTCGAGCCTTGTGCTGCAGTACTACTCAAATATCAAAGCATCGTGGCCAATATTTCCTTCTATTTATTTTGCATTAGGCTTACTTTCATAGAAACTAGAACCAAGAATGAACTTTTTCAAATTCATTTCCTTCATTTGGTGTACCATAACTGATGCTGTGGGCATTAGTAGCCTATGACCTTCTTGAACCACAAGCCACTGATGCTTCTGCCATCTTTCCTCTGCCTCTACCTACCTACTTTCACGTTATGCTATGACCAAATCATTCCCTATGGATTCCTATTATTTTTTTCTGTCAAATGTTTGGGAGAGCTGTTTGAGGTTTATTAGTTTTAGGTTCACATTCCCCCCTGCTGTCTAGCTTTCATTGCATGTTTTCTATTCTGGTCCTGTGGATAATACAAACAAGGAAGCACATCTCCAAAGCAATAGAAAGCTGGCATATAACAAATAACTCAAAAAAGGTCAAAGATGCAAATACACTTTTAATGACATATTATCATTCCAAAGACGCAAACCATTATTGTATTAAAGCAAAGTGAATAATATCTGCACTTGCCTTTGGTTCCAACATGTTAGGCATAGACACTCCTCGGTCCATTCGCATTCCAGGGACATGACCATCTGGGAGGGACTGTATCAGATATAGGTAGACATCAAGCACACAGGTTACATGCACACAGACATACATAAATAGGGTAAAGGCATTCATGGTGAATATGGACATGAATTTACACTTCATTCTTGACCTTTGCAAAGGCCAACTATTATTAAGATTTTAACATCTCATAAATGTATATGGTACATATACCATATAGGTACAACCTGCTTACTTATCATTTCTCCTTATTGATGCCACACAGTTGTGACATTATAATTGTGTTAAGTTCTTCATGTATCCTAACAGAAGCTTTCAAAGTTAAAATTCAGTGGCAAGTTGAGAGAATCTTTCTAGTCACTAGAATTAAGAAAAAAAAATCTGCTGGAGCAAATCAAAGCTCTGTCCATCCAATCCTTGCTCACATATTGGCTAGCCAACTACCTATAAGGTCAGTAACTAGTTTTATCCTAGTTCTCCTCAATACCCCGTGCTGACATTTTTGTGATGGGCAGCATTGATCCTATATTGACACATATCTAACTTGTCATTTCAGTTCCATCCTTCCTTTTCACTAAGGCCCCTTCTACACTGTCCTTAGATCTCCCGGGACCTGATCCCAGGTTATCTGAATTATATAAATCTCCACTACCTGATAATCTGGGATAAGCAGATGACCTGGGATCAGATACCGGTATATAGGGAAGTGTAGAGCGGGCCTTAGTTGTGTTCCACTTATACTTTATTTCTTACTTTTCTAAAAAAAAATCCCATTTAATAAGTAACACAATAAATTTCCATCTAGGCAAATTAGATGGTCCTAAATCCCCAAGCAACCCTCTCCAATGTTCAATATAAAACAAAACCACTTGTCCAAAACTATTAGTGGATTTCAGCTACTTCCAGTTGATTCTGGATTGGAGGGCCTTTTTGGGCAGTCTGCGTGGACCCAGATGGTCCCTGGAGACAAAAAACTGATCTCTGATCTAAAAAACTGATCTAAAGTTGTCCACCTGACTGTAAAGTCTTTTGCAGTTAATATGCAGTGAGGATTTTGTTATAATTTTCTGTTTATGAAAATGTGATATGATAGGCATAACAAGCATTTAATCACTACATTCTAGGATCAGGGTTAATGGGGACAGGCAGAGAATTCTACACTTTTTCTTGTCCAGTCTACAGAACCTTAAAAGTATATCACAAGGCCATCTTTTTTTCCATGCCCACAACCACATACAAAATCAAAGAATTATATGTGGGAAAGTAGGGAATAACATCTGGAAAAAAGGGTAGGGTGAGAAAAAGGCTTCAGAAAGAGGAAGCTTACGTCTGGACATCCCTTTGGTTGGAAATCTGAGGAATCAGAAGAGACCCCACCAAAGAGAGAACTGCCACAGATGCATGCCAATTTAAGGAAAGCGGGCCAAGCAAGTCATAAAACTGGCTTGCGCAAGGTATTGTCGTAGCTGTGGGTTTTCCACAGTGGTACAAGCTCACATCATTAACTAGGTATAAAACATACAAATGAGCATGTTCTAAGAAACGCTTCCCTGTAGCAGAAATTGAAACTTGGAGTAAAACAGTGGCCAGGGTGTTGATGGAGCTGTTCAGAGCGTCCACTACTTGAAGGTAGAAAATCTGTACTGTACCTGGAAATCTGAAAAGAAGGTGGGGTGGGGTGGGATGAGAAAACACAAATGATCAGGATGTCAAACAATATGGGTTTTTAACTGTGGTACCTTTTTAAATGCTACATTGCAAAAGACACATAACTTGAAAATTTAAATTAATTAGAAGTAAACAATTAATGTAAGAACACATACATCCATGCATGTATTATTTTTACTCAATTGTAGTATGCTAATTTTTAAAATCATGTCAGAAGCAACTTGAGAAATTGCAAGTCACTTCTGGTGTGAGAGAATTGGCAGTGGCATAATGGGTTAAACCCTTGTACCAGCTGAACTGCTGACCTGAAGGTCAGTAGTTTGATTCCAGGGAGCAGGGTGAGCTCCCGTCTGTCAGCTCCAGCTTTCCACGTAGGAACATGAGAGAAGCCTCCCACAGGATGGTAACACATCCAGGTGTCCCCTGGGCAACTTCTCTGCAGACGGCCAATTCTCTCACACCAGTAGCAACTTGCAGTATGCTAATGATCCAGATCAAAACAGTTGCCTGGAATAAGAATAAGCATCTGTATAGCTTAGGCCCAAATGTGATGTTCAGTAGGAGGATATAAGAACAGCTTAACCTTTTAATCTGACCACAAATATAACTGCAAGAGCACTCTACAAAACCAATTGAAAACCAAAGCAACACAGAGAAGGAAATAATATCTCTTAAGATCTTACCACGAGCAGCACTGCTCACATCTCCATAACTGTTGTATTGACCAAAGTCTGTAGACACTGGCTATAAAAAGAAGAAATCAACAGTTGAATCAACCACATTATCTTGTCATCTGAAGACGTGGAAATCATTGTGTAAATAACTGATAGAAGCAGCAAGATAGAACAAGATACTGTGGCAGTAAGGGTTTTCTATTGTAGCCTTGGGTGTTTTCTTAAACGTATCTGCTAGAAAGGAAGAGAGATCCCAAAGAGATAAAGAGGGTGCAGTAAGAGCCCAGAATTAGTCTACAGTGAATCGACAGTCTGTAGTCCATACTATTGGGTAAAAATTGTCAATAAATTATCATTATATGTTTACCGTCAGTGTTCTAGATCAAGTTCTTGATCAAAAGCTTGGGCCATCCCTGAGTAGGCAACAAGGAAATATGTTCATCAATTAAACTCTTTCTCATTTGCCATAAACTAAAATTAACAGAAGTATTCAAAACCAGCCATAGCATCATAAAGGCTGTCATTTATTTGACAAAAGAACTTGAAGAGTACTTTATTATTGTTTACAAGTCTTCTGTCAAATTTCTCTAAACAGGGCTGTGGTTGTGTTGTCAAAGGCTTTTGTGGCCGGAATCACTGGGTTTTCCAGGCTGTATGGCCATGTTCCAGAAACATTCTCTCCTGACATTTTGCTCACATCTATGGCAGGCATCCTCTGAGGTTGTGAGGTCTGATGGAAATGATGCAAGTCAGGTTGATATATCTGTGGAATGTCCAGGGTGGGAGAAAGAACTCTCCCACCTTTGGAAGAGTACTGGGAGACCAGTTTCTGGGACTACAGAGAAAGATCTGAGTTGGAAATTTTGGCATGGGGCTCATCAGTATCCACCTCTTAGAGACTTGATGGGAATTGTTCTTTTGGAGTATTTAAGTAGTGTTTCCACTTATCTTTGACCTTTATATTTTATGAATTAACTTCACTAGAACAAACTTGCCACCCATTGAAAAGAAATATTAGAAGTAGTAGGCACAAGATACTGTCTGCTCCCCAAAGTTAAGCTGAATTAGACTTAATTAGTCATTGGATGGAAGACTACCAATGAATATCAGGTCCTACAGGCTCTATTTCAGAGGAAGGGACTGGCAAAACCACACCTGAGCATTCCTTGCCTAACAAAATGCTATGCAATTTATGGGCCCTCCATAAGTCAACAGGTGACCTGAAAGCACATGCACGCACAGTAGTAGTACTAATACTAATAATAAAATTAATAACAGTAGTAGGAAAACTCCCATATTCTATACAAACATGTCCTCTGCATACACATTCTGCACATTTTCACAGATGAGAAAACCTATCTGCTTACCCTATGAAGTCCATTTCTTCCATAGCCAGGAAGGGAAGAGGTTTTAGAGGCAGCAGCACGGGGAGCTAAATGGAAAGGAAAGAAACAAATCAAGAAACTTTTTAAAATAATTATTATAATAACATAAAAATATAAACCAAAAATCAAAGTCAGAATATATTCAATGCCAGTTAAATGTCAAATGAGGTTATCTGTTGAAACTTCAAAGGTTCCATCTAGATTGGTTTGCATGTAAACCCAATCTAGCCATATGTATAGCATTTAATATATTATAAACTTTCTTTAGTTTGGGTATGATACTCTATTTTCAACAATTTTACTTTTTTAAGTGTGTAACTTGTTTTTACCGTGTCTACAGGAGATTTCATAAGTTGCAGCAAGTACTGCTAGTAATGCTAGACATGCATGACATAGCAGAAACTCCTGGCCGCATTATTTAAAAGGGACTCTTCCAAAAAGCCACTATTATGATCTCTACCATTAACCTGAATAAGGCACAAAAGTAAAATAAAATAAAAAAAAAAAAACCATGTGACTTGACATGGTGAGATTTGAACAGATCATTCTCTGTACTCACACACAAGGTAATGAACTCTTATCCAAAATGTTTGGAAGCAGAAGTGTTTGGCTTCTGGATTTTTCAATTTTAGAATATTTGCATTTGCATCATGAGATATCTTGGAAACAAGATAGTCTAAACACAACATTAATTTATGTTTAATCTACACCATATACAGATAGTCTGAAGATGATGTTATACACAATGGTTTACATAATTTTGAGCATGAAAAAAAGAAAGCAAACATGTCACCATCTTAGTTACTCATGTGGACGATTTTGGATTTTGGAGCATTTTTGATTTCCAGCAAAGGGATACTCAACTTGTATACAGTATTTATGAGGCTCCTACTTGCAAGCAATTATGTGATGTGTTTATTGGTGGGATCGAAACCTACAGTGAATTCTCTTTAATTTTCTATAGTTTGACATTCTGTTACCACTATTACTATAAGCTCAATGTGTGCAGAGGCATCTGTATATACAGCCCAAAATACAGCTTAAGATTTTGGACAGTGCACCAAGGACATGCATTCTAATTATATGGGGACACACACACACATACACAGAGCCCCTGTTATAAATAAACAGTAATTATAACTCTGTTTCTTCTCTGGAATGCATTGTGGTTTGCCCAAAAAACCTGCGTGGTAAACCAGTAATTAATTTGCTGTGATCCAGCACTTTGGAATGTGATGCCCTGCTCCCTGAGGTTGATTTCCTCTCCCAATGTGGGAAAGGCTAAAAGGCTATGAGAAACATAAATATCAACAAGGTGTATGCCGCTTTTTAATCACAATTTCATGACCTAGCCTGCTGGATTTTCAGGAACACAAATATTGCTCTGACCTAACAGTGAAACCCGGGTTTTTAAGAAAAGCCTTCTGGGCAAATTGTTTTATCCAGGATGCACATGTTTTATGATTCAAGATTTGAACTGGTTTTAAATTGTCTATTTTTATACTGAGAAACCATCTAATGTATTTTTAGCTCATTTTAAACTTTTGTAATTATTTATTGTTTTAAACGGATTACAATGTAAGGCATCTTGAGATCATTGGGTGGGGAGCAGGATATAAAAATTTAATAAATGAATAAATCCACATGTTATATGTAACCTAATATATATGTGAGTAATAATATCATAATTAAGTTCCTGATAAAATGAGCTGCTCAGTATTTTTTAATAATTGAAAACTTAATTTTTTTTAAAAAAAATCTTGATACACTCTACTTTGTAAAATGTACAGTTCAACCTCTGTATCCACAGGGGATACATTCCTGAAATTATTGTGGAAACAGAAAACCATGGGTAACAGTAAACCTATTGAAATGAATACAGTTGGCCTTGAGGAACTAGAACATTCTTAGAAAGATATCCTTTATAGCAGTGGTTCTCAACCTGTGGGTCCTCGGGTGTTTTGGCCTAAAACTCTCAGAAACCCCAGCCAGTTTACCAGCTGTTAGGATTTCTGGGAGTTGAAAACCAAAATATCTGGGGACCCACAGGTTGAGAATCACTGCTCTATAGGAATTTCTTGTATTCTACCTCTGAGACATGCTAGGCAGTAGCTATCTGGGTGCAAGAACTCTTTTATTTTCTCTGTAAATTAAACCAGCTAGTGTTGTTTGAAGAACTGCATCTTTCAGTTTAGTATTTGTTGTTTTTTTCTTCCCTGCCTTTCTTCTATCTCTACCAACCCTCTTTTTCGATTACCCCTAAGTTTATTTCTGAATTCTCAAAGGTTGCCCATGTCAGGTTTGCGAGGGTAGGAAAATAAAACTGTTTCAGAATGGGAGAGTAACTGACAATTTGGCTGTAACCAAAAAGTCGGGTTAGCATGTGGGGTGGCCCCAATTATGGTGGATTATTTCTCCATGCCCTGCTGAACATGACTTGACAACCCAGAAAATTGAAACTATGAGTTAGATTCTATGGCTACAGGGATCGTATTGTAGTTTGAACCATTCATCAGATTCGGCACTCTTTCTGAACTTTATTTTAATTTGTTTACATTCTTTTATTTTAGGTAATAAGACAAAATTGTGTAAAAAAGAAGAATTGGTCATATAATTAGTTATAAATAACATCATTGCAATAAACTTCTCTCATGAGACATAAATCATAAGATGTTATACATGATGGGTTGATTATCCAAATGATAGAAACATGCTCAATAGAAATTCAGGATCCCTCTCATGAATTCATTGTGCAATACAATACAATGTTGAAACATGCATGCAATAAAATCATCTTGTACATGTTTTTGAATAAATCCCAATGAGGCCACTGAAAATATCTCCCAGGTATAAAGCAGTCCTCATTTATTTTCACAGATATCCCAAATATGCTTTCAAACATTGTTGCTTACATGAATTAACTGAAGATTCATAACGGCTACCAGATAGTGATGACCTTTCTTTTTCCATCTCTTCTTTTAATATCAACTGCCCCAGACCTGAGTTGAGCTGCATATGAGAAATGAAAATAGTATGTTTGATAGAGAAATTAAATTGAGTTGTGTTCATGTTGGCACAGTTGGATGGTTTACATCAAAATTATTGTCACCTTCATCAGCTGTTCCTCCTGTAGCTGCCGACGCCTCTGGAGTTCCTCAAGGTCTTCATCTCTACCAGTAGATCTGCGTCGCATGTCAGAACCTGCTTCCACAAAACCACAGCACAAAGAAAGCTTCTTGCACAAATGCACATAGGAACTTGCATCTAACACCCATGTTTTCTTAGATTTGCTTATTATGAAACATACACACATTTTAACAATTTTGTTTCAAAATAATGATGATATAATCACCTCTAGTTTGTAGCTCAACTTTTCCAATTTCCAAATTTTTGCTACTTTCACTTGAACTTTAAAAAAGCTTTCCAAGGTCCTGAACATTACTCTCAAAATGGATCCAGTACCTTGGATAACTCCTTTAAAAGCTGGAGCATATTCACTACACCATTGACACGAGATCCTACAGCTCTCCCTTCCCTGAATCTGCTGTAAATGCTATGGGCAAAAACTGGTGTTTCTGGTTTACTTAGCCAGAGTGGCCATGTAACAAATGTGGGAGGTCAAATATCTCAAAAATAGCTTGTTGGTAAGTCTTCTTACCACAGCTGCCCTTCTTTCCATTGTTAACATGCATACAGCATAAATTTTTGATTCTGTATTTATAAAACCGAGGGCAAATCTGTAGAAGATGAAATTTAGCTTGTTAATTGTCTAAATAATATATTTGCATGGATGAGTTATCTTTTACACAACTGAAAAGTGAATCTAGATTCTAGAGCCTGTATGTTGAATCTAGGAATGTACTTCAATAAGGCATTCTGGAAGTGGTGAACTTTTTCATATTGTTGTGTAAGAATGAGCAGAAGACTGCACAATGTGACCATAGCACAAGGAAACTTGAGAGTTTTACATTTTATTAAAGATATTTCACAATGATTTGCAATAATTGGAATATACTTTGGGAATTTAGTTCCCTTTTTTTCACATAAGGGCATGTGGTCAGTGGGGAAAAAACAGCTTTCTGTTTGAGGAAATGACCTTCCCTTACAGAAAAGATCCTTTGGATCCAAGTCCATTTAAATTAATTAAATATAATGAAGAAGTAATGGGACAGGTGGGCACACAGATGAACTATTTTAGTATAATCTGGGGATCTGAGTTTTGAACAACCCCATATTCAAGGCAAAGTATATTAGCAACAGAAAGCTGGGATTTTCATAACACCAGTACTAGAAGTACATCTTTCTCATTTCAGTTTCTAGATCACTAAGCAGAAGCAGACAATATATCCTTGAAAGAAATATGAAAGTATTTCAACAACCAAGTCCCTAAACTGATATAGAGGACTAAGCTATTGTTGGCTTTTGGGAACATATTTAACTCATGGTCATGTCACTACATCCCAGTTTCAGGCTGCAGTCCTATCCATGCACATCAGGAGCAGCATTTGCAAAATTATTCTTAAGAAGAGCAACATGTCATGAGTACCACAATATTATCCTACAACTGTTCAGTTACCAATAGTTTCAGCGTGTTATTATAATAATCCTTTTTAAAAGTAACTTTCTAACATCTGCCTGGCAGGAATTACCACTGAATGCAAATGAAATTATAAATATTATTGGGTTAAATAATGTTTCTCATCTGTATAAACTGGATATACATTAGGATGGAACTATAGATATATGGAGCCGTAAGTACTTCTACATATTATGTTTAGTGGACTTTGTCCTCCCTCCAAATCTTCACAATGCAAATAGCAGGCAGGTGCAGGTGCTGAACTCTTCTCTACTCAATGATTTTTCTCCTCCAGCTCTTTACTTCTTGATCTGCTTTCCAGCACACATTATTTGTGTTCCCAAAAACATGAGTTTTCAGGAAGAAATGAGCAACAGGATTCATACCTGATAATAATTTTCCTTATATACACATATAAGGAACATTATTTTTCATATTGTCCTATGAAAACTGCTCCTATGACCTTCTGGATTTTGAATCTCCTGTAGACACTACTAAAAACACCCCTTGGACTCTGAATCGAATATCTCTCCAGGTCCTAAGTAATCACGCAGACAAAGATGATATGACACATAAAGATTTGAAAAATAATGAAAAACAGCATGAATGGTAAAATAAACATCTTAAGGCACAAAGTCATGTATACTTAAATTTTACATGTCACTTGCTTTACACTTCACTTAAAAACCTTTTGTGCTATTGGTTGCTCAACAAGAATCCTAACTATATGGTTGTCAAGATATGAAGATGACAACATGGTCATCTGCAAGCTTTTCCCATTCCACATAAGGAACTGGATTGGTTTAGCAAATGAATCTTACTTCCATTGATAATGGTATGGCCTCATTTGCTGGTTCCGGTGACAGTGGGTGAACTTAGAGGAGAAGCAGGGCATAAGGGCTGTGTGTCAGACACAATTATGTTCTCTAACATTTTACTGATTGCTTCCCGTTCCATGTAATAACCATTGCTGAAAGAAGTGGGGAAGGCAATGCATACCTAGAGAGGTATTCTCTCAGGTAAAGAAACAACAACTTTTTATTCGCTCTTTTTTCACATTTACAGGAGTCCTGTGTGGAGGGTTGATGGTACTATTAAGTATGTATTTAGTGTCGCACCCATATAACCTTTAAGTGCAAACATGTTCAACATCTAGCATTAAAATCACTCTAGACTTATTTATAGGCAGCAGGAAGCAGTTTTTTGGTTTTGCCCACACCACGTATTCCATACCTACAGCCGCAAGTGAGGGAGGACCTGGCCAGTACTCTGTTTCAATCTTTGGGATTTCGTTGGGTGCTGGCGCATGGGCTGCTGGGAACTTGGAGGACTTGATGATCTCATCAGAAGGCTTGTTCAGGGCTGCCAGAGCAGCTGCATCTAGATGGCAATCAGGGGAACTTAAACTACCAAATCAATTGGCTATATCAGTCTACATCAATACTATATTTATTTTCTATTAGTTTTTCATGTCCTCAACTAGCAACAGATGAAACTCACCTCTTAAAACCTTCAGGACAAAATTTAAGTTCCAGCATTGGCTTCAAATCCTGAGTTTCATTAGAGCTAAGGTTCTCAGGTGCATACAAATGTAGCATTACATTAGGAGTCATATATAGATTGGTGCCAAGTTTCCCTTTCCTTCTTAGTGCTAATGACCTACATGCAGTAATTCAAACACTGACCGAGTTCTGCCAATCTTTCAACTACTGTGTGAGTTTTAGTCATTTAAACAATGGCATACATTTGGAAAACTCTGGGTTTAATTGCAAAAATAATTTCAGATGACTGCAAAAGGTATCTTCTGGTCAGAGAGGAAGGGGGAATGATAGCAATAGAGAGAAAAGATAGTGGGAGGCATAAAAGGGTGACTGAGAGCTAAGCTTCACCCTGGCACTGGATTATCCCCAATGGGATGTGTTACTTGGCAGGAAAAAAACACCCTCATCTCAGTTTTAAATGCTAATTTGTTGCCTTATTTCTAATGGTTATAAATAAAAATTGTTATAAATGCTTCAAGGATAACAGTGGATGCAGGGAAAGGACATTTATGCCAACAGGACAAAGTGATTTGATTTATCTGTGATTCAAACAATGCTAGGTCTGTATGCACCTTGGTTGGAAAGAGAACATGTTAGTCGAATAGCAGAAATATGCTATGGCAGTTTCTAAAGCAGTTTTTAGTGATGTACCCTTGTTAGTCTCTTATTGCATAAAAAGAAGTTAGTGAACGGAGGGGAACAAATAAAATATTGGGTTGCTGTGAGTTTTCCAGAAACATTCTCTCCTGATGTTATATCCACATTTATGGCAGGCATCATCAGAGGATGCGTGCCACAGATGTGGGTGAAACATCAGGAGAGAATGCTTCTGGAACATGGCCATGCAATCCGGAAACCTCACAGCAACCCAGTGATTCTGGCCATGAAAGCCTTTGACACCGCAAATATTCTACTATGCTCCTGTTTCCTATGATCTCCTTTCCTCTTTATAATGTTTTTACTAAGAGTCTTTAAGTAAAAGAGGGTCAGGAAGGAGGGAGGGTTCACTCATGTGCTACAAAATGCAAGTAGTCAAGTAGACTTCCTTAATGTTTCATTAAATTGAGTCCAGTTCTATGACAGTCTAGCAAAATGCCTGCAATGGAATTTGCACGATATTAATTTTTTGCTGTGCAATCTTATTTCTCAATCAAATTCATTAAATATTATTTTCAGCAGTGAAAATCAGTAGCTGGGTTAACTAGAGGACACTTAACTTCATTTTATTTTGGCTAAAAGAATTCACTAATGTCCTTAAAATTTACTTCTGCACCTGAATTTATGTAAGCCTGGTTATATATCTATTTTCTATTTGTAAATTCCACTTTAATTATATTTTAAAAATTAAGTCTTTGAAATCCACTGGCTGCATTAAACATAAATATTATTATAAGAGGCTGTGTGGTGTAGGCTCCTTCTTTGGAGGCTTTTAAACAGAGGCTGGGTGGCCATCTGTCAGGGGTGCTTTGAATGTGATTTTCATGCTTCTCGGCAGGGGGTTGGACTGGATGGCCCACAAGGTCTCTTCCAACTCTATGATTCTATAACTCTAAGATTAAAAGGAAGTTTGCGAGACATTCCCCCCAACTTTTATATTACTCTTGAGTGGCTATAATATTTAAATAAAGATCGGCTCTATTCCCCTTTTAGTTTAAGACAATTAAGTATATTTATAGTATTACATAACAATTTTTAAAAAATCTAAAAGCACATTGCAGAGTAATTATATCGTTTAAATATAGTCTGATAAAGAAGTACATTTTACAATGCTTTTATATGACTGTCTAATACCCCTTTATCCCCTGTCTAGCTGGAAGATGGGCTTATACGGTTTATATTTGCCAACTGTACCCATTGCCATTCCTCTTCCATAGTGCTATTTCCCTCTCATGCAAGCAATATCTGATACCACAAGTGTTATTGACTCAATAAGCCTGCAGAAAACACAATAATGTTTAATCTGCTATCTGGGAGTGCCTCTACACTGCAGAATTGATGTGCCACTTTACGCTACACTGTAGAACTTGACACCCCTTGAATTGCTATAGCTCAATACTATGGAATCTTAGGAGTTGTAGCTTGGTGAGATACCAGAACTATTAGAGGCTGCAGTGGCACAATGGGTTACACCACTGAGCTGCTGAACTTGCTGACTGGAATGTTGGTGGTTCAAATCCGTGGGACGGCGTGAGCTTCCACTGTTAACCCCAGCTTTTGCCAACCTAGCAGTTCAAAAACATATAAATGTGAGTACAGCAATAGGTACTGTCTTGGTGGGAAGGTAAACAGCACTCCATATAGTCATGCCAGCCACATGACCTAGGAGGTGTCTATGGACAACGCAGGCCCTTCAGTTTAGCAATGGAGATGAGCACCACCCCTCAGAGCTGGAAGGGGAAGGCTTTACCTTAATCTGTGTTTTGCTGTTTCTAGGCATTTAATGTTTGCCTTTGTGTTTTTGTATGCTGGAATTCACCCTGAGTCCCCTTAGGGAGATAGGGAAGAATACAAATATATTATTATTATTATTATTATTATTATTATTATTATTATTATTTGAAACACAACAAGATGAGTCCACAGCAAACAAGATCACTCTGCTGGCTGTTGTATTGGATCACACGTCGGACACTTCCCAAGTGTCTAGGACTGTGTGATGCATTGCCGAATAATGCATGCAGATCCCAGTAGGGTAGCCTTTTGCAGCTGGAAGATGGTAATCTTGTCAGTGCCAATTGTGTTTAAGTGCAGGCCAAGGTCTTTAGGCACTGCACCCAGTGTGCCGATCACCACTGGGACCACCTTTACTCGTTTGTGCCAAAGTCTTTGCAGTTCGATCTTTAAATCCTCATATTGTGTACGCTTTTCTAGTTGTTTTTCTTCAATCCTGCTGTCAACTGGGATTGCAACATCGACAATCCACATTCTGATTATTATTATTGTCATCATCATCATTTGCCACAGAAGGCCAAAACTTTGTAAAACTACAGCTCCCATAATTCCATAGCATTGGGATCATGCAGTGATGTGATGTCAAACTGCACTAATTCTACAGTGTAGATGAGGAAAGCCTTGCATTTTCCCAGCTACTGACTGACTGATGAGAACATATTTCGAGAGAAAGCAAATGTGAAACAAATGTGCATATATTGACTGTGTGGGAAAGTCTCTATGCTCTTGTGAAACTGTGGTAGCTATTGTTTAAAAGGAAGGCAACGGACTAGAAACGTTCCCTACAAAGTGTCGTCTGGCTGCTCCCTTTCATTCCCAAAGGAATACAGGAAACACTCCTGACAAACAGTGAAGCTTCAGTGGGAAAAGAGGGGCTACCTTGGCTGATTGCTCAGGGGACTACAAAAGCTTGGTTTCAAACAATACTTACGTATTAGAATGGATGAAGTCAGTGGGAAAACATTCACATGTTAATGGGAGGTGAGTAGACACAATAAAAACCATAAAGAAATAAAAATAAGGTTAAGGGAAAAAATTAAATGTTATGAGTAAAAAAGAATTAAATAAAAATTATAAAACATTGTACGACAGTCACAAAGTCTTAAGTGCACTCCCCTCACTGTACAATATTCTCTCAAATATTTGACTCAGTATTGTTGTTTCAACTCCACTCTTCAACAATTACTTACTGAAAAGTTATAATTGCGATTTCTATATCTATATACCTTTGCTGTTATAAATAAGAGGCTTCCCCTGATTATGAACAATCCACAATCAATGCTTAATTTCAAAAAATGAGAACTGATGGAGATTAAGCCTCCTACAAAGAAATGCATTCCAGCTTGAAGTTCTCACACTGGGCATTCAGGAATTATGGTTACTCAGCAGGGAGAGAAAGGCACTCGACACCCACACACAAAATGCACTCCCTGTGGCTTTCAGACATTAAAGTGCTTTGTTGTAGCACAGAAAGCAGATTCTTATCAGTTTTACATTAGTTCAGCCAAGCACGGTAAGACAAAGTGGAAATGAATAACTGCCTGAATGGAGTGAATCAGGATTGTTGCTGGATTGTGTCTTTTTAGTTTTCTTAGTGACTAAGTCACTATTAGATGCTTTTCCCCATCACTTCCTGTACCAATGAAGTGGATATTGTATATGCAGACAGGTGGCGATAGTAAAACACATTAAAGAAGAAGCAAAAATATAATGCATACTAGAAAAACATGTTTCTTTTAAAAAATAATAATGTCCTTCCAGACTGGCAGGGTTATAAACACAGTCATTGCCCTAACTCTGGATGTGGAAATAGAGATTAGCTTACATCTGTAAACTCCCATCTGACCTAAGGTGGGATTAGTCATAATTCAAATAGAGTAGGAATTTGACTCACAGGATACAGGTATAACTCAGTTAACAAAGTTCTGATGAGGAACCCCCTTTTAACAATGTGTTTTTATGATTGCCCAGCTCCCTTTTCCCCCTGATCCTGTCTATCTTGAAGTTTAGCAGCATTGGCCTGTTGGTGAAAAAGGAATAGAGACGCAGAAATTCTCAGTGTCAGGCTGCCACAGCATGTCTACTAATGCAATAAAGATTAAGGTGACATAAAGTGAGATTTTACTCTAGCCTAGCATTTCTCAACCTGGGGGTCAGGACCTCTGGGAAGGTCATGAGGGGGTGTCAGAGGAGTCGCCAAAGACCATCAGTATTTTCTGTTGGTCATGGGGGTTCTGTGTGGAAGATTTGGTGCAATTCTCTCATTGGTGGAGTTCAAGGGACTCTTTGATTGCAGATGAACTATAAATCCCAGCAACTACAACTCTAAAATGTCAATGTCTGTTTTCCCCAAACTCTGCCAGTGTTCACATTTGGGCATATTGAGTATTCCTGCCAAGTTAGGTCCAGATTCATCATTGTTTGAGTCCACAGTGCTCTCTGGATGTAGGTGAACTACAACTCCAAAAGTCAAAGTCAGTGCCCACCAAAGTCTTTCTCTTGGTCATGGGAGTTATGTGTGCCAAGTTTGGTTCCATTCCATCATTAGTGGAGTTCATAACGCTCTTTGATTGTAGGTGAGCTATAAATCTCAGCAACTACAACTCCCCAATGACAAAATCAACCCCCTCAACCCCACCAGTATTCAAATTTGGGCATATCAGGTATTTGTGCTAAATTTGGTCCTGTATATGAAAATTAATCCTGCATATCAGATATTTCTATTACGATTCATATCAGTAGCAAAATGGCACTTATGAAGTAGAAACAAAAATAATTTTATGGCTGGAGGTCACCACAACATGCGGAACTGTATTAAGGGGTTGCAGCATTAGGAAGGTTGAGAACCACTGCTCTAGCCAATACTACTGTGTGTGTGTTGCCTTTAAAAGCAGCTCTTTCCACAATTGCTAACTGAGCATATAGGTGCAAACACTCACACAAACCCTACCACTCAGTATTGTTCTAAGAAAATGGATCTATATGTCTGGCCGCTAAAACATGAATCATAAGAAAAGTGTAGCGACCCATCCCTGTTCTTTCCAGGTTATTTCATCCTTTGGTATCAAAGTTGCTGTTAAAGGTGTAATGCCTAGGGATATATTTCCTTTGTTAACTGAGGAATATCTGTACTTTTCATAAAGTGCTTTCTCTATTACAAGTTCCTAGGATGGAATCTTTTAGACTGCGGAGGAGCAGTTGAGACCACAAAGTTTAAAGAATGAGGCAAAGGAACTGGTGTCGAAGAATACTACTCAGGATCACATCATCCAACCAGAGGGGCCACGGTGGCACAATGTGTTAAATTCTTGTACCACTGAACTGCTGACCTGAAGGTCGGCAGTTAAAATCCACGAGACAGGGTGAGCTCTGGTCAAGCCCTAGCTCCTGTCAACTTAGCAGTTTGAAAACATGTAAATGTGAGTAGATAAATAGGTACCGCTTCTGCAGGAAAAGGCAAAGATGCTCCAAGCAATCTTGCCAGCCACATCTCGACTTGAAAATGGAGAAAAGCACCTCCCCGGAGCCAGAGATGAGCACCACTTCCAGAAAGCTGGAAATGAAATGAAGCCTTGCCTTTTTTGTATGTCTCATTGTATTTGACTGTAAAGGCACTTGTTTTTCGTGTCAGGAGCAACTTGGGAAACTGCAAGTTGCTTCTGGTGTGAGAGAATTTATTTATTCATTTATTTATTTATTTACGACATTTACATGCCACCCTTCTCACCCCGAAGGGGACTCAGAGCGGCTTACAAAGTATATATACATACAATATATTATTAATATAGTACAATATCAATTTTAAATATTGCTATATTGCACTATATCAATTATACTGTAATATTATTAGTAATATTACATGTAATATAAATATATAATTATAATATCATATTATTATTATTAGTATTATATTGTATTATATTATATTATTGTCTGCTCAGCTGTTTTCCCATTCTGTGGGAGGCTTCTCACATGTTCCCGCATGGGAAGCTGGAGCTGACAGATGGGAGCTCACTCCACTCCATGGATTTGAACTGTCGACCTTTTGGTCAGCAGTCCTGCCAACACAAGAGTTTAACCCATTACACCATCAGGGGCTCCTTGTAAAGGCACTGAATGTTTGCCGATGTAAAATGTGGTAATCCATTCTGAATCCCCTAGGGTACTGGTTCCCAACGTGTGGGTCCCCAGATGTTTTGGCCTTCAACTCCCAGAAATCCTAACAGTTGGTAAACTGGCTGGGATTTCTGGGAGTTGTAGGCCAAAACACCCGAGGACTCACAGGTTGAGAACCACTGCCCTAGGGGAGAAGGACAGAATATGAATAAAGTGTATAACTCTCTAAATCAGCGAAAGAGTCAAGAAGATGTTTCCTTAAGAATGGGAATGAGTAACAGCAGCTCTTTTCAGAACCTGCAATATGTCAGTTCAACTTGGTGGTTGGGTTATAAGGCAAGCTCTCTGCTTCAATTCAGCCAACATGATCCACAGAAACAATAAGCTCAAAATCCTTAGGATATTGGTTTCAAGGTACAATCCATTTAGGTGATCCCGATTATATTAGTTTCAAGGTATAATGGATCTAGTTAATCCTAATTATATTGGTTTCAAGGTCTAATCCATTCAGATGGATACCCATCTACATTGCCCACAGCTTGACCTCATCGCACTAGAGAATGAATCCACTTTAAATCCAGTTGCTGTCTTCTGAAGAATTCTGGGGTTTGTAGTTTAGGGCAGAGCCTTTCAACAGCCTCACTGAACTACAAACCCCAGAATTATACAGGAGGCAGTAACCAGATTTAAAGTGGACTCATTCTCTAGTGTGATGAAGTAGTAGAAACACATCTGAATGCACATTCCAGCATCTCTAATGAAGAGGATAATCTAGATATTATGCTTATGTCCATGGCTTCTGGTACAGCAAGTGATATATCCAGGGAAAAGCCTTTATACTGTATGGATCACTGGGATTGAATAGGTATGAAGAAGCAGCATAGGATAAGAGTGTGTGGATGAAACAAGAACATGTGCTTTTAATCAAAACTGTTCTCACAAAACGGAGAAGTATTTTTTGAATGATTTCTAGGTACCTTGTTTAAGAAACGACCCTTTTGGCCTCACAGTTTCACTACTGATCAAGAATGGACTATTTCTTATGAGTATATGAACCTGTTATAGCCTTCAACTTTAAAAAACAAAACAAAAGGGAAACTTTGAATGGAGGCCTGTTACTTTCTTTAAAAATTCCACCATTCTGTATTGACTTGAAAATCTAACAGAGGCAGTTTAAGGACTGAAACAAAGGCATTAAAAACATGCCCTGCTGACAAGCAAGGCTTCATGTAAAAATGGTAAGACCTCCACACTTCACAAGTCTTGCAGAAGAATTCCATGCCTTACAGTCAAAACATTGAGGCGTATTGTGTGCATTTTTTTCCAAAAATACTCTATTTGCATTAAAATATTTAACTCAAAATACAATAACTTCAAAAAGCAGGCAATAACCAACTAATGTTATTGCACAAATTTTTGCACAATTGTACCATGCAACTATTAAGCATATTGGATTGTCCCCTTTTTGAAGACAGAAAGAATAAGGTTTACCATGCTGTTTGTAGATAGGCGGTTTTCTATAAATATTGGTGCCTTGATCTGTAAAAATAAAAAAGACAGAAACTTATAAATATTTGGACATTTTCAATTACTTTTGGGGAAGGGGAAGAAGCCAAACATTAAATTAACAAATGTTCCAAACCAAGGACTAGGCATATCAATCCAGAACGCTAACACTTGTATCACACAAAAAGGATAACTATCTGATGGAAACAAGACACAGAAAACAGATGGATAAAACACCACAGACAGATGACATAAAATCTTAGCATGTATCATTGGCAACATGGTGATGCAGCTAAGAAATGAGCTATTTCCATTTAAAATTTTAGTAAACCATTAGTGGGGGAAACACTTTTGTGGAAATGCAAGAGAGGAGATTAGGCAGAATTGGAGGCAGGAGCTATCTAGTGGGAAAAACAACCTTTCAATGGCAACAGGGGAATTGGACAAGAGCAGCTCAATTTTTCTTGTAACTACAGCCATCCCACATAGCAATGAGGTATATTTACATTAAAGGCTTCAGAACTCACTTCTTTTTAACCTGCCATGTTGGAGCATAGCCATTTTTTTCCAAGGTTGTGGTTTTTATCATGTCAATTGATTTGGTGCTAATTCTGACACCAACAAGAGCATGAAATGTTATGAAGCATTGTATAGCACATGATTGTTTCCAAAGCCCCAAAGCTGTAGCATAATATTGCTTTAGTCATGTCTTAAAGAGGATCAACTTCCTTCTAAAAATGTGTCTTGCTATGAAAGAAAGGTTCCTCTAAAGAGAAATAAAAGTCATCAAGAATTAATGTGACAACACAAATTGTCAGAGGATACAAAACTGAAGTGCTATAAAAATAAAACCTAACAACACCATTACCAATCGCTTGGTTTTAAATACTCCCTCATCTAGCTTAACCCAGTGATCAGAGGACAATGGGAATACTATAGAATCAATTTAATGGCCCAATCCTATACACATTTGGTATACTCAGAAGTAAGTGCCACTGTATTCGGTGTGGCGTTTAGTTCTATGTGAGAGTCTAAGAACGGAAGTCTCAGAATACAAAGAGTGCCTATTTGTATTTATTGTAGAGTAGGAAATATAAGCAATATTTATAAAACTTCTTGTGCTTGATAATTCAAGATGCTTCATAAAAAAAGTCAACCTCTGCATGATTTTTCCTTCTCTGCTTTACAACAAAAAGGCAAACTCTTTTTCTCTTTCTTTCACTGTATTTGCAAAATATAGTGATCTCTTTTATTTATTGCAAAACTTGATGTTATATACAGTAAACTGCCTGGTATTCATTTTTTCCACCAATAAATAAAAGTAATGTGCATTTAAGCCATTGTTTTAGTTGGGAGTAGGAATCAGGGCCTTTAGCCTTAGCCAAATTTAGAAAAGGTGTGTCTGGATTACTACCAGGAGTACAAAAAGAGCATGTTAAGCATACTATATACACAACATAAGCTGGTGAAGTTCTACTTAGGGGACGTCCAAAATACCCATTAGCTACTTGCAAGTGTATAGTAGTATAAGAGAACAACCCGAATGTGGTCTATGGCTCTCTTTTTCCCTGAGATTCCCCTGAATCCACACCCCTCCATTTAGGTCATACACCCTTTAGCTGTCCTGCCAGCAGTGTCTAAGGAAAGTGGATCTTATGAGGTGGTAGGAAAGGTTGAGAGTGACTCTGATGGGTAAAAATATATGTAAGCTTCTTTTGCAAGGCCTTTTCTGAGAGAGACTTATAGTGTAGTTTTTATTAAAGTAAAGCCACCTCGAACACTGTACTCCAAACAATGAATTTACCAAGTTATTCTGTATGCTGCCTCTGCCTCTTGGGTAAAGATGGGTGAAAGAAGAAGAGAGATTTTCATCAGAGGGGATGACAGGCAAGTGCATCCACATGTACGCATTTCTAATGCTTGCCTGCTAGCCTGCCTCTGGTGTCAGTTTGGATGCGGATATATTCCTCTCTTTCACTAGACTCACTAGTCAGAATAGGGGAGAAAGACCAGGACAATGCTGTTGATGGGCAGGTATTGAAATTATTAGTATTGATGTGTGCACAGGTGAAAGGATATATGCACTCATGTGGTCTACCAACTGGGCTTCTGGTTCTGCTAACTAGTGGATTAAGGGCAGCAAAATGTTAATCATTCCTCAGTGTATGAAAATTAAGTAGATAAAGTTTGTGCTGATGAAAATATGTAAGACTTTGAACATCTTCACACATTGGTCTATGGAGCACCAATGCGGCTAACCAAGGAACATTCTCTAAGCAATAGTATTGCAGTCAGAAATGCACATTTATTGTGCCAGAAGGACAATATAATGGCGAAGTACTTCACAGTGGAGGTCTGAGGATATTTACTCAGCACTCCTACTAAATTCAATGAGACTTACTTTTGAGTAATGTATGTGCAATCTGAAGCTTGTAATCGTACTGTGACTAATACATGAAAAGTCTACGGTATTGCATTCATGAGAACTTGACCATGTACTATGCTTTCTGCAACTACAGCGTATGCCTGTCTTCCTATTTCTCTAAGAGAAGAAAATAATAGTTTTGTGCCTTAAAAATCTCTCCACAGCCAATGTTTCCTAATTCTTCTCTAAAAAAAAATGAACCATCAAGCCTTGCATTTCAAAGCAGTTTATGGTTTGCTCTAAGACAAAACTAAAAGCGTGAAATAATGGAGACAAGACATTACGAAGGCTACGGTCTACACTATGACAGGACACCAAGACACAGAGTGCCAGCTCCTACCTGGAACATGGAAATGTTTAGGGGTCTGAGCGTAAGTTGGTGTTAGAGGGCGGCTGTCGGGCCGGTAAGGGGCAGGGGAGTTCCGACCGCTGGACGGCTCATTGCCTCCAATGAGGAGAATGCAAAACAAACAACAAAACAACAAAACAAAAAGAGCAGTAAAAAAGCAGGCATAATTTCCAACCCAATGAGAAAACGGTGGAAAGTAAAAACAGGGGGGAAAGAAAATATATAGTTGACAGTCAAGAACTATGGCTAGCATTGGAAAGCATATTAGGAGGTACATTCACCTTCAGTTGGAATCAGGCAGTTTGCATTCTCTCATTCGTTCATTCCAAAAACATGCATAAAGGAACAATGTACATTTGAATTAAATGGGCAAGCCGTGAAAAGGAATGGGAAATTACATGGTAATGATTCAATATCAGCTGGGTTTAAAACTTTCATAAAAAGAAACACAAGTTTTGGCAAAGTAATTTCCAAGCAATCCCAGATCAAACTGAGTGATTTCTACATTAAACACACTTAGAAGAATCTCACAGAATTCAAATGATTATATATACAAGAGAAGGAAAGACAAAGCACCTTTGAGTTATTCTGGTTAATGTCTACTATCGTTACCTTTCTCTACTTGTTCAAACCAGCATCACTCCCTTCTTCTCAAGGAACATCTGTCTGTCTGTCTGTCTGTCTGTCTATCTATCTATCTATCTGTTCTAAAATCTCCATTAAATTACAGAAAAGTAGGCCTAGATCAAAATATTTTGTAATATGAACTACAACAGCAAACAGCTTTCCATCCCTTTGAATAATGCTGGTTTGCATCAAACCCTTTTTTGAGATTTGAAGAAATGCTCCAACGAAGAAGAAAAAATAAAGCAGTGATAAATTACATCAGTAACAATTTCCTTCCCTTTTATGAATATCCCATAAATAATAGCATTATCCTGTATTATCCTTAACTGAACAAAATAAGAACTACATATGTGTATGTCTAGGTTATGTTTGAGGCCAAAATGATGGATTTTGATATGACCTGTAAATAAACTGAAACTCATTCCAGGGAGACAGGAAACACCAATGCCTCCCCAATGGACAACTGCCCTGTCCACTATTGCCATTTTCCCCAAAACTTCAGAAAAAGTGCCACAATGGAAAGAGTAGGTGGAATTGTTGCTTTTTTAGGTTTTCCCAAGATAGATGATGATGATGATGATGATGATGTTTATTTATACCTCGCTTTTTATCTCCACAAGGAGACTCAAAGCAGCTAAGCTCTTGTCTTTCACTACTTTACTCTGAGAAGGAAATATTTTATTTTTTTGATAAGGGCTAAGGTATGTAAGCACATGGACCCATAAATAAGTTAGTCCAGGTTTCTTATGTTAATAATTTTACTAAAATTCCTAAACCTATACATGATGAAGTACTCAGAAAAGAAACTGTTTTCCTGCTACAACAACTACTTAATCAATACTAGTGTAACAACTTCTGGTTTTTGGCCGCAGAGGGTCAAATGAAGGGTTGAAGTCTATTAAAGTCATATTTAGATGCAGGACCTTTCAAAACTGCAAATGTAAAAGGGCTCCAGAATTCATTCTCAACATATGGGGATCACTACAATTTTTACACACCAACGATCACTACAATTCCACATGTTAAAAATGTCCTTTGTTTGGGCATATATATAACCTGTATTAAAACTATTCAACCTTTTCAAATAAAAACAACAATATCAAGGAAGCTTTTGCACATTTTAGCACAATTTTTTTATTTCACTTTCCCCCCATATATTTATAACCCTCTCTTTAAGCCAATGCACTCTTGAAACAGCTAATAAAGCAAGAGGATTAAAAATTGCCAACTGATACCACAAAAGTAGTAATTATAAATATAGAAGAATATGAATAGATATTTAAGTTTGAGATAAATCTGAGTTTAATTAGGTTAGCCTGATTATCAAAGAACTATATCATTAAAAGATAGGACAGATGAAAAGAATTGAACAAAATCAATGCCAGACATGTCTCTTTGGGGGCAGGTTGTATCAGACCCTTCTATCAAACTGAAAGCGAGTACATAAAATGCTACTTAGGAAGTCCACTTCATTAATCCTATTTATTTCAAAAGTTCAGATCCAGGGTGCTTCCAAGATGCACTCGCAATTAAAATGTACTGTATAGCTATTTCATATTCTCCTTATTAGTAGTATTTATCTTTCTTTTCTGTGATAAATACAGACTAAGCAGTTGGAAAACAAAGGAAAGGTACACCTGGTATCGTATGTATTTATTTATGTATAAATCAATCTGTTTGACAAACAATTCATTTCAGAAATCTGGATTGACTTATCCACTGGTCAAAGCTGAAATAGGGGCTTAAGATGAAGGCATTGAGAAGAGGCAAAGGCAAGAAGCACTCCCACTTCATTTCCACTGCCTTGCCCCCCAAAAAAGAGAGAAAAACACAAATGCCTCTTTCTTTCCTTGCTTTCTTTTCTTTATTAGCCCAAGTAGCATTCTGCAGCAATGTGGGAGAGCTTGAATAATGTGGTGTACCTGCCATTTTGGATACCTGAGGTTGAGCAGAAGAGTGGCCATTTTAAATAAGGGCTTCTGGTATAAGTTTCTATAGACTATAGGAGCCATTTTTAATAGTGGCATAAGGTAAGTTTTATCCTTGACTGATCTATAAGTCAAAGCAAAATCCATAGCATTGGCCTCCAAATCTGCCCTCCATTTACAGATGAGGCCCATGTATACACTCTTGGTAATTCCAGGAGTGAGATGGGATGGTGGCATGAGAAAAGCCTCACTAAGAAGCATTGTGTGTCATAACCAGCGATCTATATCCTCGTGTATTATTGTTACATGCCATCCAGTTGCCTTTGGCCTATGGTGACCTGAAAGTTAAGAGACCCCCAAAAGATCATCTTGTAAACAGCCCTTGCCGCATCTGACCCACACAGGACAATGGCCTCTCCAATTGAATCAAACAGCAACCTATAAAACAATCTTCCTCTTTCCTACTAGCTTCAACTTTATTAAGCATAAGCATGTTATCCAGTGAGTCAATTCATCGCATTACATGTGCTCAGTTTAGTCATTTTGTCTTCTAGTGAAAATTCAAAGTCAAATTGCTTTCTGTCCCGTTTATTTGTTCTATCTGTGACATTTAAACTAAACACGTCAGTTTTGATATTATGTGCAACAAAATGAAAATAAAACCCCTTCTGGTTCTGGGACAGGGAGGCATATGATTTCAGTGGATTACTTATGTATCAAAGATTATATATATATATATATATATATATGTGTGTGTGTGTGTGTGTGTGTGTGTGTGTGTGTGTGAAAATGAATCAGTCTATTTACAAGTCTTTATGAAAGCAACAGTATTTGTTGCTGGAATGTAGAAAAAAAATCATGAATTTAGCATGTGTTAAACAAACAAAATGAAGGGAACTGTTAAATTGATCCTGGCAAAGAAGCTAGTGGGTTAAGAGGGAGGGTTAAAATTGGTTTAAAAAACCAATTAGAAATGAGTGCCAATGAATAACCGAGAAGTAGCATACCTATGTAGAATGAAGCTGTATCTAGGAAAAGAAAAGGCATAAATCAAATGAAGAAAAGAATGTGAAAACAAATGGAAAAATAAAGCTGAGTACAGTCACAGGAATAACAGTGAGACATTTCAGTGTGAAATAAAAGACAAATAATACCACAATACAGAGATGATATCTCTACATAGAGGACTAGAATGCAGTCATTGGTTCTACATTTTGATTCTCAGTTCAGCGGATATTTCAAAACATTAAACCTATGTCATAATTGGCCTCATTTTATACAAATGTATACAAGTTAAGTCTCCCTCATCAGAAAATTCAAAATCCAAAATACTCCAAAAACTGAAACGTTTGTTGACACCTGCCAATTTCCATGTTCGAGGAAAGGGGGCTAGCCGCATGTCCAGCAACTGCTGAGTTTCTTTTCAAGGAGCCCTGGTGTGGGAAACAGAAGTAGAGAAGAGACTCTACTTACATAAGACCCTTGTGAAAGAGCAGACATCCCAGACATTTCCTTGCTTGTCTTATACCTGGCAAATGCAGGGAAGGTGACCTGGAAATGACTGCAAGAGCAAATACAGGGCAACTTTATTGGATGCTGCCTGTATCCAGCTCTGAGAGATGAAGAAATAAATTCAAGAGGTGCATGATGGTGATGGTGGGTTTATTTGTGAAAAGTGGGGAAAGTGTGCTGATAACGTGTGACTAGCCCTCTGGACAATGGAAGTTATTTGATTTGTCAGAAATATGTTGCTGCCTCCATATGATTACTAAAACCAAGATTTGGCATGTAGGGAGGGTAGGTAGGAAGAAAGTCCGGGGAAAAAAATCTTATCTATTTTCCCAAGAACAAGATTCACATTTAAGGAATATGTGAAAAAGACACAAGAATTCAACACAACAATCTGTTGCCATAAGCAATAATCTGAACCAGTCTTATGAATGTTAAGGTAAAGAAACTGTAGTTGGCAACAAGACAGAGGCAGAGTTTAGGAGAAGAAGAGCAGGAAAGGAAATGAGAAAGTAATCATCTGGAGACTGTAGAAGTAGCACAAAGGAGACAATAAAGAAAGGAGCTGTTTGAGGGTCGTGGGTGGATGGCTGGGGGGAGGTGCTAAAAATGGAACACAAATGCAGCCAATGCTATAAATAAAACAAAACACTGATACCACCTAAGAACACTCCATTGACTTGTGAAATTCCACAGTCCTTTCACCTAGTGGCAATGTCTAATCCATCTTGTTGTGTTGTCTTGAGGATTACAAGTAAATGAAGTACCTTGATTACAGTTGTGTTCCAATCATAGATGCGAAGTTAGGGTTAGCTAAAATATTTTAAGCCACAGCATATGACACCACTTACAGAGATTCTGTAAGTGGTGTCACATGCTGATAAGGTTTAGACCAATACTATTGTTATAGACAAATGGAGGTGGGGAAGAAGTAGGCAAAGAATTCCTGTATTCCATGGTTCACAACAGAAACACCTGTTTTTTTAAATAAATGAATGAATGCTCTAAACCAAATGTAGGTTACCTGATACATTACAGATTTTTGAATTTACAGCTTCCATTAACCTCAGCCAGCAAGGGCACAGGTAATTAAGAATTAAAGTCAAAGCTATCTAGAAAACACCAGGTTACCAAACTCTGTCCTATGAACATTTAAATATTGTTTGCTTCCATGTTGCCATGAGGAATCTAGCTAAGAATGCAAGATAAATTGCTTTGCTTTGATGCATAGTTTCACATCACAGTTATGCATGACAAATTGCTAGGAGGTGAATCATCTGCTAGATCAATGGTTCTCAACCTGTGGGTCCCCAGGTATTTTGGCATACAGCTCCCAGAAATCCCAACCTGTTTACTAGCTGTTAGGATTTCTGGGAGTTAAAGGCCAAAACATCTGGGGACCCATAGATTGCGAACCACTGTGCTAGATCTACATTATCAAGGCAGGTGAACTTTCTGCAATTCTTGTAAAGACTCACAACAATTGATGCACAGAAGTGGGGAAACCCAGCATGGGGAGAGACAACCAATAAGTATGGATTGCAGATACCTAGGTAACATGAACACATATTCTTGCTTTTAAGTATCTATCAACTACTGTCATATTGCTAGTGGAGGGCTTTTGTCAATGAATCAAGGAGTGAAGTACAGTGTTTCTTCGCGGTTCACTTTTAGCGGACTCACTGTTTTGTGGGTTTTTGAAAATATTAATAAAAATATTAAATATTAAATATTTGCATCCAGTGGAGGCCAGGGAGGCCAGGAACCCCGGAAGGGCAGTGGCCTGAGGTGCGGTGGGGAAGGCCTGCCTCCCTGCATAGCTCTGGAGGCTCTGCAGAGGCCAGGGAGGGACGCAGGTGCCTTTGGGATGGGCCAGGAGGCAGCTAAGGAAGCGCAGGTAAGAAAATAATATATAAAAAATATAAAATAATGTATAAATATTTAAATTAATATGGCGTCCCTACTTCATTGATTTTCACTTATCGTGGGTGGTCCTGGAACAGAACCCCCACAACAAGTGAGGGAACACTGTACTCTTCCCCTCCCCCCCCCAGCTTTTCCAAGGAACACACAGGAGGAAGAATCAGTCCATCCTACGGCAGAAGGAAACTAGATGGAGATGACTACATGTCCCTATTATGCAAGATTTATACCATCCCTACCTCCTTTCTCCTGATTTTGCAATTCAAAATGACAAACAAAGACATACATTCAAACAACCAAACAGACATATACTTTAGAAAATAATAACTACAAGCTGGACCTTAATGAAGTTTAGCCATGTTGAACCCCAAAGAGCCAGGAGCTTTCAGGTGTCATGAAAAGTGATGGGAATGCATTGAAAGAATGAGAAGAGCACATGGAACTAGATTTATGGATCAAGTACATGCAAACATGAGCTGTGTCTTTGTTTTTAAGGGACCTCATGTGTAAAGTATGACATGAGCTTTGCTGTTGTGAATATTAAAACAAATTGGCAGGAAAAAGTTGTAAGTATGAATTACACTAGATAAGAGAGGCTTGAGATCTATATGTATTGCTACAAGGTTCGCAACATCTTTGTATTGCTAAAAATCAACAATCCAGGACACTGATATACACAGAATCTCATATATCTAATCTTTACTTGAATTTTATTGTAGAAACGAGACCAGTTCCTAAATAAGAGACACTGGCAGTGTTATTAGGGGCAGAAAGATTTAAATAGCAAGGTTAAGGGAAGGTATTTCTGAAGAGATCAATAATAGGATTTGTATATAGGATATAAAGTAATGATAGTGCACTTTTATCATGAGCACATGAGAATTTTGTATAAATATATAGTCATAAAATGTAGAAAGTCATATCTATATAGTAAAATGTATGCTTTGCATGCAAAAGATTGCAGCATTAATATCTGGAACTTTAATCCAGCGTTGAGAGAGATACCCGAGAGAAACCCTAATAAGACTTTGCCAATCTGCACAGAAAATATAAGGCAGGTTGCTAAGTTAAGAACTGGTATGTACTATACAGGCAGTCCCCAAGTTATGAACAAGACAGGTTTTGTAGGACTGTTCTTAAGTTGAATTTGTAGGTAAGTCAGAATAGGTACATTTTTAAAGATAGATAGATAAGCTTTAGATACATAGTGATGGGTTAACACCCTGTAGTGTTTGTTTTGCTGTTTGTGCTTCTGTTCAAAAGATTTCATCTCACTTTCTGTTCCTGTGAGAATTGGAGTTTGAAAAAAATGATTGTTGTGGAAACAAGAATTTGTGATAAAGTTTCAGTGGAGATAACTCTTCTGAAAGTGAATTTCCCTTTCAAGGGGTAGATTTCTCTCACTTTTTGTTGTCTCTCTACGAGTCATTTGTAATTTGGATGTTTGTAACTCAGGGACTGCCTATATATAGATGTGTTCTTTAATTCACAGCATGTGTTTGCTTTAAAGTGACAAATACCTATCCATATTGTCAGATTGACTTGTGAAATTATTTCATTACTATGGCAAAATTGTATCAAGAAAAAGAGCAATGTTAGGATATAACTAAAGAATAGTTCTGCAAATCTGTCTTGAATGGTGGATTAGTGTGCTAGAGTGAGGTATGTTTGGGGAGATGTGTTTTTAGAGTGCTGATAGACAGAGATCAATCTTAAGCTTGATATTTATCCAAAAGTTAAATTCCCAAGATGACAACTTTCTGTGTCCTTAATTTTCAGTTGTAATATTTCCTAACATATAGGAGATGTTTACTCTTGAACACTTAAGGAGGACCCTTAGAAAGGACATACTTCCTCAGAAAGAAGAAGATATGTCACATCTAACATGGTTGTTATGACACAAGTCTGAGGCATGCTTGGAGCCACATAGCTGATAGCCACCTGATGGAGATGCTCCTTATTAGCTTTCCTGGAATGCTAATAAATCTCCAATCTGTTGGGCGCTAGCTTGACTGGCCTGTCTCCTTACCTTTGACATGGGGGATGAAGTGGTGTCGGAAAGGGGAGTAAGGGCGGGAGTCATTGTGGGTGGAGATGGGACTGCTAGTGCGCAGGTGGGCTAACCGCTGCACACCATTAGACAGCAGCTCTGCGGCAGCAAGGAATCGTGAGGCAGGACAAAATGGAAACAAAGAAAGAGAACACAAAATAAGACAAAGCAGGGAAGCAGGAGGCTGGGAAAGGACAGAGGGAAAGAAGCACTCAACAGGCTAGGAGCCTGAAAACGAGGGAGGAAAAAAAGGTTAAAATAAAGTTCCAAGCTAGAGAAGTGTTAGGAAAATTCACAGAAAGACAGCGACAACTCAGATTTGCACTGGATATTTCTCTGTTCCTGTTTCAGATGTTATTATCTAACTATATAAATGCATCACACATTTTCAAAAGTAGCAGCTGCCTAGACAAGGACATACCAATGTATGATGAGAAAGTATATGGTAAAAAGAAAGGTAAAAGTTTTTTTGGAAGAATACCAGAAATGTATTGCCATTTCCAATGCAACTCCTGTTGAAGGTTCTTTAATACTATACAAATACTCCAAAACAGCCACAAAAATTGTAATTAGGGTAGGCTTTCATGTGGCTTAATAGTAAATATCCACAAATTTCTTCAGGTCACTTGGGAAAACATTCCCAAAAATCTAGAAATCTGAGAGTACACAAAACTTGCAAATATCTGTTTCTTTGCAAAATAATAATAATAACTATAACAGATTTTTTTAAAATCCCAATTATTTTAAAACGTAAATAATGACCTGTGTATATTTAGTCACACAATGATATAAAATCATCTAACATATCAATAAAGCAGGATCCTAGAAAATAATCTGATCCTGAATTGAGACGTTTCCTACTTGTTATTCCATATTACTGTTTTGTTTTTAGCTGAATATGATTCATTGATAACTCCATGTCCCTATTCATATTTGCATATTATAATTTTAAACCCACATATTGGCCTCAATTAAAAGTAATTCTGTGGTTCAGCATTCTATGAGAATCTTGCTGGGCTTGGATATTCCCCTTTCCTTCTGAGAGCAGTATATTTCACTTCAGTTTTTGAAAACTGAAAATTTAGCATTATATCCAAACTCTAAGCTGTAGGCAATCTCTATATTTATTGAAGCAAACCAGCATCACAGACTATCATTTGAAGTTAGCATGCTTTAGTAAACCTCAATTTGTCTGAGTCTGAATACAAACTTCAGTTAATTTAAAATACTAGCAAAAAGTTCAAATCTCTTCTTCATAGTCATGTCAGAAGAAGATAATGGAAAGGGAAAGTACAAATCTAGAATATTCATTCACATAAAACTAAGACATAGTTTAGCATTATATCTGAATCAGGTTATTGTCTCTCTGGGCCAATCATAATGGATAAAAATGTAGAAAAGTGGGGCCTTTTAAGATTCTGTGCTGTCAGACAACGTGTATCTTAAATCACCGCCACCATCACAATTCAACATGTTAGCACTTCTCTGTGCCACATTATCAAAAGAAAAATTCCTGGCAAATCAGCCATTTTCATCAGCATCTGAAACTGCTACAGGAATATAAAACATGTGGATATTGGGGGTAAAAAAAACAAGGAAATCAAAAGTAGTTAATCAGTGCTCTGGTTTATCGTTGAAATAACTGAGAAGAAGCACCATTTTTATTCTTATTTATCTCAAAACTGCAATATTTTAATTGGCTCTTCCTCCTCCCAGCAGTATATTTCATGAAACTAATGGTCTGCTGAAGTCTTCATAAGGAACAGAAGGATCAGTCATCTTACCAGACACAGGCACAAATTATGTTATGCTTTGAAGTAACAAATATGTAAATTAAGGAGGAATACTGAGTTACTAAATCACCGGACTGACCCGCTTGCCTTCTATGATGTCATCGATAAACACCACAAATAGTCCTGTCGCGTCTAAATGTTATTTAAATAACATTCTTAGAATTTCCAAAGAACCACCTGAAGAAAGTAAACTGGGCACCTGAAACAATGTTTGATACAACTGGTATTTATAATAGGAATTTCTCTTGCAAAATTGTAAAGAAGCTCACCCAGTGGCCCTTGTATTCATTTGCTCAAGAATCCTAAACAAAGCATTTTCCCTTTTTGAAAGGACAGCTTTATATTTTCAGCATCAGAGCACAGAGGTTACACATTTCTCTGGTTATATGATCTACGTAATCTGACTATCAGGAGTAGGCACAATTTCAAAAACTGAGACTCATTAAAACGATGCAAATAGTCTGAAATTCAAATTTACATTTCACTTGTAACTATTTTGGTTTTTTGAAGTGTGTTATTTTCCCCTAAGATTCCAACATTCCCTTGACCCATTCCAAGGAAGTTGTGAGTTTTTTTCCTCCTATTTGCAGCAATCCTTTTTTAAAGAGAGATTTAAATCAAAAGGGAGGTGGGTGAAAGAATTCAAGCATTTTATAAGATGCAAAAAGTTTATTTATTTATTTACTTTATTTCTACCCTGCCTTTCTCCCCATGGGGACTCAAGGCAGCTCCTGTCTAATCCTGGAAAAGAATATCTCTTTTCTATACAATTCCATGACATGACGAAATAAAAGTTCTAAGATTTGGACATATTATTTCATCAGAGCTTACCAGGTCTGTGAAAATGCTGTGGTGAACGTGACATTGTGGGAGTATAGCTGTGACGACTGTATACAGGAGAGCCAATGGAACCTTGACTTGTGGATCGCTGTATCATCCGATCCCGAAGATCTTGATAACCCTGAAGAAAAAATATGTATATGTTTTGCATATCAATCATGATCACAATATTGGGCCTTGTCATGTTCCTATTTATGCACACATAAGGTACTGCCAAGGTATTGCTCGATATTGCTAAAATGTTATGGATGGTATCCTTGAAGTGACTGGCTTGATTCTGAAGGAGCTGGGGGTGGTGACAGCCGACAGGGAGTTCTGGAGTGGGCTGGTCCATGAGGTCACGAAGAGTCGGAAGTGACTGAACGAATAAACAACAAAAGCTAAAATGTTTTGCTGAATTGGTTTCCTGAATGTCACTGCTATGACAGGTCAGAAATCAACTAGATATTACAAGGGGTATTTCCATCACAACTCTAACGTCATTCTGGAAATTCAGCAAGTGGAAGGAGTTATTAAAAAGAAACATCTCCTAGGCTATATTCTTAACCATTAAGCTGCTGACTGACACTGATTCAATGGTCTATTCAAGTTGGAAAAAACATCTGTGTTTAGACCTATTAGATTACTGAATTTTGCAAGACCTTTAGTTGACAGAATAGGAATGGGTCTCCACATTAAGATACAAGCTCCATCTTGACTTTTGAAGGGTGCATTACACATGATTATTTAGGAAAGTAGATGTGTGTGTCGATTTCTACCCATCTTGCCATATACTGTATAAAATTTTTTCTCAGGTTTGCTAGATATTCAAACAGTGTTAATGTTATTCAGTAAACTTCATTACTGAATTCTTTTCTGATTTTTATTTACCTTTAACTCTGTTTTCTGAAATTTCAGTTCCCTGTTGTTATCTGACAAAACATGTCGTTTCTATGCATTTCCTAGTTTCTCCAAAATGACTCTATGGTAATAATAATAACAACAACAACAGCAGCAACAACAACGCCTTATTTATAGCCTGTCCTATCTCCCCGAAGGGATGCTTCTACTGGAGCTTTTTCATTCAATGGGGTTTGCTATTACCTGTATATTGTGTACCCATGCAAAGTGCTGAAATGCATCGCCTGTGGATACAGGGAACTTAGTGTACTGTTCACTAAATCATTTTTAAGAAGACTCATACACTACCATTGTGGGACAACATCAATTAAATGCATTGAGAGCTATTACTTAAGAATTATAACTAAAGTTTTCATATCCATTTTATTAATTCATTATATCTAACACAGTGGTTTTTTGCATTCACAGAATTGTGGGTTTCCAGGAGACTGTTTCTGGATTGGAAAAGTATTAGTACTCTTTTATTAATAATAATATTGGAGAAGCAACACACTTATGGCCGAATTTCCATCAAACTTACTTCTGCTGATGGGGTTGGTGAGAGTGTCCTTGGAGACTGAAAAATAATAAAAATATTACAGTAATTTTCATCTTGGCATGTTACAGGTGCCTGACTAGCAATATTTTCAGAACTTTTAATCAAAGGTTTAAAAAATGAAGATGATTAGAATCACTCAAATCTAGACTTCCAGCAGACTGCACTTGGTTTGGCTGCCAGATCTAAGAAAATGTCTCATCATCCATGCTTAATTTAATGAAATGCTTTGTAAGAGAAATCTCATAATAGCCAAGTCCATTATAGTTGTAAATCCTAGCTGCAAACATGACATTGACAAACCTTAATAATTTGTCAGTTACTGTAATTCCACTAAAAGCATTCAAAAATACAAATCAATGTATCACTATCTTGTTGGCTCGGGTCTTTAGGTGGCATGTCAAATGCTAGATTTTGGATTGCTTCCACACGAACCTGCCAAATCTTCAATGAGCTAGTGAAGACACTTTTAATGGCTGCCTCAGTAAAATCTGGCCAAATTAAACAAGGAAATATAATATCCTAATTATATGTAAAGAAAAATAGAAACAACCAGTCAATCGTCTTTTTATACCTTTTCATAATTTGTCATAAACATTATTATAACAATTCAATTTATGAGTGGTTATTTCAGGAAAAAGGACTGAGATGAATATATGTATTATGTGGCCAACCATTCCTTTTTTCCAGTAATTTATTCAGCTTCATAACTGCCACTTTTCAATGTACATTTGGTGAAGCAATGATGACCATTGCCATTCTGTGGTCTTCATAGTTGAACGGAGGTTTTGTACCACACCTAAGACCAACATTACAACACATGGGTTCTTGTGTAAGTCACAGATGGATTTTTATTGCGGGGTGTGTATGTGTATATTCATTTCACAACAATCTGGACACAGCTCAGTGAAAAGATTGGATTCAAGAAACGATAATACAAATGGTTCTTCAATAGCTTGTAGTCACTTCCCAAAATCCTGTAAGAAATAGCACTTCTCATTCACTTTTCACGTGCATGTCTTAATTACTTAATATGAATACAATTTAATAAAAATGCTAGTAGCCTACTTCTGACTCATCTAACATCTTGGTTTTGAAGCCTGTCCCAGGACCACGAAAAACAGGGAGACCGACAAGCCACAAATCATGGCTAATCAGCTTGGTGAATCAGATGTTAGGCAGACTGAGAAATAAATCAGTTCATCTATTTCTATGTGAAAGGCCATCTTTGGATCCAACTCATGTTTTCTGCTTCGTTGTTCAACCTAGTCTCTGAAGTTACGGAGAGGCATGGTCTAAAATGCTAGATGCTTTCCGTCTATTCTAACAATGTGTCATTTGTCCAATGATCTCTTATTACAACTTGCACACAGACACAAAATATACCAATTATGCAGGTCAAGCATATGAGAAACTGATTTTGTTTCATACCAGTTTTATTATTATAGCCAATATCACCTCAATGGATTTTGCACTGTCTTTTTTTTTCAACTTACACTTTCATCCTGCACAGGAGAACTGCCATATCTTGAACTCTGAGTCTGTCAAGGAAAGTTTGGGTTCATCATTCTTTTTGTAAATTCTAAAAAGGTTTTCACAAAAATAATAATAATGCAAAGCCTATAAACTACTCATTTCAGGCGTACTGGGAAATGAAAAGATAACCTGGTGGAATCTAGCAAGAGCAAAATGTCAAGTACTTCATGAATGAATGAAACTTGGCCCTCATGAAACACCTGATATAATGTTAACAAATTTATCTTACATAAATTTGTCTAATTATCTAAGCCATCCAAACTGGTGGCCATTATTTCCATATTATTAATGTAATGCATATATACTCTGTGGGTTGTCTGATACACTTGCTCCTAAACAAGAGTATTATCCATAAGATTTAATATGTCTCTACCTTAAATTTCCATAATGTTTTCTATCACGTAGTCTTAATACGAAATTGAACTTCAGCAAAGATGTTAGATCTTGGTATGCAATGGTAACTTCAATTCACAGAGACATTAAAGCAATCACAGAGAAGACAACAATCTGAACTTGTATCCAAGTGAAATGCAGAACACGTGACAGGGTTGTTCCCATGTTCTAATTTGATCCTCAATCTCCCCCAGTCTACAGTGTGTGGTGGTTTTGTTATTCAACTTAGTGGAAGGGAAGTTTGTTGTTAATAATATTTCCCCACTCCATCCTAAATCAGGAATTCAGTTGTGTATGTGCACACCCTCAAGTTGTCAACCAACATATGACAACCCCATAAATTCAACAGCATTTTCTTAGGTGCCGTTTTCCAGTTTCTTCCTCGGAAATGTATGTAGCCTACTTGTAATGTTTACATTATTTGTGGCTTCACTGTATCCTTGTTATCACCCTCTATACCAGTGGTTCTCAACCTGTGGGTCCCCTGGTGTTTTGGCCTACAACTCCCAGAAATCCCAGCCAGTTTACCAGCGGTTAGGATTTCTCTGGGAATTAAAGGCCAAAACATCTGGAGACCCACAGATTGAAAACCACTGCTCTATAACCATAAAATATACATGAAATTGTGTTACCCATTCCATGCTAGATCCAGAGGTCCACATAATCCTAGAACCTCAGAGTGTTTTGTAGAACATTGTCTGATGTGCCAGCAACAGCGGATCTTAGATGTGGGCTGCCTAAGTAGTATGGTACAAGCAGCTGAACATTCAGTATTTGTTACAGTCAATGTGGGGCTGTTTGGGGCTGTTTCAGAAGCTGGAGTTTAAGTAGAATGAAACTTTCCAAGAGTTGCCAGTTGCCATTCTGTATCTAACATCTTCTCTGAAGGGTCTGCGCTCAGGTGCCTATTTGCAACAATGCCAGGTTCATAGTTCTGGCACAAAGCCTTTAAAACAACTTAGGAAAAGAATAACAGACAGCTTTGTTTCTCTCCTATTATCCTAATTATCAAGATATTCTGATGGAGACACTCTAGGTGATTCCATATGGATGCAAGATCTGCTCAGAATTCACCAAATGTATCATCTCCTATCCTGCATTACATCTTTCCAAATGATGTTAGGGATACCTGATGACTACTGTATCTCCAGTTTTTGCTGAAGACCTTCACTTCATATAGGCCTATCCTCAACAATTACTTCAACTCACAACGTATTATGGTTTTTCTTTTTAAAAAACTATCTGAACCGGCTGAACTTGTTTACATGAATGTTTTAATAATTGTTTTTAACTGTTGTTTTAACTGTAACTGTTTTATAATTTATGTATTGGCATTGAATAGTTGTCTGTTGTAAAGCCACCCTGAGTGAGGAGTAAGAAGGACAGGATACAAATGCGTGAAATGAATAAACAAATAAATTTGGTCCAATTTCATTTATACCGAACTGGGGACTTTTACAACTTGCACAAAATGAATAGAGGAAGATCTGGTGGAAATTCTATACAGATTTTAAAAGACCAGGAACGGAAGGAAACAATCCCAACACACTGAACATCAAACGTATCTTCAATCACCAGTGGCACCATGACTCATGTGGAGTCACAGCTCAGAGAAGCAGACTGGCATCAATAATTTTATCAGGAGAAAGACTAATGAATGTGAATGCAACCCCCCCCCCCCCCCCAAAAAAAAAAAAACAGGGCAGGAAGAGAAGTTGTTCAAGGTCTTAATGTTAGAATGCTGAAATATGTGTCTTTCTAAACATGGTTTTGTTTCAAAACTCAAAGGCCAATTTAGTCCTATTGCCATATTGTCACTGGTGATTATATGTTTTTAATGATTTTATATGGTTTTTATAATGTGTGCTAAAGGTTTTTAATTGTTCTTTATGACTGTGTGGCATCAAATTGCTGCCAATTTGTAAGCCACCTTGAGTTGCCTTCAGGCTGAGAAAGGAGGCACAGAAATACCATAAATAAAAAAATAAAAAGACAACTCTGCAAGATACCACCAGAAAAGAGAATAATTCTCTTTATCATCATTTAAAGCCAACCATTTCTTCTAGCATTTCTGGGTTAGACTCAATAAGCTTGACACAAGTGAAACTCCTATTTGTTTCACTACGAATGCTCTGTGTGCATTATTATCACAGCAGCAGTCAGCATATAAAAAAGACATTGTCTCAAACAAAAGCAAGAGCAAGGCAGACTGTAGCAGCAGAAGCAACATGTTGCTGGAAGCCCTTAAAAAGAAAAGCAGTCAAAATGGCAGCCCTGGGAAAATATGAACAATGATTTTTTAAAAAGGCATCATACACATGCATCAAAATCTTTAGGTAGCCAAGACGTTTGTCTCCCTTTCAGTCCTTAGAGATTCTGGCAGCAGAATCTGCAAACACGAATATCTCAATAAAACACAATCAAACAGGAAGTTTTTACCTGCCAGAGACATATATTTCTAATTGAGTAACAGATATGAGGGTAAAACAGATTCTTTACATTCATTTCATGTCTGATTCCATTACTGTCACTAGAAAATCAATTACTCTCTTTCACTAGGTGGTGCTATGTGAACACATTTCTACAGCAAGGTCTAAAGCTGTGTCAGTGCTAAACTGGTGCCTGCCACTAATAATAGACTGGAAGAGAGTGAACAAAATAGAAATTAAACTTAATCCAGGCAAGACAGAAGTGCTCACGATCAGTCAAAAGACAGATCAGGATATAAACAGCCTGTGCTGCATGGAGTCAGCCATGTCCACTGAAGACACAGGCTTGCAACTTGCATACTGGATTCAACCCTTAAACTAAAAAGATCAAGTTTCTCTGGTGGCCAAAAATATATTTACACAGTAAAAGATGCTAGACACATCAGATCTGTCCACTGTGGTATATGCCTTATTTACAACCATATTGGATTACTGAAAGATGTATTTTTGAAGAGTGCTCTGAAACTTTAGCTATTTCAAAAAACAACAGCAAGATTGTTGACTGGGGCTGGAGTACACAAATTCCTCGTTGCAACATCTTCATTGCTAGTTGGTTTATTTTCATGCAGATTTCAAAGTGCTCGTTGTGATTTATAAAACCTTATAAAGATTAGGTCAGGCTATACAACAAAAATAAATCCTCTTTATGGACTGCCCTTGTCACAACCAGTCTAACTTTCCAATATTTTGGGATCCTGAACTGAGCTATCAAAATACAGGTTCTTTTTGGGCTTGGTAAATGGCAGTAACACATAATTATACAGAATTTTATCATGTTGAACGTTGTGACATATATGTCACTAGAACACATTAGTAAGAATTACTATTCCACATGGCACTTGGATAATTTAGTCTGAGGCAGTCCCTTGCTGAAGACCTCATGTAACACCATCCTACACATGTGTAGTCAGCACTGAAACCCATTTTGTTCTGTGGAGTAGGTGTGTGTACAGGATTGCAACTGTAGTCATTTCTTGGAAGAGAATATTTTGAACTATCATCTCTCCAGCCATGTACCACTTTTTTGGTCCTTAAATTGCAACAGCTTTCAGGATTTCTTCTTCCATACTTCAGTGTGATCTTTGACTAGCATTGAAGCATGCAATATTTGTTTCCTAGACCTCAGGTATTTCATTCACACTGGTCTTCTTGTTTTGCCCTGTTGATTCCTTGATCCTGCTTTATTGATCTCACCAGATTTTGTACAGATTTCACAGATTTCATTTCACACTAGAGGTTTGCTCTCTTCTCTTTGTCTTCACAATTCCAACATTTTGTACAAAGTATCCGTATTTATTCGAGTCTAATGCACCATCAAACCTATTGTGCCACTCAATTTTCAAAATCCTGAAACCAAAAAAGTATTGGCAAATGTAATGCACTATGGCAAAAAGTGCATTCTTTGTCATTTGGCCCCAAAAGGTGCACATTGCAGTGACTGTGTGCTTATAATTCCTTCTTTAAAAACAAAAGTGTTAGAACACCAAAACTTTCATCAATTAAAAAGAAAACCTTGGGGTGTCTCTATGCTGTAGAATGAATCCAATGTAACTGCCCTGGCTCAATGCTATGGAGTTATTGAGGCTGTAGTCTGGGATCATGAGGGCTGCCATGGAATGCTGATGTCTCACCAAACTACAAATCCCAGCATTGCATAGCATTAAACTATGGTAATTAAATTAAAGATGACGTCCCTCAAAGTAGAGCTCCAGGAGCTTTTGAAGTAGCTTTCCCTTTTGTTTTGGTTCAGCACTAAGATTACTGCATTATGCAAATCCAATGCACACTCTAATTTTAGGAAAGTAATTTAGCAAATAAAGGTAAACATTTGATTTGAGTAAATATGGTATTATCCAGAGGCAGTTCCTGCCAATAACCAATATTTTTCAATAACCCAAGAGTATTTTTTAAAATATAACTTGTGAAGGGAGAAGACAACAATAGAAAAGGAAGGAACTACTTGGCCTAAGGCTGTTCATCAGTTTTCATAGCAGAGCTGGAAAAAGACCACCGCAATTTCTAGATACCTCCCTCTAAATCAACTGCCCTCTTCATTTTATATTTTCACTTTTCAACAACACTTTGCAAACATGAATGGTAAGCAATCCCTCCTTCCTCAGGTTTCTTCACTTCTCAATGTCTTCATCTCACCTTTTTTTTTGCATCTTTACAGGTGGTAGCATAAAATAAAATTAGCTCTTTTAAGTTTGTCCTATCACCTTAGATCTTTGCAGAATTTAAATTCCATTCACTAAATGTATTTTCATACACGCATGGTTCTGGTGCCCTCCTGCTAGCGAAATATTTGTGCTCAGGTTTTTGTGGCAATCTGTTTGGAACATATTTATCAACAAACTAAATGGTAGCCATAAGTAGAGATACTGTGAGCAATACACAGGAAAAATGGATACTATAGTAATTTTGTTACATAGTAATTAGCTGTACTTTACCTGCCCCTCTCATTTACAAAAGTTAAATATATATCATTTTCACAGCACCTCTACAATACTGGAATAAACAAGAACCCCAAAAGGGCCCTCCAAGCAATTCACAAGGTAAAAAAAATCAACATATATTCAAAACATACAAAGTTTGTATTTGTTGTGGGAAAGCCAATTTAGTGAGTTATTTGGAGGTGAATTTGTGGGATCCTTTGGAGATGTTTAATTATTGCTCAGGCACTACAAAGTGCCCCTGTGACATACATGGTAAACTAGGGACAGAATTGAATACGATTTGCATTATTCTTTAAAATTTAAAGCATGTTCAAAAGAATATATGGATTATATGAAAGAAGGTGCTTTCAAAATGAAATCTCACATATAAACCAATGTAAGAAAACATGTTTGTTCTAATATCCTGAATCTTTAAATGGAGGGTGACCATATTGCCCAGATATTCTTCATTCAGTTAGTTCGGATTATGGTTGTCTAATCTTTAAGCAAAAACTGACAGTTTTCTACAACTGAATTCTATTCTAGTCTGATTGTTAAGAGGTCCTTATTTTATTTATTTAATGAAATAAATATCCAATTGGTTTCATTAGAGCCAGTGGCTATCATTTTCTGCAATGATTAATTTCCTTTTAGCCATGGAATCTGCTTCTGAAATTTTAATATAAAAAATCACTTTGCGGGTGGGATGTCAATTTTTCATATAAATAAGCGGACAAATAGCAGGTTTTCTTTAAAACTGTGCGCTACTCCTACTAAACATGTCATCCTTCATTCTCATGAAAAGCTCTAGAATCCTTGACCCTTTGCTGGTGCTTCAAAAGCATATCCTGCCAGCTAGCATTACTATGCTTGCTTCACATATCATTTGGCAGCTGCCATGAAGATGGGAAGAAAAAGACACTAGAAGACAGCTTGTAGTGTTATGTTAATAATTAATAATAATAATAATAGTAATAACAATAATAATAAAAATAAATAAATAATACACAGAGGAGCCACCACCTTATACGAGCAATGCTCATGCTGCAAGACAAAAAAAATCACAATTATTTTGAAGCTAAAGAGATGTGAAGCATTTGGACAGAACACCGGTAGCAGCAGCAGCATGTTATAAAGAGGACAAAGGCTAAGCTGGCTTTTAATCATCATTCATATAAGAAGATAATGGGTGACTCCCGGATTCATTACCTCTCCAAGACTCTGCCTCTCTTGTCTCTCCTCATAGGCGGAAGTGTAGAAGGGCTCATAAGTAATTAGGTCTGGACGCTCAATGTCATAAATGGCCTTGACTTTGGGAATGGCTGCTAAATCCTTATAATCAAGGATTTCATTGTCTACTTTTGCCTGAAGGTCAAAGACAGAAGATAAATTAACACACAAACTTGCAGATTCTGTTACACGTAATTCATTTTGAGGGACTCAGTAAAATAAGAGAGTTAAATAAAACCTTGAGTTGCTAGTCCATTGCTTTAAAGAAAGCCACTGTTCTTTTCTCATTGGGTTTTAACATCTTAAGTGGAACAAAATATTTTTTTTATTGTCTTACAGCCCAAACTTGGCAATGTATCAATCCCATCCTACTATGAATTCTAAATCCAGCTCTGCCAATAACTCAGTGGGCAGCCTTTGGGAAGTATGTAACTTCCTTATTTTGGGTTTGATTTTTCCATTAGCAAAATACGTCACATGTATTGCTTACTCCTGCCAATCGTTATCTCAAAAATGTTGAGAACAGTAGGGCTGGCAATCAGATGACAAACAAGTTGTAATTCATTTTTATTACAGCACTCAATCACATTTCTATTCCAACCACCCCCAAGAATTTGTGGCAAGAGATATAAAAAAAGCAACCACTTTAAAATTCATTTAATGATTTATTTCTAAATATATTAAAACAGAAAGCTGAAGTATTTCAAACAAACTACCCCTAAGAATCAAGCAGCACATGTTAGTTTCTACTACTTATATTATTTTGGCACATGTGATAAGGGGGACTCTCTTCTTTAAATACATTAATCCAACTGTATCTGTAAAGAAATCATGAAGTTGGTGTCTATGTTACCTAGCATGCTCTATATACATAGAACTAAGTTTAGGTCTTTCTTCATCTTACCTAGCACATACATTGTTACCGTTATGAAGTCCTACAGTCTAAACATAATAGTTTTAGGTAAAGCAATACCTCTTTTAAAAGCTGGGCACAATTTATGTCAGACTTTGTAAGTCATTCTTTGAGACAGAAGCAACCATCATCACTTCATAACAAATCACGGTCATTTAAGCATGTTAGAATATGCATGCTGTGTTGTGGTTTGAACGTCCGACTATGATGCTGAAAAATGGGGTTTGGATAATCATTTAAACGTGAAAACCCACTGGTGACTTTAGCTGAGTCGCACACTCTTAGCCTCAGAAAACCACATGGTAGGTTTAATTGTCTATATGTTTGAAACAACTTTAAGGCAAACAACAACAATAACAACGTACGGTTTGCTATGAGGAAATACGCTTATCTCAGAGAAGAATCATGCCTTGATAATGTTCATAGCATGTTATCTTGCCACTTGGTGCTGAATCATCTTAAGAACTTCAATGGATGGGAAAAATGTATCCGATGACCTTTTTCTGAAACTCCAAATCCCACTGTCCCCCAAAAGCTCTCAAGAAAGAGCTCTAGGTGACCACTTGACATGTGGCTACTTATTAGAGCAGAACGTACTGGCTACTAGATATACTACTATTGTGACAATGAGTGCATCTACACAATAGCTTTAATGAAGTTTGACACCACTTTAATTGCCCTGGCTCAAGGCTAAGGAGTAATGGGGATTGTAGTGTTGCAAAGTTTTTAGTCTTCTGTGGTGCCTCAACAAACTAGAAAACTAAGGATTCTTTAGTACTGAGCCATGGCAGTTAAAGTGCTCTCAAACTGCATTAATTCTATGGTGCAGAAGCAAACTGGCACAGATTAGTCAATAGAATAAACCTCTCATATATTAAGTCACCTCTAAGAAGAAATACTACTTTTCCATGGAACGTGCTCCTGTAAAGCAAGAGGTTATGCTGATGGTAATACTGCTGCTGGAAGAGACTCCCACATAATACAGGTTTTTGCTGAGGAGCCAAACTAAATGTGTCAAATAGCTACAGGAAAAATGCGTTAGTGTGTGAAATTTGTTTGTGTGTGACACAGACACAATGCCTCTCAGAGAAAATACAGTGGCACCATAACTTATTCTTACTAGTACTAGATAGAAAGTGGCACCGATAAACCAATGCGGAAAGCTTTAAAAACAAAAACCCTATGATGGGACAATTCAAAATGAAGCAAGAGATGAAACTGGCAGATGGGATTCCTAAATTGGGGGACTCAACCTGCTACTGGGGAAGAGCAGAGGACAAGTAAATAATTTGGCTGAAACCAAAAGAATGTGAGAAGCAAGAGTGGACATTGCAATACTTGGGGTGAGTGTGCTAAAGTGGACTGAAATGGAGCATTATCAGATAATTGCAACTCAATGTATATAAACCTTGTTCGGAAGCCTGCAGAATGGTTTCTGGAAGCCTGCCACACTGTCCCGTTTCATGCATTTTGACAGCTACAAGCATGAATAAATTAAGTGCAGACAGCTGTATTTTCTATGTTTTTAAAGGGCATCTGCTTCTTTGACTTATCAAATACACACACACACACACAGACACAAACACACACCTATTGATGCTCTGTTGAGCTTTCCTCTAATTCCTACTATCTACGGATGCTGCCATTTTGGTCCATGGAGTTGATACTTAGAGCAATTACCATATATATTTCAATCTCAAGCATAAGTTGAGGGCAGGTTTTGGGGGTAAAATAATGGCCCTTGATATATACAGAAATATATAGCGCTTATTTATAATGTAGTCCAGAAGATCAATAATAAAATCCTGAGCATTTTTGCACAAAAGTCGATTCCACACTACATCCAATGTGACCTTCTATCGCACAGTCTTATGCATGGCTACTCAAAAATAGCTCTCATTCTTTACATCAGAGTGACTAATTTTTGAGTAAATACATGCATACTAGCTGTTCAATGGATATTACAAACAGCTGTGAATTTAATTCTACTACATACTCCCATAACTTGTTTGAAAATAATTACGTACTAGCCCTGAGAGAATGGCCTTGTGCAACTTTTAAATGCCACTTTTGTTTATGTTTTTCTGTATTTTTTTTAAACCCGAGAATGCCTGTCTGGACATTTTAACAATACTGCTTTTAAAACACTTTAATTACTCCCTAGTGTATACAAGGTATATATAAAGTCTGTCTGGTAATGCAGATTAGAAGGTAGGGTCGGCCATGAAAATCTGAGTTTCCCAAATTTGCCCAAGGCAAATCTATGTGCACATGGTGACTTCGCTCCAGAACATTTCCTGCAGCTCGAAATCAGCAGTTCATAAAGAATTGTTTTAAACACCTGCATCAAAAATACACTGACTCCATTGACTGTCAAACCAATGTCCTTAATGTGCATAAACCAGTCTGAGTCCCTCTGCAGAGGTAGAGAAGATCGAGATATAAAAGTTTTAAATAAATAAATATTTTTTTCTGCACTTGCATAAACTATGGGTCAGTTGATATTGTAACAGAATAACAATGCTTCTTCTGATAATCAAGGAAAAGTATTGTGTAACTCAGTATCTCCTCAGTTGATTTTTCATTGACCATAACTATGAATTTATTTGGAGAAAGTGTTAGTTTATGAAGAGGTTTTCCCCAAAAGACGTTCACCAGGTCCTTTTATGACAACTCAGTGGGCCCTGTGTATCAACTGGGGTTTTCCTCAAAGGATCCCTCATTAATTACAAAATGTATGGATCCTCAAGTTTCCATTATATACAATGGCATAGTAAAATGGTGTCTCTTTTTTAAAATAGCAAAATCAAGCTTTCCTTTTTGCATTAAACTTTGGCATTAAACTATTTTCAAACCTTGGCCACAGTGGTCCATGCTCTCGCTACATCTAGGATAGACTACTGCAATGTGCTCTATGTGGGGTTGCCTTTGAAGACTGTTTGGAAGCTTGAAATAGTTCAACAAGAGACAGCTGGGTCAATAACTGGGGCGGCATACACTGAGCACACAATTCCCATGTTACATGAGCTCCGCTGGCTGCCTGTTTGCTACCAGGCACAATTCAAAGTGCTGGATTTGGCCTATAAAAGCCCTAAATGGGCCTGGCCCAGTTTACCTGTCTGAACGCATCTCCCTTTATGAACCACCACATAGTCTAAGATCTTCTGGGGAGGCCTTGCTCTCAATCCCAACACCATCATAGGCATGTTTGGCGGGGATGAGAGAGAGGGCCTTCTCAGTGATAGACCTCTGGCTATGGAACTCCCTTCCTGGCAATATTAGATCAGCTCCCTCCCTCCTGTCCTTCAGAAGGATAGTGAAGACCTGGCTGTAGGACCAAGCCTTTGGGGCCGTGCAATGAGGCAATAATAGAATGATATCCTGAGATGATTTTTATGCAACTCATTTTAAATTGGATATATGTGATTTTAATGTTTGTGGATATATTTGTTTTAATGTCCTGACATTGAATGTTTGCTGTATATATGTCTGAGTCCCCTGCAGGGGGAGAAGAGCGGAAAATAAATGTTTCAAATAAATAAACCACAGGTGGTTGAATCCGTGGATGCAGAATCCATAAATACAGAGAGCAAAAAATATATAATGTTGGATTGTTCCTCCATCAAGATGGATCTGTACACAGACTTTTCCCCCTGAAACATTGTACGCCTAGGGAAAACCAAATTTTTCCCAGAATCCAAGTACATTTACTGTCTTACTGTCTTGGCCAATCAGTCCTGTTTTAGTTTACCACTATTCTTCTATTTCAAAGTAAATTTTATTTCCCTCTTAAGAACATTTTATTCATTAAAAAGAAAAGAAGTTAGTGTCTATTTGTTTGTGTATCTTTTATTTTTGATATGGTCATTGGATTAATCAATAAACAGATTTATCTGTCTACTCCAGTGGTTCTCAACCTGTGGGTCCCCAGGTGTTTTGGTGTACAACTCCCAGAAATCCCATCCAGTTTACCAGCTTTTAGGATTTCTGGGAGTTGAAAGGCAAAACATCTGGGGGCCAACAGGTTGAGAACCACTGATCTACTCCCTTTCCCAAAGCTCTGGGTTCCTGTCAGTAATTTTCCTTTCTTTTTTCCCATTCTTTGCCTGGACTGCCATTGCTGGAGTTCGAATAGCTTGCCTCTTCACCTTCTGATTTTACTTTGCCCATAGTCAGATACATTGCCCAGGCAAAGTAGCAGTGCATGTTTACTCTATAGAGATCAAGTACCTTTTCTGTTCTAAGACGCCCCGTTCTTGTATATTGACAGTTATGCAAAACTAGTCAAGTATCACCAATTTCAATGATTAGTGGCAACTTTCACACACATAAACAGGGATACTAAAAGACTCTGGGTTCCTCCTTCTCAACGAGAAATGTAAAATGAGGATGACATTCATTTACACAAGTTTTTTTCTCACAATACTATGAAATATTATTGTCAATGCCAGGATGCTAATCAGTAACAAGCAAGGTAATAAATAAGAGGAATGGAAACAGCACCAATTGCTGGCAGAGATTTTTGAATGCGTGTATAACTGGAGTAAATGGAGACTGAGATATTTTGATCTCACTGGTGACCCAAAATCTCAGTTCCCATTTCTGCATTAAGGCAGCACTACTAAATCCCAAATAAATCACACAAATCAGTAATCAATTGTTAAAAATAAAATGTGAAATGAAATTATACTCACATAGATTGAATGTCCTGGTGAGCCAGGTATACTGGATCCAGGCCTAGAATAAATACTTTCTGAGGATGTTCTTGTGGGCTGTGAAAATACAAAACAAATGTTCACTTGTAAAGACAAAGTTGGAGGATACACCCTATTTTAAAACACAGAAAGCTACCGTCCATTTCAATTGTCCAAATCATTGTTTTCTTCAATGAAAACGGTTAAGTTTTCATAATCGACATGTGAAGCAGGCTGATCATTCTCTCTGCAGAGAGAATAAGGCATTTCAGAAAAAAGAAGTGTTTTTTCTGTTAACAATATATGCAGCCAACAAGGATGAATGCAAAACTTCCAATGCAACCTTGCCTATTCCTGCTGGGAACACCATTGCTTAAGTGGAACCCACTTAGAAAAATGATAGCTAAGCCTGTGAACCTGCTTGTGTTAATACATGTGCTGCATATCACTTGTATAGCTACAGTAATGTTAACAGTAATGGAAAACTGAACAGGAAAGACATTTTGTTAAGTACAACTCATAGAAGAGAAAAGGGGTCTAATTTCAGGGGTCTAATTTCAGTGCTTTACAGCTGGCATAATAGGAGCCCCCAGTGGCGCAATGGGTTAAACCCTTGTGCTGACAGGACTGAAGACTGACAAATCAGAGGTTCGAATCCGGAGAGAATGCAGATTAGCTCCCTCTGTCAGCTCCAGCTACCCATGCGGGGACATGAGAGAAACCTCCCACAAGGATGGTAAAACATCAAACATCCGAGTGTCCCCAGGGCAACATCCTTGCAGACAGCCAATTCTCTCACACCAGAAGTGACTTGCAGTTTCTCAAGTCGCTCCTGACATGAAAAAAATAGCAGGTGTAATATAATGCGGTCCTCTTCATTATTTCAGAATGGCTTTGGCTTCTTTGTGGTAAAAGTTTTACACAATCAAACTTTTCTTGCATGGCAGGGGGTTGGACTAGATGGCCCATGTGGTCCCTTCCAACTCTTATGATTATATGATTCAATGTAACTTGTTACTAAGCCCCAATGAACTCTGCAGGGCATTCTTTAGAGTAAACATGCATAAGATTAATTTGGCAGTCATTTAATGTTCATCCTAGAGACCATTTCAGATCTAGCAACTACTTCAGTCAATAATTATGTAATTTGTATTGTTGAAGGCTTTTATGGCTAGAATTACTGGGTTGTTGTAAGGTTTTCAGGCTGTTCCAGAATCATTCTCTCCTGACATTTCACCTGCATCTAAGGCCGGCATCCTCAGAGGTTGTGAGGTCTGTTGGAAACTAGGAAAATGGGGTTTATATATCTGTGGAATGTCCAGGGTGGAAGAAAGAACTCTTGTCTGTTGGAGCTAGGTATGAATGTTTCAATTGGCCATCTTTATTAGCATTTAATGCCCTAGTAGTTTCAAGGTCTGGCTTCTTGCTGCCTGGGGGAATCCTTTTTGTTGAGAGGTGATTAGCTGTGATTAGCTGGAAACAATCAGGGACAGCTGATTTCTTTCTCCCACACATATATAAACTCCACTTTCTCAGTTTCCAACAGATCTCACAACCTCTGAGGATTCTTGTCATAGATGCAGGCGAAACGTCAGGAGAGAATGCTTCTGGAACATGGCCAAACAGCCTGAAAAACGCACAACAACCTATTATGTAATTTCATAGGGTGGTGGGTAAAAGACAACTTTTTGTTCTTTGGATCCCTAAGACTTAGCTCCTACTGGGTATGGGGGCTTGTTTATAACTGAAGACTCACTGGGGAAAAGTAGCAAGCATCCAGAAATATCACCTGGATGTGTTCCAAGGAAGTTGTCTGTTTGCTAGGAAACATCTTCATTCAGTGAAAGAAGCCAGCTGTGTGAATTTCTCATACTACAAGCTGGCGTTCCTTTGATTCTTTTGAACAGAGAATGTTGAGGATTACCAATATACACTTCAACAGAACAGATATTTTCCCAGTGGGAAAAGCCTTACTAGAATGTTTTGGATTACAATTTGCACTACCTCTCACCAGGCCAGGTATGGGGCTAATGTAAGCCATTCATCTGTAAGCCCAAAGTCTTCCAATTCTAGAGAAGAATGAGGACCAATGGGAGGTGTAACAGAGCTATCTCTGTGCAGCTTTGGATCCTCTGAAAGCTGTTTTTGGCCCTTTGCCTAGAAGCTTCATAGTTCCATGGTATCATCCTTAGTTGCTTCATTGCACTGACAAATGTAATTTGTACTTGGTATAGGTGAGTGGTTAAGAAGACATGTTATTAACTTAGTTTTTCTAGAGTCAGCCACTGCTCGACACATGTACTCAAAAGAAAGTTCCACTCAGCTCAAGGGAGCTCACTCCCAGGTCAAACATTCATCAGGCATTACTCTGTGCTGACCCAATGATTGGCTGAATTCAAGCAGGGAAAACAGGAGGAAGTTAACAGATCAATAATGACGGGAAAATAGTTTTCTCGTCAAGTACAACCGCTGGTGTGAATCATTTTGTTAACCTTCCCAAATCCAACCATGCAACACAAAACAGTAAAAGAAGTTGAGAACTTATATTTTACTAGCAGCAAAATTAAAGATAAACAATGTCAGTGCAATTATGATTTGTGAAAATATAAGTCAAATAATCTTTTGAAAATTAAGTGCTCTAAACAAAAGATCAACATGCAGGACACAAAGCATCCAGCTAATCTGAATTGGATTTTATCTTCAAAGTAATCTTTTTTTCTGGCCACAAAATTCGTGGTGTGAGCTGCAGGAATGGATACAAAACTAGGAAGTAAGCAAGACATCGACAGTTTCTAAGTAGGGTATATTAACTACAGTTTTGAAAGAAATTTGTATCAGTTCGTCCAGAAAACACAAATCTTATTCTCTGTATTGTCGAAGGCTTTCATGGCCAGAATCACTGGGTTGTTGTAGATTTGTCAGGCTATACAGCCATGTTCTAGAAGCATTCTCTCCTGATGTTTCACCTGCATCTATGGCAGGCATCCTCTGAAGATGCCTGCCATAGATGCAGGCAAAACATCAGGAGAGAATACTTCTAGAACTTGGCCATATAGCCCGAAAAACCTACAACAACCCAATCTTATCTTCATTCATTTCTCATGGCGCTTCCAGACAGTGCCAAAATCCATGTTTAAAAAGCAGGTTTAAAAATCCACAACAGACCTGTCAGTCTCAGGATATGCCCCCAGCCCCACCATCCTCACAGTCTTTTTTCGAAGTGGATCAAGATAGAGAGCAAATGGGGGACATCTGGCAGAACATTTTTTAAAAATCACTCTGGTATGTGCTGGATTGTATATGTGCACATGAAAATACCTTAATATAAATATAAGCAGATTTGCATGTGTGCATATGAGGTCCAGTGTATAGTGGTGGGAATTAAAAAACTTCATTTGAATCCCTCTCTTTCCCCAACTGTTAATTCAACCTCTATTTAAGATTATAAAGTGTAAAAGAAAGAGTTTCAGAGAGTTCTAATTTCTTTCAATTTGTGCTTCCCTTAAACCACCTGTGTGTCCGTTTGACAGCCCAATCACCTGTTTCGAGCTTTTAAAAAGTGAATGTGCACTGGAGCAGTCTACACAGGAGAGAGATGGAAAGCACATGTTTTGCATGACTACAGAGATACACAGTGTTGCAAAGGTGCACATTTTTCATCCAGAATTGGGTTGCAAGCGCACCTTTTTAATATATGTTTTTTACCTTTTAACCTAATCACTCCTGCACTTTGGCTAACCATTGATTAGCCACCCACTCCCTTTTAACCCAGTTATTTCCAGGTTTTGCAGCATGGTGACTATAAAGAGATGTCATCAGTGAAAGTCAATGATCTGCACTATTGGGAAAGAATGTCTCAGCTGCAAAGGAAACCATGCCATCTTAGGGCCTTTCCAGACAGGTCCCACATCCCAGGATCTGATCCCAGGTTTTCAGGCAGTGGGGACTCATATAATCCAGTTTAAAACAGATAACCTAGGATCAGATCCTGGGATATTGGGCCTGTCTGGAAGGGCCCTTAGAAACAGCAACTAAATGTGGATCCACATGCCAATATTGTGTATCTACATTATATTGAATGCAATAGGATGTGCATTCTCATCTCTACTGAGACATGACTAGAACTGAACCTGTGGTAAATCAAATAGCAGATATTTTCCTGGGTAATGGAGGCACATTCCTTGACCAACAAACATCTCCATCGCTTTAGAAGACAATCAAATCATTAAAAAGGGGTGAAGTGGAGCTTGGCCATCTTTTTCCATTTAACTGAAAGCTATTTAACAATTAAGCTCTTAGTGAGCTTACGCCTCATTCTCACTGGCCAGCAACCAAGGACAGAGAACAGAAATTGCACATTTGGACGGAAGCAAGTGCAACACCTACCAGAGGTCTGCCTGGAAACATTGTGAGGGCAAGAGCAAGCCAGTGGCTTTTCCATATCTTTTAGCAGATATTCCTTGTAAAGGACGCCTTCTAATGAGAGCCAGACTCCTAGAGTTATGCTAATGTTTATCTAGTAACCAGTGAGCAAAATAGGTGGACCGAGATGTTTTTGATTTTGTTTCAACTACACAGTAAACATGAGAGTGGGATGCTTTGAAACAAAAGGCTGGAAAGGTTGTTAAAATTGTAAAATTCAGAAGATAATGAATGCCAAAGAAACAACCAGGCCAGCCAAGGTTCAGTGCTGATTTTGAATACAAAAGCTATATAAACATGCTACAAGACATATTCAACAATACATTTTTGCTTTTGTAAGAACCCTTTGCCTCCTCCCCCCCCCCCCCAAAAAAAAGAGGAGGAAGAGAAAAAGCATTACCAATATTTTGCACTTTGGATATTATATAAACATGTGTCTGACATGTGCATTGTTTATCAGCTTTCAAGTGGAATAATTAAGGTCAGTCACCAGAATATTTGCTGCCTTATTTTCTTTCTCCTCCTTTTCTTGTCCCTGTCCCTTCCTTGTTCTTGTTGCAATTCATTTTGTTTGCTATCTAGTTTTCTGTCATTTTGACCTTTAGCAAAATGACTATCAGATAGCTTTATAACAGCAATTTAAGCTTGTTCTAATTTACTATTAACCTTTTGCATCCAAATGAAAACCTCACCGCTTCTGCTGACTTTAAAAAAATATTGCAGCTGTCAGGCTTTTGTATTATGCATACATGTATAAGTCTTGGATGGCCATCTGTCAGGGGTACTTTGAATGCAATATTCCTGCTTCTTGGCAGGGGGTTGGACTGGATGGCCCATGAGGTCTCTTCCAACTCTATGATTCTATGATTAAGGAGATCTCCAGAGTTTTAGAATAATTTCCTTACAGCTGTAATGTTATATTTATCTAGGTTAAACTTTACTTTTAGCCATATGAGGTTCATTTAAACACATTCTTTTAATGCTTCCATATTCCCCCATTATGAATATATATATATTAGGCCTGGGTAACAACGCAAAAATTTGTTTCTAAAATCGATTCGTTTTTGGGGGGTTTTTTGCGTTTCGTTATTTAAAATAATTACAAAATTTTCCTTTAAAAAAGTTTGGTATTTACGAAATTTCGTTATTATTAACAAATCAATTCGTTAAGATGGCGGACCCCCCGCGCATGCGCAAATCACTTCCGAAACTTCGTTATTGATGCGGGGTCGATTCGTTAAGGTGATAACGAATCGATTCGTTAAAATGGCGGACGCGATTTGCGCATGCGCAAAACAACTTCCGAACTTCGTTATTAGATACGAATCGATTCGTATCACAAGTTTCTTTTCTTTTTTTTAGAATATTTTTTGAATTTTTTGAAGAATAAAAGAAATATATTTTTCAGAAATATTTAAAAATGGAAAATTAACAAAATGCTTGCCCTGTTGTGGAGCGAACACAGCCGCAGGACAGGGACAAACACACACGCAGGCACACAAGTGTCTTTTCTTTTTTTAGAATATTTTTTGAATTTTTTGAAGAATAAAAGAAATATATTTTTCAAAAATATTTAAAAATGGAAAATTAACAATGCTTGCCCTGTTGTGGAGCGAACACAGCCACAGGACAGGGACAAACGCACACACACAGGCACACAAGTGTCTTTTCTTTTTTTAGAATATTTTTTGAATTTTTTGAAGAATAAAAGAAATATATTTTTCAGAAATATTTAAAAATGGAAAAATAGGGCGAAAACAGGGCAAAGGCAAAGCCTCCCCACTGCTCCCAGCCCAGGGAATGAATGAATGCAAGCAATGAATGAATGCAAGCAATGAATGAATGCAAGCCAAGCCTCCCTCCTGAACCTCCCGTCTCCTCGTCTTCCCCAGCAATGAGCAATGCGGCCACGCGGAGCCGCTTTTAAAGGGCAGCCCGCCCAATCACAATGAGCCACGGTGCTTGGGAGCGCCGGATTGGCTCCCGGCGCACCCAGCATCCTCCATCCCTAAAACGTCATTTCCGAAACGGGCGGAAGCCTGTAAAAAAGATGGAGGATGCCGTTTCGATATTTAAAAACACTTCCGGGTTTAAAACTAAGTTTTGTAATCATTTTGTAATTGTTAAAAATAACGAATATTTAACGAATTACAAAATTAACGAACGAAACCACCCAGGCCTAATATATATATATTAGAAGCCTTATACATGAAAAGGATTTTGTATCTTCCTTCAAAGACTGCTGGTCTACATTTTGAAAGATATGCTGTAATTTCTGGGAAATAATGGATGTGTGTGACTTATTGCTTTGTTTGTTATGAAGACACTGATACATCTCTTTCTAAATCAAGATTATGCTTGTCCATGGACCATTGTTCTTAAGCCATCTGCTGCAGGTCTCCAGAGAGCTTTCAGGAAAGAAAGAAACCATTGTAGGTGGATAGATATAATACTGTTCCATGGCACATTGTGAGGGGAACACATCAGATAGCTTAAGGAACACTACTGTAACTGCTTACTAATAGAGCTGTGGTGGCGCTATGGGTTAAACCCTTGAACTGTTGACCTGAAGGTCAACGGTTGGAATCCACAAGAAGGGGTGAGCTCCTGTCTGTCTGCTCCAGCTTCTCATGCGGAGACATGAGAGAAGCCTACCACAGGATTGTAAAACATCCGGGAGTCCCCTGGCCAACATCCTTGCAGATGGCCAATTCTCTCACGCCAGAAGAATTTCTCAAGAAACTTCTGAAATGAAAAAAGTGCTTACTAGAGAAGCAACAACCACACTGAATTCAAGGAAACCTTCGGCCTGGTAAATTCACATATAACTGGCACATGTGTAGTCCTAGTTTCTAGACCAAATGTCATCCAAGAGATAAACACCTCAACCTTTGCAAAAATTATGCCACAGCAGCTGTGAAAAGGATTTAATACCCCCTAAAACTCAAAATAACTATTAGAAAAAAAGATGCAATTATGCTTTTAAACCTCCGTATTCCGGAACAGGTCTGGGCAACACATGGACAACAGGCAGTGCCCAAGAATGTTTGCATAGCCCCAAGCTGCAATGCACAGTTGAAAAAGGATTTCATGATGTTATTTGCAGCTCAGTAGTAAACTGGTAGAAGGTATTCGGACAAAGCATTTTCCACTTGTTTTAATGGTTTGTTTTTTTAGTTCGCTGCCAAGATACAGCAACAACAATTTCTACTGGAAATTAGTAGTGAAACAAGAGGTGTAGTCTCTTGAGGTCCTGAAGTGAAAGTGGCCCACAAACTTGCCAATATTGCCCACCAGGGCAGGAAACCTATAGTCAATCAGGACCAGAAACCTAGCATTAAATAGTTTCTCTTCAACCTCGGTGGCATAGTGGGTTAAACCCTTGTTCCGGTAGGACTGAAGAATGACAGGTCGCAGGCTCAAATCCTGGGAGAGCGTAGATGAGCTCCCTCTATCAGCTCCAGCTCCACATGAGAGAAGCCTCCCACAAGGATGGTAAAACATCAAAAACATCCAGGCATCCCCTGGGCAATGTCCTTACAGGCTTCTGGTGTGAGCCAATTCTCTCACACCAGAAGCGACTTGCAGTTTCTCAAGTCGCTCCTGACATGGAAAAAAAAAACACCTTTCTTCCTGCAATGGCTATGATAATGTCTATGGGAGTCTGATCTTTAAAGCTGATGATTAAGTTAAAATAACAGAGGATATGCAAACTGAACATAGTGCACCACATCTTTATTCTAGGCTTACTGCTATATGAAAGATAGAGTTGTGCTCATACTGTTTCCCTCAGCAAAAGTTATTTAACCTCAAAAGAACAGCTACAACATTACTGTCTGCATGCTGATGGCTTACCTCTAAATATATCTATTGCTATTTTATGTTCTACCACTTTAGTTTCCTCTGCAGTCCTTTAGCCTCAATGCCAAAGTGTCCCAAGTCCTTTGACATATGATGTAGTCTGTGTATGTTGTAGATATAGTATACTTTCCAACAAAACCTATTTCCTTCACAATTTACATTGAACCGATGTATGTTTTGCTAAATCGGTTCCTTCCATTTGACATGCATTGCACATAGTTTAGACAGTTAACTTCTAAAAGCACTGGCACCATCCACATCTTTCCAACACCATGATGTGATGGCTGGCCACTCTACATTACAGATGTTCAAGTCATGCTCTATGAGGCACATCTCTGAAACAATCTCTTGAACATCAAGCCAACTGGATGCACTAGTATAAGGTAAAAAGGACATTGTCCCAGTGCTGCTTACAGTACCTGCCTTAGTTTTTTGATGGAGTTCAATATACAAGGTGGTGAAAACAGCTGGAGAAGAAGGAACAGTTTGTGTTTGGATTACAGATATTCTACAGTCATTTAATATTGCTAGAAACCATCCAAAATAATAGTTCTTTAGAGGCAGAACTATACACATCCTACAAAATGCATCAAAATGCAAGTTCAATCCATAATTACTTTTCAATGTTTATGGGAATTATTTCACATACATAGTCACAGCTCATGCAAAATGCTGAACAAAATATTTCATCTGAACCCTAAAGTTTCCTCAGAACAAGACAGTTTCATAATGCATACATTAAGCTTGTTTAGACAAACTTCATTAAGAGTGACAAGTCTTTGTAGAGGTTCTGATGTTACAGAAAGAGAAATTCTGTATTAAAGAGAAATTCTGTGTACAGAAACCACTTCGTGGCTGAGCTGAGGAGGGGTCCAAGACCTGCTACAGTATGAAACATCAAACCATGGCTTCATATTTTGTACAACTGAGGCACTTTATTCAACATCAGTGATCTCTTAATCCATGTAATGGTTTCCTAAATATTTACATTTGTTAAGGAATTGGTCCAAAAATCTATGGAACCAATAGAAATGGCTAACTTCACCATCAATTCCCAACACTAGGCTAAGGAATCCTTAAAAGAACCTATGCAAACATAATTGGTCTTTCTAATTACTGTAATACATAGCTAAGTAAAGGTAAAGGTTTCCCCTGACATTAAGTTTAGTCGTGTCCAACTCTAGGCAGGCCCGTAGCCAGGATTTCGTTTTGGGGAGGGGGGTAATTTTTTTTCAGGAGGGGTTTTGGGGGGGTGAGTTTCGGGGGGGGGGGCTGAGTCTGAGTGAAAGAGGGTCTAGTCTAGCAAACCTTTTGTATCATTCCCCCAAATACCCCCATGCATATGGGATATATTGAGTATGGTGATCAGATCATGATATGAATAAACATAACAGTTTAAATAATGCACCAGTAAGGCCTTTTCGCGAACCACCATGAGAATTTCGGGGGGGGGGGGGCTGAAGCCCCTCAAGCCCCCCCCCCCCCCCCCGGCTACATGCCTGACTCTAGGGATTGGTGCTCATCTCCATTTCTATGCTGAAGAGCTGGTGTTGTCCATACACACCTCCAAGATCATGTGACCAACATGACTGCATGGAGCAACATTACCTAGCTACACGCTTGCAAATTTCGACTTTACATCTCAAATGGAAGCAAGTTGGAAGAGTGGGGTCAACAGATGAAGGCAATGTCTGCTGGGAGTGGTACAGACTATATTATTGTCATATATGCTATTATTATTATTATTATTATTATTATTATTATTATGCTAAGTCTTAACGCCGATTTTCAAATTTTCAAAACAAGCCCTCAGAGTGTGTGCTAATCTTCTCCACTAGTCTCACTTGTTTTTCCTGGTTCTTAAGTTTTTCCTCACACATTTGTAGTTATCTAAAGCCTATGGATTCTTTTGTTTCATTTCCTCCCTTTCCAAAAAATAATCCCACAAAAGAGAATAACCACCTTGGACAGAAGGAAGTGTCCTAAAGAAAATTGATTAACACAAAATATTAAACACAGATTATTGAACAATGTTGTTGATATGTGCTTAATTTGAAACATTAAAAAAATTCACAGAAATACTATATTATTTTGAAAGAGCCAATATTCCAACACTTCTGTCAACTCCCCCCCCCCTCAAAATCCCTCTGTCTGAATACATTTTCTTAACATTTGCATGAATTTAACCAGTGATATTTTCTCCTGTGTGAAGATTCAGTGACATGAAAATGTTAATGTACTAGATGTCATCATGTTATGAATTTCTTGAGAGACTCAATTCAGAAGGTTGCAAAGCTAGTCAAACTACTTGTGCCAAGGACCTTTCTTAAAAACAACATGTTTAAGCTTGTAACACACAGCAAACTTTTAAAAAAGAAAACACCACAAATTTACCTTTCATTTTGAGGGTTCCTTTATGAAGTTTGAATGCGCTTGCATGTACTCATTGTTTTAAATTTATATTAATTAAATGATTTATTGGAAATGAGAGTGCACACATTTTCCAGTGAGTGTTTTTATAGAAGTATTTGGCTGTTGCTTTGTTAAGCTAAGCAACAAAACCCAGTCTGCTTTTAGCTGTTTTGGAGAGTGTGCTCTACAATAGGCAACAATTTCAGGAACAGTTAAATATTTACAGGGAGTAACACCAAATAAACACGTTACAAAACTGCAAGTGCAATCCCACTTTGTGTTTGCACAAGAGAAATGCACAGCCACAAAGACACTGAATAGTACTATCTGTGCACCAATGAATTCCAACAGTTATTATTTGGATATTGCAATCATGTGATTTTTTTATCAGAGACAGAGAACTGGTACAGGTTTTGTGCCCTTCTTCCAGGGAATGAAGAAGCAAAGAAGAACATAAAGAAATATCTGGGCATAGATCTTATTGGTAACCTCAACTAAAGGAACCTTATTGAATCAATGGATCACAATTCAACAATTGATTCAATTGATATGTGTTAGCTGGGATTGTCAACAGGATACAAGCCATCAAGTCTTGTGTTTTGAGGTTGGGTTTTGCCACCATGTTTGCAATTAGGGTGTTTCTAAAAAGCAACAGACAAGAATTGTTTTGATTCTGGCAATATTGGACAAGGATATCAGCAGTGCAATATATTCCCAAGCACAGATGAACGAACTGGGATAATTTTTGGAACCATTCCTGTCTTTTATTAAACTAACTGCCTATTTTGTTTTCTTGAAACCTAAGTATGAGAATAAGTACTATACCAGTGGTTCTCAACCTGTGGGTCCCCAGATGTTTTGGCCTTCAACTCCCAGAAATCCTAACAGCTGACAAACTGGCTGGGATTTCTGGGAGTTGTGGGCCAAAACACCTGGGGACCCCACAGGCTGAGAACCACTGTACTAGACTCATGTAAAATACAATTTCCATGATCACAAACAACCTTATGTTCATTATAATCCCATAACATATACATCAACAACAAACACAGGCATACTATTTTTGTGCCCAATTTTTAGGAATCAAAACAGGCAACTACGAGAATATTGTGCACAGCTATTCAAGTGTGTGATGCAAAAGGAAATAGTGTCCAGGTGAAAATAAAAGCAATTGAAGGGAGGTGGAAGTGGCAGTAAAAGTAGCAGCTACAAACAAGAGTGCAAAGATTCTTCGATAGAAGTGTCAGTGAAAGACAAAGACACAACTGCAAACCTCTGAAGAGCGTGGCCTGCGAAGAACCAAACTCTTTGGATAAAAGAAATCAGATGAGGAATGCTGCCATGAAACATAGAAAAGAAAAGAAAGTGACAAATGTAAAGGTTTATCCTACATACATAGAAAAAAGAGGTTCCTCCCTCACAGCAAAGATGACCACTTTCTTAAAATCAACTTGATAAGAAATAGTGCAAAAGGTTAATGCCAATAACACATCCTATCAATAGCAAAATCACTAGGTTACCATAAAAGCAAACATTATCGGCACTTACATGCCAAGTTACTTTATTTCCTGTTTCTTTTGGCACCTTCTGTGACAAAGATTCAAAAGAGAATAAACCTTATGCAATCATTGTTTTTAAGGACTCCACCTAAGATCTACACCAATGAAAGCTCCATAATTAAGGAGGGTGTAATAAAAAACCAGTCATAGGCAAAAGACAAAAAATGATTATGACTCCGCAAGCTGCTTTGACAAAGAGCAGTTTGGGTTGTGTGCATTTTGGCTTTCAGAAGAGCAGGGAAAAGAACCCAATTTTGACCCTATGCAATGTTAAGTACCTTCCATAACAGCTGGTTCCTGAGAAGTATTCTTTATATTTTGGATACCAATGTATTGGCACAGTCAAGCTGTGAAAATGGCATTTGCTCACATAAGAAAGAAAAAGGAATGGATGCTTGGAAGGAGTGCCTGGTGTTTCCTAAGAAACTGGAAATTACCCCAAAGGATTTTGAAAGGTCAGTTTGAATCAGCGGGAGGATTCTTAGCACAGCGACAGTGTTGTTGTTGCTGTAGTGACATAATCAAAGGCTCCTTAGCCTGCCAGAAGCCATGACATTGGTACATAAGGCTGACAGACATACATTTTAACCATTGCCAAAATAAAGCAATTCATCAGTTCAACTAACATGTGAATTCAATATACAGTCATTTCAAATGTATTATTAATGTTACAATATTCCAGGAAGTCAACTTTGCAATAAGATATAGGGTGGAATTTAATGCTCTATTAAAAGCTGTCCAAGCCTGAATGGTTTCAGTGAAATATCATCATTTCTGGTGGTTCTATTCCCATCCTTATATGATTACATACTGCTTATATGTCTCTTTTTTATGGCACATAAAAAGAAATAACTTCAAATCAGGTGCATTTTATTTTGAGCCACATATACTATTTTCATGTAGAGCTTTGTTTCAACTAACATAATCCTTACTGAGAAATCATAGCATATTAGATTGCTGCAGGAATGAAAATAAAACATTATGGCAGTGGTTCTCAATCTGTGGGTCCCCAGGTGTTTTGGCCTACAACTCCCAGAAATCCCAGCTAGTTTACTAGCTGTTGGGATTTCTGGGAGTTGAAGGCCAAAACATCTGGGGACCCACAGGTTGAGAACCACTGCATTGTGGTATCTTAAAGACTAAGCAGAACGCCATGGGTGTCTTAAGCTTATAAATCGTCTGGTCTATTAAGAGATAGAAGAAAGAAAGGGGGAGACCCAAATAAAAAGCAAATGTAAACAAATAATCAGGAAGTCGGCCACATAACTATGTAGAACAGAAAATAGTACAAGATCCAGTTACATGGTCCAAGTAATGTTTCTATCCAAACTTTCCTAGTGTAGAATTTCACGGAGGACAGAAAGGAGATGTATTTTGTGGATACCTTCTTCCTGTTATAGCTTTCCATCTTTTAAAATATGCTCTGGACTGCAACATCAAGAAGAGTAATACTGAAAACTACAGGGAGAAGGTGAAATTGGTGAAATTCATCTCCTATCTTTCTGTAGAGTATGTTTCTATTGAATTTAAGGCCCTTCCAGAAGCAGAAAGCGACCTTCCACTTATGGAACAGATGTCTGAATACAATTAATTTTTAGTTGAGATGAAAGGAATCATTCCAATATCTTCAGACAGGAATTCTGGTGTGTAAATAGAAGCAGCAAAGTATTCGATTATACTAACAAAAATATGAAAGATTACAACATAGCAAAGAGTTGGACACATTCTGATGAAAACTTCAACAATATAGTTTTCCTGATTAGTAACTGAAAATAATTTATTCAGTAACTTCGAAATTTTGCTCTTTTCTTTCCTCTTTGCTTGTCTGTATTTGGTGTGGCCCATCAGTTTTCTAGCAAAGGTGTGGAAGATAATCTTAGGTGAGAAGCTGTGGTTGTGGTGGACATCTCCTAAGCCAATTACACTTTTAGCATGTTGCTCAGCAATTGCACAGGAACACCCACAGCAAAGGTTCTCAACCTGTGGGTCCCCAGATGTTTTGGCCTTTAACTCCCCAGAAATCATAACAGCTGGTAAACTGGCTGGGATTTCTGGGAGTTGTGGGCCAAAATACCTGGGACCTCACAGGTTGAGAACCACTGACCTACAGGATTGCGCATATGAAGACTGAATATGGGAAGAACACTTACAATTTTAATTGTTAACAGACTCTAGATCAGAAAGAGGCACTGTAAAGTTTTGTCAGGCAAATTACGCCAGGCCTCCTCCCTCACCCCTCAATTTCCTTTAGTGTAATTTGCCCTCTAGAACAGACATGGGCAAACTTTGGCCCTTCAAATGTTTTGGACTGCAAGTCCCAGAAACCCCAGCCAGCTTACCGACTGTTAGGAATTGTGGGAGTTGAAGTCCAAAACACCTGGAGGGCCAAATTTAGCCATGTCTGCTCTAGAATGTGACATTAGCTTTTGTGTGTCCAGTTACAGGGACATAGCTGGAGGCTCACCTTCCAAACAGGCCACTTTCTTTTGGTTACAGTGCTGAGAGAAGGGAGGCTGAAGCTGCTAATAGATGACTGTGAGAGGTGAGAAAAGAGCTTTCCGGTACCATTTTCTACCCCAGGGACTCCTAGCGTTAATGCTATATGACATCCATCCCATATTCAACCTGATAACTCTAACTGGGTTGTTGTGTGGAAGTTAGGGCATGTGTGATGCTCTCATGTGTGTTTGTCCTACATAATCGGCAAGCCATTTGGAGCATAATCTTGCACACGCCTACCCAGAAGCAGGTTTCAAGGACTTTAGTGGGGGTTACTAAAGTATGTGCAGAACAAGAATCCAACCTTAATGTCATAAGCACCTACAGTTTCTCTGAAAGGGAAAAAAGTCATTTAAAGGAAAGTCTCAGGAGTGTTTCTTCTTTGGAACCTACCCCTTTCTAACTTTAAAAAGAAAACACAAACCAACTTACCCGTAGCTTTTCCTCTCCCTTTGTGGACTGCTTACAGTCGGGATGCCAAACTGTGGAACCTAACATAGAAAAATAAGCATGACATACTTTACACATCACATTACATTACATTGTCACAAGAATTTTTGTTTTACACTTCCAGCTTCTAAGGCCTTTTATACAATCCCTAATCCACATTTGGAGAATCATATTCACTGTTCCCTCTGACACTACAGATTGTTATGAGTTGATCAAATATTTCTGTGTTAATATACATTGGACTAAAAGAAAATGCCTCTGTTTGCAATGTTAATGTTCAAATGATATACCTTAAAATATTAAATTCTTAGAACATTTTGTGAAAATATAATAATTTCTGTGGAAAGTTTTAGACCAGCTAACATTAAATTCTATTATGTAAATATTGTGTTATATTAAATAAAGTAGTTCTATTTCACAACCACATTAACCAATACTGGACCGGTTCATAGACCAGTTCAATCAAGAGCTTTTGGCCACAGAGGCAAAACAAAACTCCATGTGGTGGACAACTAATGAGAGATTTTTTGGTTCATCATGTCTCATTTGTAGTCCTCCTGAAAGCCTTTGGCTATTCACTGATGAACACAGAATACAGGAAGTCCCCAAGTTACAAACAAGATAGGTTCTGTAGGTTTGTTCTGAAGTTGAATTTGTTTGTCAGAACAGGTACATTTTACAGTGTAACTCCAGTCAAAAAAAGTATGCTTTAGCTTTGGATAGCATAGGAAAGGGTTAACAGTCCAACCTATGGTCTTTGTTGTGCTGGCTCTGCCCCTGTTCAGAAGATTTCACCTCACTTTCTGTCTCTGTGATAATTGGATTTTGAAAAAGTTGGCTTGTTCTGGAAACAAGGATTGTTTCGAAAGCTTCAGTGGAGACCTCTTTTCTCCATTATAATTCTTTCAGGGGTGAATTTCCCTTCTGAGAGGTAGGTTTCTCTCACTTCCTGTTGTCTCACCCCCGTTCTTAACTATGAGTCATTTGTAAGACAGATGTTTGTAACTCGGGGACTGCCTGTACTATACCAGATGTACTTTGTACAGTTCCAGGAAGACATGACTTACATTTTACATTTCAGCTTCTAAAGGAGACAGGCTTTGTTGCTTCAGTTTCAAAGGAAGCATTCTACCCTCAGGAGTGTTAATACAGAGAGTGCTAAAAGTTATTATTAAAAGGGCTTTTGGAAAATGAAGCCTTATTCAATTTTGTCTGCACAACTGTAAGGTCAAAATAAACTACCATTTCAACTATGCAAAGCTTAACTTTAAAACTAATTCGATTATGGGAAGAAAGTGCATGCCTAATAGTTAAAAAAAGAGAAAACGCAATACTTAAAATAGCCTCAGTGCAGGCTATAAAGCAAAGCAAATTATTTTCCCAGAGTAAATGTCAAAGCAAATGCCGGGGGAACTTTTATTCTTAAAGGTCCTCTACTGGCAGTATAATAAGGACACAATTATATTGTTTCATTATTCGCATGCTCCTTTGCAAACACTAAATCTTGGTAGGATGGCATGCTGTTGGTAAGTCTTAAGCCTGTGCCAAGGAAGCAGACTGCTACTTCAGTGAGAAAGTATACTCATGATTTGCATAGCATAAAATACTTGTCTCAGAGGCAAAGCAAATGAGACTGGATAGGAAACATAATATCCACAGATATTTCCTATCTGGGTAATTATTTATCATTTATTATTTAACTCTGTTCAGCATCATTTCTTTCAAGTTCAAAATAAGTCAAAATAGCCAAAGAAATCTTATTTCCTGCTCTGGTGTTGGTAAGCCATTGAAATAAACCATGGTCACAGGAGTGTTGGGCAGAAAGAATGTGCATTTCTCTGACAAAATTGTTGGGAGACCTGTTTTTCGCTTTGGTATGAATCTATATTCTCCCTCTAGGCATTCACTTTTCAATGTTATACATTTAATGGTAATGTATGATAATAGCTATGAAACATATGTTTTGGATGACGTCACTCAATTTCTCCCTTCTATCCTAGGCGCACACCTAGGGCCTCTTATTATTAAACTTTGGGTTACTAGTTGAGACTGAAGCACAGTAACCTTTTGGTCAGAATTTAGAAAAAGAGGATAGGAGGAAAGAAATATCGGATTAAACACTCACTCCAAGCACAAGGCCCCACGATGGCACAGCAGGTTAAACTGCTGAGCTGCTGAACTTGCTGACCAAAAGATCAGTGGTTCAAAAGGCCAACGGTTCAAATCCAGGGAGCAAGGCAAGCTCCCATTGTTAGGCCCAGCTTCTGCCAACTTACCAGTTTGAAAACATGCAAAATGTGAGTAGATTCGGCGAGGAGGAAACAACGCTCCATGCACTCATGCTGGCCACATGACCTACAACATGTTATAGTTGAGACTGACCTATACAGGGGAGAGTGTCTGATTCATGCAGATAAGTAATTAAATTTGAATCAATACATGTAAAATAAATTTGTAATTTTTTTTAAAAAAAGCACAAAAGCGTATCCTTTCCAGGGCCCATCTTCCTTACTTTATTTATTGAAATGGGTCAATTCTGTCATTTCAAGTACTTAAAGTAGTTACAAACGTGCAATCTCTTTACCTTGCAGGTACATTTCTTCTCCTTCTGTGAACATTTGGTTGCACCTGCTGCATCGTGCACAGCTTGGATGGTAATGTTTATCACCTGCCTGTGGAGCAAGAAAGATAAGAAAATGTCAAAAGATCATCTTGCTGCATAACTAAAAATTAGGATGTGTCCCACATAGAACTTGCATATTGCTGCTTTGTGCAGAAAAATAATTTTCTGTGCAAAAAAACAGCATTTACATGACAGAAATATTATTTTGTGCATGGATAATGTTGTTTCCTGTGGAAAATAACAATGCATTTTTGCAAAGAATAATCCCTGATCTACAAAGATTCTTATCACTCCATGGTATCTTTCGTCAGAATTTCTCAACACTGGAGAATCATATTTTTCAACCATGTTTTGAAAATCATCCTCATGTCATGGTATCCATCCACCTCCAGCCTCCAACACTCCCAAGAAGGGTAGATCTAGCCAGTGTGGTATTAATTGTTTGAGGGCTGGACTATGACACTGAAGACAAAGGTTTGAATCCCTGCTGACCCATGGAAACTCACTAGGTGGTCATAAACAAGTCACATTCACTCAGGTCCAGAAGCAATGGCAGCCCCCTCCCCCTGAACAAATCTTAGGGTGGTCATAAATTGGAAATTCCTTGAAGGAACACAATGCTTGCAAATACATGTTTAGATGTAATCCCACTCATTCATTTACCAAGCATCTTGAAGCTATGTGCAGACTGAAGTGTGTTAGCACCATCTCTCATTCATTCCATACTCTCATGTGAAGAACAATGTGAGCTTCATGGGTACACTTGACACAATTGGGAATTTTGCGGTTTCCAGAAAATGTTATATATATTGTCAGATTTTAACAATGTATTATGGATCAAAAACATACCTCTGATACCAGAGAAGCCTGTTAGACAAATAGTTCCACTAATATTACTGGATACCCCTAAGGCTCCAATCCTAAATACAATGTCTACAAAGTAAGTCCCACTTAAGAGAAAACTTCATTCCAAATAAGCATGCACATGTTTTCATTGTAAGTAAAAAACATTAGGGAAACAAAAAACAGTAAGAGAGAGGAACTAGACTATAATGTCTTAGCTGCATTCATTCACACTATTATTAGTGGCAGATGGAAGGCCAGCAGATTGTTCTCTGTTGCATCCTCTCCCTTCTGGCAAAGGTTAGAATTAAGCAATAATACAAGTTAATGATATAAAATGTAATTTCCTTGCAGTTTTTGTCTCCCTATAGGCAAATTAGGAAAAGAGCACATATTTGAGAGCTGTCTAAACATATTGAGCAAGATATGAAACAAAACAGATATTAATGCCTACTTCTGCATCACTGCAGAAATTCACAGAATTAAGAAACATATATAGGAAAATTGTGCTTTACAATACATATTGGGAATTGAAGTGCTGAACTAAAAGAAGGTACTGGGATCAAAGGCAGTGCTCGTTGTGTCCTATTCTAGAACTTAATTCCACTAAATTACTGTCTGTTTTCCTGCAAGGACCTGTCTTTATTTAACAGACCAGTTAACCTAAAATTAGAGATACTCAGAGTCCAGGAAAATAAAAACTTTTACTCTCCCTAAACCTCAGGCTTCTCATTTGAAAATAGTAATGATATGCTTTGGAGGAATCACAGCAGCAGGGCTCCAGGCACCCATCATCAAAGACTCTCAGAAATCACTCCAGCTGGCTAGTTGGAAATCTTTAGCTCTGTAAATTTCTTAACATTGCTTTCCTTGTAAAAAAAAACTATGTTAAGGATTTACTGTCAGAAATTCTATGACAAAAAATTGTTTGTAATGCTCTTTTACTGAACTGATCACACGACAACAAACAAGTCCTCACTATTACATGTGAAACAAAAAAGAAGATTTGAGTATCAGGAAAGCTGGCTTTTGATAAGCGAATTTCCTGGTTTCACCTTTAAATACCAACAAAGCAACAACAACAATAGCAACAACAATGACAATGTGAACAACACTTTATTTGTATGTATTGTCGAAGGCCCAGAATCACTGGGTTGTTGTAGGTTTCTTCAGGCTATATGGCCATGTTCTAGAGGCATTCTCTCCTGACGTTTCGCCTGCATCTATGGCAAGCATCCTCAGAGGTAGTGAGGTCTGTTGGAACTAGGAAAAAGGGTTTATATATCTGTGGAATGGCCAGGGTGGGACAAAGGACTCTTGTCTGCTGGAGCTAGGTGTGAATGTTTCAAGTGACCACCTTGATTAGCATTTGATGGTCTGGCAGTGCCTGGGGCAATCTTTTGTTGAGAGGTGATTAGATGTCCCAGATTGTTTCCTCTCTGTTGTTTTGCTGCTGTAATTTTAGAGTTTTTTAATACTGGTAGCCAGTATTTGTATTCTTCCCTATCTCCCCGAGGGGACTCAGAACAGATTCCATCATAAATACAGACACAGGCAAACAATCAATGCCTTTGAAATACACAATGAAACACAAATACACAGACAATACACAGACAAAAGCAAAGGCTTCCCCTTTCATCACTGGCTCTGGAGACAGTGCTCATCTCTGGCTCTTGGGGAGGTGCTCATTTTCATTTCCAAGACAAGGAGCCTGCGTTGTCCATAGACACCTCCTGGTCACATAGCTGGCATGACTTTGTAGGGTGCACTTTTAGCTTCCCTCTGAGGTCATACCTATTGATCTACTCACATTTGCATGTTTTCAAACTGCTAGGTTGGCAGGAGCTGAGGCTGACAATGGGAACTCACCCTGTCTCATGGATTTGAACTGCCAACCTTCATATCAGTAAACTCAGCAGCTCAACAGTTTAACCAGTTGCACCACCGCAGCCCTTTAGATCTTTCTATGGGAAGTTTTACAACCTACATCATTCTCCAATTTATTACATTCTGATCCAATTACCATAAATATATATAACTGTGCTTTAATCTAGGTTAAGTATCCCTTCACCAAAACATTTGGCATCTAAAGTGTTTTGGATTTTTTAAATTCCTATATTTACATATATGTTTCTAATTAGACATTTTGGAGATGGGGTCCAACTCTAAACAGAAATTTCATTGATCTTTCGTATACATCTTATACACATAGACTGAAGATAATTTTGCACACAACCGTTTAATCAATTTTGAACATGAAATACTTGTGTTTGTAGATAGTACAATGAAGCATCGGGATGGGGGAGACATTGCTACCCTATATTTCAGAATTCTGGCTAAGGGACACTCAACCTGTGTTGTACTCCAACATTGCAGTTCCGTTCATGCTGAAATAAACCAGTCTTACAAGAGATACTGTCTTTCATACTTGAGTATAAGCCTAATTTTTCAAGACATTTTTAGGCTGAAAAAGTCTCCCTCAGTTTATACTTGAGTTAAGATTATTTATTATTTTACTGTTGTTGTTGATGTTGTTGTTGTTGTTGTTGTTGTGTTGTTGGTGAGGCAGCATAACTTCCTTTTTTAAAAACTTAATAAAACCCATTGTATGAATCAAGACATTTTAATTTTTTTATAATGTAGGCGCATAACTAAAGTTTTGTTTTACATAGTTTTGAAGATCAAATTAGGTAGGTGACATCCCCCATTCTCAATACACTGAGTAAACTGATTTCTGGCGTTTGTCATGACTCTTGTCAGCATAGCAGGTGCTATATTGGCCTTCAAATCTTGTAGGGTCCTTGGACGGTAAACACAGGATTTAAAAAAAAAACCCATAGAAAAAAATCACAAGGGGCCAAATCTGGAGAGTGGGCTGGCCACTCCAAAAGTAGGTCTCAACGGTAAAAGCACACTCCTCACTGTTCCAACGCATGAGGGCAACTGAATTGTGTCAGGAAAAACTTTATACTCCCGCTCTCAAATGAGACCACTAGCGCTGACATTTTTTTAAAAAGAAGTTATGCTGCTTCACCCTGTATTTATCATTTTACATTATTATTATTATTATTATTATTATTATTATTATTAGAATTAGAATTAGAATTAGAATTAGAATTTTAGTTTATTATTGTGATTATTATTACATTCCCATTATTTTACTTTATTATTATTATTATTATTATTATTATTATTATTATTATGGAGCCCCCGATGGTGCAGTGGTTTAAACCCCTCTGCCAGCAGAACTAAAGACCGACAGGACGCAGGTTCGAATCCGGGGAGAGCGTGGATAAGCTCCTTCTATCAGCTCCAGCTCCTCATGTGGGGACATGAGAGAAGCCTCTTACAAGGATGATAAACCATCAAAACATCCAGACGTCCCCTGGGCAATGCCCTTGCAGACGGCCAATTCTCTCACACCAGAAGCTACTTGCAGTTTCTCAAGTTGCTCCTGACACGACAAAAAACATTATTATTATTTCACTCTTTTTATTATTATTGGAAGGATATGTAAGCACATGTACATGGAAGAAGGTTAGAATAATGGTTTAATCAGAGTTGGGCAGTCTTATCTTACATTACAGTTTTATACAAATATTCAAAAACATTTAACCTACTGATGCTTCAATTAATTTAATTGTTTTAGTATCTATTTTTACTTTGAAATTTACCAGTAGTTGCTGCATTTCCCACTCTTGGCTTATACTTGAGTAAATTCATTTTCCCAGTTTGTTGTGGTAAAATTAGGTGCCTTGGCTTATAATTGGGTCGGCTTATACTCAAGTATATACGGAAGTTACAAACTAACATGGTTATTGCTTTGAAAAGTACTATTTGATTGTAAGTCCTTTTGAGTCCAACATGGTGTGTTCCTAAGTTAGTGTTAACTGAACTTCCAATGTTAATTCGCTCTAAGATGTATCAAAGTGTGCAATCCCAGCATAGTGACAAAGATGCATAAAGGTAAACAGCAAATATGCAAACCCAATTGAGTGCTTAGCTCTCCCCCCCTCCTCCCATTTCTCCCACAAACTTGTAGACTGTGAGAGTTCTAGATCTCTGCATTGATTAGATTGATTTTTTTCCTTTGGAGAAGTGTAAGATGTCTGAGCACTTCTGACCTCATCATGCTCTTTTCCAAAAGAACAGCTATTGGGAGGCAGAAATGCACATTATGAACTATCCACAAGGATTCTCCACTGCCAATGGATTTGGCAGAAGAAAGACTAATTACAAACAGAGGTTTCGCTCCTGGCCAAGGGACACATTTTTGGAGTATTACAATGTAACAGCTGGGTGCAGGCCTTCTAACCCAATAGCTCTTTCCAGTCATTTGACAAATAATGATTTTCTGTGCAAAATAAAGCTTCTTAGGATAATATTGTGTTCTTCTCACAGAAAAATGGTTTCTTTTGCACAACAATCACTCCAACAACCAGACTTGCAAAGATATTTTACTTTACCCTACTTCTGCATATGTTGACCTGCTTTTAAATATTCTCTCAGGAACAGAACACTATTAAGAACAGCCTATCTTGTGCAGTTGGATATTTTATGGCCCTTGAAAGTTTAATGGAACACCTTACACAACAGGATAGCCTAATATTTATAGCACGGCTTTCCTATAACCATTTCCCAAAAGGCACAGGTAATTTCCACCCCTATAAAATTCATTCAATGCCTGCTTCAAATTGTACATTTTCTGACATTAACGTACTTATTTATGATGACATACTACCATCGGAGTATTCTTCAGCTTCCTAGCATGGGCTCAATGTTACATTTGAAGATGGCATATTATCTTCTATATACATCCTTCCCACTGGTGTCATAAATGAGCTCAGCTCTTTTGAGTTGGTATGACATGTGTGCCTTTTATGTGTGGAATACAAAAGATATTCTTGAATGCAAGCTGGGAAAAAGATTAATATGCAAAGAATAAGAGTTAAAGAAACAAAAGTTTGAAACAACACACACACCCTTTCTTGGACCCATATATGCACTGTAATAAAAAAGCAAAAAGTTTCCTGTCAATATTTCAGCTATTTTGCTATTTTTATTTCAGGGATAAGCCTATTGACTTCCAGAATGGTATGGCTAGTTTCCTGCTTGCTAAGGTAAAGGTAAAGTTTTCCCTTGACATTAAGTCCAGTTGTGTCTGACTCTGGGTATTGGTGCTCATCTCCATTTCTAAGCCGAAAAACCGGTATTGTCCGTAGACACCTCCAAGGTAATTCAGCCAGCATTACTGCATGGAGCGCTGATACCTTCCCACAGTAGCAGTACCTATTGATCTACTTATGTTTGCATGTTTTCAAACTGCTTGGTTGGCAGAAGCTGGAGCTAACAGTGGGAGCTCACCCCGCCCCCAGATTTGAACTGTCGACCTTTCGGTCAGCAAGTTCAGCAGCTCAGCAGTTTAACCCACTGTGCCACCTGGGGCTCCCTGTGTCCTGCTTGTTAGTGCCAACTAAAAGAGACCCACATTATCAATTGTTCGATGGAGAGTCAACATACAAGTAAATCCCATTCATTCATTAAGTCTATCTAATCAGATCTAATAACAGAATTCAAGCCATCATTTGCAGATAATTCTGTGTTAAATTAATAGTAGCAGAGAACATTTAGTATTGAAACATAATGTGCAGTATAGGAACATATTTAATTTATTTCTTGATTATTTCAAACTGAAGATGTCATTTTTAAAAAGATATAAAAAGGAAGTGTTATAGCAGAAGTTTTCTTAGATCCTTCCAGAGAATGGGTGGATTTATAACCAAACCCTTGTTCCTCAAATTTTGGAACTACATAACAAAGATGAACATGCTTGGGCAAGTATCCACCGCTGCCCCTCCCCAAGGCCATTAAAAAACTAGAACTTTTTTCACTGGCAGTTTTAAAAACAAGAGGCTGGATGGTGGTGTGCGAAGCAAGCCTTTAGTCAGATTCCTACATTAGCATGAAGTTGGACTAGATGGTTTTTTAAATTCCAAAATTTAAAGAAGAAACAGATGCAACAAAAGAAAACTGAAGCAATTCAAACTAAAGTTTAAGAAGGCAAAGGTAGAATCACAAGTCAGTGGAAAGAACATGCAGAATGTCCCAAGTTGTATGCGAAAGGGGAGACCCTCAGATTTTACAGACCTCCTAATTTTACAAGGCATTTTCAGTTCTGTTTTTGGAAAAATGTACAAAAAATATGTAATTTAGCAGGCCTGTGCCATTCAAAGTTAGAGGCGGACAAGATCCTCCTTCCATGAGTGACAGGTAATTTTGATTGTGCAAACGTCATCTCAAAGTGGCTTGGGACTACAAGACAGGGCCTTGTTCCAAAGTCCAAATGAAAACTTTTAACTATAAAAAAAGCCCACTGTCTCTTAGGACCCTTCCACACAGCCATATAACCCAAAATATCAAGGCAGAAAATCCCACAATTCTGGTTTGAATTGGGTTATCTGAGACCACACTGCCATATATTCCAGTTCAAAGCAGAAAATGTGCAATTTTATTCAGCTGTGTGGAAAGGGCCGGAAGTGTGTGGTCACTGCCCACAACTTCCTTCCATGTCATTCAAGCAATTGCTCTGTGCTTGGTAAAAGCTGTCCAAAGTGCTGAATTTATCCCCCCAATGATCCCAGGACCTTGGACAGATCTTTTAAAGTATGAACTAAAACCAGAAGCTGATAGATAGCCCAACTGATATGGAAGACACACTGGCTTTGCAACACTGTGTGACACGGGCAGACAAAAAAATGAAAGAGACAGAGACCACTGTTTTTTAAAATCTCTGTACAATTACACATATATTGATGCTTGATTGTTAGTTTCTCCCTCTGTTGAATACCATATGGTATTAAACTGAGCTTCAGCAGTTAAACAGGAAGATATATGTATCTTTTTTTAAAAAAAAAAATCTCTCTCATTCCCACAAAAGCCAGATCACTGGTCATGTTGACTTGTACCAAGGAGCCATGGCCAATTGGAAACTAATATCAGAAGAGTACAAATGAGTCCTACTTAAGCAAATTCTGGGATCAAAACTCCCTCTAATTATTATATGACACAAGCTTTTTGAAACTGTGTCCTGACAGTGAGGAATGAAATAGATAGAAGATACTTTAGTTAATCACTTTTCAAGACAAAAAAGCAAGGGAGAGAGAGACAAAAACACAGAAACAAAGATACAGAGAGTACTTTTTGAAAAAGCAAGGACATAGCCATGTACTTTGCTTTACAGCAGAACCGTGTTTTCTGGATGTTTCCAGAATAGCAATGCACCTGTTTTGAATGGAAAACATATTCTGGTGCTGGGGAGCGATATCTGAAAGCCAGATGTGGTTTGTAGAATGAATATTGCCCATCCTTACCTTATGGCTCATAGTGTCAAGGATAAGGGCATGGTTGATTGGCACCTGAATAACAACCCTCTTAAAAATAAGAATACATTGCAACTTTTGGTTACAGGGTTCACTTGCTTTCTTAATATTCAGCAATACAATAAATAGAGAATTAAGTAGGCAAGATAATTAGTATGTATTCTGTTGATAAACATAAACAAAGTAAATGAGACCTGTAACAAAATGTTGTCATGTAATACTCCTCTTCCCATTGAAAATAAAACAATATTGAAAAGTGTGCATAGAAGGAATCTAGAACAGGGCTGAGGAGGCTTTTGGCCCTGCAGATGTTTCTAATCAAAATTCCAATACAATTCCTACAATTCCAGTCTCAATCTCTTTTCTCTTAAAGGATAGATGTTGAAGAGATATAACTTTCACTCAGGATATGTTTTTGAAATCATAAAGCACCATTTTTTTTCCAAAGAAGCAGAAACTAGAAGGCTTAGGTTCAGATTAACATCCATATTTTCATCAGAGGGGTGTGAATTTCATCTTTAAGAAATCCAAATCACCATGGATAAGAGTAACAGAATGTCGAAGCCATCTTCCAAAAAAGTTTTTCCAGTCCTTGTCTTATGCAAGACTGGGTGTGGAATAAAAGAGAATTATATACTGTATTTCATCGATTCTAAAATGCAGCCCAATTTTAGAGCTGTAATTTCAGGAAAAAAGGCAGCTTTGATTGTAAGATGCACCCCTTTTTTTGCCTCGAATGTTGGGGAATGTTTTTTAGTCCCCACCCTAATTTTTCTTTCAGTAGCAGACCACTAAAGCATTAGAACTAATACATGCAAGAAGTTATACCACAGAATGTTTCAAAATGGATCTAATTTCATAGATATAGTGATTTCAAATTGGATTGTTTTTTTTTCAAAAAAAAAAAAAACTAATCCAAGCAAGCTGCAAAGCCCAGTCATTGGCTACTGCAGTGGTTCTTAACCTGTGGGCCATGGACCAACAGTGGGCTGTGATGATGAAAATCTGGTCCGCAAGCCTCCTTCCTCTTTATTTATTTAACTTTATTTCCACCTGCCACTGCTTCCCTGTCACTGACCATGACATACGTTCTGTATCAGAAAGCTTACTACTATCACATCAGAGCTAGATTATGAAATATAGTTTTCTGTGGGTGACAACTACTGGATGGCAAATGCTCTGTATCAGAAACTAGAGCTGATATAATCTATCCAATGCAATTTTCTGAATCAGCAAACCAAATCTAAAGTTGAACAAAAACTGATTTGTAACCCTTTTAGTACTAATGTTGCAGAGTGATCCCTGGTCAAGTAGTCCCTGGTAAAAAAAAAAAAAGGTTGGGAACCACTGGGCTATGGGATTCTGAGTGTTAATAGCCTTAAGAATAAATTTCCTAAGCAAACGACTGTTTGCACCAGTAAGAAAGGACCTCCTACACTTCCCCTTCCCATATCCTGTTAAGAAGGATGCCTTCTGGTTATTAACTCTAACAGCGCTTTATGGGGAAGCATCTGTTTTTGTTGTCTTTCATGCATATAGTGACAAAGTTTGTTTCCTGATAAGTGTTGTCACTGTGTTTTCTTTGGAAGCACCATATTAAATACATCTCTTTGTAGACAGGGGCAGACTCTCTACTTTCATCTTTACTTGACTAAATGATACCCTAACAATTTGAGATTATCAGCTGTCAGCATAGGCGTCTGTCTCTAGGGGATGGTAGTAATAAAGCTGTTCCTACCACAAACATAGTTTTGACCCTTTCTTCCCAACTCCAAGATTTATGATTATCCTGTGCTAGATAATGATTGTTTACTGTCAGCAAGTACTGCACAGAGCCATTACAGCACATATCACAAATCTGGAAAGGAGCTAAAGGTCAGGCAATTCAGCTCCAGAGGTCAGGTCCATACTGCAACCAGTGAATATTCTGCACCACTGGAAGCTGCCTTAAGTGGAGAAAGGTGGTGGGATAAAAATAAACAAAAAGAAAAAAAAGAAAAGGAAAGATAAATAAGGTTCTGCTTTCTAAGTCTTTCTTTCTTATCTCGAAATACAACTCAATGTTTCTTTAGGAGCATTTAGAAACAAAACACCCCCCACCCCCCAAATAGCACATCTTTGACCAGAAATATTGGAAAAGTAGGGACAGACAATGACTGCAACCAATGTGAGTAGCTCTGTAGCCTTTCACATATTACAACTCTATCATTATGAATCTGCTTTAACTGCCATAGCTACACCCTACTTTTTTTTCTCGTGCCAGAGATGAACTGGAATCACTTCTGGTGTGAGAAAATTCTGCAAGAACATTACCCAGGGGATGCCCAGATGTGTTACCATCCTGTAGGAGGCTTCTCTCATGTCCCCACATGGGAAGCTGGAGTTGACAGATGGGAGCTCACCCCGTCCCGTGGAATCAACCACCAACCTTCAGGTATTCAGGTCAGCAGTCCAGCTGGCACAAGGATTTTACTCATTGCGCCACCATGGCTCTTACATCCAATGGTATCCTGTAGCTGATAATTTGGTGAGCCAGTAGACTACTTTGGATGAAATATAAATGCCTCTTTTGAAACTGAAAATCCCTGGATTCCATCAACTACAACCATTCAATTTAAAGTGGAATCCTATTGTTCTAACTTTCACACTAGCATGTCTGAAATTAGAGATAAGCAATTGTTTCTAAAGTACTAAAAATGGAACCTGTTTGATTAGAGTTGCATACCAAAGAAATCCAGTCCATGAAAAATTCTGAGTATATGTCACTATTTTGGAGAACACTGTGCCAAAATCACAGAAATGACACTTGCTGGCTGAAACTCAAGCCATTGTGCAGCAGGAAAACTAACCAATATTTTCAGAGAGGTAAAGAATAAGCAATAAAAACACCTCTCCCTTTCCCAACATATACCTGGAAGCCTTTCCTGGGTAATAATAATATCCAAATTATTTCACAGAAGACTTTTATACACCTTGCACAACCCTTTTCCTTTGTATTTTATTGCCTTTACCCACTCTAATGTTTGCACAATGCTGGTTCTCATTAGTACGTCTAGAAGAAAAATTAGGTTATGAACTGGCCTCTATATCACTGCCCCAAAACAGGTGTGACTGATACACTTTTGCTGGTACATTGCCAATTTCACAGATTGCCTTTTTAATACACATAACAGGTTTTAACAGGTTTGGATTATGCAACTAATGTAAATGTACCAACACTGTTTAGGAACTAAAAGGTTTCTGAGGAAATAATGATTACTGCCATCATTTCTTTATAGGCATTTAAAATCATTTCTAACTAAGCAGATCAAGGAGCACCAAAATACATTAAAATTACAAATATATAGTTACCCATGAAAGTAATCAATGAGATCTTTTTAAAAGGTTTCTTATTTGAATAGGAGAGTATAGATTGATATTAAAATTCGGTTTTGAAATGTCATCACCAATTATCATAAAGAGGTGGCATATAAAGGGATTTCCAAGGATGCAGGCCTGCAGTTGGATGTGGTCCTCTTTCAAGCTGTTTCTGCAGCCTTTGACCCTTTCCTAGATTCCACAAATTCTACTTTTACTGAATAAATGATAGGAAAGTTGCCTCTTCTGGAAGCTTAAGGGCAGCAATTCATCATTTAAATAAGTTGCGATCTCGCCATGGGGTGAAGCTGTTTAACATGACAATACCTTTGTCCATTTCTTCTGCCAACCTAGCATTTTGAAAACATGTAAATGTGAGTAGATCAATAGGTGGGGAGGTAACAGTGCTCCATGCAGTTCTGCCGGCCACATGACCTTGGAGGTGTCTATGGACAACGCCTGCTCTTTGTCTTAGAAATTGAGACGAGCACCATCACCCAGTGTTGGACATGACTACACTTAATGTCAAGGAGAAACCTTTACTTTACAGTCAAGTCTCGCTTATCCAACATAAACGGGTTGCAGAATGTTGGATAAGCAAAAATGTTGGATAACAAGGAGGGATTAAGGAAAAGCCTATTAAAATTACATTATGATTTTACAAATTAACCACCAAAACATCATGTTTTACAACAAATGGACAGAAAAAGCAGTTCAATACATGGTAACGTTATCTAGTAATTGCTGTATTTTTAATTTAGCACCAAAAAATCTTAATGTATTGAAACAGCTGTGGATCTGGGCAGGAAGCAGACTGTGTTGGATAATAGAGAATGTTGGATGAGCGAAGGTTGTATAAGTGACACTCTACTGTAGTACATTTCTCGACTTTTTTCAGATTTTCTTTTGAGGGGATTGTATTTTTGGATGATCCTAGGGCAGAAAATTGGCTCTGAAGCCCCCAAAATTGCCTACCCTGATCCAGGAAAGAAAAACATACATAAACAATGAAAGCTCTTCAGAGCTGAAATCAACAAATAAACAACCACCACTTGGTTTCACACAGATATCACTTGAGTGTGCTTACACCAATGGTTATAATTACAGTGTTCATTTCCCCTCTTCACAATAGTTTCCAGTTCAAACCTTGACTTGTTTCTACTTTATAGCACATCCCTGTACGTCCAGAAGGACTTACGTGAGAGTCATTCTCTGCTCACCTAAAAGAATGTCTCATAAGCTGTACATTAAAATGCATAAGGAAGAATTGTTGGGCTTGGAGGTGCTCTGGGCTTATTTGAAAATATATTTCCATGTAAAATATATTCAAAAAAATTGCACAAAGGCACAGCACATGGTATGAACAGTCTGATAAAATATAAAATGCAATACAATGTAAGATAGGCATGTTATCAACATATCTACACAGTCTACTGCATCCCACAATAGAAACAACAGAAAGCTTAACCAATTGCTAAACACACACAAATACACAGAGTCTTTTCTCACAGAGTTTTTCACTTACAAAAGCTGGATTGGCTACTAACTTTGATTCCCATGCACATTTCCTCCCTTTGAAGTTTTAGAATTTTCACCTGGAATCATTAATACTGAGCTATAAAATCCAGTTCTCTTTCAATTCCCCTCTCTTTCTGTCTTTCTCTCTCTGACACACAAATAAGCATTTACCTTCTGCTGAGTCGTCTATGCTCTGCTTCCTAAAACTTTGCCATTCAAGCAGCTGTGCATTCCACTTTCTTCCGATTCAAAGACCTGTGAGAAATGCCTTGCTGCCAGAATAAAATCCCTCCCAGATCATACACTCACTGACCCAGCTCACATAACCTCAGCCCTGTGTTCTTTCAGGAGCCTAACACTGCTGCCTCTTCCCCAGTCTCTGCACAGCGCAGAAAGAGAAAGGAATTTTCTCCCCAAAGCTTTTCAGTTCAAACCAGTAATCAATGGACCAGTCCACTGTGAAAGAAGGAAAGGGGAAGTCAAATTCCTTCAGGTGATGGCAGCACTATCTGGTTGTGACTATGAATGCATCTGCATGGTAGATTTAATGCAGTTTGACATGACTTGTGGCTCTATGCTATGGAATCCTGGAAGGCTAACATATTTAGCCTTCTCAGCCAAATGGTGATGGTGTCTCACCAAATGACAAATCCCTGGATTCTATAGCAGCGAGCCATGGCAGTTACAGTGTTCTCAAATTGCAATAAGTCTACAGTGAAGATGCCTCCAATGTCATACTATACACAGCTGTTGGGACACACTGCTTCCTCAAATGGAAGGGTTAATTCTTGGGAAACTTTGTGAGTCAGAAAATTATTTCTTCCAGAGCACAGATGGGAACTGTGCAATCCTTCTTCAAAGGATGCTGAACTACGACTCCCAGCCCTCCTCATCATTAGATGTGCTTACTAAGACTGCTGAGAATAGTAAAGGTAAAGGTTTCCCCTTGACATTAAGTCTAGTCAAGCCCAACTCTGAGGGGTGGTGCTCATCTCCATTTCTAAGCCAAAGAGCTGGAGTAGTCAGTAGACGCCTTGTAGGTCATGTGACTGGCATGACTGCATGAAGCACAATTACCTTCCCACTGGAGCGGCACCTATTGATCCACTCACATTTGCATGTTTACAAACTGCTAGGTTGGCAGAAGCTGGGGCTAGCAATAGGAGCTCACCTGTCCCACAGATTTGGACCACCGACCTTCCGGTCAGCAAATTCTGTAGTTTAGTGGTTTAACCTGCTGTGCCACCATGGCCCCATGGTAGTCCAGCAATATATGGAACACCATACAATTTCTGCACTTTTTCAAGCATCAAGCAGAGCTGAGAAGTTGAGTTTTTATATTACAATATTCAGGAGTCAAATGACTAATTTGTATCTTAATTTTCAGTAAACACAAAAGATTTCAGTAAACTGGAAAAGATTAAGGATGCATCTATACTATAGCATTAATGACACCTCTTCAACTGCTATGGCACAATGTTAGTTGCCGCCACGAACTAGCGTCCTGCGAGAGCAAACTGTGCCAGCACGTCCATGATGTCATATGACTCCGCCTCTCTCTCCGCCTCTTTCTCCGTGCCAGCGTGGTTTTTCCTTTGCTAGGGCAGCGATGCCAGTGTACTCTCGCTGTTGAATTCTGTCAACAGCGAGAGTACGCTGGCATTGCTGCCCTAGCAAAGGAAAAACCACGCTGGCACGGAGAAAGAGGCGGAGAGAGAGGTGGGAGTCTTATGACGTCATGGACGTGCTGGCACAGTTTGCTCTCGCAGGACGCTAGTTTGCGGCGGCTCTTATGGAATCAGGGATGTTTCATTTAGTGAAATACCAGAATTCTTTGGAAGAGAAAGCTAAAAATTATGTAAAATTAAAGCTCCCATTATTCAATGGCATTGGCAGTTAAAGTGCTATCAAACTGTATTAATGCTGTAGTGTAGATGCACCCTAAGAGCACACATAATGTTTTTCAAATTGCTGGCTGGAAACTAATGTTGGTTACATCCTCTTAATTAGTTTGCTGGCAAGCTATCATATCATATAAAACAACAGATCAACGTATATGCTATTTGGAAAATTTAGAATCTGGATTAGAAGTATTTATGTGCTGCATTTGACATATTCATATCTGTTTGACAAAGATTTAGCTCAGCTTCATTACTAAATCTGGGTTAGCAATTGGGTTGGGTTAATTGTAATTTCATTCTTGGCTGTTCTGTAACACAGGGATTTCACTCCTTTAAAAACAGTACTAATTAGTCAAATACCAGTGGGAACAATAGAGAAATGGAATCCATGTAAAATATATTGTGAAGATGCATAACAAGTTACACATTCTCCTATAGGCAAATCTGGGGAACATTTTAGCAATTAATAAAGATTAAGATGTATGAGATGGGTGTAGCTTATTTTTGAGAAGAATGAGCAATCTTTATTTTAGATTGGGTTATTGCATACCAGCATTGCAGGGAGAAACAGCTGCCTTTAGCTGTCTTTTTTTTTTACATCTTTCCCCTTCTCTGCCAAAGAGTACAGGTGCCTCACCAATCTACAAATCCCAGGATCCCATAGCATTGTGCCATGGCAGTTAAAGTGGTGCAAAACTGCCTTACTTTTACAGTGTAGATGCAGCCTAAAACAGTTACTCCATCACACAAATGATGCAGAACACTGATCTCTGGTACAAAACAGGTGTTTCCTTCAACCTGCCTTATTACCACCTCAATATCTACAACAAAGAATAAGTTACAGCTATTAAATTCTGTGATAGTTCTCCGCCGTCATTTAGTGACTTCCCCGTGGTCAATATGCCAGTGGTTCTCAACCTGTGGGTCCCCGGATGTTTTGGCCTTCAACTCCCAGAAACCCTAACAGCTGGTAAACTGGCTGGGATTCCTGGGAGTTGCAGGCCAAAACACCTGGGGACTCACGGGTTGAGAACCACTGATCTATACTGTCATATAATCCAGTTTCAGAATGCAATTCAAGATCTTTGAACTGGATTCTATGAGTCTACACTGCCATATAATCCAGTTTAATGCAGTTAATCTACATTCAGAAAAACTGGATTATATTGCAGTGTAGAAGGGGCACAAAATTTCCAGGATTTCATAGCAATCAGTCACAGCATTTAAACTGGTGTCAAACTGTACTAATTCAGAAGTGTAGAGGCACTCCCAGTGGGTACAGTGGCCAAGGAGAAATTCATATATAAAGTTGTAGATTTGCAGGTTCTTTAGCCTTTTCTGTCAAAGAGTGCTGGTGTCTCGCTAAACTACAACTCCCATGATTCCACAAAATTGAGCTGTGGCAATTAAAGTGGGTCAAACTGCAGTCATTCTACAGTGTAGATGCATTCTATGTCTCCAAAGTCCAGTGCTCAAACCATGTTGGCTCTTATACAGATAATATAAACCAGACTAACCGGATAGGAGCTGCAGTGGCTGAACTGCTGACCTGAAGGTCGGCAGTTCAAATCTGCAAGATGGGGTGAGCTCCCTCTGTCAGCTCCAGCTCCCCATGCGGGGACATGAGATAAGCCTGCCACAGGATGGTAACACATCCAGGGCATCCCCTGGGCAATGTCTCTGCAGACATCCAATTCTCTCACAACAGAAGTGACTTGCAGTTATCTCAAGTTGCTTCTGACACGACTAAAAAAGACCAACCAGATAGTGTATACCTTAACTTCTTTGAAGAAGTGGATGCATCTATTGAAGTTAAGACCTAGTTTGTACTGACATTTTTCAAAGGTTAATTTAGTAGAATGTCTTTCTTTCCTTTAAAGATAAGCCCACATTCCTTTCATACCATCGGTTCCTGATAATGAGGGATCTTGGCACTGACCCGCAGGAAACAAGCAGTTTCCCATGGATGCAGGACGGTTCCTCTCCCCTTGCAAAAAACATGGCCTTTTGTCACCATGGCAGTAACTCAGTGCTGCCGTAACGTGGTAATAAATTGTAGCCATTCTTGTACATGCCACAGATTTGTTCCTGGTTGGATCTTTATCACTTTTTTTAACAAGTCTATGTAAAGGTTCATCAAGCTTCTGCACTTCAGAGAATCATAAGGGCAAAAGAACAAGCAAGGCTCTCAAAGAGATGACTTTTCTCTTCCTTTATGCACTTTAACTGGATGAAATGGCTGCGAGAAGGTTACCAAGTGACAGCTGTAAGGGATGGTGCCCTTTGTTTGTCCTTAGCCAGAAGATGCATCCAAGAGAGCTAGAATTCCATCACTGTCCAATTAATGTGTCCCCCAGACTGACCTTAGAAATCCCTTGCGGAATTGCAAGAGTGCCTTCAACCACCTCACAGCTGTTCTTTCTTGCTTTACATGGCAATATTATATAATAGATTTAATGCCTTTATTTGGAAAGTAAATGGTAACAGATAATCTGCTGGGGTTTGGTTCAAGGACCCCTGTGGATGCCAAGGCCCATTACATACAACAGCATAGTGAAATGGCATCCCTTATATAAAATCAAGATTTACCTTTTTTGGATTTTTAAAGGAATATTTTGAAGACATGTACATTTAAACTATTGAGCATCAAAACATGGTGTAATGTGTATTGTATCCCTTGGTTGACCTAGTAAATAATATCACCATAATGTGTACAGTACAGCAGCAAAAACTCTAGCTGCAGCTCAATATAATACAAATTTCCTGTTAAATGTCCTGCCATGTGTGGATATTACACAGAAGATTCACATCTTATTTATTGATAAATAATATCTTGATAGACCAACCATAACTCAACAACACAATATCCTGATACAACCTGTTTTTAAAAATGAGATCAAAGCAGAAATAATTAAAGGAATAATTGGGAGGAAAGAATGAATACTAAAGCATTTAAACGGATCTCCTGACAGATAATATCTTTATAGCATTAGGAAGTTAAGTCTGATTGAGTCCGACTCTCGGGGATGATGCTCATTTCTAAGCTGAAGAGCTGCCATTGTCCATAGACACCTCCTACTTCATGTGGCCAGCATGAGTGCATGGAGTGGTGTTGTCTGTAGACACCTCCTACTTCATGTGGCTAGCATGAGTGCATGGAGAGGTATTGTCTGTAGACACCTCCTAGTTCACGTGGCCAGCATGAGTGCATGGAGAGGTATTGTCTGTAGACACCTCCTACTTCACATGGCCAGCATGAGTGCATGGAGCAGTGTTGTCTGTAGACACCTCTTACTTCACGTGGCAAGCATGAGTGCATGGAGCGGTGTTGTCTGTAGGCACCTCCTACTTTGCATGGCCAGCATGAGTGCATGGAGAGGTGTTGTCTGAATACACCTCCTACTTCACGTGGCCAGCATGAGTGCATGGAGTGGTGTTGCCTGTAGACACCTCCTACTTCACGTGGCCAGCATGACTGCATAGAGCGGTGTTGTCCATTGACATCTCCTAGGTTATGTGACCTTCCCACTGGACTTATTGATCTACTCGCATTTGCATGTTTTCGAACTGCTAGGTTGGCAGAAGCTGAGGCTAACAATGGGAACTCCCCATGTCCCAGAGATCTGAACCACTAACCTTCCAGTTAGCAGGTTCTGCAGCTTAGTGGTTTAACCCGCTGTGCCACCACAACCCCATTTGGAAAGTTGCTACTTCTTAATAGCTACACTCTCATTAATTCTGCAATCACCATCAGACTAGTGATGATGAATTTAAATTCCATTTGACAGATAAGAGAAATGAGAGGGGAAAAATAGGCTAGACAAATAGCCTCAATCTATATTAAAATATTCCAGAATTTTCTTATAAGGATTGATGCTGCCCTCTGGTGTATTTTTTGCTGTGAAAGCTCTGGTTTCTATAGTCCTTGACAATGAAACTGGCCCTTATCTGTATATAGCCAGATACTTTCAGCTGCCTCTCATTTTTAAGTCAGTTGCTGTACAAAATGTTGTGTTATTCTCTTCAAAATGTACCATTGAGTGATGCTAGAAACCGTAGGCAAGAGTTGGGATAGAGACCTCACATTTAATGGAGCCCATTTGTTTTAGATTATTCAGGACCTTTCTTGGTGCCTAGGTTTCAAGGCAAGTTTTTAATCACATTTGATACTACAAGATTAATTCTGTGTCCATGGGATATACATGGTTTCACTTATCCACAGTTGCTTGCTTCAGAGTTTTAGGGAGAGAACTCCTGAATAGCTAAAACTGTTTTGACTGTCAAGGCTTCCAATGTTGAAAACCCTAAATATAATGTTAACAGCCATTTTCAAATTCAGCCAACTTCAGATTCAGTCAACAACATAATAGACCATATTATGTCAGGCATGGGGTGCATCTGCACTGCAAATCTTTTGCAGTTTGGGGCAACTTTAATTGAATGGCAACCCTATGGAAATAATGGGATCCAGTATAACATTTGGCCGTACAAAATCAAAGCAATCAAAGTCATGGCAGTTAAATATGGCTACACTTATGTAACATTTCAGTGCCAATACACCTGTAGTATTTTTATGCAGAAGTGTATCTTGAAAAGTTTTACAGTACAGGTTTATATACCACCCAGATCTCAATTTCAAACAAAACATAGTCTGCTTACACTGAACATTATATGTCACCTCTGTCTTCAGTTGCCTTTTGAAGGAAAACAGATGGATGAACCATAGTTTCACTTAGCAGTGTATATTACTTACCTCTAAGACTTTCCCTGTGATGAACTGGTGACATGCTTCACATTTGACCCCAAAGAGAACTTGGTAGTCCTTTTCACAGTAAGGCGCACCATCTCTGAAAATAATCCATAGGGCATAGATCAGTTTTTTGAACACTGCACTCGAAATGTTGTAGCAACAAAAAAAAAAAAAAAACCTCTGTAAGTGATCATCCTGCTCCATAAAGGTCTGGAGCTCTTTGATACCCTTGGCAAAGACTGCACTTCTCCGGCTTACTTACTTGCTAATGTACTCTCCCGTCAGGACCTTTGCACAGGCTTTGCATTTGAAGCATCCCAGATGCCACTGCTTATCCAAGGCAAGTAATGCTTGTCCGTTCTTGATATCTCTTCCACAGCCTGCACAATCTGCAAAGAAATCAATATGTATATAGCAGGTAAGTTGGGTTGACCAGCATTACTCCTCAAATGGTCACTTTGAAGCAAGGTAAAGCATTTTTTTTATTTCCTCAAGAAAAGATGTCAACCAGACCTAAAACCAAACCAAACAAAAAAAAACTGGTTTAATATTCCAACTACCTACCCTACTCTCTGTATGTATGTGTGTGTGTGTGTGTATACACACACACACACACACACACACACACACACACACTACTCCAGCCTCACCTAAATGGTAGACAATAATTCATTCTAACTGCTTCACTCTTCAACATTTTGGCCCTGTTGGGAGTGCAACTGACTATTTAACTTCATTTTTACTATTGCCCTTTAGAAAGCATTATACTTTTGTGTTGTCAAAGGCTTTCATTGGGTTACTGTGAGTTTTCCAGGCTATATGGCCATGTTCCGTTATACTTTTGCCCACTAGATGGAAGCAAGGTACTAAATGTGCTAAATAAAATTGGAAGTAGAAAGGTGATTCAAAGTTTACATCTCTTTTTTAAAAATCTACCTAGGGGCAATTTCATTTTCTTTTCCTCTTAAATACATGGATGCAGAAAAAGTGAATTTAGAAAAACAAACTAAATAGCAAGAACTTGACACATTAGGTAGATTTTTCTATAGATTTTATTTCAAAGCTTGAAGTAAACTGCATTCTGATTTGCAAAATTGGGAGTGAACTTAAACCCAAATTTCTCAAATTATTTATATCAAGGAAAAATGCATTTTAAAAAGGTATGTTGCATCAAGAACTGAGATTGGTCCTACATGCATATGACATTTTGATTTTTGTTTTTTGTTTTTAAACCAATGATGCTGTAAGTAAAGGTAATGGTTTCCCCTGACATTGAGCCTAGTTGTGGCCAACTCTGAGGAGTGATGCTAATCTCAATTTCTAGGCTGAAGAGTCAGTGTTGTCCATAGACACCTCCAAGGTCATGTGGCAAGAATGACTGCATGAAGCACTGTTATCTTCCCACATAAGCGGTACTTATTGATCTACTCACATCTGCAAGTTTTCTAACTGCAAGATTGGCATAAGCTGAGCCTAACAGCAGGAGCTCACCTCGTGCTCTGGAGTCGAACCATCAACCTTTTGGTCAGCAAGTTCAGCAGCTCAGTGGTTTAACCCATTGAGCCAGCAGGGCGCAGCAGTATATCAAAAATTCTTATCAGGATAATGCTCACTGGAAGGATACTTTCTGAATAACATAGTAGTATGAAAGGTCTAGAGCATGCATAAATAAGAAAATTAAGAAGCCCAGTACTCAGTGAGATATTAGTAACGTTTCAGTACAGGCACCTCACCATGACACCCCTAACAACAATGCCCCAAGAAGAATCCCAAAATGCAGGCAGCTGAGTTGATCTGCATATCAGACCTATTTCTAACAGTATTTATTTCTGCCAAGAGCTGCTCTTTTGTAAATCTTATCCACTAAAAAAATATCCCAAAATATTCTGGATTACAGTAGAACTAACTCGTAAGAATGCACTGTTACCTGTTACTAGAAAACTCAATTTATCTTCCAGTTGCTGTGGGGATTTTAGGAAAAATGGGGCAATATTACGCATGCTAATAAATGCATCAATTACAAAAATGGACAAAACAGCCCCAGTATCACAATATTGAAGGCAATGGCCCAAATCCATATGTTAATCCAGTAAATACATGGAATCAGTGGGATTTATATTTATGTTAATAAGTATCATTCAGAAAGCTAAATTAAGTAGATCTGATACTCTACCTAGGATGTGCAAATAGATTCAGGTCTATTACATTACACTCTGTGTGTATTTGGTTTTTCCCTTATAATTTTTCACAGCCCAATGCCAGTGGAATGTATATTGAACACTTATTTAACATTTTATAGATCTGATTTACACTGTGAAATGTAAACATGATTGTTGAATATTACAAACATATTACTGTTGAATTGTGTTTTGTTTTTCTACAGTATCATTCATACTGGTGACACTTGACAAGGCTGCATATAAGAAGGAAAAAGTGAGGAAGATTCTGTCCGTGAAGAGCATATAATATACAACAGAAAATGGGAAAGAAGATAGTCTATGGGGAAAGAGGGAATAAAGGTAAGAAAGGAAGAATTAGAGTAAATGCAAGTCATTGCTATTACTGGAACCTAAATATCATTGGGAATTCAAATTAAAGGGCTAAGACAAATGCCTCTATATGCATCCATGAAGAAGAAGAAAACACAGATGACCACTTGCAAACATGGGACAAAAAATGAGAAATAGTAAAATTGCTGAAATGATGGGTAGATACAGCACAACAAACACACTCTGTGTGTATTTGGTTTTTCCCTTATAATTTTTCACAGCCCAATGCCAGTGGAATGTATGTTGAACACTTATTTAACTTGTGAACTAACCTTTGCTGGTCAGGTCAACAGTCGGAATGTGCAGCTAGAAGGGTCACTGATTTAATTTAGGATGGTAGGTCTTTCATCAGGTCAGGTTTCCCCCAAATGGTATTTACTGATTATAAGCATTAGCCCCAAGATCTTTGGCTAAACTTGAAAGTGCTGGAAGAAAATTTTAGCATGTCCAGGAAGATATTCCTTTTGATGTAAACCAAGCAGCTATTCAACTGGCCTCAAGCAGTAGCTCAAAATAAATGTTTAAAATTGCCCTTGGTGACAAGTTATGAGGTTGCTTGGTGTTCTTCAGGAAGTAAAAATACCCAAGTGACAAGGAGATGAAGGATCAAAAAATAACTGACTTAAACTGATATGTGTCCATATGCTGGAAGTCTGGTTTTATTTCCCCAAAGATTCCTCTAAATTGATTGTGGGTATCTCAAGGTGGACTTCCAAGATTTTTCCCGTGGCTTCCTACGGGTCCTCCTCTTTCAGTATCTAAGGTAAAGGAAAAGGTTTTCCCCTGACAGTAAGTTCATCTTCCAGTATCTACAGAGTTGAAATTTGCTGCAATTTCCAAAGTTCCACTCTCTTCCCTGCATTTTTTTTACATATCAATTGAGCAGGCACTGTAAGTTTCCCCTCTACTGCATATATGATGTAGAATATAGTCTTTACAAATACTGGTCCAAGTAGTAGCTGCCAATTCTTCTTCACTCCCTCCCTACTGATGCAAAAATTGGTTCTGCAACCACTGTATAAAGCAAGTGCCGCATCCCATCCCTCCTTCCTTCAGAATTACAAAATATCAGGTTTTACAGCAGCTTAAAAACATTGCACTTCTCCCACACATGTTTTTCATCCCTTCTCCTCCACCTCACCTTCCTTTTCCTATATACCACCCATTTGCTGCTTTGTTTCCTAGAAAATTCACAATTTTCTAGTTTGAGGAGATGCCATGGTTCCAGCTCTCACAGTACACAAAACCTTGGCATTTGGGTACCAGAATGTTTTCTAAAAAATGAAATTGGTTTTGTTTGGGTGCAGATGGAAAAAGCAAGAGTTGCTGGTAGTACTAGCGATGAAGGTGTTTCATTGAGAGCATAAACTAAGTAACTATACCTATGGAAACAGAGGTAGAATGATATTTGACATTTCATATCAGAAAGTAATAATAATCATTCAAACTATATGTAAATAAAATAAGACTAAACTTAATACGGTTTTTAAAACAATGGCTCAGAAAAGGATGGTACTTCACAGAAATAGTTGAAATGATGGTTCTGAAAGGGACAGAAATGCCCACCCATTATGCACATGCTTTGTGCACTGGATCTGCTTGTCATGCAAGATAGACATGTTCTATTGGATGTGTACTTCTCTGTTAAGTCTCAGAACATCAAAAGTAGCTTTCAGCCCAGAAAAGGTTATCCAGCTATGTTCTAAACATTGCTATTTAGCTAGAAAGGTTTGGCTTAAAAATGTGGTTGTCTCATTTAGCTTTAAGAACTAGTTGTTTCATTTCTGTCTCAACTACAGATATACTGAAATGCATGTAATATCAACTCTATTGAATACTGAAACAAGAGTCCTCTTGTAGCTGGACCATGAACACAGACAGAAACACAGGAACTTACAGATTATATTCATGATCACCATCATAGTGATCGGAGGCTACTGAAATGAGCTTGGCAAAGTGAGGAAACAAGACCATGATATAGTATGAATATTATAGAAAGAACAAATATCAGAACAGATCATGGATTTATATTAAGACACACTAATTAAGTGGGAATGGTATGTATTTACCTCCTGCGCCCATCCCAACTTGTCCACCTGACCTCACAACCTCTGAGGATGCCTGCCATAGATGCAGGCGAAATGTCAGGAGATAATGCTTCTAGAACATGCCATACAGCCCAAAAAACTTATAACAACCCACTGTCCACCTGTTGTTCCTAGTAGAAATTGCCCCATGTTCCCAAGAACTTTATGACTATATAGCAGATGACGGTAGAGTGTTGTGATTACAAATTCAGTCTGATCATGTTGTATTAGCTTGCTGCATGACTGCTTCTTCTGGGCCACCATCAGATCAGAAAAAAACTTTCTTAACCAACAGGATTGCCCCCCACCACCACACCAAAACATGGAATCCAGTTATATGCAGATGTTCAAGACTATCCATCATAAAATGACTTGCTCTTTGTCTGAACTACTGTCAAAGCAGCCCAATCCCCAAAGATTGGACTGTCTCCACTGGATTGTCCATAAGAGTAGAACCAAATTATTGTAGTGTCTTATGTATGACGTTACCCTCCAGTTTTGGAGTACATCGATATAAGTCCCCACACAAAAGAGAGGGAAAGAGGCATCAAAAGGAAACTTTGCCCCATGACTTATTGCCTCTAGACTTAACATCTATATAAGAGAGAACTATGACAATTAGATTTTAAAATATTATATACTTGATAAATCATTTTTCATGTGTGCATATTCTATACCCACCTAGAGCCTTCAGAATGTTTTAAAGTATCTTTATGTATTTCTGCTTTTTCTTTTAGATCTGAAGACATATGGATATACTGTCTTTACTGAGTTGACATCCAATCACAGCAAGTCTTAAACTCACATCTTTCCATACCTTTCAAATCTGATGTGGATATTCAGAGCTTGGCAAATTCCACATCTATATTAGTTTAACTGCAAATTAGTTTAACTGCAAATTGTTGTGATATTTGAATCTGAACAACCTCAGGTAATCCTAACTGTTTTTTTTTTTAAAGAAGCCAACTTCAAGTCGGAGTTTAAATAACTGGCTTGTCTCTATTTAACAGTTAAGACTGATTCATTAATTCCTTTATTTACCCTATTTATACCCCACCTTTCTCAGCTCCGAAGGGGACTCAAGGCAGCTTAAATATAGGGAATTATTGAATGCCTTAAAACAACATACAATTCCAGTGAACATTAAAATTAAAATTAATACATATTAAACATTTTAAAAATTACATTTAATATTAAAAACCCGCCATCCATAATTGTAGTCCAGGGCCGTTCCAATAGTTATTGCACATATTCCATATCTATTACTATACTGCAACTTGCTCATATGGCATTCTATACTGCAATTAATCAAAAATAGAAAACAGAAACTTCTGATCCCCATCCAAGATAATGGCACAACTTTAACTATCGAATCTTAATTTAATATACTAAGCTATCAATAGGATTTTGCCAAAACATGTACATACTTTACTCCTCCTTTTGTAACATGAGCAACCCAATTAGAAAACCCCAATGAACCATAGCTTTATTCAAAGTAGTAGAGCAAGTTTATTAGTCCCTTAACAAGCTTACATCTTAAGCCAACTGCAAACCATGGTTTAATATTCTGGTTTGTTCCAAAACTAGAAATGGTAGTTTCTCATTTGAGATAAAGTATATCACTGTATTTAATTTGTGGCTTCCCAATTTCATTGCTGCTGGCTATGAAATGAGAAGACGAGGGTCTATATATATAATTAAATAGATGGCTCATTATTGGGCATATTAAAATATGATTTCATCATACTGATGTTATTGTGCAACAGACTTATCTATATATTTCTCCCACTCACACAAAATGTGGAAAAACATCCCTACAGTATCTTTTGTGAGTTTTTGTTTTCACAAAGGTAGTTATAGATGAAATCCTATATTCTGAAATAACTGCCCTTCAGCCAAGTAACATCAGGGAATACATTTGTCAAAAGGAATGCTTCAAAGTCACATTATTTCTCTGCTAAGAGCAAAACAAATCCTTGCCAGCAGCAACAGAAGAGTCTTACCATCAAAAATGTCATGACTATAACAAAAGGACCCAGTTTCCTCAGGGAAATAGGCTTCATCTATGTTATCATCAGAGGCAAGGGTGCCCATGGTAAAAGTGTATTTTTGCACTGTGAATAATACCTTGATTTGTGCTTTCAAACACTTGAAGATAAATTGCAGCCATTGTGCAGTAGCAAAAGAACTGTTTGCAGAAATCTATATCTATTTAAAAGCAAACTAACATTTAACAAAGTTACCTAAATAATGTTATCATACTATTGGGCATGAAAGTGAGAGACGTACCCTTAATAATTATAGGTCCAAACATATCCTCTTTAAAATATCCATTTTGACATTAATTTAGTTCCTGGATAAGATCTAAGTCTCCAAATCATTTTCAACCTATGGCAACTCAACAGTGACCATATCACAGGGGTTTCTTGGGAATATTTGTTCAGAAGAGGTTTGCTTATGAGGCCAAGAAAGCATAACTTGCCCAAGGGCTTCACAGTGAAGTAGTGATTCGAACCCTAATCTCCAGATCACAGTCCAATCCTCAGACCACAACATCATGCTGACACCCATGCAACCCAGCACTATCTGTCAAATTTTGCAACAATGTTATTGCCAGTATCTTAAAAACAGCTTAAATGCAGGGGTCCTCAAATTTTTAAACAGAGGATCAGGTCACAGTCCCTCAAACTGTTGGAGGGCCGGATTATAATTTTAAAAACATGAATTAATTCCTGTGCACACTGCACATATTTATTTGTAGTGCAAAAAACACTTTAAAACAATACAATAATTAAAATGAAGAACAATATTAACAAACATAATCTTATTAGTATTTCAGTGGGAAGTGTGGGCCTGATTTTGGCTGATGAGATAGGATTGTTGTTGTTGTTGTTGTTGTTGTGTGCTTTCAAGTCATTTCAGACTTAGGTTGATCCTGAGTGAGGGCCGGGTAAATGACCATTGATGGCCATATTCGGCCATCGGGCCGTAGTTTGAAGACCTCTGCTTTAATGTAACTCTGGATGAGTGGCTGCCAATTAATGCCAGTGCTGTAGGCTATACTGCAGAGGAAGAAACTGGCAAAATCACTTCTGAGCATTCCAACCCTTTGAAAGTCACGAGTTTGCTATAAGTCAACAGGTAACATATACATAATATGTTTCCTTTCTGACCAAACACATATACATACACATCCCCATACTGTGCTGCCATATTCACAGAACATATAAAAACTATAAGAAATTATCTGCAGTAACACATTTTCTTTTCTTTCTTTTTTTCATTTTCATTTTTTTTTCATTTTCTAGGTATTCAGACAGTTTTGTGCTTAATGAATATAGAAAGCATCTAAAATGCACATCAAGAGTACCACACAAGAAGTTGTGCAGCATGGGAGAATGCAGAAAGACAACAGGCACAGGTTGTGAAGCCATATGCAGTTAGAAGCTATCCACCAACCAGACTGTGCACTTAGAATGAATTCTTTGGAACTAATCCAAACACATTATTTTGTGTTATAAATCAGAAGGCAATTAGGAAAGACAGCTGTGAAGAAACTAGATAACATCCTCAACTGTAAAAATACACAATTGACATTGATCATAGGATACACTTCTTTGAAACTAGGAATGGTTTTCTCATATCATTTCAAAATGGAGCAGGGGACAGAGTTACAAAACAGAAGGAACTTTCTTATTGCTTTGGGGATCTAATCTGAGAGGTTTGTATTTTGTCTGCAATAAACTGATTTTTAAATAGAAATCCATCTGAAATACCACAAGTGACATTCACCATAAGCAAGTGTCATACCTTATATAATCACTATCACTATAGAATTTCTAGACTCTGTTTTTACAGTGTCTAATGCATTGACATTTTATTTACACCCAAGTATTCACACTGACACTAATATCTCCCATATAGCTAAAATCAGTAAATTACCAGTTTCTTTGTAAGGAATTGTAAACAAGGACTGAGAAACTACTGATTGAACCAGAAAAGTTATCTAAATTTGACTGTGGTTTCCTAAGCACAGCAAGCTGAGTAATTCATTTACTTCCTACAATGTTCTATATATTGTGCACAGTGCATAGCTGTCAACCTAGTCAGTGGTCTGATTAATGCTGATGATATGCCAAACTCTATTTTCATCAATAAGTGAGAAGGTTCACCTGCTTTTGTCATCAAAGACAGGTGAGTCTTCCAAACACTGAACCAGTGTCTAGATCAGTGGTTCTCAACCTGTGGGTCCCCAGGTATTTTGGCCTACAACCCCCAGAAATCCCAACCAGTTTATCAGTTGTTAGGATTTCTGGGAGTTGAAGGCCAAAACATCTGGTGTCCCACAGGTTGAGAACCACTTGCCTAGATAGTGTAACAGGCTGAATAAATGAAAGCATACTACCTGAGAGATGAAGTCTTTGTAGATTAGTGCTTTCATAATTGAGAACTGGTCAGTTATGAAAGATACACTCTTCCTGATGTATGAAATGTATAGCTTGGAGTACTTGTGCCTAGAAACACAGAGGGACTATGTGGGTCACAATACCAGGGATTGTGTATGGTGTTTCCTGGAAAGGTACAACTTGCCCACTGGAGTTTATGTACAATTCCCCAATTAGACTACTTCAATATACTTTACGTTGGAGGGAGGGGATCATTGAAGAGGACATGGGGGTTGATACTAGTTCAACACCTGACTGACAGGAATCTAAATGAGACCAGTCTAAAAGGAGTTGACAAGATTTTTGTGATCTGAGGCATGATGATCTTAAATGGCTTCTGGCCTCAATACTTGATGGAGTGTCTCTTCTTTCCCAGGCATTGAAAAGACTAGGGAGTGCCTTCTCTGTATCTCAACAATTGAGGAAACTGAAGAAACACATTACATTACAAAGGAAGAGGGTTTTCCCTACTATGGTGCCCCAGTTGTGGATTAAGGTCTGTTTGTCACCAACACTGCCCTAATGCTTAGTTTTCAGCAGTTGCTTTCTATAGTTTTTTTTTATTTTTACAGAAAGAATGGGTAGGAAGAAGACAGTGGAAAATGTAGAGTGGGAGAAAACCAAAATATAACATTTTGCTAATATCAATTCTCCAGTTATTGTGCTCAGAGAACAATATTCCATCATGTTTAGTCTCAGGAGTATGAACTATCTCTCAGTCACAAGGGACTTGATTAAGCCTTTCAAGGAGAACAATCATAACATTTCCAGGTATGTATTGTTCAGTGCTTGAACAGGGCATTCAGGGTTGGACTCAACAGAAGTAGTTCCCTCTCATCTCTTAAATACATTGTTCACTTAATGTAAAAAAGATTAACTTTTTTTTTGCTGGGGGATATTGAAAAATGTAACTTTTAAGCATTCTGATGCTCTACATCAGTGGTTCTCAACCTGCAGGTCCCCAGGTGTTTTGGCCTACAACTCCCAGAAATCCCAGCCAGTTTACCAGCTGTTAGGATTTCTGGGAGTTGAAGGCCAAAACATCTGGGGACCCACAGGCTGAGAACCACTGCTCTATATGGAAGCAAGGCAAAAACATTACAAGGGATTGCTTTCTGTGTGTCATGTGCTTTCAAGTTGTTACCAACTTATTCCAGGTCTTTATTGGCAAGATTTGTTCAGAGGAGGTTTGCCTTTGCAATATAGATGGAACCTGAATGTTATTTTCAATCTTGTTTTCCTTTTCTTTCCTCCAAGAGTGTTTGTGAAAGAGCAGAGAAATTATATAATAATAATAATAATAATAATAATACAACTCAAAGAGAGATTGTGAACATATTAAGTGAATATATATTCCATTTTAGTCTGTCCCAATTACAGCTCCGTCCTCATGATGCACTTTCCCTCTGCCCTTAATGAAGGGAGATGGTGGCGGGGTAAAAATAAAGTTTATTATTATTATTATTATTATTATTATTATATTATTAAGGTGACAAAATTAAAAATTAAAAACCCTATAGAATTGCATCAAACATTTTATCATTTCCTAATAAAAGTTTTTTTAAAAAATGTTGCAACCATTTTCATATGCAATTATAAAGGTAAAGGTAAAGGTAAAGGTAGTCCCCTGACATTAAGTCCAGTCATGTCTGACTCTGGGGTGTGGTACTCATCTCCATTTCTAAGCCGAAGAGCCAGCGTTGTCCGTAGACAGTGGTCATGTGGCCGGCATGACTGCATGGAGCGCCGTTACAATGATGCAATTATAAGAGAACTAAATTCAAAGGGCATGATCAACAGGCCTCAAGGCTGAAGGAAATGGAATGTGTGAACACATAGCCTTCAATGGAAAAGTACCAAGCTCTGGAGCACCAAATTGCCACTAGTTTAATGTACAAGCATTGTATTGAGCAATTTCATCCTAGGTCAAGAGTTTAGAATAGGCTCTTTACCTATGGTTGGACCAACGCTTCCATTAACCAATGGCCATGTCAGATAAGGTTGATGAGATCTACAGTCCAAAAACAACAGGAGCACTATATGTAGTGTACACCTGCTACAGATGCTAGAGATGTGGGAATTATCTCATTGGAAAGACTCTTTCACTACTGGCACTTAAGAGGCTAAAGAGAATTCCTTGGTCCCCTGTTTCATCTCAATTCCTCTTGCAAAAGGAACTGTATCACAATTGCTTTCAGGCTATTGTTCTTTATTCTCATGTCCAAAATATGTCAAATCCTTGAAAGAAACAGCCATGACAAAAGCCATGCAGATAGGTGGAGAGACAAATGCACTCTTACAGGTATCAATAGAGCTTTCATATGAGCCAAAAATATGTGTATGTTTCTCAATGTTTTATAACTTAACATGTTGCACTTTCCAAAGTAGATTTAGGAGGTTTTCACTTTGCATTTCAGCCAGAGAGGAGACTTCATTCCAGACAAACACTGTTGCCAGTTAAAAGTAATGTTTTGGATCTGATAATTGGATTGAGTTCTGTACTGGACTCTGTTTTTCAGCCTTTGTGACAAAGCCTGATTTCCATTTCAATTAGTGAGTAAAATGAGACTGTCACCAAGATGACCCCAACTTTGGGCTAGGCTTGATGAAAGATGGCTGGGATGTCTTTCCAAAAAAGACACAGAGTTCTCACACTCATGGACCAAACAAGGCAGTATTCCTAAAGATCTATGATAGTTGGGAGTGGTGGTAAAACAAAGCTGTGGTCATTTGAATGAGAAGATTTTGAGGAACAAGCGTCAAAAGGCTTTTGCAAGCATGCTTTCTGCTCTAGAAGACCCCTGACCCACAACAAAGGGATATGTGGAATATGTCCCTTTCTAGGCTAATAGTTTGGGAAGCAAAAATGCTAACATTTGTTGTGTCTGCATTAGCTTCTAAAATAAATGAGCAAAAATTAATATTTATTTCTTATTCAGAAAAATGAAGAAAACTATAAAAAGAATGACTTTTGTTTCTCCTTTTTGTTCCCAGTAGGAGATATTTCTGAAATATTCAAAGCAATATTATATTTCTAAAAGAATTAAATATGCTGTATTGCTTGTCAAAGTTAAATACCTTGTTCCAAGCTGCATTAAAATCTCAGTGTAGAAAGACCCTTAGTTATGTTCTGTAAGAGTTTAATAGTGTGTCGCAATGAAAATAGAAAAAAATTGGAAGTGGCCTCCGTCTCTGCAACAATCAGCCAGTCATGCAAATCAGAACTGGACCACACAATGCTTGCAAGTGGCAAGTAATCCCAAAATCCAGATATTACACTGCCAAAATATAAACTTTTTATATCAAATTGAAACCTCCTCATATACTAACTGAAAAAGTCACGCTTTTAATATGGGGTGCTTAGTGCCTATTAAATATAGAAAAAGATGAAAGGGATAAAATATCAATTCCGAGAACCTCAAAGAGGGAAAGCAGGAGAAAAATGAAGAGTCTTCCTTTCTGATAACAGCCCGATAGTCTGTAATTATATCAGGGATATGCTTATTCAGAGGTTATTGACTCATTCTTGTTTGTAATCTCCCTGGCAGATTATTGGCATCTGTCCATCTTGAATTCATTGCTAAGCCAATGCTAAAATGTTGGCATTTCCTAAGCTGTTTTGGTAAACTACATAACAGCAAATTACCAAGAAACAAAGAGACATCCTATAAAAGAGATTTATTTCCAAATTGGGCTGCATTACAAAACATGATTTCAAAGGAGTGGGAAGACTGATATAAACTATGGCTTGCTGCTTTGGAAGGAAGCAGAAGAACTGGAACATTTTGCAATAATTAAAATTCACCTGTCAGAGAAAAGGACTGGGATTCCTCACATCAGAGAAATCTTTGCCAATTAACATTTCCCTAAAGTTTGTTTACTGGCCTCTCTTGAACTTTACACACTGGCTCTCTTTGTGCGGGGCTCTCCTAGCAAAGGGCATTAACATTTTCTTACATGCCACTGAAGGCACTGAATGAAGGGATGACCAAATTTCCAGAAAGTTTCCCTGAACAATCCCTTTCTTGCTTCATCCAGGCACCTATCAAAAATCTCAGTCTATACAACTAGTGGTGTATACTTGCATGCTTACATTTTCAGAAAGTGAATGTGAATATCCTCAAATTATTATTTCTTTGGATTACAGAATTGCCTACAGTTGGCCCTCTGTATCCATGAGTCAACCATCCACAGCTTTAAAAAAAATCCTTCATAATAACAGTAAGGTTTAAAACATCCCAAATTTGAGGATAAGAATTTGCCTCTGAGTAAATATTGACCATGGCAAAATACAAAAAGTTTCACATGATTGCTACAGGTATAACTGTGATTTTGTGACCACTATTATGCATGCAAAAATGTTGCATTTCATTCAGACTTTCATTCTGTGCTACAAGATGGAAGAGATCAGATGTTTTAAACCTGTAGACCAGTCGTTCTCAACCTGTGGTCCCCAGGTGTTTTGGCCTTCAACTCCCAGAAATCCTAACAACTGGTAAACTGACTGGAATTTCTGGGAGTTGAAGGCCAAAACACATGGGGACTCACAGGTTAAGAACCACTGCTGTAGACAGTGGTTCCCAACCTTTTTTTTATCAGGGACCACTTGACTAGGGACCATTTTGTCCAGGGACCACTTGACCAGGGATGACTTTGACCAGGGATGACTTTGACCAGGGACCACTTTGACCAGGACCACTCAAACATTAGTATCAAAAGGGTTACAAATCAGGTTTTCGTCAACTTTAGTTTTGGTTTGGTTATTTGAGGTGCTGATTCAGAAAATTGCATTGGATAGATCACATCAGCTCTAGTTTCTGATACAGAACATATGCCATCCAGTAGTCACCATCCACTCACCCACAGAAAACCTCTTGCACTGACAAAATGGTATTCAAAGAACAATTTATTTATTTATGTCATTCATGTATTAAGTCATATTTCAAGAATATACTTTCCACTATGTGTTGTCCAAGGCTTTCTGTAAGATAGCAAAAAGATCCATCCCTTCTCACTAGTTTGCTTCATGTTTGTTTTAACATGACTCAATTAAATGAAATGGTATTTTTTCATTACAATTATAGGTATTATATTACTAAAGGTAAAGGTTTCCTCTTGACATTAAGTCTAGCTGTGTTTGACTCTGGGAGGTGGTGCTCATCTCCATTTCTAAGCTGAAGAGCCAGCATTTCCGCAGACACCTCCAAGATCATGTGACTGACATGACTGCAAGGAGCAGCATTACTTTCCCACAGAACTGTACCTATTGATCTACTCACATTTACAAACTGCTAGGGTAGCAGAAACTGCAGCTAACAGCAGGAGTTCACCCCGCTCCCCGGATTTGAATCACCGACCTTTTGGTCAACAAGTTCAGCAGCTCAGTGGTTTAACCTGTTTGCCACCAGGGGTTATATTTCTATTTTTATATAATCCAGATAGTTGCCATAATCTTCCTTCTCAATGGTGTTTTAACACAAATCTTATACCGGTGCAATTTCCTACAGGCCAATTTCCTGTAGGTACAGAGAAACAAAATCTGGGGATTGGGGACTCTTTCGAGTGAAAATAAGCTTACTTTGTAGTATGTTGTGTGTGTGCGCGCACACATTAAAATCTAGTGTTTCAGAATGCAAAATTGCATCCCAGCAAATGTCAACACTGTCCAGGTTAGACAGAACTAAAAGCAAGCGATTAAAAGCTTTTGTTTTATTTTAAATCTCTGGAAAATTATGGAATACTTACTGCTGGAACTGGAGAGTTCTTTTGGGCTGGATGACATTGGCTGAGCACACATTTGACAGAGACAGTCTCTTCCATTAAAGGTAACCCGGTCTCCTGGTGGGAAAGGACGTCTAGAGAGGAAAAGAACAAAAGGGCTTTAATGAAAGGCTATCCCTTCAGTTTCACTACCGTATCTCTTCAGCTGCCACCCTTAGCGATGCAGATCAATATCTTGCAGGAACACGGGCCAAAAAGGATCAAAATGTAACAACTGGCAAAGCTGAGCCTTTGGACAAATTCCAGAGACTAAATGCACCTTCACTAGAAGAAAAGCTGATGTTAGATGAGACTGTCTGATCCCTCTTTCAATGCAAATCTATCACAAAAGCTCTATGGGGAATGTTTGGGTATCTGTGTGCGCTGTGTGTGTGGGTTGTGGGGGGAAAGGGCATCAAAGCTTAACATAAACATTTTCATTTGGGAAATGTAGACCACACACTACTGTTATCTAAAGTGAACTCTTTCTAAAGTGTTCTACCCAATGTGAACTATTTCTTTTTGGGGAAAGAAGATTGCGTTTATTGCAGACTTATACCAAGGGGGATTAAAAAGTTTCTGTCGCTACCATGAAAAGTATTAAATGACAAAAATATGACCTACAGCCAGCAGAGAGTTTTCCGTTCCAATGAATACTGTATGTACACACACACATTACAGTGCATAAGAAAATTGGTCTATCTAGCACAGCACTGTGTGCACTGGGGTGGTAAAACTGTGGCCTGAGACTTACTGCTGCCTTCCAGCTAACTCCCAGACCCTGTCAAGCTCCTTCTTCAATGTTTGGCACTCCTGGGGGAACACAGAGGCCTCTAATTCCCCTCCATTCAAACTTTCCCAACCAACAAAAATTTAAATTATTCCTGGGTAAGTTTTCATTTGATTTTGTGTCAGTTTTCAGAGAGGGTACAGCACACCTTGAGGACAGAGTTTGGGACTTACATCCTCTACAACTGCCCATCCCAAATCTATATTGACTTGATGGCTTTCCAGGAGTTTTGGTCAAAGTTTTCCTCAGCCTTAACTGAGAATGTCAGGGAATGAGCCTTGGCATTTTGCATGTCCATTGAGCTATGGCCTTTCCTCAAAGGAGAAACTGTGTGTCTTCAGACCCTACTGGACTAGAATTCCCATCATTCCTGACCACTGAGTATGTTTAAATAATATCAGAGAGTTTCACAACTATATTCACATAACTCTTCTATATAAATAAAAAGGTAATGTTCGTTTGTGGGATTAATATAACTCAAAAACCACTGGACGAATTGACACCAAATTTGGACACAATACACCTATCAGGGCAACGAGTGACCATCACTGAAAAACACAGTAGAAGAGACTTACTTTAAAAGCCAAAAACAAAAATTACATTACAATGCAGGTGCAAAACCACATACACACACGCGCACACACAAACGCACATATACACAAATATATATACACACACATATACACATACAAAACACATCTACACAGACTGGGCCACTATAATACCTTCCTTAGTAAGAAGCAGAGCATGTTGTCAGCAGCAAAAAGGTGCAGGACATAGAGTGAACTTCAGTTGATGTTTATATAAATGTATAACTACGTCACAACTTAACACACTTTTTGCTTTTTGAATTTGTACTGTTTATGATCTCTGGGATTGTTTAGGTAGCATCAGTGGACTTACTTGCACACAGTGCAGGCAAAGCAGTTGGGATGGTATGTTTTCCCAAGAGCGGTTACGACTTCTCCTTCCACAAACTCGCCACAGCCGTTGCATCGGGTCCCATACATCCGCTGATAATCCACAGTACAGAGGTATTCCCCATTCTTAATGAAAAAGCCTCCTTGAGCCAAGTCACAACCACAGACTGAGTAGAGAGAAAGACAAGCAAATAAGAACAAATCAGTTAATCACTGGAACATCAAGGAGCTGGAAAAATACAGGGATTCAGATTTGGGTAGTGGAACACACTGTTACAATAGCTATAGAGGAACAGCAATGGCAGTTCACAGAGAAAGCCAACATGACCTTGCAGATAATATTCACAAGGCTTGGTGGCAAAGCTTTGCAACTATCTGGATGATTATACATTCAGGAGAAATAAGTATGTGTTGTATTTATATTTTGGTTTATTTGCATGAATCCAGAATATTTTATGATACAATTTAATAGTAGAAACAACAGTAATTTTTTGAAATAAACTCAGAAACTATCAGAACCTCTCCTCTACTTTATCTCTGTATTCATTTCAGGCAGGAGCAGGCTGACATATAGAAATCACCTTTGTTGCTTGGGGTCTAGTTTCAAGCAGTCCTTGAGAGACTCACTGGTTAGTTCCCATTTGAAGGACATGATATTTGTTTCTTTTAATAAATAAACTACTTACTCTTGAGTTTAAATTTAATTTCTAGATTAGACCCAGTAAACTAATGCAACTTTCATCAATGTTGACTTCCCAACTTCCCATGGATCCAGTGGGTTTACTGTAGTTGGGACTAGCAAGTGATTTTAGAACTTGGCATATTATTCATCCATACAGGAAACATACTCAGAAGCAGCCACATTCAGCAAAATACAACGAAATACAAAATTTACAGAACAGTGATATCTTTACTGACCCCACTTAAAAACTCAAAATACATCAAACGCTTTTGCATGATGTAGTTTTGGTTATTAGATGATCAATAAAAGTATTACTGCAGTGCATTTTAGATTTTGTTGAATTCAACAATCTGCAGTACAATTCTATATCCTCAAGATGTAAGTCTCATTAAACTCAGTGGACATTCACAAGGAAATCTACACACGTATATCCATAATAACTGAAAAGTTAAGTATTATCATTGTTATCATTCTCATTTCATCATTATGTTATTGAAGATTTTAATGGCCAGAATCACTGGGTTGCTGAGAGTTTTCTGGGCTGTATGGCCATGTTCCTTCTCATGAAGGAACATTATGAGAAGAAAGGAAAGCTTAGAGAAGGAACATCATGAGAAGAAAGGAAAGCTTAGAGAAGACAATTATGCTGTGGAAAATGGAAGGAAAAAGGAAGAGGGGGCGACCAAGGGCAAGCTGGATGGATGGGATCCTTGAAGTGTCTGGATTGACCTTGAAGGAGCTAGGGGTGGTGACGACTGACAGGGAGCTCTGGTGTGGGCTGGTCCATGAAGTCACAAAGAGTCGGAAATGACTGAATGATTGAACAACAATACAGTCATGTTCCAGAAGCATTATTTGCTGACATTTCACCCACGTCTATGGCAGGCATCCTCAGAGGTTGTGAGGTCAGTTCAAAACTAGGTAAGCGAAGTTTATATATCTGTGGAATGTACCGGGGGGGGGGGGGGGGGGGGAGAGAGGAAGAAATCTTGTCTGCTTGAGGCAAGTCTGAATGTTGCAATTGGCCAGCATTTAATGGCCCTATAGCTTCTAATCATGGCTGGTTGCTGCCTGCCATAGAACACAGAAATACTGGACCACACTAACAACTACCATGTCAGACTACACAGAGAAGCCATTGAAATACACAAGTATGTAGGCAATTTCAACAGAAAGGAGAAAACCATGAAAGTTAACAAAATCTGGCTACCAGTATTACAAAGACTCTAAAATTATAACAGTAAATAAAGAACAACACTCAAACACAGGAGAATTCTGACAAGAAACAATCAGGAACACCCAATCACCTCTCAACAAAGAATTTTCCCAGGCAGTAACAAGCCACACCTAAAAACTGCCAGGCCATCAAATGCTAATCAAGGTGGCCAAGTGAAACATTCACACCTAGCTCCAAAAGACAAGAGTTCTTCCTCCCACCCTGGACCGTCCACAGATATATAAACCCGATTTTCCTAGTTTCCAACAGACCTCACAACCTCTGAGGATGCCTGCCACAGATGTAGGCGAAATGTCATGAGAGAATGCTTCTAGGACATGGCTATACAGCCCAAAAAACTCTCAACATCCCAAAAAAGGTGTTTCAAATCCTGGGGGCCTAGGGGCTTTCAAATTTGTTCAAGAAACTTTCACTATGAGTCATTTGGCAGTGTTTTGTAGCAACACACACACTGGAAAAGAAATTAACCATGAATGTGGTCCCTGGAGGACTCTATGCAAGCCATGGGTCGCATTTTCCCCACCTCTAGGTTTTGAACTATACCTTGTGAATTTGCACTGCATGTCAGCCCTTGCTTTTCATATGTAAAAAAAACTCTTTGCCTATGAATAAATATTCAGCACAACTGGTGGTATGATTCTAGTAGTTCTTTCTCTGCAGACTTTCTCCCATCATTTTCCACCTCACTTATTGTGTCTAGATTTATAAGGTTTATATGCTGCTAGGCATGTCAGATTGATATGACAAACAGGGAGAGGTGTTAGTAATACTACGTAAGCAAAGCAGTTATTTATCACCCAGGGACACTTTCCTAAGTCAGAGGGAGGTAATTTGCTTACACCCTCTTTCTATTTTACCAGTGCCCCTATCAAAGCATTCAATGTTTAACATCTATCAGCACATTTTTATTAACAGCTGGAGAAGTTACTATAATTATCTACCTGATTTGAAAAAAAGAGGGCTGATAGCTAAGGACAAAGCATTGTTTTTGCCCTGTCACCTAACACTTTTCACCTCAAAGCAAAATAAATTCCCTCTGTAGGTAATATAAACTGCTGTGCCCTCTTGGAAGATGGAGTAGCCCCCTCTGAAGATGGTGTGCTGGGATGGACTAGACCCGTGTTTCTTAAAGTGTGCTCCTCCAAGTGTTTTGGACCTCAGCTCCCAGAAATCCCAACCATCTTCCTAGCTGTTAAGAATTGTTGGAGCTGAAGTCCATAACATCCAGGAGAGCAAAGTTTGAGAAACTTTGGACTAGACAGACCTTGCAGTCTTATGCGTTTGGAAGTGTTGCTTCACAATTAGCTAATGCACTAGTTCTTTTTGCTTTAAGAGATCATCTCCATTAGGTTCTTAGTGGAGTACCTTCAGCAGTCTCATTCATAACAGCCCTTTATGTACAACTCTAAGCTCCTTTACAATGATAGTACTGTCATCACTGATTACAAGATGCCCTAGGAAAAGACTCACCAACTTGGCTTAATGTCTAATTTATTTTCATCATACTGGACAAGATTTTGCATGTCTTCCTTTCGGATTAGTGAAGAACAGCTCCTGTTCATACTATCAGCTTTATCTCAACTGACTTGGTATTGTGGACTATATTGATAAGAGAAATCATGAATAATAGCAAATCCTATTGAAATGAAGGACTTCTGGACCAAGTATATCAAAGAGTCATAGTGAAAGACCTAGCAAATGATTATTTTATTTTTTATTTATTTACAGTATTTATATTCCGCCCTTCTCACCCCGCAGGGGGCTCAAGGCAGATTGCAATGTACATATACATGGCAAACATGCAATGCCATAGACATACAACATATATAGACAGACACACAGAGGCTATTTCATATTCCAGCTTTTTCATGAGGGTATTCTGGCCACCAGGGGGGCTGTTGCTTCACCATCCATTTGTGACACTGATGAAGTACTTCCTCATTCTTCCTCATGCTTGCTGGAGATTTTTATGTCATCGTAAATTAGCCTCCCCTCTTAAGCGGTACCTAAATTTCCTACTTGACAGATGCAACTGTCTTTCAGGCTGCAAAGGTTGACAGCAAGCTACACAAATTGGTCAGAAGCTCACTCCAACCTGGGCTGGCTTTGAACTCATGACCTTTTGATCAGTAGTGATCTTAATGTAGATGACTCCCAGTCAGCTGTGCCACAGTTCTGCCGACATATTTTGTTGGACATGGATAAATGGAAACACCATTACTAGTCCTGCAGATACAGGGATAATAGGGTACATTGCATCTTAATAACCTTATGAAATGCCCATCATCTTTAAATATAAAGATCATTATCTGGGACGAAAAATAAAACAAAATTTAAGATTTTTTTTGTAAACAACCTTCACATCATAATGTAAATCTGCATCAGTTTATATTAGACTAACTGCCTTCTACAACATCTTCTATGGTGTTCATTCTACAATTCAGCTCATATTGCGGAGAAATATTCTGATGGAAGAAAAAGACTAAAGCATTTTCTTCACAGAGTTGATAAGGATCTCAAGGTCCATTTAGTCCAGTGGTTCTGTACCTTTGGTCTTCAAGTTGTTTTAGACTTCAACTCTCTGAAATCCAAGTCAGCTTACCAAATCCAAAACCACTGGAGGACCAAAGGCCGGGGAACCACTGATCTAGTCCAACTGCCTGACATGTAGGAAAACATTTGCTCCTGTGTGCATGCAGAATTGCAGCCATAAATGTTCCCAAGCATAAATACAGGCAGTCCCCAAGTTATGAACATGATAGGTTCTGCAGTTGAATTTGTATGTAAGTCAGAACAAGTATATTTGTAAAGTGCACCTCCAGCCATATATATGTGTGTGTATATATACACGCATACACACATGCATGCATATTTGGGATAACATAGGGAAGAGTTAACACCCCTGTGCCCCTGTTCAGAAGATTCACCTCCCTTCATGTCCCTGTGACAACTGGATTTTGAAAGATTTGGCTTATTGTGGAAGCCAAGATTGGTGATAAAGCTTTTGTAGAAACATCATTTCCCTGTGATAACTCTTCCAAGAGCGGATTTCCCTTCCTACGGGTAGATTCTTCTCACTTCCTGTTGTCTCACCCCTGTTTTTAACTGTGAGTTATTGGATGTTTGTAGCCCGGGGCTTGTTTTATTTGCTCTAGATTATGATTTCCATTTTAAAAGAGTATTTTTACATAAGCAGCTTTTACATTTTCACAATTATAAAATGCATGTTCACGTTCAAATATTTTAAATGTCTACTATTTTATACATTTGTTTCTATTTTACCCTTTCCAGTGCTTCGTTTGACCTAAAACCTTGTCACAAAGGGACATACTGTTTCAAAAGCAGGCACAGTTTTTATCAAATAATCAAGCTTTTACCTTAAATAAAAACAGCATTGAAACTGAATTTCTGGTCATGTCTAATGTTCATTTGTGAAATGAAATGGTTGCTTTATATTCAGTTCACTCTAGCACATGATTCACCATGGCAGAATCTCAAGGTTAGGAACTCATCTAAGCACAGTAGTTTAAAAAATAACTCAAAGATAACAAATGTCATTTCTTGTTTTTTGACATCTGCTGCAAGGTCAAAAAGAAGCTGGTAAACTCTGAAGAGATCTGATGGTGGCTCACATCCTTGGAGATGTGGATGCTCTTCCAGAGAATGTCCAGATATTTGTGCATTTTCTAACTGGAAGCCATGGCATGCTCAGAACGTGGAAGGAACATACTGACAAATAACCAGTGCCTTGTAAGCAAGTCTTCCATGCAATAACAAAGTTGTATTGTCACTGGAAAGTAACAGGGGACATCTTCATCACTTTGGAAATGTTTACCAGTGCTTTCATTATTGTAGATGTGTTTCTCGGCATTACTTCTTTAACCAAAAATTTCAGAGCAAAGGCAGAAAGAAGTGAGAGTAGGAATATATTTGTACATCGAGAACAAGAAGGGCAGTTCAACATGTTCCAGCCAACCTTTTATTCAAAACTAACAATGGGCATGTGTGAAATGAAAACAGCCAAGACAGGTAAGACTTGCTACTTCATCATGCTTGAGTAGGAATCCTCTTTCAATCCGGTTTCTGCCTCCTGCAGTATTCTGGGGATTGTAGTTTAGTGTGGTTGTTAAAGGCTCTAAACTACAAACCCCTGAATTCTGCAGGAGGCAGCAACCGGATTTAAAGTGGATTCATTCTCTAGTGTGATGAAGTCATTGAATAAGAAAAAAAAAGGTACTTTTGGAACACCTTCAAGCAAAACCAAAACTACTTTTCAAAAGTAACTTTCTAAGTTCTGGGCATATTTTTCAAACAGTGAGAGGAAAACATATTTATTCTAGATGTACAGGGGAAAAAAAGAAAGTTTCTGTAATATTCTTTATTAGATTGACAAGAGGGGCTGGAGGCATTGAAATCAGAGCCGCTTGGAATCTTTCTCTAACTGCTGCCTTCAATAGAAAAAAAAAATCAGAAGCCCTGAGGCCTGCATTAAAATATTAGGATCGCTGTGAAATTGTGCAAAATTGAAATGCATAAAGTAACACACTACAGAGGCCCTGCTATCTTGGGTACATGAATATTTGCAGGATTCTGCTTCTGATTATGTATCTCAATATAATGGTTTTATGGGCCAAATGAATGAATAAAATATAATTTCCTTGGATACTTCTTAGAACAGAGGAATGGGGAGTTAGGTTGATATTTGCCGACAGCTACATGAATGCATTAAGAGGGATTAAGCAATCGGTTCACAGGGCTCCATTCTTTAACACTTCCCCAATCTGATTTATTTCAGCACACTTTATATGGGTCTTCCCTTGAAGATAGTCTGCAGACTGCAGCTGGGACAGCTTGTTATTTTTGTTTTAATCCTATGTTTTTATACACAGTTGCTCCTACACATTTGCAGATCTGACTAAAATGTTCTCTCTAGGAATCTCTAAAGACCTCATCATATGTGCTGCTGGAATCGCCAGAGATCGCGGAGAATCCAGCGGTGCCTGGCAGGGCATGGGATGAACCTGTCACCCCCAAGCCCCAAATTGCCTGACTTACCCCAGACTTCATCTCATAGGGGGAAGTGTCCATCACCCAGCTTCCTCCATTCATTCCAATGCAAGATGGGAAGCCTCCTGTGTCGCTGTGGTGGCAGCATGCGCTGATTCCTCTTCAGTTTTGCGATGGAGCCCTGCTGGAAGTAGCTCTATGTTGTGGGGCAGGAGCCGGTGAGCTCCATCACAAAAGAGAAGAGGAACCAGTATATGCCACCAATTTTTACCCCAACCTACAAAGTTCTAATTGTATTAAATTAATGCTAATAACATGGAACGTTTTTTTTTTTGGCAGCTCGGGGAACTTCATCACTTCACCAGGCATGTTTGGTTTTTCTTTTGTAAAGATGTTGTAAATCCTTCAGTGCAATTCTATGGTCAGCTTCTGGTGGAAGTTGACCATAGAGTCATATTGGAGGAGCTAGAAATTCCTATGTTTGTGTATTCTCAAGTTTTAAAAATGCACGCCTTTCCACTTTCACAGGTATACTGTAACCATAACCCCAACAAGTGTGGAAGACTGACTGCAGACTGTTAGACGGTGCTTTGAAATGAGATATAGATAGATATTAAATTAACCAATCAACTTATAAGTATGGATGACAGACATAACTCATAAATATTAACAAATAATAAGAGAACCTCTTTTGTATCAGGAAAAGCTACTGTTCTTATGTCCATATGGAATGTGGCCACTACTCCTATCCAGACATCAGGTCTACCAGTGTACTCTCCCCACACTTTTAAGAAGTCAACTGGAACATGATCCCCATTAAAGACTGCTGCCTCTGATTGCCTTACATTCTGATAAAAATGAAAATTACTAAAACTGATATTAGATTACCTTTCCTAAAGGAATAAAAATACAGAGTGCCTTAAAATATTGTTTCTTTCTCATTTGGCTTACAAATTGCTAGGAGCCCACTCTGGGGTGATCACTGCTCCAGGCTACGAATAAAATAGGGGAAGGGAAGATGAATACAGGCCAAAATTAGAGCTTCTCGGCACTGACAAATCCCCCCCTGAACAGTATGACTCACATCTTGCCAAGGAGGAGGATTCCATTGTGCTGTTTTTCTGAGAGGTTTTACTAGTATCTTTCTCCGCAGCTCTATGTTATAAATTTAGATGCTGAGGCTATCTTTATTGCAATGAGCCTTCACAGCAAACTACAGAATCCATTCCTTCCTACTTTTTCTCCCTCAAAGCTAAAATAGGATTTTAACAGTCATTCCCCATATTCAGTTCATACTAAGCATGAGGGAGGCAGAGTTTTTATAGATAGAAAAAAGTATCTCATGCATTAGTGCAGGCTGGCATCAGTCATTTCTTTTTACAAGCATGTCCCGTTTAAGGGGCTTTATGGCTGCTTGGTACTACTTTTGGAATAATTAATATTTCAGAAATGTTATGTGGTTCGGAAGGTTCACTGCTTTTATCTCCAGTCCTCCTTAGTAAATAGCATTGAGCAGTTCTTTCAACAGTACTATTTTTTTTTCTGTTATAATAGAGCCCACGACTTCTCCCTCTCTTGGATTTGTAGCTGACACACTTTCTAAATTAAAACGACTGTATCAAAATACTTGGCTCTCTGTAATGCATAACAGGGTAGCCATATTTTCATGGGTTGGTGTAAATCTTTCGGGCTGTATGGCCATGTTCCATAAGCATTATCTCCTGACGTTTCACCTGCATCTATGCCAGGCATTTTCAGAGATTACAACAACCCAGTGATTCCGGCCATGAAAGCCTTCGGCAATACATATTTTCATGCTTTCTTTGGTGTGCAATGCAGAAAACAGGCAATCAGCCTTAGAATGTGGAAGTCACAGGTTATAAATAACAAGTTACTTACAATTAATTCCTTTTACAAAATAATAATAATAATAATAATAATAATAATAATAATATAACTACATTACAATTATAAACTTAATGGGGGATAAATAGGCAACTTGTGGACTGTGTAGGAGGCAACTCAACCTTCACATTATTTGAGGGAGCACTTTCATTTCTTGGTCCACCAACCGCTACTGGAGAGAGAGCTTCTAAATTTGAGCAGTTATTCTATATTTAAAGAGGCATGGCTTCACAAAATGGTAAAAGGAGAATATAAAATGGCTCAAGGGCTGGCTCATGTTGCTTCTCATAGTCTTGTGGGTCTTGAAGCAATGACAAGATCCTTCCTTCTCGAGTAGATAAAATGACTATCTTTGAGAAATGGAAATGTGAAATATTGTCTTTCTTAACAACAATCACAAATACTATTTCTACTTCTACTGCTAACAGCAACTAATAACTTAGGGAGATGTTGAACTACACTATGCCCTCCACATATGTGTTGGTTCGAGATTTTTTTTTTTCCTGAAAGAACATCTCTAGGTCCTTCAGAGTGACTGTATGATCACCTTCTACTCTAAACTGATCACTGGATCATCTTGGAGGATCTACAAATGGCCAGATAAGTGTTCTCTCAAGAAATCTCTAGCTGAAGCTGACCACAGAGTCACACTGGAGGACCTAGCGATGTCTAGAGATAATATATTAATCAAATCTGCAAAAGTTAAACTCGCAAATGTTATTTTCTTAAACATTCAAAACTGAGAACATTCTAAAGGTTGTGTCAGTTTCATATCTCATTATACATTGTTTAAAAAACTGAAGTTCAATATGAAATAGAAAGCATCTTGGGAGGAAATGTTCCCTCATGATAGGCTTTGTTCTTCCACATGAGTCAGTGACATACAGTAAGGTGTAAAGGAACACCCACAGTCATGGAAATGTAAGACTTATATAAAAGATAATGTTCCAAAAGCTATGCACACAGTAGCAGACCAAAAATAGACATAAAAGATCATTTATCATGGACATTTACGAAATAAAGGTGAACTATACAGCGAAATCCTTAGATAAGATTACCCAGGTCTACACAGCAACTTCATGAACCAACTCAATTTTTTCCTAATGCTTTAAAATTACATCTTATCAATTTACTGGAAAGTTAATGGGTATCACAAATATGATATGCTTTTACTATTAAGTCAAAATAGTTGTTAATTCAATTGTCAATTTGTTTAAAAATGGGAGACCATAGTCTATAGAGGGCAACAGCTCAGTGGGAGAGCATGTGTTTTCCATACAAAAAGAACACATGCTCCATCTCTGGCATCTCCAAGTAAGACATGAAAGACTAAAACTCTCCAGAGAACTGCTGTTACGATAAACATACTGATCTAAAATGGATCAAAAGTTAGATTCAGTATAAGACAGCTTCCTGGGATACCAATTATCATTCTGGACCATCTGTCCTAAAGGACATTTGACTTTGTTATTCATTTTTGCTGGGTTTCCTACTGCACAATAAAAAAAAAGATGCCAACAATACTGAAATAAGAGATATGCTACATTATCCTATACAATCTTGAATGTTGGGGTCATATTTCCTGAGCAAGCAGCACTGGAATATGAATATTAAATCAACATCTCTAGCTACATTGCTAATTACTGTTCTGTGAAACTCGTGACATGATTAAAAAGCACAGTACTGTACTTTATAAAGTACATTTCAAAATGACTGAAATAATTACTTACTTAATAATTGCAAATTTTGAATCCTTTCTATTTTCAATATAGATAGATAGATAGATAGATAGATAGATAGTTTGTTATTTCTTAAAAAGGAAATGTTTCAGACCTATTTTTGTGCTTAGTTTCATTACACCAAAGTCTTTGCTTGGCATGCTCCAACTCCATTAAATACTGTGTATCACTTAATTAAAATAGAATTCTAGATAATGCCACCAAAATGCAATAAACAAAGGTTAAATGTGAAGCACAGCTGACAATAAGGATAGCACTGCTCAGTACTTATAAATTTCAAGAGCAAACAGCTTACACTTTATGGGGAACTACATCACGTATACAACAAAGATGCCATTACAATTTGGAAATGTTATTGTTGCTGGTTGTTATTCACAAGTAAGTTTGAAAATATTATTATTATTATTATTATTATTATTATTATTATTAAAAGCAATTATTTTCTTTAGTTCAATATTGCTTTATAAGGTCTCACCCAGATTATTTCATTTCTGATTTTTTTTATCGTGTCAGAAGTGACTTGAGAAATTGCAAGTTGCTCCTGGTGTGAGAGAATTGGCTGTCTGCAAAGATGTTGCCCAAGGCGTGCCCAGATGTGTTACCATCCTGTGGGAGGCTTCTCTCATGTCCCCACATGGGAATCTGGAATGGACAGATGGGAGCTCACCCCATCTCATGGATTTGAACTGCTGACTTTCATGTTAGCAGTTCAGCTGGCATAAGATTTTCACCCATTGCACCACTACTTCTCCTGATAAAAGTGAAGGAGTGCGTTTACCAGCATGTTCCTTTTGGAACATGAGGTCATGAAGTACGGGAAAGTATGGTGCAAATCTCATGTTTGCATAGGAACTGTAAGAACAACTGTGCCTATCCTACTGTAGTTCAGACTGGAAGTCACCAGTAGCATTTGGAGGTCATGAGGCATTTGGAGGTCATTCATGACGTCATGAAGAGTTGGAAGTGACTGAACAAATAAACAACAACAACAATACACAGGATAGGTTTAGATTAGGGTGTGCTCATATTTGGTAGTTCATATAATTCTGATGTTCCTTTGGAATTTTCTATATAGAACTGATTTCAACATGGGTGCTGGTGTAGTTTTGGGCATCGTGGGCATAATTCCCAATAATAGTCCAAGGAGCATTAATTGTAATGATCAAGGCTGTTTTTAAGGAACTATCACCAAAGCTCTATTTTTAATAGAAGAAATCTAAATTGGTCATAGAATACACCACCAAAGCAACATTTTCATAAACCAGGATGCCCATAATGTTTAATATTCAAATTGGTTCAGGAGGGGACCACAGAAAGGACTGGAGACAGTGGAGGATGGTAGTATTCCTGTCAACAGGATGATGAATCTGTTTTGGATTTTAATTTGAATTTTTAAGGATCTATCTTAGATGCTGAATCCAACCCCCTCCCCAAATTATGTCAGTATCTTGCGTATTTTCTTTCAAGTTCATATTAAAACTGACATTGTAAAGCACAATAGCAAAATCCATATTATATATGGAAACAACCCAACACATGCTCCATCTCTGGCATCTCTTACCATCTTCCAACTACTAAGAATTAAAAAGGCAAATAAACCTGTCATCCCATTCTCCAAATGCTACTAGTGACTTCCAGTCTGAACTACAGACAAATTAGATTCAGTAGGATAGGCACAGTTGTTCTTACAGTTCCTATGCAAACATGAGATTTGCACCATACTTTCCCTTGCAATTTTGCAGTAGTCATCACTCTCTCAAGAACATTTCTCTCCAGATTTTTTTTTTAAAAAAATGCTCATTGTACTTTTCAACAGGACATCTCCACATTAGGAGTAGGAGGCTGCATGCTTGGTGTCAGCTTTCATTTTTATGTGTACTGCATCTTTCATTCCAAATAGATAAGATAAGAGAAAGACAAGACAGACAAAAGAGGCTGCAATAAGCATGCTAAAGAATAAAACTATCTCTTTAAACTATCTCAATGTTTATGATTGATTTTAGAGAGAGGTTGTCACTCCTGACATCTTGTCAAGATAAGGTCCCAACAAGCTAATTAGGAGTGACAGTAATTATGTGTCATTCATCCATGAAAAAGCTATTGTCAGTGTTAGGCAGAAATCCATCACAGAGGATGGAGGTAAGGGCAAGAGTTACTACCAAGAACTTGCAATCCCCAAACAAAAATCACTGAACAGGTGACAAGTATTTATTTGGAAACCGCTTTAAGTTCCCTTAGGGGGAGAAAAGCGGTATATAAATGTAGTAAATAAAGAAATAATAAATATTTTAATTAAAATTTATTTTAAAAATAAGAAAAGTATCTGAGCAATTGAAACATGTACACACAGGCATGTAGCTGGGGGGGGGGGGGCTTAAGGGGCTTCACCCCCTCCCGAAACTCTCATGGTGGTCCGCGAGAAGGCCTTACTGGTACATTATTTAAGCTGTTATGTTTATTCATATCATGATCTGATTGCCATGCTCAATATATCCCATATGCATGGGGATATTGGGGTAATGATACAAAAGGTTTGCTAGGGTAGACCCTCTTTCACGCACACTCAGCCCCCTCGAATCAAACTCAGCCCCCCCCTTCCCGAATTAAAATCCTGGCTATGAGCCTGTGTACACAATAACAATCTGTTGCCTACCAGATGAGAGATTATGCACAAACCCACCTCTGTGTTAAACTATTTTATCTTATAAAACGGAGACAGTTAAAACGCCATTCCAAAAACCACTATGGGATTGTGGAGATATCAGTGTAACTTTGGTTTGACTGGCATATATGATCAATGGAACTTACTCAGAAATAAAGTTATATTAATGTAATTTATGAATTTCTGTAGAACTTTCCTTCATTTGCGAAAATGAAATCAATCCCAAAGGAAACACATCCCCCCCTCTCTACTGCAATAATAATGATAATATTGCTCCACATGCAATATTCTGACACATGGCAAACTAAGCCTCATCTTTTTCAATGAAAATAGATTAAATTTGTAAAACTAAGTAAGTCAAAGGGGTCTAAGAAATCATCAAAAGGATAAAGTACTAATGAGATCAATAGATCTTTTACTATACTTTTGTGTTTTTGAAGGTGCCCAATTACTATCCCTGGGGCCTCCTTGTAATCCATCTCTCAAAATCAGAGTCATTTCACTGAGTGAAAGAAGCACTAAAGAGATCAGTCTCAGGTCATAATCTTGTTTAATCCCCATTAAGATCACCTGTCTGGACCTTTGCTCATGATACTAGCAAGTTGGATTCTCCAGTTCACTCCCACTCATGCTTCTGTAAGTTCCATAAAAAGCCTCCCTATTTTCACCTAACATGCTTTGCAATTGCTAAATTTAAAGTACATGCCATTTAAACTGTGTGTGTGCCTTCCAGTTGCCTGTTGATTTACAGTGACCATAATGAGTTTCATATGGTTTTCTTTGGCAAGGAATACTCAAAGATGCACACAAAGTTTGGTGTCTCTGTGGGGAGGGGAAGGTAGAAAGAGACTTCCTGAAAAAGTCAAGAATCTTGTTCACCTCCTGTAGGCCAAACACTTTGCAGTCCTGAAACAGGCCTGGCAACCCCAAATACATTCCATTGTAATACATTTATAGAACATTCCTCCCACTTTGATTTTTTTTGTCGTGTCAGGAGCGACTTGAGAAACTGCAAGTCGCTTCTGGTGTGAGAGAATTGGCCATCTGCAAGGACGTTACCCAGGGGACGCCTGGATGATTTGATGTTTTTATCATCCTTGTGGGAGGCTTCTCTCATGTTCTCGCATGAGCTAATAGAGGGAGCTCATCCGCCTCTCCCCGGATTCGAACCTGCGACTGTCGGTCTTCAGTCCTGCCGGCACTGGGGTTTAACCCACTACGCCACCGGGGGCTCCCCCACTTTGAATGTGCGTTGCTAACAAATGTACATTTGTAGAGTACCAATTTAGGAGCTCCATGTACACTTCCCTAGTGAGACAGGAAAATCTTTGGGTGATTTTGGGCCATTCAGTCTTTCCAGGATATAAATATAACAAAAATATTATTTAAAATCATGCAACAAATTAGTTAGATTAGTTAGAGCTCCTCTCTTCTACCAATGTAGACATGTCCTTTTTCTGTGATGAAAACAGGGTTGTATCTAACAGGACCTTGGATATCTAAGGGAGTAAACAGGATAAAGAATCAAGGCACACTGTTGTTATCAACCATAATCTACCATTGATGCCATTACTTATGAGCAGTGGAGTAGTGGACCCAGTGCTCATAGGGCTGAATCCCTGGGAGCAATAGCATCATCAACAGGATGACATTGGTTATTATATGTTTTAATGGGTTTTGTATTGTTTTGATTTATATTGATTTTATATTGATTGCTGTTTTAAATGTTTTAATTGTATATTGTGGATTTATATGGCACCAAATTGCTGCCAATTTGTAAGCCACCTTGAGTCACCTTTGGGCTTGAGAAAGGTGGAATAGAAATATCATAAATAAATAAATAAATCCTGTCCCCAAAGCATTTTCTAACCTTCTGAGAGTATATGCAATCACCACAGTGTACACATACACCTCTGTTCGTGAAACAGAAGTGTTTCTGGGAATGACTTCTGCAACAGAAAATGTGGTACCTGAAGTAGAACCAGCATGGGAAAAACAGGGATACATTCTTACAGTACAAAAAAGAAGAGCAAAAATGGTTTTAGAGCAACATAGCCACCTACATTTTTGATTCACCATGAGGTGTTGCTATGGACATTGCTCCAGTGAGGGCCTTGACTCAAAAATTTTACCAGTGCATATATGGATTGTACATAATATGACATTTTCTTCCACCATTACTGGAAGTCTGGTCCAAATTATAAGAGAGGCCTGGAACTATCCTTCAGTGGTTCCCAACCTGTGTTCCATGGTCCACAAGAACTAAAATATGGCCCGTTGCCTCTCAGTTACTACACTGTTGCAATGAGAGCTACTGATCTTGCGAAACTGTCTTATAGTGCCAAGGCTTATTATATATGGTTTTCTGTGGATGAGCAGATAGTGACTACTGGATGGCATATGTCCTATATTGAAAACTAGAGCTGATGTGGTCTACCCAATGCAATTTTCTGTATCAGCACCCCCAATAACCAAACCAAATTTAAAGTTGGCGAAAAACTGATTTGTAACCCTTTTGATACTAATGTTTGAGAATGGTCCCTGGTCAAAAAAAGTTTAGGAACCAATGCAGGAAGATGGCAGCTTCTGCCCATTAACACAAAAGACAATGTATTCCCAAAATTGCAAACAACACAAATCCACTACAAGCCGTAGTACAAGATGGAAGCCCCTGCCCACTGCAACACACCACGATTGTATCAAACAGGAATTTGGGCCTTTCACCTGTCAGTTTAGGTTTGGTTACCTTCCTTTTTAGAAAGCTCCTATGAGGCACTAAGATTCAGAATTTTCATATAAAAAGAATGTAATGATGTTTCTAATGCAACCAGGTATTAGAAATTAAGAGGATGTACATCCTTCTGAAATTGCTGTTCAACCCTGTTTATAAATACCCTTTAAAAGATATTGAGTGATTCATAATGGTGCCAGACAGTCTGCCCTCAGAAGAATTTAATTGACAGCCAATCATGACGCAAGACAGAGAAAGGTAAGCCTCTTCTGATAAATGGTATTCACTTTTTAATCCTCACTGCATCTTAGAGTCTAGTTTAAAACATGACACAAGGCTTGGAAGTCAGAGTGTCAATTTATTATCAGGCTCATAACTATTTTTCAGATTTGTTTCTTATATATCTATACCCCCTGAATTTAATGCCAGTTTAAAATGTTGCTTTGAATTATGGATCGGAAAGCTGTTGATCTGCTATATTAATGTCCCTCATAAGTGCTAAGAAATTAAATGTGTACAATCTTTTCACAAACTTGCAGATTACTTTAACATTTCCAATTTTTTACCAAATGATTTTAATTTGCTGGTTAATGCTGATTTTTAAAATTATCAATCAAAGAGCCATCTCTTAAGTGTCATATAGAACATGTCCCAGGCATAAGGAGTTTCATGAATTGCACAAAGCAAAAACAAAACAAAACAAACCAGCACCTACTGGTTTCCAGTGGCTCACCACCATAAGATCAATATACTTTGGGAAACAAAGATGAAGTATGTGCCAGCAAATGTCAATTTTGTGCCTATTTATGCCAGATTCCAGGGCTTTGTGATATACGATACTGGATCATGTTTCCATGTTTACCACCACTCAACATTAAAAATGCTTTCCATATGAGGGGAAGCTATTCTAAACCACTAGTGATGGCATGTCTCGCAGCCGCCTCACTTTAATTGATGCTTTAATAATGCCTTGCCTACCATCCAGTGGTATGGGAAAAGAGAATTTTACTTTAATAGTTACCAGAACAATCAATCCACTTGTGGTTTAATACAGAAATCTCACTGAAATGCTACTTAGTAACATAGCAAGGCACATCATACTGTCATTAATGAAGAATCTACCCTATAAAGCAGAGGTCCTCATTTTTAAACAGAGGGCCAGGTCACAATCTCTCAAACTGTTAGAGGGCTGGATTATAATTTGAAAAAAGCATGAATGAATTCCTATACACACTGCACATATCTTATTTTTAGTGCAAAAAAAACCCCCCCACTTAAAACAATACAATAATTAAAATGAAGAACAATTTTAACAAATATAAACTTATTAGTATTTCAATTGGAAGTGTGGGCCTGCTTTTGGCTGATGAGATAGCATTGTTATTGTTGTTGTTGTTGTTGTTGTGTGCTTTCAGGTCATTTCAGACTTAGGTTGACCCTGAGTGAGGGCCGGGTAAATGACCTTGGAGGGCTTAGGCCTTAGTTTGAGCACTCCTGCTATGAAGTAAAAATGACTGAATTAGACTTCACAACCTCTGGGGATGCCTGCCATAGATGCAAGCGAAATATCAGGAGAGATGCTTCTGGAACATGGCCATACTGCCCGGAAAACTCACAACAACCTAGAGAGACAATTGTGTCCTAGCACTTTAAGGATGGGAAGCAATGAGATCATTACACAAATAAAATTTCTGTCAATAGAAGCAGGAATAGGGTGATTTCATGTTGCCATTACAAAATAATTCTGTAAATCCTCACTGAATAAGAATGGTTGTACTCAAAATATACAGCAGGATAGCAAAAATGTGAGTTGTAAATGAAATGCAGTCCCCAGCCCTGCCTGATATCTCCCTTTGCAAATTTCAGTGAGCTGGTTATGACCATATCAATTGGACCAGATTATCTGAAAGACCGTATGTCCTTCTTTAAACCTGCCTGACTTTAATGGAAGGCTTTCTCTCTGTCTCACCAGCACCACAGGTGCATTTAGTGGGAGAGATGGCCTTCTCTGTGGCTGCTCTCAACCTGTGAAATTCCCTCTCTACTCTAACAATATCACCACATCAAGAGCTGTATGTCCTGTGAGTAAATGCCCTCTGATTTTGTTGTTGAGTGCTAGTAAGTCTGAAGACATCGCTCAGGAGACTGTACTCATGAGCCCATACTGATTTCAAAGTATCAAATTCAATGACTGATATGAAATCCTACAAATAAAAGTAGTGCTATAATTAGTTATAAACACTGTTCAGAATGAGTATTCATCAAATAATGATCAGAACTCCATGTTTTTCTGAATGAATCCAGGTGCTTTCCCTACTTTTATTCTAAGAAAGCCAAGTGAATGTGTACCTCATGCAAAGGAAATTCTTGTCCCATTTCTCAAAGCTGGACTACAGATGGTTGGTTTATTATTCGATAAGGATATTCTACTTTGCACTAGAATGCTGTGAACTAGGTTTCTCTTTGATGACAGATTCCTCTTTTCCTGATTTTAATATAAAAATGCCCTCTATTAATAGATTACAGTTTCAGATGAACAGTGCCGAATCACTAATTCACTCCATCTCTAGATATGCAGGAACAATATGGAAGTTTGAATAATCCACAAGTGCAGTTACTGGTAATCTAAAGCTATTGGTATAAACCTGTGCTCACTGTTTAGGTTGGTTGCTGGGTACCAGGCACTAGATGTGGGACTACCAAGCAGAAAAGTTGATAGTAGCTGGATAACCTTCCCATGAAAATGATTTGATCCAGTATTTACCTCTACCTTTAATGCAGGAAAAGACGAAAAAATGCTTTAATAGTCTTGGCCTGTCATCAGGAGATCAATCATTATGTGGGTTTAATGCTTTCTTCTAATGTTCAGAACATACAGATATTAAGTGAATCAATTATACATAAGCCAGTGTAGTGTTGTGGTTAGAGTGGGAATGGGGATTGTCAAGTCCCCACAGACCCATGAAACTTACTGGCTGACTTCATAGTGTTGTTATGAAGGTAACTGAAAAAGACCATCTATGCTATTATGGGCTCACATAAAGAAGCTAGGATATAAATGTAAGATATATATACACATGTGGCTACTCTCACACGCATGGGTAATCTTGTATATTTGGTTTTTTAATGCTTTGCCACCTCCCACTCCATCTGATATTATATATGTTGCATACAATAGTATAAGGCTAAACATAAACCAATTAAATGGACAAATAAAGTCTTAACCCAAGTCTATTTGCTGTGTTTATGGTTGAGATGAAACTTGGGTACAAAATATCCAAGTGGAAACACCAGCATGATATAGTATTTTGAGTGCTAGACTACAATTCAAGAGATTAGGTTTCACTTCTGGTGTGAGAGAATTGGCTGTCTGCAAGGACGTTGCCCAGGGGACGCCCGGATGTTTTAATGTTTTACCACCCTTGTGGGAGGCTTCTCTCATGTCCCTGCATAGAAAGTAAATTAGAAATAACTCTTTCTTATTCCATTAGAAAGAAGAAAGGGAGGTTTCCTATATAAGCGATGGTATCTTCACTTCAGTCTTGAAAGGATAAAGTTTAACACCCTTGTAGTTGCGGAGTGAAATCAGTTTGTTATTTCACATGCTCCTACATTTTGCTCATCCTATTTTGGGATCACCATCAAGTCTTGTGACTTTCTTCAGAGGGCAGAAGAAGGGACTTATTTTTTAAAGTGAGAATTGTTTTTTATTCAGTATTATAGGCTGAATACACTATAATTCATGTTGTTTGCATATGGCTCTGGAAAACATGCTCTTCCAATATGACATCTCCATAGCACCACAAAACTCATTTTTAAAACTTGTTTGCCACACTTTTATTACTAAGCTGTAACTTGGTGACAGAGCAAGCGTCAAAAGATTAAATGTTCCAGGCAGAGTTTCCAGATCAGCTGCTTGCTATTCTGTGAAATTTCTGAGACCAGTGGGCAAGTCTTTGAAATGTCACAGTGTTGGGTCTTTGCACTGTGACAAAGACAGGGCAGATAACCATTGTGGTGTCCATGTGCATGTGCCAGAACTAGATCTGCAATAATAATAATAATCATCATCATCATCTTTATTTATATTCCATTCTATCTCCCCGAAGGGACTCAGGGCGGATTCCAAACATAAAAGGCAAACATTCAATGCCCGAATACAACAACAATGCATCCATACTAACAAAGTTTAAACAACCCAACATAAAAACATGAATTATGAATTAACAACTAAAATAAAATTTAAAAAACACACAAAAGCAAGCACAGCCTGATTGTTGAAAATGATAGCAAGGGAATTCGGCTAAAATATGGCTAACCAGGTTTTTTGGGGTTTTTTTTTGCAACCTAGAACTATATTCTTGGATGTGTCACCTCATGTTGCCTCACATAGACATATACAGAGCAGGAGTCTTATTAATCCTGCCATTTCATGTGCAGCAAAAAGTCTTACTAAATCAAATGCTGGCACAGCAATTGCCATCTTGCTTCAAATGGCATAATGGATCCAAGTGCACAAACTCAATGGCTCTCTTCTCAGTCCCTTCTCCTTATTTCTGTCTTTTGCTAAACCAGCATTGTGCAAGGGCTGCAACACATACAGGCAGTAAACCCTATCACTAAACAAGAATGAGTGGAGATAGGAGTCCAGCCACTTCACACAAAAATCCAACTTTCTCCTATTCCAACATGAGACATCTATTTGTCCTGAAGTTCCACTAGCCACAGGTTTCAGGGATCCTAAGGTAGAGAGAACATCTTTGGATATTCATATTCATATGCCAGATTCTTTGATCACACCCCCTCCTTAAAAAGGCTATAAACACATATTCTTAACTTAGGCCCCTTCCACACAGCTGTATAAAATCCACATTGAACTGGATTATATGGTAGTGTGGACTCATATAACACAGTTCAAAGCAGATATTGTGGATTATCTGCCTTGATATTCTGGGTTATATGGCTGTGTGGAAGGGCTCTTGGATAATATGAAGTGTGCAACTATTTTAAAACCTAATTTAATTTTTAAATAGATAGATAGATAGATAGATAGATAGATGATAGATAGGTAGGTAGGAACCAATACTGTGAATATTTATGAATGCAATCCTATTCCCCAGACAGGGAATTGCACTTTTGCTGTTGCTGTTTTCTGCTAGGTGACTTCAAAATGTGTTTCTTCAATCTAGCTATCCATTGCCCCTTTTCTAAATACAGGTTTTGTCAGTTGCTGAGTTACTGAGATTCTTTGCATATTATTACAAAGAGTTCATTTCCTTGAGGATAAGCACCCACTATTTCTAGCTAGTTGGCTCTTTATCAGCATTCAGTTGGAGCTAGAAATAGTCAAAGCTTCTCCACTCATGCAGTACTGCATTAAAAGCTATAACAACAGGCACAAATGGTTTTCAATGGGTACAATGGGTATTGAGAATGGTTAGGAAATGCATCAAGGAACAGAGGCTATCATAAAACATGAAATATGTAAGTGGTGTCTAAGTAAGTTTAATGATTGATTTATTATTAACACTGAAGAAGAAGAAATTCTTCAGCTATCGTCAGAAACCCATTTGAGTAGCAAAGAGAAGACATGGTTTAGACCAAGATCTTGGAAATGTTACCTCTTTGGATTACAATTCCCCAAGACTCCAAACTAAAATCTAAAGCAGATTATTCCAGTGATACAAACGCCACAAGCCTCATTCTTGATTATTCCTCCACACATTATTCTTCCACACATAAAGGGAGAATGGAAATGTCAGGAGATCTTGGATTAGGATTGTGCACATATACATTGTGTTTTTGTGCATACTTCTATCAAAGGGTGCATACACCCTTTGATAGTAGAATTCATGAAGTTTGGCACTATATTTGCCATGAGTAAATGATATGGAATCAATGGAGTTGTGGTTTAACAGGTCTTTAACCTTCTCTGCCAAAGAGCAATGGTACCTCACCAAACTACAAATTCCAGGATTCACTTCATTTCTTAATTAGTCTCGCTCCACCAAAGTGCTCTGAGAGACTTACAATTTAAAATAGCATTTACACAATATAAAAACATTCCACATAAAAACATTCAACAGTGACTATTTGGCAAATTAGATCTGATCACTTTACTTAAATGCACAACCAAACAGCCAGGTCTTGAGCGCCTTTACAAAAGGTCGCAACTCCGACATTGCTCTAACATATGGAGGCAATGAGTTCCACAGAATTGGAGCATAGGTTGAAAAAGCTCTATGCCTTTTAGCTTCCAGGTGTACCTCCCTAGGGAGAGGTACACCTGGAAAATAGGAGATTTTCTTGGGTGGATCGGGGTAACCACTGATGGAAAAAAGGAATGAAGCAGTCCCTAAGATATAAAGGTCCTTGGCCATTTTGAGCTCTAAATGTATCTTGTAAGAGATCTGATGTTCTATTGGTAGCCAATGCAGTTGTTGCAGAATCGGTGTAATATGATATCTTATAGATGATCCCGCTAGCAGCCTGGTCGCCGCATTTTGGACCATCCGAATCTTCTGGGTTGTTGACTTTGGAAGGCCAGCATATAAGGTGTTGCAATAGTCCAACCTAGTGGTGACTGTTGCGTGGATTACCATTGCCAATGCTTCTACCAAAAGGTAGGATGCCAATTTCCTTGCCTGGCGAAGATGAAAAAAGGCCTGCTTACTTATGGCAGTGATCTGGGCCTCCATCGTCAGCAATGAGTCCAGCGCAACCTCAAGGCTTTTAACAACGGCAGAAGGAACCAGAGCTTCCCCATCAAAATCAAGCTCTATAGTGTAGATGCCCCCTCGGTTATGAATTGCTGAGTAACACTGCAATTAACTATTTAAATTGAAGGATTTTCTATAGAAACACTTTGAAATGCTATCACTGTTCAAACAGTAAATGTTTCTATCTGGTTTTTAAAAATCACAGTGCATGCTGAAAATTAATATAATAAATCACAATTGTTAGAAGAGACTTGCCTTTACACTATGTGTTCAGAAAGAGCTGTTCTTATTTCCAGAAATCCTAAACCTGGCAGACTATCAGAGGAGTCTGTCAACTGCCAATAATGGAAAATCTATCCAGAAAAATATGCAGTTCTAGTGAACAGCTTTCAACAACCCTGATAGCAACTAGGAGTTCTTAGAAAGGTTACAGACATGGCAGTCATTTGTCAAAATAGCATAAACCTGGAGGCGGGGGGGGGGGGGGGGGGGCATTCAAGAGGGCCTTCTTGGTAGGCATTTCTAGACAGGAAAAATCTCTTCTACGGAAAGCTAGAATTGTTTTTTCTCTCTCTGGTCTCCTTTTTCCAGCAGGTAGACCTTTTTACTTGGTGTGCATCTTCATTGTAGAATTAATGTAGTTTGATACCACTAACAGCCATGGCTGAATGCTATTAAATTTTGAAGTTTGTAGTCTGGTGAGGCACTAGCACTCTTTGGCAGAAAGGGGTAAAGACCTTGTAAAACTACAACTCCCATTATTCCATAGCATTGAGCCATTGCAGTTAAAGTGGTGTTAAACTGCATTAATTCTAAAGTGTAGAATGATGTCCCCTTAGACATGCTTTAGTGATTAACTGGTTGTGTGCAGTGATCTTTCAACAGCCACACCAAGTCAACCCCAAAATGATTTATAGTTCTTCAAGGGGCATCAAGCAAATAATATGATATTTTCTTTTTTTATTAAAATCATTTCCAGAGATCCACAGTTGCGAAATGCTGAAGCTTAGAGGTTCCAGAATTGACTTAGCAGCAGTTGTACCCTGCAAACTCTTATCAGTTCTAACCCTATAATAAAATGTATCAATTTGATGATTTTGTATAACTTCTATCTTTTAAACACTGTGTACTGTGTCAATTCCTATCAGATGAAGTGTAGAAACTGTTTGTAATATATGTATCACAATATAACTTGAAAGCAGCCAACTCTCCATGTCCCAGTTTGCATAATCCCTTGCGAAAGGGGACCATGGCCAAGATCCCTCCAGTCATTTCCCAAACCAGATAACTATCAGAACCATTGTGTATATATGTAGATAGATGATCCTCTTTACCAACAAATTAAGCTAAGGATGTTTATCCATTCAACCTGAGGCTGAGAGTCTGCCTCTCCTGCAGAAGAGGGGGCTTAGTTGTATAAGCATTTATTAACTTTCTATGCCAGCAGGCAAGTCCTTGATTGTCTAAAATCACCACCTTTAGGTAGTTGTAGGTTTTTCGGGTTGTATGGCCATATTCTAGAAGCATTCTCTCCTGATGTTTTGCCTGCATCTGTGGCAAGCATCCTCTGAGGAAGCTTGCTACAGATGCAGGCAAAACTTCAGGAGAGAATGCTTCTAGAACATGGCCATACAACCTGAAAAACCTACAACAAACCAGAGATTCCATCCATGAAAGCCTTCGACAATATCACCACCTTTGTTTTTTCGCTCTTGTATCTTTGTCTCACATGGAACTGGACACTTGAGTAAATCAGAGATTTGTCTGCATATCCACATCATTGTTTCCTCATGGACTATGCCCTCCCAAGGGGCATCTCTGTGATGGATTGGTTCCTTGAACAGACAAATCCCCAGCTACCATTCTTCTTGCCATAGCATAGCTGCCTGAAGGCTATGACATCAAGGGAACCCTGGCTAATCAAGGCAGATCCTAGCCTGCCTCTTTTTCAGCCAATCAGAGGAGGGAACACGAAGTCTGAATAGCTGTCAAAACTGTATAAGATGCCATGTTCTTCTCTGTAAGTTTGTGCTTGTACCTTTTGAAGCAACTTGCTTATACTTGCATCCTTTTTGGTCAAACCGTAATAAAACTCTGTGATGTTGCCTTCAATCTAGGGAGTATGTTTCTCTGTTTTGGCTGATCTGGTTAAGCAGATGATCATCGGGCATGGACCTCTCTAACCACGGTCCTAGCTAAAATCACTACATTTGGATGTGCTAAATTTTTATTCTCTTTCGTCACATTTTAAAACACTGCTTTAAATTAGTGGTATTTTAATAAGATTGTACAGCTGGAATTTTTAAACTAGTTTATCACAATTATTGCTTTTTAGCTGTAATTTGTTTTAATCTAATGAAGTGAAATGGAATAATGCAGAGTCACCTCTAAATGTTTGTTACCGTTAGAAAGGTTATTTACTCTTCACCAATGTGACTTAAGGTTGGCAGCTCATATTGCAAGTGATTAATATGTCAGCAGCTTATAAATATCTTCATCAACAACCATATGCTGCTATGCAAGTTACCCACAAAGTTGGAAAGAGTGAGCATTCTAGTACGTACTAGAAGGCCAATCATTTGCTGCTGACAGGTATGGAATTCTATAATGGGAAAGACTCTAAGCAAAACAGCAATGCCAGGAAATATTATATTAGGTAAAGTCAGTGAGAATAAAACAAGGTTAAAAAAGAACAATGCACAACCCTCAGTTACCTGAACAGAAGTAATTGTCACTCTCCAGAAAGATCCCCAGAATGAATTCAGGAATACATATGAGATGTAAGGCAGGTCAAAATAGCTAACCCAAATCTAGTCAAATGCTAGTTCCTTGACAGCCAGTATATGGGGAAAGTCTGCAAGTAGCAACTGCCTGAAATCTATAACGGCTTCTAACACGGAGTCACACATACTGTCTATATTATAAATGTGTCCATACTAATATGTTTTAACAAAGATAACAAGAACATCTTGATTATTTTAATGGAACTTACATTCAAAGTAGGAGTATGTGTATGTGTGTGTGTATACACACACTCCTATGTTGAACATAAGTTCTATTGAAATAATCAAGATGTGCTTGTTATCTTCATTAAAACATAAAAATAATAAGATAGAGAACTCATTTTTAAATTGTTTAGCTTTGTTTGGTGTTATTTTCTAAGGTTTCGGGATTACTGTCTCCTTGTCTTTATATTTTTTTTCTATGACTTTATTTGGAATTCTGATAAATGAAGCTGTTAAAAAACAAAAATATAAAACAGTGTACTGGTTTACAATCGTAGTAGAATATAAGTACCATATTGTATGATACAAATAAAAGAAACACACAGTACATTGTACAATGTGTTTAATAAAAGTATTAAAGCATATTGGTTGCCTTATGCAATTTGTTTCCACACACACACTATACCACATGCTGATTAAATGTTGTGATGTTTAGATAGCACTATTTCCCCATCTGTTCTTTAGTTTTAGTTGCAGAAGACAACAGGGTCCTATAACCTTTGCTCTAGCTGTGTCATAAATATGTGAGGATTGCTCAATTCATTTACAGAAACAAGACATTTTTTTATTAATAATTTTTTGTTGGTTACAGATTTACAGTATCTTAATAAAAGGAAAGAGGGGTCATGGAGGGGAAATGGGAATAGAAAGAGAGAATACTACTGTGAATAGATTAATAATAATAAAAAGGAAAAATAAATTTATTGTATATATGTATATATATAACCCGAAATTACTAGATGTCTGAGGAAGAGAGAAGGGAAGGTAGGAAGAAAAAGAAAGGGGAAAAAAAGTGAGAGAAAATGACTTTCATTATTCATTATGTCCATTATTTTAGACATCCATTGATATTTTGTAGGATTTTTTTTGTTCTCCAGTATCGAACATAAGTTATTCTAGCTGACGTCATTAAATAATTAAATAGTCTATCTTTCTTTTTGTCCATGTCTAAGTCTAAAATTGCCCAATAGGAAATATTCAGGTTTTGGCCTAACATCATCTGAATTTTTCTTGAATTTCTCTACAATATTTCTTTGCTATTTTACATGTCCACCACATATGGAAGAAAGTTCCTTTATGATCTTCGCATTTCCAACATTTGTTTTGAATATTTGGATAGCATTTCACTAGCTTCTGTCGTGTAATGTACCAATGGCACATTATTTTGTCCCAATTTTTTTTAGATCATAGGAGTAGGTGAATTTTAGTTTTTGATTCCATATTTTTCCCATTCTTCTATTTTTATTACATGTCCAATATTTGCAGCCCATTTGATCATGTCTTTAACTTGTTCTGTTTCAGTCCATCAATCTAATAGAGTTTTTTATTTTTGAAATTCTTATGACTAGCTTCTTATCTGCTTTCATTGTCCCAAGGCTTCTTCTCCTGCAAATAACTCTTGGCATTCAGTACTGTGGCTACTATCAAGATCAAAGATTATAGTACAAATGAGACCAAAATTGTACTCCGCAATTTTGATCTGCCAAACTAGATCAGACCTTGAAAACAATAGTTCTTCCTCCACCACCCAACAACAGTTTCTAGAATTACCTTGTTGGCACAGTCAGTGATGAATCTGTGATTTGGAGTTGTAGTTCAAAGTAACATTTCAATATAAATCTATGCTAAGAGGGAATTGTGATGTGTAACGTAAGTCAAGATAATTATGTAAAAACCTCTATATTAGAAGAAAAAATCTTGTATTTCTGACAATCAAGCTAAAGAGCCCAAAATGCAAAACTTTCTGCAAAGTAGAAAATGTAACACTTATCCATTTAGTGGTATGGAAGTGATTGAATTTTAAGCCAATGATTTCCACTTTAGTTGATAAAAAAAATCCTTTCATCCCCACAACACCGCATGAGAATATTCAGAGATATCTCCAGGCCTCCTATCACCTTGTTGAATGACAACTTAAAGAAGCATTTGGGGGGGAAAGGAAGACACCTAATGAGACTGAAGAGACAGACCACTTTCATCCTACAAATTTATTTAAGAACCAGAATAGAAAGATCAAGAAAAATGACAGGGACATCTTCTGCTTTCTAATTTGAACCAAATTAGGTACTTAATACTTAGACAAAGACAAGGAGAGATATACTTAATCAAGGTAAGAGCCTTCCGTTGTAATAATTTTACTAATTTGAATACACACACACACACGGGTATGAGTTTCTCAGGCTGTATGGTCATGTTGCAGCTGCGTTCGCTCCTAAAATTTTGCCTGCATCTGTGGCTGTCATCTTCAGAGGTTCCTCTGTCTAATTTGTATGTCATGCCAAATATTGATTGCAGAAAAACAGAAAATGAATGGAGGGTTAACTAAAGTAAGGGCATGTGCTCACTCATCATTTGTAGTAGCCAAAGCATAATGTCATCATGCTATCTGAACTATGGACATCTGAATATACATGCACATATACAACTAATTTTCTTTGTTCCTGTCCCAATCATGGCATTTGACAGTCTAAAAGCAGAGGTTATATCCGAGAATGCAAAATCAAAATATTTTGTGGGATGCTGGTTATGATCATGAGGAACGGAAAACCCATCCTGCATCTGAACGTTATAATTATATAATAACCTTATTATATAAGGGGTGTCTGCAAAATGCAGACTATAGGGCTAGGACTGGGAATAAAGTGTTGGGGAAAGTGCTGAAAAAAAACAAAACCATAAATTTGGGTTGGGCAGACAGGAGACAATGCCTCTAGACCATGGCCATACAGCCCGAAAAAACCTACAACCACCCAATAACCTTATTCTTATATTCTGCCACAATCTCCATAGAGGAACTTGGGGTAGCTTACATGGTGACCAAGCCTAACATAGACAAAATTACAAAGTAAACACAATTAAAAACATATAACAGATAAACAACATAATTAAAGCAATTAAAACCAGAAAAATAAAAACATCATTAAAAATACATCAACCGACATCAACAACCAGTTGCCAGAAAAAGTGGGCATGGTCAAACTTGGGGGGCAGGGGCAGGGGTGTCTGCAAAATGCAGACTATAGGGCTAGGGCCAGGAATAAAGTGCTGGGGAAAGTGCTGAAAAAAACAAAACCATAAATTCGGGTTGGGCAGACCTGATCAGGAGCTAAATTGTAGTTGTTCAAAGACACATTGGAACATCCAAGTTTTCAAATCTTTATGGAAGATGGACAGTGTGGGAGTTAATCTAATCTCCCTGGAGAGAGAGTTCAAGAGAGACAGGGGTCCACCACCGAGAAGGCCCTCTCTCTTGTCCCCACCAGCCATGCTTGTGACAGAGGCAGGAGTGAGAAAAGGGTCTCCCTGGCAGATCTTAGAGCCTGTGCTCTAAGATCTGCCAGGGGTCTTGTAGGTCTATAGTCGGCTCCCCGTGACTATAGACCTACAAACCACGGTCACTCCATCATGTATGAACACAAGCCACAACTACATTTTAGCTGCTGTGTCAGTGACACTCCTTTGCTGAATATCAATATCTCATTCTAATGTACAAATAAAGAGAAACAATAGAGGGAGGATGTAGCATAAAATCGTGGGAGGGGGGCGAGAGAGGGGAGAGGGTGAGATATATGTTCAGAAGACTTACAGTTTAAATAAAATGTTTCTTTGGAACTTGAGCAAGACTTAGGCCCCATCTATGCTGCCATTTAATGCAGGGTAGGGGGTGCATTAGCCTGGCGTGTCCAAACGACAGGTTAATGCAGTGTAACTTGGAATATTGTATTAATGTAATGTTTTAACTGTTTATAATTATTGTTACAATGTATTTTATTGTGTTGAATTGTAGGCACCAAATGTATGCCGGTTGGAAGCCACCCTGAGTCCCCCTTAGGGGGTTGAGAAGGGTGGGGTAGTAGTACCCGAAATAAATAAAATAAATAAATAAAGTAAACCCAGAAATTGAGGTTTATTCCTGGTTAAAATAATACCTGGAAAGCACTAAGCTTGTCCAAATCTCCTGGTGTCGTTTTGAGACACCAGGAGCTTTGCACAGGGCTTGGGCCGTGATACTAAGGCTTTTACACTACATTTTGGGGTGATACAGGGGTCAGGGAGAGAAGGGAGCAGTGGATCTCCCCCCCCCCCCCCACACACACACAAACACTCTGTTAATTGCAAATTGGCAAGGATGGGTGGCCACCACCATCTATGGCAGAAAGGCAGGATTTCAGCCCACTGGCATCAGCACATATTCCTTGGAGGAAGAGTTGCATTCTACTATAGATGGAGGATGGGAGTCTCCCTACAATAAAAGAATATCTCCCTGAGATAATGCATTGAATGGTATGCACTGAATGGAGAGCATACAGAAATAATTAACTGTTCAAAAAGACTATGGAGTGGTTCTGGTCTAGAGATCACTTAGCTCAATTCTCACGTAGAATGCCAAGGACTTTTATAAGTAACTCTCAACAGAGCGGTTCTACATCAGAGAAGAATACAGTGAGTGGTGAGGCATGATGGTAATACCTCACAATAAATACAGGGAGCACACAAAAGCAAATGGGATGGTGTGAGTGGGATTTGGGGGGGGGGGGGGTATGAACTTTCAAAATGTAGTTGTAAATATATTTTAATATTTTTCTGTTCCATGACGCAAACATGTAATTATTTTTCAATTCTATATAATATTTTTATGCATTTGCTCTGTTTTGTATTGTGTCATGTTTGCTGTTAGCTGCCTTTAGTCCCTATATCAAGGGGAAAAGTGGGATTAAAAATAAAGTAAATAAATAGCTGTCACAGCATGATGCACTACAGGCTCTTGACCAAATGAATACTCTGACACTTAACAGAATTGACAGGGAAAGAGGTGCCCTGGAGTTATCACTAATCTGATATTCTTTGCTGACCCTTTGCATGGTATAAATGGAGACAACACACATTAGAAGAGTTTGGGGTTTTTGTTTTTTTGCTAGTCGGCCTGCTCTATCACAAGTGACCTGCCCATTGAACAAAATCAGAAGGAAGGGATTATCTGCAATTGCTTCAGAGGGGAAAACAGAAGTAAAAGAAGCTTTCCAATGTTTTACAAAATCTCTCAATTTTCTATGAAACCTACCCATGTGAAATCCATACTTGAAGAAATGCAGAATGACTATTTTCTTTGCATGGTTATCAAGATGCTGATTTATTTCCCCAGGTGCCAAAATATGCCTCCCACAGCATCATTACTTTCAATCACACAGCATTCATTACAAACCAATGAAGAGTGATTAATCCATTGATTCATTGATATGATTTCTTTCCTGCCATGTCTATTCCATTAATTCTATTATCTATTGTCATAACAAACCTTGTGGGAAGAGTAACCTCAGACTAGTGTGTAAAACCACCTCAACTGACCGTTTCCCAACAGCTGGATTAGCAGTCTTCAACAATACATCTCTCTATTTCATATTATGCCATTATTTGAAGATTTGAGTGGTGATCCTTCCCTCATTATCTGAAATTGGAATTGTTTCTTAATTTGGACAACATGTCCCAGAATTCTAAGCAAACATGGCTACTTAAAATGCTGTGTGGTGGATTCTAGGAATCATAATGCAAAAGTATTTTTCCAAGCTCTCCCTATTATACATTTGAGGTTGTTCTGTGATTTATCTTCATAGGAACTGGATCCCATCTGCACAACCATAAAGAACAGTCAAAGAGGAAAAGACCACATGAAGTTCTCTGGATAAAGAGAGGTAAACAATCTCAATGGATCAATTGACAGGCTTGCAGTAAAAAAATGATATTACATACCTTTGCAGGTGAAACATTTGATGTGAAAATGCCTGGCTTGGACGCGAAGCACTTCACCTTTGCATGGCTCACCACATTTATGGCAGTGGATGACTGGCTTCTCTGTGGAGTGAGGAGGCTCCTGAGGGTGGGCCACTGTAAAATAACAATAATAAGAATAATGAATTAGATGCAGAAGATTTTATTTCAGATGGATTTAGGTTCTCAACAATATACACAAAAAGACACATGTTAAAAGAGGCAAACAGTGATAACACTGGGTTGCTGTGAGTTTTCCAGGCTATATGGCCTTGTTCCAGAAGCATTCTCTCGTGATGTTTTGCCCACATCTCTGGCAGGCATACTCAGGGGTTTCAGGTCTGTTGGAAACTAGGCAATTGGGGTTTATATATCTGTGGAATGTCCAATGTGGGAGAAAGAACTCTTGTCTGTTGGAGGTGGGCGTGAATGCTGAAATTAATCACCTTGATTAGCACTGCATAGCCTTGTAGCTTCAAGGCCTGTCTGCTTCCTGCCTGGGCAAATCATTTGTTGGGAGGTGTTAGCTGGCCCTGATTGTTTCCTGTCTGGAATGTCCCTGTTTTTAGAGTGTTTTAAAATACTGGTAGCAAATTTTGTTCATTTTCGTGCTTTCCTCCTTTCTGTTAAAGTTGTCCACATGCTTGTGGATTTCAATGGCTTCTCTGTGTAGCCTGACATGGTGGTGTTAGAGTGGTTCAGAATATCTGTGTTCTCAAATAATATGCTGTGTCTAGGTTGGTTCAAGAGAATATTTCTGGAACATGGCCATACAGCCCAGAAAACTTACAATAACCCCGTGATTTATTATTGTGTTGTCAAAGGCCATGAAAGCCTTTGACAACACAATGATAACACTGACCGGCTAAGGAGCTATGCAAAAGTGGTTGAGGGAGCTACCTGAAACATCACCTACCATATGAAGTTCCTGATATATTTTTCTAACTTTATACTAGTATCATCATTATTTGCCTGATACATTTTGGCAACTATCTGAAAGCCTATTCTAGGGGCTTTTTATGTTTTTGTTTTTGATACTATTTTTTGTATGCTTGAATCCTATGATCTCTGGGGGATAAAGTTTTATAAGGAAAATAAAGATATAAGCAGTTGTTTTCCTAGGCCAGTTTTATTTCAATCTATATTACATGTTGAAAGTTTGAATGCCTATTTTATATTTTGGTGAGTTTTAGCTGCTCCCCCAGTCCTCCTCCCACCCACATAAACTTTTGCTTTGAATGTGACCTACATGTTGATTTTTGCATTGATAGCTCTATTTTAATATGTTATAACCATGTGTTTGTTTTCAGATATTTGTACTTTTACGATTTCATTGTTCTACTGCATAATCATTCTCCATAATGGAGGTTGGTACTGCCCTATAGAAACAAATAAGTGGAGACTGCAACAGTTTCCTGTTTTAAATGTTGTATCACATTTAAGCAAATGAAATGTCACATTTCCCCTCCACCCCATTCCTTGTAGGTTTCTGCTCTTCTATTTTGAGTACCTTGTTATTTAATCCATGAGTACAGAGAACACTGAAGGGAATGCCTTCTAATATTTTAATTAGCAATTATTTCTAAGTAAGACCTCAGAAGAACACAGCCTTTGGTGAACTCTCCCTAATCTTTAAGTAATGAAGATCTATTTTTGGAGTACAAGAAATTGGGTTATTAGCTTTGCCCCAATGGACTACTGCATTAACTGGCAACTGAAGTAACACTGCATTTATAAAAGGTCGTGGATAGGAAGACCATCTCAGGTCTTGGGTAGTCATTTCCAAAATTTTACAAACAATAGAATCCCTAGGACCCCATGTACATGAAAACACAAGCATTATGAGGCACTCTGCTGAGCTCATAAAATGTGCTACTTAGTGGCTGGTCCCATGTTAGTACTTTCAACCAACTCTTTGTGACATGGATGTACTTCAATTACAATGCCGTAAAGTGATCTCTATGTCCCACTTGAGTGCTAATATATTTTGTGGTAAGTAGTCTTGCAGTCACATGGATGTAGTCACTCTAATTTATTGCAACACACATGTCTAGTATTTTGTACAGTTCTTCAGAATCTTCCTAAAAGGTTCCCTAAAGCCAAAGAGGTATGAAGGCTTGTCCAATTCAGCCAAAAGACATGCCGTTTCTGAATCCATTTTCAGCTCTGTTTATCGGAAAGTTACTCGAATCGGGAGGAGTGTTGCTGTTTTCATTCAGCAGATTCGACCCATTGGCTACCATGGAAAACTTTAAAGATTACATCCTCCGTCATTTTAAGGTCTATCTGCATGAAACCTACCTCAGTTTTAGTTCCCATTTACAACTGCAGGCCTGCCAAGTTTCAGAACAATTCACCAATCTACTGTTTTTTTAGAACATTGCTTTAAAATAAGACAAATTGCAAGACTGGGTTCTGGGAATTGTAGTTGTTGGTTGTATCCATTCTCAGCCAATCAGAACATTGACACCACCGGACCTTTTATTGGCTGGGTAAAAGAGACGAAAGAGAAACTTCACCTCAAATCATGTTCCGAGAGAAACTCAGAGACTTTTCAATGCCTGCCACATGCAAGTGCTGCTGGGAAAGTGAGTTCCCAGCAGAGCCCTCTTGGAAGGAGGAACCTAGGGAACTTTTCTGCTGCTGAGGAGGGAGAAAAGACGCTGCAGGATGTTCTCCAGGAGCCCTGTGGCAGACTCCTACCTCAGGTATAAAACAGATTTAACTCTATCCTCTCTAGTAGCTGACAAATCTGGCTCTTCTGGTTCATTTTGACCAGCTTTTCAGTTCCCTCCTCCCTGTTCTGTTTTTTGGGGATTAAATGAAATGGACCACAGAATATTACAAATCACTTTCGGTCAAACCGATCCAGGTCCAAGCCTACTCTATGGTGGAGGAAGTTGGGCCCAATTCTCCCAGGTACAAGCCCTACTATCTGGTCAAAATAACTGATGGCTTTCAAATGTTCTGGTCCTACTTTCAAATTCATTTTCAAAATTAGATTTAAATAAAGACAAATGGACACTCTTATATCTTCTGTTTGCTCTCTTGTATATTTTGTTCATACATTATTTGTGGGGGATGCGTTCCTAAAGTTCACCAAACTGCAGATAACAGTAAACTGCAGATACACCAAACTGCAGATAACAGTAAACTCCATAGAATTACACTGGAAGACCTAGAAATGCCTAGAAGGAACATATTTTTGAATGTGAATAAGTGCATTAGCTTATATCCGTTCCACAGACATGCAGGTTGCATTGTATGATGTTTCTCCATCCAGGCATGTAGCCGGGGGGGGGGGGGGGCTTGAGGGTCTTCAGCCCCCCCCCCCCCCTGAAATTCTGATGGTGGTTCACGAAAAGGCCTTACTGGCACATTATTTAAACTGTTATGTTTATTCATATCATGATCTGATCACCATACTCAATATATCCCATATGCATGGGAGTATTGAGGTAATGATACAAAAGGTTTGCTAGGCTAGACCCTCTTTCACTCAGACTCAGCCCCCCCCCGAAACTCAGCCCCCCCGAACCCCCCCCCCCCAAAAAAATCACACACCCCCCCCCCTCCCGAAACGAAATCCTGGTTACGGGACTGTCTCCATCTTTTCTCCTTCTCTCTTCTTGTCTGTATGAGTGGTGTGGCCTGCCCTTCTAGAGTGTTCAGGTCTACAATCCACAATCCATGGACAGAAAACTAATGACTTAGTTTTTTTATTCTGTAACATGCTGTCATGACTGCCCAAAATTCAAAGGAATAAGAATGTCCTACAATAACTATTAATAGCTCACCTAGACACATTGGCATAACTGTGGGTTGCCGTGACCATGGAATATCAAACTGAATTAGTAAAAGACTAGGCAAACATTATGTAGATTTCATCACTTTTAAGTAACAACTAGGATTGTCATCTGTTTACAGATGTAATTTGAACTAGTCTCAATAAAGTCCTGATTGACATTCCTTTTTGGATTATACTTTGTGGGGGCCACTAATCACTCATTGGTAACAAAGGTTTCTGCATCAATGGGAATTTAGAATAATACAAGAATGGTAGCAACTAAAAGCTTAGACAATGGATTGAGACAGACACTCAAGTTTAAGATAATGATGCAGTTGACGCTCTGTTGATTTGATGCAAACATGTTTGTTCTGCCTGACTTTCATCTTTGGTGAAACTACTTTTGTAGAAATTTGAAACCACAAGAAACCCTACAAAATCTATATGATTACAGAAGACAGTAGAATAAAAAATAACATGCACTGGTGTATAGTTACATGAGTGTTGCAAATCCACTCTAAATACAACAATCACAGGAAACGATTATAAAAATAAATTAAACTGGCATTAACAACAATGGCTCTGTCTCTGCATTCATTTCTATTAAAATATTGTTTGTATGGAATGTATGGATTTCAATTCAAAATGGATTTCAATTACTCACATAATCTCACCTCTATTGAAGGATACTTGATGTTATTATATTTTAGTCAGTACTTCACAGATGTTAGGATTGATTTGTGGACATCACATTATTTTTACTGTATGTAAAGTGGTAAAGCGGGAATGGCACTCTAGAAACACTAGCACCCTTCACACTCATTCATCTCTATGTTCTACAAACACAAGACAGAAATTCATGAAATTAAAGGCAAAAAAGTATCAGAAAAGCATAGTGGGGGAAAAAAATAAGAACAAGTGCTGCAAAAATATAGTCAGGTATTACAGTAAATGGGCAATGCAATTAAATATTTTTATGTATGCTTTCCCATCAGCTAAATACAAAATTACCAACAGCATCTGCAAATGCATCTACATGACCTTTCAAAGAAATATCTAACCCCTTGTTGTTGTACAAATATTAATGCGTACTGCTGTTGTATTTTTTCCATATTCATTCTGCAGTCATGAGACCCAGCCTTCCCCAATTTGGCAGCATCCATAGAATATGGACTGCAATTCCCATGATCCCCGATCAGCTTTCCATATTCACTTGGTTAGAAATAATGGGGGTTGTCACATCCAGAATGCAACTGGTCGAGGACAATTAGACTATCATGTTCTTCCTGCTGAGTTTTTTTTTTCCAGACAAAGTCCGCAACCTGTTTCCCATACTCACTTTTCTTTTTTGTGTCAGGAGCAACTTGTGAATCTGCAAGTCGCTTCTGATGTGAGAGAATTGGCCATCTGCAGGGACATTGCCCAAGGGGACGCTGGGATGTTTTTGATGTTTTACCATCCTTGTGGGAGGCTTCTCTCATGTCCCTGCATGGGGAGCTGGAGCTGAAAAAGAGAGCTCATCTGCACTTTCCCCGGATTTGAACCTTCGACCTATTGGTCTTTAGTCCTGCTGGTACAAGGGTTTGACCCTTTGCCCCCCCCCCCCCCCCAGTCACAAAATTCCATACAATTCCTTTGGCTGCTCCTTCTGTTAATGTCCTTGCCACATTTAAGAGAACTGATTCTTCACTAGCACTGAGAAAAATGCGACTCTTTTGAACAAAATAAAATTCCAGGAACATGACATTTGTGTGTGTGGTGGTGGTGCCGGGAAGGCAGTGTATTTCTAATATTATGTGTTTCTCATAATCTCCCTTTCTGCCACACTCTCTGATGGAAGGGCACAGCCAACTGAATTTGCCATTGCTCTTTAATTTAACATGCAGCTGGCTCCAGCTCCTTCAGAAAGAAGCTAATAGCTGAAAACCTTTACCCCACTGGAAATATATATTACATGACAAAGCTTTCTAATGCCAGAGGTGACCTTGCATTCGTCTGAAAGAAGAAACAGAGAGCAATGAAGGAAGGCAACAAGTTGAGATTTCAAAAAGGAGGAAGAGAAATGGAGAGAAATAATAACCAATTAGTCTTCAAAGTGCTGTCACATTCCTTTTTTTTCTTTCCCTCGCTTTTTTGAGTTGAAAGAAACTAAAATTGAGATTTTTAAAGGTTTTTTTAACTCTTACCAGTGTCATGTTTTGAAGCAGAATTTGCACAAAATTATGAAGATGTATAAATGCCAGTCAGCTAGACATAAAAACAAAGGCCAGGATCCCACAATGTCAGCCAGTCACAAAGCAGACCATTACATCAACAACTGAATTCTTTTGCTGTCCATGCCGGAAGTTATTAACTTTGCACAGGATCAGTGGTGGTGAAAAAAGACAATGCCACTCACTAGAGTCATATTCTGTGAATAAAGAACATTATAACTGTGCAAGTAAAACTACTTAAAAAGGAATACTTTGAAAGCTTCATTTCAAAGAAAGAAAAACCTTTGAGCACAAAATTTTAGGGAGTAGCTGGAACTTATAAAATCCAGTCCAGTTTCACAAGATGAGACAAATCATTTATGCCCATTCCCTGTCTATGCAATTAAATCAGTTGAAGAACATTGTGTACATTGACATTCTAATACTTTCCTCAGTCTTAGAAATATCACCCCCACCAGTTTCTAAATTCAGGACAGGTCATTCTGTAAAAGTCTGAAGGTATTAGGGCATAATGTGGCAATTAGCAGCTGATTCTATGTACTTTAAAATAACATACTTCTATAAGAACAAAATCATTTTAGAAACAAGTACTTAAATTAGAGATGTCTTATCAATGTTTATTGCAAAACTGCAGAATCACTGAGCTAAATTCAGAATAATACTGATGCACATCATGGAAATGTCTCCCTTTCACTTCCTACTGGCAGCCCTACAAACTGTCTGGAAACTGGTAGCAGAGGATGCCCCATCTCTCTGGAGCTGTTTTTTTGGAGTCTTTAAAAGGGCTGCAATGGGAACCGAAGGTCAATACTCTGACTTATGTTAAATTTTGCTATTGCATACACCGGGATCTATCAATGGCCATAGCCCCAAATTCTATGAAATGATTGGGGTCATCATAAATTGAATGCAACTTGAAGACACACATACACAAAACAAAAAGAAGGTATCTAACAACAGGCCTATATCCTTAGGAACAAGGCTTACTTGTTACTTCAGCTATGAAAGAAAGCCTCATTCTTAACTCTAATCATCAATCAATGATAAGAATGGTTAGAGGAACCAAAAAAATGCTATGCCTTTAAAGCAGGACTTTAAATGTGTGTCTCCATATGCCTCGCTTGTCAACTTATGGCAATGTCATACATTTGTAGGTTTTTTAAAAAGCGAGGAATATTCATGGATGGTTTGATCCATTTGTTCCTTGAAGTAAAGCATACAGTAATTGTTGGCAGTCCCCCCCCCCCCCCAAGTACTATTCAAGGTGAACCCTACTTAGCTTCCAAGATCAGATAGGATCTTGTGCCCTTAGGGTTTTACCTGGCAATTAAAGATGCTTAATGAAAAGACTTTTCACAGAAAGGCTATATGTTGGTCTCTTCGGTTCTAGTCTATCGATAGAAAAAGAACAACAAAATCCAGATTTTACAAGAGTGCAATAATCTCACTACATACTTTTTTGGTCATGAATGCAACACTAAATTGGGATTCAGCTTTATATGACTGTCTTTGCAGAAATCTTTAATATCTAATTAAAATCCTTAAAGAGAACACAGTATGCATTTTCCACTAGGCCTTAATTCTGATGTCTTTGTCATGCTGTTTGAGAAAATGTTGAGTGTGCTTTAGTCATGTCCTTGGTTGTCGCACAACATCTCCTCCCTGGTGATGCAGTGCAATTTTAAAATTTCTTCACACATATCATATACATCACAGGTCAAACTGACCTCTGAGGCAGTTATACACTGAAAGTGTCAAGTAAGCTAAAAATAAAAAAATAAATGAAAGGACTGTGAAGAAAGCTCATCACAACTCTGTATCAGAAACCTGAACGTTCTCCAGGTTGCAAAGACAGTAATCTTGGAGCTGGCATTTCTTCAGGACCACGACCCCCTGTGTGACCTAGTAGTATTTTCAGAGGGAGCCCTACCCTTCATGTTGGTGTGAAATAACACCATGTCACTCTACATTTTCCTGCCACACACGCATCAATCAAGATAATTGAGCAGAGAAAGCTCACAACATAGTCATTACCATGTGACACTCAGTTTGTAATAATAGCTACCATGAGAGGAAATACAGGGTTTAGAATAATAGAATCACAGAGTTCGAAGAGACCTCGTAGGCCATCCAGTTTGAAGGAAGCATCACATGTTTGAAGGAAGCATCACATAATCTAGTACTTTTGTAAGTTGAAAAGGGAAACAACTTTTTTTACAACTATCTAAGTTACTACAAATTTCTGTGATATAAAAGACATTCCAGAACGTTACAAGAATTATTTATCTATTTATTTACTTTGCTTATATACCGCTGTATCTCAAGCCCGAAGGCGACTCACAGCGGTTCACAAACAGTAAAAACAGTAGAAACAGCAGTTAACCTGAGATAAATTATACACAACAAAACATTCCATTTAGAACTTCCAAAAAGTTAATACACAATTATTACAGAATCCCTGCTTTCAGATATAGCGGGTTGACAATTATAATAACGTTGGTCACACTGTGTCCTGCATTTGCAGTTTAGGGAGGAGAATTTATAACTCGAGTTGCTGTTGTTGTTGTTGTGTCCTTTAAATTGTTTCTAATCTGTGGCCATCCCAAGGAGGCCTTATCGCAGTCTTTTTGGGAGCTGAAAATGTATGACTCACACAAGATCACCCAGTGGGTTTCTCTGGAAAAGATGGAATGTGTCCAAACCCTATGTGGAGCAGCTTAAAGAGTTGGGCATGAAGAAGAGAAGGCTGAGAGGAGACATGATGCCCATGTATAAATATGTGAGCAGAAGTCATAAGGAAGAGGGAGCAGGCTTGTTTTGTGCTGCCCTGGAGACTAGGACACAATGGAACAATGGCTTCAAACTACAGGAAAGGAGATCCCACTTGAACATTAGGAAGAACGTCCTAACTATGAGAGCTGTTCAGCAGTAGAATAAGCTGCCTCAAAGGGTTGGACTGGATGTCCCATGAGGTCTCTTCCAACTCTATGATTCTATGAGTCTATTATTCTATGATATGGCTGAACAGGTAACGGAACCCTTCAGAGTCTCAGTTCAACATTCAAGCTACTATGCAATGCTGTTTCTCCTCCCTTAATTATAAACCTCAAGAATCTCTAATATGCAGCCAAGACAGTTAAAATGGAATCATAATGCTATAATGTTTTCTTGTATGATATCCTTTGCAACACTCCATTTCCTAAATGAACATAGTTTGGGCATAGCTACAGAATACAAAGTACCTGGTTTCTATCGATCTACTTTTGCCACTCATGGTTTTTCCGATACTACAGTAATTGAGAAACTCTCACTCTACTTGTTTATCTGTATAATACATCTCTATTCTATAAAGTTAGAGTTTCATCTTAGTTATTTCATTGGCACCAGTTTGTCCTCTGAAACACATTCCCAGAGAAACGGAAGAGGGCAAAAGAAACAGTTAGAAATAGTAACCTGAATGATACATATTATAGAAAAATTGTATTACAAATATCCCAGGAAGAAACATTTTTTATTGATTTGTTAGGAGGGGGGATACCTGCCATTCATTTGCTGTTATTTTCTATTTATTGGGGGTTTTTTTGTTTGTTTGTTTTTTTGTCATATCAGGAGCGACTTGAGAAACTGCAAGTCGCTTCTGGTGTAAGAGGATTGGCCATCTGCAAGGACGCTGCCCAGGGATGACCGGATGTTTTGATGTTTTACCATCCTTGTACGAGGCTGCTCTCATGTCCCTACATGAGGAGCTGGAGCTGACAGAGGGAGCTCACCCACACTCCCTCCAGTTTTGAACCTGCGACCTGTCGTTCTTCAGTCCTGCTGGCACAAGTATTGTTTACTGGTAATATGCAGATTTTGAAAAACCAAACTCCACTAAGATCAGGTAGATCAGCAGCACAAAAGAGGCGTATGTTATCTGGAGCCCCCAGTGGTATAGTGGGTTCAACTCTTGTGCCGGCAGGACTGAAGATCAATAGGTCAGAGGTTCTAATTCGGGGATAGCATGGATGAGCTCCATCTGTCAGCTCCAGCTCCCTATGTAGGGACATGAGAGAAGCATCTCACAAAGATGGTAAAACATCAAAACATCTGGGTGTCCCCTGGGCAACGTCCTTGCAGACGACCAATTCTCTCACACTAGAGGCAATTTCTCAAGTCGCTCCTGATACAAAAAAAAATGTTATCTAACAAGGCAGGCTCTTAGCCTATGCGCTGATATAAACAGATTTCAGCAGAAGAGTCACCATAGGCCAGGAATAGAAACTCACACTGTGAATGGCTCATGCATTGTGAGTGACCCACACGTATATCCTAAAATATAGTCATTCCTTATTGCATTACCTGATAAGAGAAATGCCTTATCTGTTTCTCAGTGATGGCAAAGTATAGCACATACTGCTATGTTACAGAGTTATTCAAAGGGCCAGGCTACACATGATGGCACAGTAGATCTTCTGGCTTTATTTTTAGCGATAGAAGCAGAGGGGGGTGTCAAAAATAGATTGAGGGCACAGTACTGTTGAAGGGTTTTAAAATACTTCCTTCACAATTTCCATGACTTAAAAGCCTTACCAAGCCATGTTGGAGAAAGACAAGTATCTATATTTTATGCATCTTGTTTGCACAATTCTATTCTGCCTTGATCAGAACACACCTGGAATACTATGTCCATTTCTCGGCACAATTGAAGAGAGATGTTGACAAGCTGGAATGTGTCCAGGGAAGGGCAACTAAAACGATCAAGGGTCTGGAGAACAAGCCTTATGAGGAGCGGCTTAAAAACCTGTGCATGTTTAGCCTGCAGAAAAGAAGGATGAGAAGAGATAAGTATGAGAGGGGAAGTAATTGGGAGGAGGGAGCAAGGTTGTTTTCTGCTGCCCTGGAGACTATGATGCCGAACAATGGCTTCAAACTACAGGAAAGGAGATTCCACCTCAACATGAGGAAGGACTTACTAACTGTGAGAGCTGTCCAGGAAACTCTCTGCCCTGGAGTGTAGCAGAGGCTCCTTCCTTGGATGCTGGATGGCCATCTGTTGGGGGTGCTTTGAATGCGATTTTCCTGCTTCTGGGCAGGGAGTTGGACTGGATGGCCCACAAGGTCTCTTCCAACTATATGCTTCTAATTAATAGCTATTGATTAGAATTCAAATGGGTTAGAATTGATTAGAATTGATTATTATTTATTAGAATTCAAATGGGGGGGGGGGGTAGGGAGACACAGGGCTCAGTAGCAAATGTTTGACTCCACAGTGCTAGCACCATTGAAATCATGTCACCTTCAATTTCCTGTTGGACTCCATCTCCCAGCATTCTTTACCACAGGCTATATTGGCTTGGGCTGCTGGAATGTGTGATCCAAAGCTCAAAAGGCAAGCCATGTGATTCCTATCAGTATTCTTACCCTAATATTAAATTAGAAAAATTATCACACTTGATCAAGTGTCTGCCATATCATGTACAGCTTGACTTCAGACTACCTGCAATTTATGTATGTTAATCAGTGTCAGAAACCATGTAAAAATTCTTCCTTGAAAACAGATGCCAGGCTAGTGAGCTAATGCAACTGATCCCTCTGGCTTTGATTCAATTAAAGTCACCCACACTCAACTTCCATGTATTTCAGTAGCAACTATGTGTGACCAGCTCTTTCTGAACTGTGTCCTAGATGATTGCATATTTTGATATATATATAAAAAAGATTTTAAAACCTTGAGCACAGACTTCTTGGGAGAACAGAGGACACTATCCTGCATTAACCTAGAACTAGCATTCATATTGAATTTGAATGAATGAATGAATGAATGGTTTATTGTACCAGCCTTAGGTAGGTAAAAGTTTTCCCCGACATTAAGTCCAGGCATGTCCGACTCTGGGGGATTGGTGCTCATCTCCATTCCTAAGCCAAAGAGCTGTCGTTGTCCGTAGACACCTCCAAGGTCATGTGGCTGGCATGACTGCATGGAGCGCAGTTACCTTCCCACCAGAGTGGTACCTATTGATCTACACACATTTGCACGTTTTCGAACTTCTAGGGTAGCAGAAGCTGGGGCTAACAGTGGGTGTTCACGTCGCTCCCAGGATTTGAACCTTTAACCTTTCGATCAGCTAGTTCAGAAGCTCAGAGCTTTAACCCACTGTGCCACCATAGGCCATGGCATCAAATAATGTACAACATTTAAAAGTACAATAAGCACTTTCCAATATAAATATTAAAACTTATTCCATATAGTGGCTCTTTAAAATTATAGTAGCAGTGGCATGATAACAAAAGCAATAACAAATGTCTGATTTGTATCATCCCAAACTATCTCAATTTCCATTTCTAATCTCCACTGTGGATTTTACTTATTTAGTAAAATTAGTACTAAAATTTAGTAAAATTAACCCAGATTTTTGGGCTGTGACTGCGAATGTGGAAACCTTTAATGTTATATTTTTGGAATAATCTGCTAACAAGTCACAGATAACTGCTGACTGTTTCCATGCTGCCCTTTCTTCCAAAAGGGCTCTCAGAAGATTATTTCTAGGGTCATTATACAATGTAACAGATAGTGTAGCAGACAACATGCTCAACATTATTTCTTGATTCTCAACATAAGAAGTCATCCACAAACCAAATAATAGTTACATGTCATTGTTACAGTGTAACATAGGTGATACTTGATTTTCTTTGGTCAGCCAAGAACTTGACAATATACACTTTGTCAATACACTTTGACAATATTACACTTTGACTAGTAGAAAAAATATTAGTCAACGAGAAAGCGGAGTTAGAAATGTAATCTCCAATGGAGGAGTTTTAAGTGCAAGAAATGCTTTTAATCAAAGCAATCCCACATGCTCTTTTGCTGGTAATGGTTTGGAAGATGAAAAATAACTATCCTCAAGGCTCATCTTCAAGAAATATTTTCCAGTAAACTTATAACACAAATTCTGATTCCTCTGTTTCAGGTCTTCTGAGTATTCCAAATACAACCCTAGTGCTAGGTTGAAAACAATTTCTTATGTAATAAATCAGAACTGAACACATTTCCACCACTGCACTAAATAGAAGCTTCTTCCCCACAAAAGTTAAGAGCTAGCTTAAGACACATTGCACCCTGATGTGAAAAATAGAAAAATCATAGATTTGGAAGAGACCTCGTAGGCCATCCTGTCCAACCCCCTTTCAAGAAACAGGAAAACTACATTCAAAGCTCCCCTGACAGATGGCCATTCAGCCTCCAAAGAAGGAGCCTCCACCACACTCCAGGGCAGAGGGTTCCACTGCTGAACAGCTCTCACATTCAGGAAGTTCTTTCTAATGTTCAGGTGGAATCTCCTTTCCTGTAGTTTGAAGCCATTGTTCCACGTCCTAGTCTCCAGGGCAACAGTAAACAAGCTTGCTTCCCCTCCCTATGACTTCCCCTAACATATTTATATATGGCCATCATGTCTCCTCTCAGCCTTCTCTTCTGCAGGCACTGCTCTCTCAGCTGCTCCTCATAGGGCTTGTTCTCCAGACCCTTGTTCATTTTAGTCACCCTCCTCTGGACACATTCCAGCTTGTCAACATCTCCCTGCCCAGAATTTACACAGTATTCCAGATGTGGTGCCCAGAATTTACACAGTATTCCAGATGTGGTCTAACCAAGGCAGAATAGAGGGGTAGCATGACTTCCCTGGATCTAGACACTATACTCCTATTGCTGCAGGCCAAAATCCCATTGGCTTTTTTGCCACAGAATGACATTGTTGGCTCATGTTTAACTTGTTGTCCACAAGGACTCTAAGATCTCTTTCACTCGTACTGCTCTCGAGCCAGGCATTTCCTATTCTGTATCTTTTGCATTTCATTTTTTCTGCCTAAGTAGAGTATCTTGCATTTGTCACTGTGAACTTCATTTTGTTAGTTTTGGCCCATCTCTGTAGTCTGTTCAGATCATTTTGAATTCTGCTCCTGTCTTCTGGAGCATTGGCTCTCCCTCCCAATTTGGTGTCATCTGCAAACTTGATGATCATGGCTTCTAACCCTTCATCTAAGCCATTAATAAAGATGTTGAACAGGACCAGGCCTAAGACAGAAACCTGTGGCATTCCGCTTGTCACTTCTTTCCAGGATGAAGAGGAAGAATTGGTGAGCACCCTCTGGGTTCGTTCGCTTAACCAAGATAACTGAGCTAAATACCATTCCCTAAACTGCGAATCCCCGGATTCCAGAGGATGCTTCCATAGTAATTAAAGTGCAATTGCAGTGCTACAATTATCCAGTCTGAAAGGGACCCAGGACCTTTCAGTAGAGGAAGTCCCTTCACTTTTCCCAAGGATCAGGCTACAGCTGTTTCTCATTAGGCGGAGAGAGAAATAGCTGGGATTTCAATCTTCACAGGAAACAATGTGCACTCTGCATTCTCTTTTAGGTCTGCATTGTAAGCAGGCTAATCATGGTGAGAAACTGCTGATGAACCAAGCGTGGTTGGATTATCTGTTTGCTAAGATCAGCACTTCAAGTGGCGGACAGCAAGCAGATCTTCCCAGATGCACGGATACAGTTAGAAACAACCTTGCATAGGAAGAAAAAACACCACTATCACCACTTCTTCTCAGGGCCCTGCTGTGTTTTCAAAACTATCCAATTTGCCTATCAAACTACTTTCAAAAACTGCAGAAGATTATCAAAAACATTTCTTCTTAGTTTATCAGTTTTTTGAAGTTAAGTGCTGGTTTAGCCCCTTAGGTTGTCTTACAGATCTGTGTAGTCAGCCCTCCATATCCATGGATTCTGCATCTACAGATTCAAAAACAATCCCAATAAGCAAATGTTTTTGCTGTTGTTTTCTTGTTATTTGGAATGTTTGGAGAGCTATTAAAAAAACGGAGAAAGCGCTGATCCAACCTGCTAAATAAAGTGGAATATCTAGGTGTGCATATGAAGGTATGAAACTATGGCATAAGAAACATGTATTTGACTAGTGTCTCTCTTAAGGGTATCTGAACATCTATTAAATTGATTCTTTCACTTAAAAATAACAGTCTGCAAATGTGAAAATAAAATATCATTAAATAATAATAACAATAATCTTTATTTATATGCCACTGGACTATGTTTTCTAGCTTACATATGGCTGCCCAATTAATCTGCTTTCTGTAGGACTATTTCTGCAAGAGCCGGAACATGAATGGATATATGGCTTGGAAAGGAAAGCCAGAAGTAAACGATGAGCAATGAGTTGGCACTCTGGGGAGCTGCCTTTCTGTCAGCACAATCCTATCCATGTTTACTTGGCATTAAACCTCATCAACTTCCCTCAGTGGAGCTCACTTCCAATGTAGTGTACACAGAATTGCAGCCTTGGTATGTGTACTATCTCAGTGGGTGCAGCCTGTGACTAAAACATTTTCAGTCTACTGGAAATAGAAACAGCTTCTGTTCACTACATGATATTAAGGACTGAAGACATCACTCCATCTTGGCCGTGAAAATGAAATGTTTAGACTACCACACCCTGCTCTCTGATACTAGTGAAGCTCAGTTTCTTTAATCATCCGGGGGGGGGGGGGGGGGGGGATGGTGAAGGTCAACCATATACAAGTATAGTCCTAGTTCCAAGCTGAAAAACTAGTCAATACAATTTTTTTTATACATTCACAGATCAAGCCAAGTTATGATTGATAGTTTGTTGTTTTATTTTTTACAATGACAAGACTCCTGCACCTTCAAGATTAGGCCTGGCAACAAGGAATTCAGTCTTTACCAACAAGGATAAATTATTATTATTATTATTATTATTATTATTATTATTATTATATTACATTCTGCTTTTTTCTTCCCAAGATACATTGGAGAAACCAATTTACAATCTCCCTGCCACAAATCTAATAAATGCATAGGAGTCTTGTCAAAGAAAAAACATTGGCAATTGTAGGCTGATGTTCAAGCTGGAATTCATGTAACTCTTCTAACTAAAAGCTGCTATTAGCATTTACTTAAAAATGCAAAAGTGTACATCTCTACTTAAAAATTGATATTGTCATATATGATGGGAAATATAGCCAATATGTTTATTTACCATAGCTGCTATGCAATAGCCAGATGGGCATTATGAAGGTTACCCAACATTTTTGTTTCCCAAGAGAAAATTGAATATATATTGAATAGATGGAATATGGTCTATTAATTGGCATCTTCAAAAGAAAGTATCAGAAACAAAAATGTAAATGTTTACTTATATCAATCTCTCATACAAGAATGAATAATTTCCAAAAGTTTTCTTTCTCTGAGCTGTATGATTTCTCCAGATTTTTTAAAAAGGCCTAGACCAGGCATGGGCAAACTTCGGCTGTCCAGGTGTTTTGGACTCCAACTCCCACAATTCCTAACAGCCTCGGGCCCTTTCCTCTCCCCCCTCATTTACTTAATTCTTCTATTCTTCTAATATTTGATAACTTTAGTATAATCTGGAATTGAAGTTCTGTCTCTTTTGTGGTAAGTCTATACTTCTTCATGTATTCACTTCAGCGGCTGAGGAGGAAAAGGAAGGTGCCTGAGGTTGTTAGGAACTGTGGGAGTTGGAGTCCAAAACACCTAAAGGGCTGAAGTTTGCCCATGCCTGGTCTAGATTATTAAAAGATCTTGTGAAGGTTAACCAATGAGACATCTTATCTCACTGAAGATAAGAAAACGTAGGAATATTTTTTTTTGCAGTAGAACCTTCACATCTTGCATCACAATCAAGTTGAATCTTAGGATGTCATGCTTTTCTAAGTGGGGGGGGGGGGGGGGAGAGGGACAAAGATCATCAAACCATAGGGCAAACACAAACACTTTGCATATTATTTTAGGAAATTGATTTAAGAGGCATCCTTCCTAAAATGAGCAATTGCTCTGCACACATCTTGTGCAAATCAGTACAAATCAGTACAATTTGCATACAAAAGCTTATGGGCAAGTGACTCAAATAGTCATGATTATTTCCGTCAGAGGAGCGTGTCTTTAGAACAAACTTGAAATTAACTGCAGTAGGCGGAGTGCCTTGAGGCAGTTAAGGTTTGCCATTGATTTTCTGGAGCAATTCCAAAATGAGACACTTCTAAAACCTGGGACTTTGGAACTGTGGCTTTATTAAATTTCAAATCACAATGTCAAGATGTCTATAAAAAGACTTCTAAATAAAAAAGTTGTTGAAACCAGCCATAATAAAATCTTTCTAAAAGCAACCTGCATGTATTTTGAAGGAACAAAGAGAACGTGAGCTTTTTCATTTGAGAAACAGTCCACAATGTACTTTTATGTCATATGACTCATTAAAAAAATCACAGGATTTTTTTAAAGTAAGCAAAAAAGAAGAAAGCTAGAGAAACCAACAAATACGGTGAAAACAAGAACAACTGGAAGACTAATTGCCAAGCCATTTCAATCCTAACTTAGAAGACGTATATGCTTACATTACCTTTCTCTTTCACCATGGCCAGAAATCGTCTTGGAAACTGAGGTGGCAGAGATTAATTGAAGTGTTTTACAACATGCACATGCACACTTTCCTTCTCTTTTTCCCAGCAGTAGTTTGGCACAGACGAACAAAACAAATGCCCAGAAGGCAGCCTCTTCCAGAGGATTTTGTATTATTTTCCCACCAGAAGTGACGTAATCTGAAGTCTTGGTGCCGTGCAGTCGTTCTCTTTTTTAATGCTAACCACCACTTTGCTCTCTCCTTCTCTATTTCACTCTTCCTAATGGCAGCTCATTCCCAGCGAATGGACTCTGGCCCTCTGCAGTAGTGTGTGTGTGTGTGTGTGGAAGGCAGAGAGACACCCACGCCAGAAGCGAAAGCAGCCGGCTAAATCACCAAGGCAAAAATGTCACTGTCTCTAATCCAGTCATTGACACCACCTTGCTGTCTTCTCTGACAAGGCACAACACTGCTGGCAAGCCAGGACTCCCCAAGTGACAGACACCAGAGCAGAAAGAAGAGACACATTGGGAACTGTTTTTGGGAACAAAGTGAACAAGAGAGATTTTCTGGTACTTTTATGTATTATCTCTATCTCTATCTATTTATATCTGCCAGACTGAGACAGAGGCAACTCCGCATGAATTCAGAGAGATACAGTTTTCTGTGTTAAAAACCAAGTGCAATTAAACTTCTTGACTTCTCACAAAGTACATTGTGAACCAAAATAGTTTCAAAAAGTGGTCCATATGACTGAATCCGAACATGTTTTTAAGCAGGAGCTCCAAAATGTATTCAGAAGCACGTACAAATCTTCATCTTTCTCCAGTTCTAACACAAACACAGCTACAGAAATGCATTGTGTTACTTTGATCACAACTCCTACAACCAGAAGAGTGACAGTGTGGGCGATTCTGGAATATCATCAGAACCTAAATGGGACATCAGCATTTTACCAACAACAGCCACACAACTGAGGATTTTTATTTCTGCTGCAATATTACTAGGGTTATCTGGAAAGTAAGATTACAAATCACATAGCTCTTGTGGGGAATTTTTGTGGGGGAAGTTGATATCACTGCCATATAGTGGGAAGCCAGCAGAAGCAAATGAGCAGTGCTAGTCTTCAGTAGCTCATCGACTGGCATTGTGGTGAAGGTTAGAGATGAGTGTCCTCATTCCATTTCCCGCCAAGTGTGAAGTTTGTCCTGTAATACGCTTTTTGTGATTCATTGCGAGAAAAATCATGGCATCAGTGTTTTGGGACAGAAAAGGGGTTCTGTTGGTAGATTTTTTGGAAAGAGGTAAAACAATCAACGCTGCAAGATATTGTGAGACCACAAAGAAACATTGCAGAGCCATCCAAAACAAACATTGTAGGATGCTGGCGGCAGGATTCTGTCTCCTTCATGACAATGTGCATCTGCACACTGCTCATGCAACACAAGAGTTCATTTGGTTGGGATGTTTTAAGCTACCACTCTCAAAGCCCTGATCTCGCACCCAGTGACTACCATCTGTTCACTAAATTGAAGGAACACAACAATGAGGTGAAAATACAAATGATGAACTGACTGAAAAAGGTAGCGGGAGACTTCTATGACACAGGCATCAAAAAACCCATCACACAGATGACAAAATATATCGAACTGAATGATGATTATGTGGAAAAATATTGTAATATCTATGTTATAATCCATGTAAGTTTTACTAAAATATATTCATTCTTTGTATTTAAAAAAAATCTTGTAACCTTACTTTCTGGATAATCCTCATACTATTTTTAACTTAGTCGCTTCTAGCTTTCTTCTGAATTCTAACATTTTTGACAAACCCTCTTGGAGATGTGCTTCTACTACAGTAGTGTACAGTTCATAATGTACACTAGTTATTATGAGTCCCCTTCAGGGTGAGAAGGGCAGCATATAAATGCCGCAAATAAATAAATAATATAGTACAGTTTATATTACAAAGAATATAGACCCTCCTAAAAAGCAAGGCTTTTGTGTAAGCAACAAGAAGGTGATTTATCACTTGTGTGGCAATTGTGTTTTTAAAGCCTTACATCTGTCATCATTTTATTTCTCCTCCTCTTCCTCCTCCTCCTCCTCCTCATTACTACCATGTTTAAAAATGAAGAACTGGTAGCTATTTCTACAAATATATTCTTCCTTAGCCAAAACAATATTTCCTTTTCAGGACACATACACTTACGGAAATGGACAGAAGGGAAGGCAAAAGATAGAGCCCGCAAGAGTTCTCACTAAAGTTGACTTGAATGTAAGAAGTCCTCCCTGCTCCAACCATGAATGTGACTGCTGGCCATATTTGTAATAATCTGGTTCTGGCTCACACACTTGTTTATGTAAGTGATTATGCAGAAATAATTGGAAAAGAGACAATGTGTGGTAATTATGACCTGCTTAAGATGACGCAATTAGTTTCTGCCTCAGTCAGGACTGGCCAAAGGCATTTTGCTGCTAGAGGTAGAATGGAAAATGTATCCCATCCTCATAAGTGCTAAATATCCAAGCCAATCAAGTAATTTTGACACAGGAGACAGAAGACCCCACATTCCCTATCCATGTAAATAAAAATACAGCGACTATAGAGCCTTTCCTTGACACCCAAAATCTGCAGTTTGAAGCAGCACTTCGACACTAACGGTAGATAGACTGGTCCTGATCTCTACAAGCTGCAAACAAATATATATGTCTCAATACTTAAAGAAAACTAAAAAGCAACACAAATTATATATGGTATTATTCTATTTCCAAATGTCCTTCTGGTAAACTCTCTTTGATTTGAATCAGAATAAGTCAATGAACATTCTTTATGGGAGAAGTAACAGAGTCCAACCAGCCAAAGAGCAAAACAACACCTGGAATATTCAGCACCTTAGCATTTCTTATTGCTATATATAGTTCTGAGAGCTTGGCAAAGAAAGCCTTAAGGTATGAATCCACTTGTTCAAAATGTGGTGTTGGAGGACAATTCAACAAATTCCATGGGCTGTCACAAAAAGACTAATAAATGGATCCAAGAGAATTTAAGCTTGAAATTTCACTAAAAGGAAAAACGATGAAACCGATACTATTTTACTTTAGATACATCATGCAATTGCACTTTAAAAGCTTGCACATTTGGATATATCAATCCATCTTACATTAAAAAATATTTGTTGACCAGTGAAAGGAGAGCAAGGAGGGGACTATCCTTACCTCTCATGGAAAGATATTAACACTGCAAGCATATTTGTTATGGTTAGCATATAGGCAAATGACATTTTCATCCGTCGTTGCTGTCTGTAAACTAGTTATTGGAATAACATCACTTCAGTTCTTGCAGAACAATGGGCTCCATTCTTACAATATGGAGTTAAGAGTCTGAATTGGGGTACTTCTGAATGAGGAAGGTAAGCCAGGACCAACACCGGCCAGTGACACCACTAGTTTAGTGTCATCCAGTATGGTAACTCATGGTGTGGCCCCAACCCCCAACCCCCACCCCCATGGATGGGATTATGCTACAATATTGTCACTAAAATGTCAGAAAAGTTTATAAAATCAGCAACTATTTTTTTAAATGAGCAATGAAAACAACAGGGCGTGCTTGTAGGGCACACAGATGAAACTACATGATTCAATGCATCATTGGAATAGGGTGGTAGTGACATCTTTGACTGGAGCACATGCATATTAGAAAGGTCAAACAGTAAATCAGCGCAAATCTTTAGTCTTATAGATATACTAATAACAGTAAATGTAAGTTGAAACTGGGAAAAATGTTTTTGTGGTTATTTCTAACCACAGTGATATTATTTTTATAAGAAAGAATGAATTTCTGCAAAAACACTCTCTTCGACAGAAATTCGCCATTTGGTTGTATCATCCAATGAGGTTCACACCCTTGTACAGTTGCCACTAGCAATGGCCTTGTATTGCTACCCCAAAGTACTCCTTGGCTTTTCAGCCAGGTTTTGTGTTCCAGAGACCATATGACTGAGTTTTGACTTGGAATAGCCAGCCATCTAAGTAGCCTGTTTTAAATTGTGAAGGTTGTAATACTGTTGGGAAAGGGTAGGATATAATTATTTTAATAATTAAATATACAAAGGACTCACTCTTCTCACCTGATAGCTGTGTGATCTGTGAATTATAAAACAGAGAAACTTTGTGTATATCTAAAATACGATAATTTGGGAAACAAAGTTTCAATTGCAGTTTGCAAATTTGCAAGCCTTATTTATTCCTGCCTGGATTCAAACGTGTGCACCTTTCATTCTTGGAATAAATCTCCAACTTCTCCTTAACTATTATTCTATAAAGCACCACTAATTCTTCATTGTGGCTAATACTGCTGAAGAGTTAATGCAGCAATATTGGCAACATACAATGAGTGGTAGAGCCGTGGTGATGCAATGGGTTAAAACCTTGTGCCGGATGAAATGATGAACTGAAGGTTGGCGGTTCGAATCCATGAGATGGGGTGAGCTCTCATCTGTCAGCTCCAGCTTCCCATGCAGGGATCTGAGAGAAGCCACCTACAGGATGGTAACACATGAAGACATCCCCTGGACAATGTCTCTGCAGACCTCCAGTTCTCTCACACCAGAAGCGACTTGCAATTTCTCAAGTCGCTTCTGACACAATAAAAAAAATTCCATATGAATCAGGCCGGAGAATCCACCTGGGTTTTGATCCAAATGCTAAAGATGTTATCCAAGGGCCCTGCAACACTGCCCCTTTATCCCAGGATTGGATCCCAGATTATTTGTTTATCCCATAAATGGCAATGGGGCCTCATTTATTCCAGTTTAAAGCAGATAATCTGGGATCAGATCCTGGAATAAAGGGTGGTGTGGAAGAGCCCTAAGATGCTAAATCTGGTCCACCAAAATGAGCTTTGAAAATTAAATAGTTCCTTTATAGTTCAAATGTAAACCTGAAGCAAATTCACTGCTTTGGTGACATAAAAGCCACAAGCCACCAGTTATATTTATCGAGTCAGGAGCAACCAGACAGTTGTATTACATGAGAGAAGCCTCCTCGCAGGATTGCAAGACATCCAGGTGTCCCCTGGGCAACGTCTTCATAGACGGCTGATTCTCTCACTCCAGAAGCGACCAGAAGCCACCAGTGGTTAGCATGAAATCAACAACATATGGATCTTTTGTATCTCCAAAATGCAATTGTTTTGCAGGCGGGCAATTCCTAAGCATCAGGCATAAGACTAATGGAAAAACAGATGGCTAGTACATCTTGGGAAACTGAGAATGTACAGTCACTGTTAAATCTTATTTTCCAGAAATATTTTCAAGGTTACATTTTCTAAAAATACCAGGTGTGACAAAAAATATCAGTCATCCAAGGTTCCTTGAATTCTATATTCATGCCAATCTATTATTTGAACAGATCTTCTGAACAGATGACACACACAGGAAAAATGCATGGAGAGAATCTGTCTATTTTCCTTATGATCCCAGAGTACGATCCCTGATAAGCAGTAGGATCAAAGTCCCTAAGGGTGGCATTTCAGCTTCTGTGACTCATTCAATTGCCAAGAATAGTTCTAGTGCCTCATTTCATGACGATGTGCCTTTTAAACACACACACTTGTCATTAGATACAGGTCTGGGCTGGAAGTAACAATAAAACTAGTTTATAACAACATATATAATAGCTCATGTGCTCCCCTATCTCTCTTCAATTATTTCTGAGTAAGCAATTGGATTTTCCCCTTCCATTCTGAATTAACTATACCTTAGTGTGTTGTATCCAGCCCTGACAGTGTTAAGTATACCAAACTAGCTTTGTAAACTGTAATTTGAAGTTGGTGTGTTCAACTAAACGTAATTAGTGCCAAACCCAGTTTCTCAGGGATTTGTTTTCTAAAAAGTGAAAAATTCTCAACTATCCCTCCCAGAACAAAAAAGAAGAGCAAGGAGTGTTAAAAACCATGGTTTATCATTATATCTAAATGGGGCGATATATTTTCATTATAAATTAGCAAGTGATTCCGAACTAGCTATTTTTTTGTTTGGTTTGGTTTGCTTTTGCATATCTTCTTCATTTTAGGCCTTGAAGGACATACATTCACAACTTTCCAAAGCTACCAGGTTTTGGAAGATTTATGCCAGAGTAGACAGCACTGTTTTATTTACATTTTTCAAGTAACCTAACTGCTAATTTCCTGGGTATTCAAAGTAATCAGTTAGATGGGTTGTTCTAGGTTTTTCGGGCTGTATGGCCATGTTCTAGAAGCATTCTCTCCTGATGTTTCACCTGCATCTATGGCAGGCATCCTCAGAGGTTGTGAGGTCTGTTAGAAACTAGGAAAATTGGGTTTATATATCTGTGGAAAGTCCAGGGTGGGAGAAAGAACTCTTGTCTGTTGGAGCTAGGTGTGAATTTTTCCGTTGGCCACCTTGATTAGCATTTGATGGCCTGACCGTTTTTAGGTGTAACTTGTTCCTGCCTGGGGAAATTCTTTGTTGAGCGGTAATTAGCTGTTCCTGATTGTTTCTTGAGGATGCCTGCCATAGATGCAGGCAAAACATCAGGAGAAAATGCTTCTAGAACATGGCCATACAGCCCAAAAAACCTACAACAACCCAGTGATTCTGGCCATGAAAGCCTTCAACAATACTTTAATCAGATAGATAATATTCGGTACTTAAAAAAAATGTATTCTGAAAGTATATGGCATTGGCTTGTGCTACAAAATGCCATTTCCTCCCACCCACTTCTGCCTGGCTCCCAAATCTACAAGAGAATGCAAGGCACAGCAATGCCAAATGATTTATTTTTCTCTTTCACCCATTTAATGGAAATATTTAAGTAAAAAAACAGACACATGGTTATCCCTCAAAGTTACCAAGATATTTTTTTTTTGGTTGTATCAGGAGCGACTTGAGAAACTGCAAGTTGCTTCTGGTGTGAGAGTATTGGCCATCTGCAAGGACGTTGCCCAGGGGACACCTAGATGTTTTGATGTTTTATCATCCTTGTGGGAGGCTTCTCTCATGTTCCCACATGAGCTGGAGCTGATAGAGGGAGCTCATCCATGCTCTCCTCGGATTTGCACCTGTGACCTTTTGGTCTTCAGTCGTGCTGGCACAGGGGTTTAACCCACTGCGCCACCAGGGGTTCCATGTATGTATATATACACTAAAGGCACCAAATCCCATCTGATCTTTGAAGCTGAACAGGGTCAGCTCTTGTTACCACTTGGATGGGAATGCTAGTTTTGGAAGGCTCTATTTCAGAGGAAGGAACTGGCAAAACCACTCTTAGTATTCAGTGTCCAAGAATCCCCTATGAAATTCATAGGGTTGCCATAAGCTCACAGGTGACTTGAAGCCACACACACACACACACACACAGGAAATGAATTCATTACATTGACTTATGGTATGTGCAGTTACTTCCCTGCTGTGGCTGCTCACAAACATAGTAATGCTCACTTGCCATGACCTCACCCAAAAGGTGTTTCTGAGTAGCATACATTTTCCACTTCAAGAGCTGCTGAAGGGCAACTGCTACAGACTGCGACATTTGGGTAGCCAATTCCCATTTCTTACATGTGCTAAGGATTAACACTGTTGCATTTCATCTCTCCAGGTTCCAAACTGACTAGCAACCCAATAGAGAAAAGAGCAAACTAACCACAAGCCTAACCCCATTCACTTGGATGTAAAGACCATTAATCCCACTGCTTATTGCTTCTTAGTAGGCATGACTAAGATTGCACTGAGAACTCCTCCACACAAAAATTAAATTGCAGTGCATAGGAATCATATTTAATTCACTAGATGATAAAATATTACACAATGAGAAAAAACTCATACGAAAGGGCTACGACTGGATTTCCATCTTTAATACACACAAAAAACAGTTGTGGGGGTGGAAAGGATCTCAAGGAAGGCTGCTGTTCAAGGGGATTAGTCCTTTCCCTTTATGCATGTTCAGTTTTTTGAAGGGAAGGCTGAGAGGTCACACAAGTGCACTCTTTAAATACTTCACAGATGTCACATAAAGGAGGGGACTTGACTGTTCTCTGCAACTCTGGGGGATAGGACCAGGTCTAATGGTTTGAAGTTATATGACAGATTTTAATTGAACATTTGAATTAACTTTTTGATAGTAAAAGATGTTCAGCAATGGAACCAACTGCCTGGGGAGGTGATGGGATTTTGCTCCCGGGCATCTTTAGAAAAAGTTTTAAAACCTGGCTTTTCCGGTGTGCTTTTGAGGACTGAACAATCAATTTCCATGCTGCGCCCAATCCCAAGCCCAACTTGTCTTTCTGATGCTCTTCATCATATCTCACAGTTGAAGATTAACTCTACTGTTTTCACGTCTGAGCCCCCCTACTTATCTCACCTATGGTTTTATCAATCTCTATCCATTTTTATTCAAGGGCATCGCTCTTTTTGTCTAATTCGATTACCATTTTATAATTTGCTTTTTATTATGATTTTTTTTCATTTCATTACTAGTTTATTATTAAGTATTTGATTTGATATTATTGTTTTGTTTATATGTATTTTGCTCTATTGTAATTCGTCTGGGTTTGGCCTCATGTTAGCCATCCCGAGTACCATTTACACGTATGAAAGAAAGTGTTTTGTTTAAGGAAAAATCTTTATGGAATCTATTTAAAGCCGCTACAGCTTCAGAACGTGTTCTCTGGTTATGTGACAAAGAAAAATATAAGACTGGATTTCATCACAAAATTATTCCGGAACACCAATTTTGGGAGATTGTAATATTTGAGACTCAAATGACTCTGCAAAGTATTTTCAGCTCAAAATCTGAAAAGGTTAAGGAGAGAATTTAAAGAAGTTGGCAGTACATAGCTTTTAATAATACTGAAAGGTAACCTGTCACATCCAATAACATGATTCACTGAGCAATAATGTGCTTAATTTTACCTCATCCGGTCACCATGGAGTTATTTGTTTCTTTTGTTCTCATGGACACTCACGTAAAGCAGTTGTAATAATCATTAGACAAAATCATAGTTACAATGAGGAGCTACTCTTTTTAAGAGAAAATGATAAAAGAAACAAGCGGAATTTAAACATCACCTTGATTAAAAATACACAAAGCTCAAGTGCTTTATTTTAGCCAGAAACATAGCTTTGAAAAGTTACATTTGTGGAACACAGGTTCTACAATACCCCAGCCAACGTATCTTAATTCAAAACACTAATTTTGCCAATTACCATGTATGTTTTTTTCGTGTCAGGAGTGACTTGAGAAACTGCAAGTTTGTTTATTTTTAAAAATTTATATTCCGCCCTTCTCACTCCAAAGGGGACTCAGGGCGGAGCACAGCATATACACGGCAAACATTCAATGCCGGGACACAGATTCACATACAATACATAAACATTAAAAAACATTTATTAAAATATTAAAATACACCATTTAAAACTGTCCTGGTCATCTGCGTCAAATCTAATTTGCCTGGTCATCTTTCCTATTGCCACTTTATTGCCCTGTCCCGTAAGCTTGGTCTCACAGCCAAGTTTTTACCATCCTTCTAAAGGACAGGAAGGAGGGGGCCGACCTGATCTCATCAGGAAGAGAGTTCCATAGCCGGGGAGCAATCACCGAGAAGGCCTTGTCTCTCGTCCCCACCAATCGTGCCAAGTTGCTTCTTATGTGAGAGAATTGGCCATCTGCAAGGACATTGCCCAGGGGATGCCTGGATATTTTGATGTTTTGCCATCCTTGTAGGAGGCTTCTCTCATGTCCCCACATGGGGAGCTGAAGCTGACCGAAGGAGCTCATCTGTGCTCTCCCTGGATTGGAACCTCTGATCTGTTGGTCTTCAGTCCTGCTGGTACAAGGGTTTAATCCATTACGCCACCGGGGCTCCTATTACCATGTAGTCAAACAAATAGCTTTTATCTATCAAAAGTGCTAAACAACAACAACAACACAACAACAACTTTATTCTTAAATCCTGCCATCATCTCCCTGAAGGAACTCAGGACAGTTTACAGAGGGCACAAAGTAGATAAAAACAAACATAAGAGTGAACACAATATGAAATTGAAAATACAAGAGATGTAGCTAAACACTCTCCTCTCCAGGGCACAAATGAAGGCAGAACTTGTGTCACTCCAGCAACATGATGTGTAATCCCTATGAATTCCTGTTTTTGCCCAGGAATTCATAGGGTAAACGCTGATAAACGCTAAAGTTGGAGTTGGACATATCAGTTCAGTTCTGAAAAGAGGGAGAACTGGAAAATAAGATCTATACCTGCAGAGATGAGGATGAGGCCCTCAAATAATTTTGAGAGGGGACACAAAGATAAATTCCCTAAAATAGATTTTTTTATTATCCATTTGCCTCTATATTGTATGTTTTATTAATGGCTTTAATGTTTGCATCCAAGTGTGTAATACTGCCAAGAAGCATTTGGGGAAGAGTCTAACAACTGAGTTCTAGATTGGCACCTCATTGGATGCACAGAACTTTGGATTCAACTTATAAAGACAATGAAAAGCATTAAAACGACAATTCTATAAAATTTCACTATAAAGGCCAAATTTAAAATATCAATCTTGGTGACTTTTTTTTTTAGAAAAGCAGGAGGAGATGAACAAATCATAGTGTTTACGTCGACACTGATGTCATGGCTATACTCAGGCATGTAGCCGGGGGGGGGGGGCTCGGGGGGCTTCAGCCCCCCCGAAACGAAATCCTGGCTACGGGCCTGGCTATACTGATGTCATGATACCAATGGCCAATATTATTAATCAAAACTGCATGAGGAAAACACACTCCCCCCCTCCCCAAAAAAGCCCTGAGTCTAAAAGATGTTACTCTAAAAGACAATCCAAACTTTCTCTGAAAGGTCACTACTTTCCCAATTTGGGAGATGAAGGTGGTTTTAGATTCTTCATCTAACTCTATTAAGACCTGCAGGACCTTATGGGTCTGACATTTTCTAAATGTCCTCTTTTACGTAGGCACTAGAAGTGAAACAGCATGGCTTCACTTTCCTTTTTGCTCTCCCTGTCCCTCCAAGCATTTTGTACTAGAAAATGAAGAATATTCACAGTACGATTCAGGCACATTCACATATTAAGGACCAAAATATACAATGCAATAAGTAAATTCAAAGTAGATATGTGCACCTGCTTTACCTTGTACTTGCAAAGCAGGTATTTGGAACCAACTGCAGATAGGTAATAAAATATGGATCTTCAAAAGCAAGTGCATGCCTCTCTTATACATTTATTTCTAGAGCTGTTAACTACCGGTATATGGTATGCAACTGATGTCTATGTAGTCCTTATTCCTTGTCCTACCTTGTTCTTCACCATTGGATCTGCTAAAGGTAAAGGTTTCCCTTGATATAAAGTCTAGCCGTGTCTGACTCTGGAGGATGGTGCTCATCTCCATATCTAAGCCAAAGAGCCAGCATTGTCCTTATACACCTCCTAGGTCATGTGGCCAGCATGACTGCATGGAGTATTGTTACCGTCCCACAAAAGCGGTACCTATTGATATACTCACATTTGCATGCTTCGGTCAGTAAGTTCAGCAGATCAGCGATTTAACCCGCAGTGCCACCAGGCTATACTAGCTAGGGTTAATCAGAGTTGTAGGCAACAAATGTCAATTGCCCACATGAAGCTGACAGAAACATATTGAACATAATTGTTACTTTAAATACCATTGTTGTAAATCCCATTAAATTTAATAGGATTGATTGACAAGAAAACACATTGAGTACTATCCCATTAATCTTGCATTTCACTAGCAGGAATAAATCCCTTTGAATGTAAGTGAATTTGTTCCTATGCTTCCAACCCAAAATGGTAATTCCAGGCAGACATCAGACCATTTGAACTACTGTTGAGCACAGTGGAATTTATTTCTGAAGAATGGCAGGTTAAGACTGTGCTATAGATAGCATGTGGAATGCAACAGGTCTGTTGTTGTTTTGTCCGTTCAAGTCATTTCTGACATACGGTGAGGCTACCGCAGGGATTTGGCAAGATCTGTTCAGAGGGACTCTGACTGAGAAATTGTGACTTGTCGAAGATCACCCAATGGGTGACTATGGCAGAGCAGAATTCTAGTTCAATCTCCAAGTGTTATAGCATTTAATACAATAGGTACAAACAAGTTATTACAATTACTTAAGGGGTTCCTGCATTGAAAGAAGGGAAGCAAGAGAGGAATTGAAATCTCCGAGAAAACTTCAGGGCAGGTTTACATTTCTAGTGGTGAAGACCTGTGGATTTTATCTTGTAGCACCTGCCCCTTGTATTGTGATGAAGAGGAAGAATTATGGTTGAGGTGAATCAGTAGAAAATTCTGCTGGATATAATGGGTTTCACTCTTAATCTCCTAAAAAGCTGTTCAGTGTGCATTTTGCCCCATGAGAATGGGGTGAGAAGTTGAGGGTGAGTTTCCAGTCAATAGCAGAATTAATTGTATGGCCGAAGGCTTTCATGGCTGGAATCACTCTGTTCTTGTAGGTTTTTCAAGCTGTGTTTCTAGAAGCATTATCTCCTGACATTTCGCCGGCATCTATGGCAGACATCCCCAGACAAGAGATCTGAGGATGCCTGCCATAGATGTAGGCAAAATGTCAGGAGATAATGCTTCTAGAACATGGCCATACAACCCAAAAACCTACAACAACCCACAAAATTAATTGTTTCAGTGCCAAAGAAAGAGGAACTTATGTTCACATTGTGATGTCAGGAGTGACATCTGTGAAAAAGTACTAGAGAACCTAAATTTGTCTCATACAGAGACAGACAAATCACACAAAGATGGAAAAAAGAGAGAGCTGTGTGCAAGGTTTTCCTCTTTTACAGGTGGACAGTATATATTTCTCAGTTTTATCTCTTGGTTTACCAAGGAGAATGCCCAGAAAACAGATGTAGGAGGACAACAAATTTATTTCTCAGAATACATGCACTGCAAACTCTGTCACTAGGGATACTACCTGAACTTTCATTTCCCTTTCCTCCTTCTCAGCCAAAGACTAAGCTTCAATCCGGTCAATTTATGAGACCTGACAGGATCAGAGGTCACTGCTAAGGTGTGGTGAGGTTTGCAGGTCAGACTAAAAACACACACACCAATTATTGCCAACAGACTACTATTGACTTAAGACTTATAAAAAGAGCAGGCAGCATAAGTTGCAAAGGTGAAGATTACACCTGAGAAGTCCCTCCTCTCCTTTGATTGCTTCAAGGTGCTGCTGTCAGGGAGACAGGTAGGAACATGATGAGATGTCCCCAACACAAACAGGTGAAAATACACACTTGTTTGTCAAGGTTCTAACGTCTTCTTAGCCAGGAAACTCACCAGATGACTTTGAGCCAACAATATCTCCAAGGTCAAAATCCTATCATTAAATTATACTGGTATTTCCATCTTTTTCCAGGGCAAAGGAAGCCAGACCAAATATAATAACTTTGAGCAACCTACTTCTGCAATGACTTGTACAATCATAGATCATTCAGGATCATTCAGTCCAGTGCCCTGTCATGCAGGAAGAATCAAAGTATCCCTGACAGATGGACATCCAGCCTCTGCTTAAAAACCTCCAGAGAAATAGACTTCATCACACTTTGAGGCAGCATATTCTACTGTCAAACAGCTCTTGCTGTCAGGAAGGTCTTCCTAATGTTTAGGTGGAATCTCTTATCTCCTTCACAACATTTATTTATTTACTTTATTTATATACCGCTTTTCTCAGCCCTCAGGCGACTCAAAGCGGTTAACAACATCAATACAAAACATCACAAGACAAGTATATAGCAGTTAAAAACAATTGTAATATAAACAATTAATCATCAGTATAACAATCATTAGCGCCTCAACAGATATACACTATGATGGTAGTTTCTCCTTAGTTGGTTTTGCAGTTCTACTATTAATTTAGTTTCCTAATGCAATTATGAGAATTTACCCAGACCTATGTATGAACATGAACAACATGAAGCCTTTTCCTCCTGTATCCACTACACCTAATGACCAGAAATGAACCAGGGGTGGGTAGGAGTTGATGTAAATCGTCAGTTCCAGCCTGAGTATGCTGCAGATATTTTGTCGTTGTGGTATAATTATGATGATAAACAACATTTGAAATCTTGTCTAGCTGCCATTCTAGTTCCCTCTGCCTTCATTAGAAAAAAAAGCATGGGCTCCAGATGGCTCAGCAAAACTTTGTGGCATTAAAAATATGCACTTCATCAGCAACATTTGGAATACTATCCTCCAGACTGTGCCTCCCTTTAACTCTGGGTTAACATACCATTGGACCACAAATGAAGGCTGGCATTATTCTGCTGGATCCAGGCCAATGTTGGTCTATGACAGCCTCACTATTTGACAAAACCCATACTTTTCTACTATTTTGAAGAAATATATTAATACTATACTAAAACAGAGTTAAACAATTAATTTTGCATACCTGAGTAAAATATCTTAAACTTTATTAGGCCAAGAAAGGAGCCAAACAGACCTGCAGATGTTGTCAAACTGCAATGATCAACATCACTTACTGCACTGCTTGTCTTGGTAAGGACTACTGTGGATTGTATTCCAGCAACTACTAGAGGGCTAAATGGTCACACCTGTTTGAGGTGTGGTAATCATGCACATCTGAATGTTAAAACACTGAATTTCAGTATTTAAGTATAGGTGGAGGAAAGAGAAAGTGGTTGAACTATCCTGGGGCAGAGTATACAATAAGGTACTGGTCACCCCAAATTGTTTCTCACCTCAAATAATCTTGATGGTCATGGAGGTAATTCCATTAGGTTGAAAATGTTGCTGCTTAATGTAAACAGTAAAACATCTGCCATTCAGTACTTTAAAATAAATAAATAAATAAATAAAATTTATCTTGAATGAACATGCCAACTTGGCATGGATTACAGAGACCTAGTTAGATGAGCCTCTGCAGGAATGAGTGATCTATTAAGATAGTCCAGCCCAGGATGTTTATGGATCTGAATGGATTACTGATTGCTCTGGAGGAGATTCCTGGAGCCTTGGCAGGTAAAATCCTTGTTGATGTCTGAAATGGGGAAATGAGCAGGACAGTAGACACAACTGTTCCCAAGTGTCCCTTCTCACAGTATGAAGGTAACCAGCCCCCTGGTTTTCTAAGGAACTGGCAGCAAAGAATCAAGGATAGAGACTAGAGTGACAGTAGTAGAAAACTCAGAATGCGTCCAACTGAAAACAGACTAAAATCTCTTTGAAGATCTATGGTGGGGTAAAAAAGACTTTTCTGGTGAACACTATTGCATCCGAACAGAACCGATCGGCAGAACGATTTAGAGTGGTCACTGATCTGTTATAATCTGGCCCAAAGGAAACTGTAAACTATTCAATAGCCCAATGTGAACAATTTACCCACCATTTTAAAATAAAATCAATTGGATTTGCTCTTTCTTATACACCAGAGTTGATATAGTTCCAGTGAATGTAACCTTGATCCCAACTTGTCCAGTGTTAATTGATAGTGTTCAATTTATACAGCCTGAGGTTGTTGATAAAATCCTTGGAGAGGTGAGAGGCACTGTATGTGTACAAGACCCTTGGCTTTCTTGCTCATTACACAGGCTAGAGCATGACTAACTGAATAGGTTAAGGAGTAATGAATGCCTCTTTACAACAAGGCAAAGTCCCAACATGCCTGAAAGAGGATGTGGTAAGACCTATTCTGGATCCCTGAATCCTGCTATACTAGATAACTATAAGCCAGTCTCCAACATCACATTTTTGAGGTACTGAAGTATGTGGTAGCTTCTCAACTCAAAATTATCTATATTGATTTCAGTCTGGGCATGGGGCAGACATCTTTGGTCACCTTGGCAGATGACCTATATAGAGAACTGGACAGGTGAGAGATGAGGATGGACCCTCCTTTGCTGTTGTTCTGTTGGCAGTTCAAAACAATTTTGTACTGTCAGATGGCTCATCTTTTTTTATGTGTACTTTTACAAATTGACTTGGGTTGGGCGAGGTACCATTTATAATGGATGGTTGAAGCATTTATATATACTGTTTTAATGCATTACAATATTTTTAACAGTTAAACTTATAAATTGGTTATTTTTAAATGTTATATTTATATTTTCATTTTGACTTTTGCATTACTTTTAGTTTGTTTTGATTTAAATATTTTGTTAACTTCTGAGTCCCATTATTGAGAGAAAGGCAGGAAAGAAATGAACAACAGTAACAATCAGCAAGTAAAACACAATCTTATTATTTAAAGCTGATACAAGTTTCCATGTCCCAACGCAAAATATTAGAACATTTATTATGGAAACAAATTTAGACATACCTTGAATAGAACAACTAACTTAAGTCAGTCTTGACTAAATTTGATTTTATGTCTTGTTGGCATTTGCTATTGCATTTGCATGAAGTTCAGGTCTGAAACATGAGTTGGTATTCCAAACAGTTGAATTCATTTTATCGTAACAATAGATGGTTATTATTATCTAGATAAAACCTAGCAAAAATTGACTACCACATTCTGATTATTGGCTGAGCTGCTGCCATGAAATATTCAGATGAAGTATCCATACAACATTACACAAAGGAGGAAAGGCCAGTTACGTAAGTAGAAAATCAGTGCAACTGCTTGTGACGGGAGTAAACACCCAGTTTGGCAAGTGGAGCTACTCATACAGAGATCCTTTTCTCCTACTGATGGAAGGAAGGAAGGTGCAAAAAGATGGAGAACAAAAGAGGAAAACTGAGGGCAAATGGAATAAAGGTAGTGGATCTGGGAGTGGAAAAAATAAAAGTCATGGTGGTGATTTACGAGGAACCCAAAGGTACATGTTGTATGTGGGTAGGAGAAGTACAGCAAAGAGAACAAAAATTTCACATAATTGAAATCATTTCAGTTTCCAGATATAGTTTAAAGCTACAGTTAATATTCTCAGTTGCAGATTTCCAATTAACAGAGTATAACAATTAACTGTAAAATCCTGGCAAAATATCTTTGGGCAAAACAATGAAGAGCAGTGAATTAGATCTACACCTTTCCAGATTTAATTTTTAAACTTGGAACTGTGATGCTGGACAATTGTATCAAATGGCCAGGCAGAAAACAAAAATATCTGTACCATTTTAGCAAAGAAAGGGGTTGCTTCAAAAGGGAAGGACAGAAAATAAGATTTCAAGAACTATGCTATAATGTGAGCACATCTTTTTTTATGTGTACTTTTAGCAAAACCAGTGAGGCATAAATACTCTACTCACAGAGGACAAAAAAGAAATCACACCTATATGTGTATGCGCCTTTGAGTTACCTGTCAACTTATGTTGAGCCCATTAATTTCACATGAGTTTTTTAAGGCAAGGAATACTCAGAGGTGGTTTTGCGAGTTCCTATCTCTGAAATGTAGCCTGAAACACTGGTATTTGTTGAGTATTTCAACCTAGTACTAACCAAAGTTGATCCTGCTTAGCTTTCAAGCTCATGTGGGATCTGGTGCCTTTAGAGTATTTAGGCCACACACTTGTAAAAGGCAACACTTTTCCTTTGATTCTTTAATGCCCATCTTAAAATGTGGACATTTGAACTGCGACCCTTCATATGCTATTATACTCCCAGTCTCAAACCTAAGCAGCATAGCCAAAGGTGAGGGATGCTGGAAACTGAAGTCGGAAGCAACAGAGTTTTCCCAGCATTGTTTTAATGTAGTGGTTACCAATCTTTGGGCCTCCAGGTGTTTTGGACTTCAACTCCCAGAAATCCCAGCCAGCTTACCAGCTGTTAGAAACTGTGGAAGCTGAAGTCCAAAACACCTGGAGTCCCAAAGATTGGGAAGCACTGTTGCATTGGGTTCATAACATCACAGAATCTTTTTCTCTCAAGATGAGATCCAGGGATGAGAAACTACAAATAAACAAATTTATCTCAGTGATTCACCTGCCACTCTTCAGCACTCACAAAATAACAATGATGTATCTTTTTAAAAAAAATCCAGACATGATACTGAAGCCACATTAATGCAAGACTAGCAGGCTGGAAGCTACAGCCACAACCTGAATTTGATAAATTGATTTGAAGGTTTAAGTTTCACTAGACTTTTGAAAACGGAATGATTATATTCCATTTTTAGACTAGATTCACACTAATCACCTGTATTTATCAAGTATTTAGTAGCAGGAGCTGTAGCAATGAATAACCCATTACACAGTCTTCTGAACAATGAAATAACTATACCATACTTCAAAAGTCTTAGATCCAGAGGCTTCTACTTAACAGACATAGAGTGTTATCACACCGTGCTGTTAAACTGTCATAGTGATACATTACTCCTGGTATTGCCTCTACATTATCACACAAATTCACACAAGTTCTCCTGGCATTGGTGTGTTGCAGAGTAATTGAAAGTGTGTTTTTAAACCCTTGAAATAATCCATTAATTACCCTTTTCCCCACAAGAATTCAATCATCCGTTCAGGTGTTGGTGCTTCACGGTGCTTTATTCCATGAATAAGCCATCGTAGACATAGGACCCTTCCACACAGTCCTATATCCCAGAATATCAAGGCTGAAAATCCCACAATATCTACTTTGAACTGGATTATCTGAGTCCATCCTCAGATAATGGGGGATTTTCTACCTTGATGTTCTGGGATATAGACTTTTCTACCTTGACATTCTGGGATATAGGGCTGTGAGGTATGGCCAGGTTGTCCCTCCCTCAAGGATTCCCAAGGAAATTCAAAGCAAAGCAACCTCAGACCACTTCCAGAGCTTGTGCAGGGAAGATGCCTTTTTGTGTGTGTTTCAACTCCTCTTAACTTCCTCTTCTGTCAAAACAAAACAATGCTATTGGGAAGACAAAACTGGCATAGTAAAAAATGTTACAGTCCGAAAACGTTGGAATAAAATGGCAAGGAGTGGAATGACCACTTTATTTTCTTGTGTCATTTCTCTAATAAAAGATATCTTCCAATAAAAGATTTTGGCAGTCTTGGGGGGCTTTGTAATGCTATGTATAGCTGCATCATTGTGATGTTTTCAAAACGTTATGGCTACAATAAAAAAATAGGCAAACCAACCCTGAAGGGAATACCGGGTACAGGAGTAAGTGATAAAACCACTAACATGGATGGGGGGAAAAGTACAAATGACACTATTGAAGTGTGACTTTGATAAGGGTGTGATAGGTAATTACACATCTTAATAAACCTGGCTGGAACAAATTTCAAATAGAATGATGCAGTAAAAAGAGATACTATGGCAAAACATAAGTATCAAACAGTTGAATAAATAGATAAAATAAAAACAATAGGTGGTGCCCAGACCAAAACAAGTACCTTGTTCAATTTTGAAAATGGGAGGAGGGGAGTTACTTTGCAGCTACTCTTAAGATATGTGAAATATGTCCGATAACATTAACACTTCCTAAAGGCAAATCAGGGGAAAAAGAAAACATTGCCCTGGCTATTTTTAAAATCAGCTGCAACCAACTCATTTTATGTGGGATATGTGGGAAATCTGCAATAGGCTGAACATTACCTAGATGCATTCTACCCACATTTATGTTTTTGTGTAGTCATGCTTTTGACGACATCATTTGCAAAATAAGGACAATAACAGCACTTGTAAAACCTTTTCATATCTTACAATGAAAGGATGTGCAGGCACTGTTCACATAATGCTGAAGAATCTTTTGTAAAATAACCCATCATCTTCTTTATAAGAGTGATGGCAGCAGGGCACAAATTCAAAGAAAAAGCTCCAATTTGAGGCTCTCTGAGCCTACAATGATAAGAAAGGCAAAGTGAAATGTATCAACTCAAACCACCTTAATATCTACCAAGACACCATTCTGAGAATTCACCAAAGTACTACCTGTTGAGCCTAATACACATGCTACTTTTTAATATTTTTTTAAGTCTTCAAAATTTAACACAATCTAATCTGGAGACTATTCAACAAGCTTTAGACTTTCTATACTTTTCTCTCCTCTTAGCAAAAATACTCCTTGTTCAGTACAATTTTAAGCCATAACAAAAAACAACTGACTTATGATAAAATCTACACTTTGTCCGAGTTTTCTTACTTACCAAAATCTTCTGGACCATTGCATATCCATTCGCACAAATAGTAGTCATCTGGATTAAGATATGGCAGTTGCTTCATCACAGACTGCTTAGGGACAAGGTACAAGACCTCGGCAATATCACCATCTTCTATGATGGACATCCTTTTGACAGAGTTTTTGTACTTAATCCGCTCAGACACCAACTCCTTGCTTTTCCCTGATCCACAGAGCTTTCCCAAACTGTTGAGAATGGGAAAAGATGGCATGGCTGTGGCACATGGGAAGCAAACAGCTCAGCAAGTCACTTAAGAGTGTGAGCAAGTGAGAGAACCCAAGCATGTATATATATTGTAATGCTTGTGTAGCCGTCCGTCTGTCATGCTGTCCTCACACATCCTTATTTTACTTCCTTGTCCACAAAGGAGATTAAGGAAGAGGTATTTTTAGTAGGCAATCTTCAAGAGATTATGACAAGCACACTCAGTCAAGTGACTGCCTGCAAACACTTATTGGAACAAGTAATACTCTTCTACCATGTGCACAAAACGTGAAGTGAAAGCATATAGAGTATGGCACTATCGGCTTAATATCCTCGGGAAGGGAGAGGGCATATCTGAGGTACATAAGAGGATTACTTCGGGGAAACAAAAGCCTTGGTGCAGTAGTAGAAATCTTATTAGGCAAAAGAACCATCATAAGCCCCACACATCCATCTGTGCATTTAAGACAACATTTCCCTTACGTATTATAGTCAAGGGCGGAGAACTTTTGTTTCCAGTTTCCTTGTATTTTGTTCAGCTGTTCTTTCACAAGTAAATGTCTCTGTGAGTTATAATTTTTGGAATCCCCACACAAGGAAGTATCCATTGCCTTACAAAGAAATGTTTTCCCCAGTTCTGCTCTTTTCTTGATTTCTTCCAGTCTCATTAACTAGAAAGCGTTCAAAGTTCTCAACTGTTACTCCCATCTCCAGCCATTTTTTACAACAGGTATGTACATTAATCCACTCCTAATGACTTGTTAATCTAATAAACTAATGGAGCTTTTCCTTGGGCAAGAGCAAAGTTAATAATCTATTGTACATTTAAAAGTGGCAGAAGTCACAGAGACTCTTGGAGTGGAGCAAACTGCAGTCAGTGTAAAAGGAATCCTCACTCTCCCTTGTTTGTGACCTGATGCACTAGTCATGCCCCATATTAACTCTTGCAACTTCCATGCTGCCTACTGTAGTCCACTTGAGTCACATATTTGGTTTATAATATTAAGACCTTATACCATATCAGAATGGCTCATATGAAAACTCTGCTCCACACTGCCTTACCGCCAACCACAGCAGAAATGTTTTGATTTTATATTGTTGTGTTGCTTATTTACATTGGTTTTGTATTATAGGTTATTTTTATTTTCGAATTTTCTGTTGTGTTTTTGTGTTATATTTTGTTTACTGTACTGATGTGCATGGCCTCATGTAAGCTGCCCCGAGTCCCCTTTGGGGAGATGGTGGCAAGGTATAAATAAAGTTTTTTTTTAATTATTATTATTATTATTATTATTATTATTAAATATTTTCCAGTTGTCCACCATTTTGGGATTGCATGAGAAAGGCTCTCCAAGAATACTTATGTAAACTCATAAAGCTCTCCATCTAGACAATATAATCAGTTTTTGTGTCAGACCCCTTCCTCACATGGAGAGGTCTACAAGTGTACTGGAATATGAACGGTGAGCCTTTTTCCTCATAATCTAAACACATGAAAGTGGGGGAAAGTTCATTCATAGGACAAAGTTCAATAGTGTTAGAATTTTCTCTAGGACAGGAGCTTGGATGAATTACTTTTGTATACTACAACTGTTATAATTCCCAGCCTACTCTTCATTCTAGTTGAGAGATGATAGAAATTGTAGTTTTCCTCAAAAATAACTATTTCCAGTTTGGCTGTAAGGATTATTCTAGAGGGTACAGCTTAATATGTATGCCCCCAAACACACAATAATAGGGACAGATCCAATTATCTATTCCAAAATAACACTGAACATAAAAATGAACTTGACAAATCAACACTTTCAATTAATTCAATAAGTCTACTCTAGTTCCTTCAAACAACTGGATTTAGACTGTGGACTTAAAGGACAATTTGAAGATTATTCCATTCAGTTCCCTTTTCATAAAGAAGCATATTCAGTGAAAGCATACAAAGTTATTCCTAATTCAAATAGTCCTATATTCACACTAAACATTTCACAGTGCTCTGTCGTAATTGTACAGAAACACAAGTGACATGATCAACACAGACTAGAATGGCCTGTCCAGATTTGTGAGTTGAGGATCAGCGATTTCCACTGACCATAGATTGCACACCATACTATTAAATGGTGGCAACATGAACACAGACACTGAAGTATGCATGTTTATGTTGGCATCATTTAATAATAATTTAATAATATGAGGCAGGATCTATCCATGGAATCCTGGAACCAAGCCATGGATATGACAGGCATACCAAACTCTCCTGCAGTTCTCATGGGCAAAGAACATGGAAGTATTAAACTGTTCTTTAAATGTGTGAAAAATAGTGTTACAGTTTACATTTAACCCTTTCAATAGCAGAAGCTCATAAAGTGGATAACATAAAGAATTTCAGTGTACTATCAGTTTGTAAAACCGTATTTTTAATTGTCTTCTGTCATTAATAAGTGGCCTTTTGCTTTCTATAGAATTGTGAGGCTCACTCATTAAAGAAGTCGGCTGCAAAAATAAGAACATGGAAATGTATTGTCGAAGGCTTTCATGGATGGAATCATTGGGTTGTTGTAGTTTTTTTGGGTGCTATGGCCATGTTCTAGAAGCATTCTCTCCTGACATTTTGCCTCTGAGAATGCCTGCCATAGATACAAGCGAAACATAAGGAAAGAATGCTTCTAGTACATGGCCATATAGACCAAAAAACCTGCAACAACCCAAAACATGGAAAGTTGTTTTTTTAAAAAATAATTACAATCATAGTCTCAAGATCACCAAAGTAGTTTGTTTCAATTTTTCTTGGGATTTTTTAAACAAGAAGTTCATTACTTTCTCATTTCTAAAAGTAACGAAAATAGCCACTTTTATTTAATAAAATCAGCTATTTCCAAATGCTTTTTGTCCCAACAAGAGGCAGCACTTGAGCCATGAAGTATTCTACCTCCTCCGTTCAGTGAAGCCACATTCCCATACTGTAAAAATAAACAAAAGTTACACCACCAAAGGGTACAAATTATGCCCATTAAGTTGCCATTGTAATGCAATGGTGCTTAGAAAGTATTTAATTACAGGTAACTAGGCACTAGTGACTGACTAGTTATTTTCAAGCTTCAGTTGAATGCATGCTAGCTGATCTGGAGATGAAGAGAGAGATCAGCCCCTGAATTAGATGTACTCTCAGCATGACCCTTGCAAGATTTGGATTTTTAAGGAAACATCGAGGGCAAAGTCCTTTGAGGGGTTATGCTAGGATAAGATCTTTTTATAACAAAGCCTTTAATGAGAAAAAGAAATGACAAGACTGAGAAAGCACAGAGCTTTTAAAAACAAATGTACAGTAGACTCCCAGTTAACCGAAACTCAAGCAACCAGAACTCTCAAGAAATCTGCAAAAATTGAAGAAATAATACTTCAAATAAAAAAGTATTTTTTAGTGTAAGTGCTATTGTCAATATTTTAAAGTTAGCATACTGCTGAATTTTTAAAAGGCTTTTGAAATGGGTTGTTTATGTTTTTCATGCTATTTTCTAATTCCCAAGCTTTGGGTCTCCAGGTGTTTTGGATTTTAGCTCCCACAGTTCCTAACAGCTGGTAAGATGGCTAGGATTTCTGGGTGTTGAAGTCCAAAACACCTAGAGGCCCAAAGGTTGGGAACCACTGCTCTAATCAAATGTACACTGTTGTTTTTAAAAGTATCAGAAAGGAATTAACAGTGCAACAAGAAACATTAAAATTACATTGGCAATGTTGTAGCATAAAATGAAGTTTATTTTCAAAATACTATAATGAGTAAAAAGAATTGATTACTATTACAAAGTAATTTTTGAAGTTTCGGGAACAGGTAATGGAACTTAGCAGGGTATTTAATCTTCTGGTTGTTCTGGGTATTTATCTTGCAGAACCATTGCCAAAAGGAGCGGACAAGTGAACTCCACAGAACTGCAGCTAACTCCAAGGCATAAAGTTTAATTAATCAGGTGATTGGCAAAGACACTAAGTGGATAGAGGAGTTACTTTTGGGAGCTACAAAGTCCCAAAAAAGAAACACTTTTAAGTTCTGGTGGTAAGAAGTAAATATGGAATATGTGTAATTAACATTTGGAATGACCCGGTCTACGAGTTAGGATCATGTGATTTTAATGATTTATTAGATGTTTTTAATTCTTATACTTCATGTTTAAACATCCTATTATCTTATGGTGAATTTGTCCTATTGTATTTGATGCTTAGTCATATGCTGTTTAATTCATGATTTGGTTTATGTATATAAGGCATTAAATTTTGCCATTATTTATTGTAAATTGCTTTGAGTCCCTGCCAGGGGTGAGAAAAGCAGTATATAAACACTGTAAATAAATACATACATAAATCTGTTACAGTGGGAACAAAGCCATCTTACTAACCAGGGATAGGACTGGACTAAGGAAAAATAATCACTATATATTTATTTATTTATTTATTTATTTAACTTCTATACCGCTACTCCCAATTTGGCTTGGAGTGGTGTACAGAAGCAGATTAAAACAATACAATTAGCTTTAAAAATAACAATAACAAAACAATAGGCGGTGAGAACAGGCATATTCCATAAACCAAGTTAGAATAAAAAGGGGATCTTACTTCCCTTCTGCTATATCTATGTTCTAAAAAGTGTTGGCCTCAAAATAATCTATTTGTCAATACAACATGTGAGAGTTGGGGTGGGCAGAATGCAATCTCCCAGATGTTGGACTACAACATCAGCCCTATCCAACATAGTCAAATCATGTGTAATGTTGACACTTGCAATCTAGCAACATCTGGAGGGCTATATTTTGCCCATCCCATCTACAGAATTTTCCCTGGCAATGTGAAAATAATGTAAACTACTTGAGATTCACAGGAACCACGGTTTCTTAAGCATGATAAAAGGGTAAGCCTTATACATCAATTCAGACATTTTACTGACTTTAATAGTGCTTATTTTGAGATAATTGGACATAGGATTTCATTCTAATAGTGCAGTCCTACATGTATTTATTCAGATGCCCTGTTATCTTAGTCCCAGGTGAATTTATGCCAGATGGCAGCCTAAAGCACTTAATGCAGAAAACAACCACATTAAATGCATCAAAGTCTACAGAAGCGATATAACAAAACATGGAGGAAGGGAGGGGGATAATTCCACTAAGAGCAGTGGTAGACAAAAAGAAAATTAAAAAACATCTATATAATGGGTGGTAGTTCCTACATGTTTCTGACCTTTTAATTATTATCGTCCTTAGAATAATTCCGAACATAGGAATTACCTACTTCAGCAATCCATACTCCTTTGTCTCCTGAACTCTTTCAGCAAATTCATTTAGGCCAGGGTACATTACAACCTATAATCTATTCCTGCATTCAATTGTTTGACACAGAAAGATGGTGATTATTAGACAAGGCAACAAAGATGTGCACACATATATGCCATAAGACAAAAGGTTTGGAAGAGTCTACAGAAAATAAGAAAACAAATGTCTTACACCGTAAAAATAAGTGTTTCCAGTGAGATATCCATTTCGCTACATATTACTTTTTTCAAATGTCAATTGTCTTACCCATCCCGCCAAAGCAAGCCGTGATCTTCTGGGCATATTCACACAAACCATTTTCAGAAGAAGATTCTCCACCCAAGGTTTGTTCGCTCATTCCTCTGAAAGCAACTCCCTTATCTTTCGCTGGCTAGAGCTGGCTAGAGCCAATGTTGGCTTTCTGTGCTCTCTCTACTAGAGTCTTTCTATCAATAATTCAAGTGCTACTGAAAATCTGCTGAGTTCTTGGAATTGACTGCACCAGTTATTTTGTGGCTTTGTGAGTAATTATGTTTAGTGCATATAGACATTGATACACACACACAAGCATCTCAAATTACAACATTTCATACCTTTATAGAAAATGTGCCCAATTTAGACTGAAACGCGTATCTTTTACAGGTGACAGGAAATATTGTGTTTTTCTATGAGATATCAGGTATACCTATCCGATTCTGCTCAATTCAGAAGCAAAACCCAGTTTGTCAATAAGACAAGTTCCCCTGGCAAGCTGAATCAGCAAAAATAATGCTTGAAGCAAGATAATCATATATAAAGTGTCACTTATATATGAGTTTACTAGAGATTTTTTTTATTTTAAAAGAAAGGATATTTCTTTTACACACAATTTAAACGCATAATATTGCAATTTGTCATAAAAATTAGAGATGGTCAAATTTACAAGGAAATCAATACTACGTTTTCAACCATTCTTACATGTAATAGTGATAAATAGATGTGTACATAATCAATATTCAACAAAATCCAAGCTGATGTAACTTTTAGCAAGTTTTTTTATCGTGTCAGAAGCGGCTTGGGAATATACTGCATGCCGCTTCTGCTGTGAGAGAATTGACCATCTGCAAAGACGTAGTCCAGGGGATGCCCGGATGTGTTACCATCCTCTTCTTTCATGTCCCCATATGGGAAGCTGGGGCTGACAGATAGGAGCTCACCCCATCTCGCACATTCAAACTGCCAACCTTCAGGTTAGCAGTTCAGCTGGCACAAGCGTTTAATCCATTGCACTACTGTGGTTCCAGTTTGCAAGTTTGGATTGCACTATTATATGTGCAGTATTGTATATATAGTGAAAGGTGTTTCTCTGTCCATCACAAATGAATGTGCTGATATTGATCTATTAATCTATTAACAATAATGGATAAAACATAATCTTGTTGTACAGGACAAATTATTAGATATTAAATATGGAAATGAGAAAAGATTAAATATTTAGCTGGGACACTTTTGCATTTATTTTGGGTTTATTTGTTAGCTATGCAGGACACAACCCAATGATTCAGAAAATCAGGTTAATGTTGCCAGCTGTTTCCTGTTATACTACAATGCTTATACAGATGAAAATCATCCACAAAAATGAATCGATCTCCGGCCTCAATTTATTCATAAATAAATTATCAACAGAGGACACACAGTAAATAGCATTATGGATTGTGCATAATCTGCATAAGGATATTGTTCTTTACTGACCTTTAACAATGTAATAGGGAGTACACAAACACACACAAATACCATGCTTCCAAGTGATACTGTTTCCTCCAGCCAAATAAGAAAGTTCTGGCAAGATCTACAGACAAAACAACGATCGGCTTATACTTTGAGAAGAAAAATATACAAAACACATAAGCTACCTATTAGATATATACCCTTTATGATGCAACCTGCTATATAGTTTCTCTCCTCCTCTTCCAGTGATGATTTTTCATATCTTCTTAAAATACTTCAAATGATTCTTTTTCCATTAAGTTCACCTTAAATTCTTTTCTTTTTGATGAAGACAACACAGATGATACCTGGTGACCCAGCTGGCTATTCATTTATCTGGAACGATTTTGCTGCTGAAAATAATGCAGTTGATTTATGAAGCCAACCCATGGCTAAAATAGAATTAGTCTAGACTTAAAGAGTGGATTGCAACTCTCAAAAGACAAGGACCAAATAAAGCTTAAAAGATGGCGAGGATGTAATAAGGATGCAAAGAATTCAGTTTGGGAAGCTCCACATCTGGACAAAAGGTTGTTTTCACTGTGTTCGCATGTTTATCAGTTTATGTCTTGTCGCATGACCAATTGCAACAGCTGCAGTATGTTTTTTGGGTTCTTGTCATGCATGTGCATATTTGCATACTCACTTAATCAACTAGCTTTCCTCTGATTCACTGTGGTATTAATTGTCTACCTGTGCTTCTATACAATTAAGCCAGTACAGCAGAGATTAAATGTGTGCAATGGTACATATTCACAGGTTCACATACAAACACACACAAAAAACATACACAAATACTCAAAAACCCAAATGAGTCACTGAGCTGTCCAGTGACCCAACAAGGGAGCTGTTCAGGCAGAAATGATCAGATGACTTCAGTGACCCACTGAACTAGATGACTAAACACCAACCTGGCCCCACTTTCCTCTCACCCTACCTAAGATACCGCAATCCCAAATGATTAGCCTGTGTGCATTCAATTTGTGTGGGAGAAATGTAATGTATGCCAACCCAGGCAATATAATTTATACAATGTGAAGTGTTTCAACATCTATAAGGATTCAGACACCTGCAGATATTGTTCTTCTACACTGAAATTCCTTCAGTCCCATTCAGGTCACTCAGGCCCCTTCCACACAGCTGTATAAAATCCACATTGAAATGGATTATATGGTCGTGTGGACTCAGATAATCCAATTCAAAGCAGATTATCTGCCTTGATATTCTGGGTTATATGGCTGTGCAGAAGGGCCCTCAGGTAATTTATACTTTTTCTCTATAAGTTTTGAAAATATATTTTTTCATAATGTTTGTAATGTGTGACCTTAGAAAGTGTTCCAAATATCAAACAGAAATAGGTACCTTCTTCCTTCACAATAGGACAAAGAGAGAGGAGGGGCAAAGCAGGGCTCAAATCCAAACTCAAAGAATCATCATCTAGCCTTTTGGTTGAGGTCCTGATGACATCAGCAGTTGTGGGGTGTGGGGGAAACCTCTTCCCCTGGCCACAATTGCTTCTCCATGCCTATAATAAACAATGGTTCGTACCAATAGGCAGGAATCACTGACTGGCTAATCAAATCAGAAGACAGTGTTGGCTATGAAAGGGAAGGCTTAACTGTGCTGTAAGAATCATTTAATTACAGAACAAAGAAAAGCGAGCACAGCACATTAGAAGCCACCTTTAGTTCCTGCTTTTAGGAAGGGTATTGTGCCAGCAGATGATCTAAGCTGATGTCATTTCGACACTCAGCTAAACAGTCCTGTCGAGCTTCGCACTCTCACAGAAGTGTGTAGGAGAATGAGTCTTCCCCTCAATAAGGAGAAGTGTGCACATGTGCATGTGTGTGTGTGAGAGAGAGAGGGAGGGAGGGAGTTTCTTTTAGTACACACAGTAGGTTCTTGGTATCCTTGGGGTTCCAGGACACCTTCTGGATACGAGAATCAATAGATGCTCAAATCCTATTATATACAGTACATTGGCATATAAACTTGTGTATCTCATATATAAAATGGTGAACAAGTCACAGAATCATACTATCTCATCAAACAGGTCTTATTCTGGCAGCATATGGCAGTTAAACCCTAGGCCATCCTCGGAGTCTGCCGGCTCTCATCTAACAATGCACAGGAACTTCCTCCCGGTCTCCGTAGATGAGCTAGGGTAGAGCTGGTGCATGCTGCCACCATGACAACAGGAAGGAAGCAATAGGAGGAAGCCAATGCTTCAGGAGCCAAGCGATGCAGGGCATGGGGCAGCGGGTTCCCCATGCCCCCCAGTGACGGTCACCGGATTAGCCACAATGCATGGCGATCCCAGCAGTCATGAGATGAAGTTGATAAAGTTGCAAGAGACTAGTCCAATCCTCTGCCATACACAATCACAATCAAAGCACCCCTGACAGATGGTCAGCAGCCTCTGCTTAAAAAGCTCCAGAGAAAGAGATTCCACCACACTCCAAGGCAACATATTCCACTGCTGGACAACTCTTACAAAGGGAAGTTCTTCCTAATGTTTAGGTGGAATCAACCAAGTGCTGGAGAGCTCTAAGGCTTTGAAATATCAGAAGGCTACAGAAGGGTGTACCTACACAACAGCACCGTGCCCAGTGTGTCGTTGCCTGTGAATTTTCAGTATTATAGGATGATTAGTACTAGCTTGGCAAAAACAAGATAGAAACAATGTTTGTGTGAGAGAGGAGGGAGAAAGCAAAAAGAGAGTGAGGTACAAAATCCTGCATATGAGTGGTGACGATATCTACTATCTATACACACCTGCCAAGGCATTGTCCGTGGTTGTGCAGAGCCCCTCAGTGGCAGAAAGGTTGTGCACTGTTACTTTAGCCACTAATCAGTTTGGTCATAGAGCCATCCTCAAATCCTCCCAATGGGAGGGGAAAACCTAATCTCCTTTCAAGGTGGTAAAGGTTCAATAGAGAAAAGCAAGGAGGGAGATCTAATTAAAGTCATTACTTTTATGCTGCTCAGCTCTCTTCATCTGGCTGACTTGACATGCCCTTTTCAACCGTTTGAAGAAAGGAGATTAATGGGAAGTAGAATAGGGCAATCCCTTGGCGAGCCGATTTCATGAGCCAAGAGCCCCCCAAAAATGGCTGGCTAATGAGATGCGGGGATGAGTTTCAGGTTTCTGTCCTTACATATATACGTGTTTCCTCACTTACATGGAAATGACTTCTGTCTTTATTGATGAGAGGTCAAATACAAACCTAACCTTAAAGAGCTAAGGAGTGAGATATTGCTCTATGGATTTCAAGTACAGCTGGCCCTCCACCTGTGCAAGTCTGGATTTTGCAGATTTGATTAAAATGTTCTGTCTAGAAATCTATGGGTCTTCCAGTCCAAAGCGCACTAGAAAATGACCAGAGATTCAAACTGGAGGACCTAAAGATTCCTAGAGAAGAACACATCTTGGTCTTTCAGTGCAATTCTATAGGCAGCTTCCAGCAGACGTTGACTGTAGAGTCATACTAGGGGGGCTTGGAAATTCCTAGAGACGAATTCTCTCATGGAAAAACAAATAGCATTTTTAAATTCATGGTTTCTGGCTTTTGTGGAGTTTTGTGTCCCTAACCTCACAAAATGTAGAAAGTTGTCTATACATTTAATAGTATTAAGTTTGGCAAAAACAAGCCTGAGATAGTTACAATAATCAGGAACAGAGATTTTGAAAGATGGGCACATCCACTGTACTAGTGATGTTCATGCTGTTCATGCTGTCTGTCACTAACATTCACATACTTTGTGTCTGTTGTAGTAATCCAATCGACAAAGGCTTTCTAAGCCCAAGGTTAGGCTCAGAATGCTTAGAAGCTTCAAGTGCTACACGGTATTAGTGATGACCCAAGAAAGACAGTTGCCTGAGGCACAGGAACAAATGGCACCACTCCCTCTGGTAATATCAAGGGGGTGATTTCCAAAGTTGTGTTCATGCTGGAGGAAGAGAATCCAAAAGCAGCTCACCCCATCCCTGCCGGTAAAACTGTAATTAAAGGAAACTAATTAACAATTTGCTGATCTTTCATTGCATCCAAATTTTGCTGCCTGAGGTAGCAGCCTTACTGTGCCTCCTGGCAGGGCTTTCCTACCTCCTGATCAAAGTGGGTCATAGAGAAAATAGCCTGGATATTTAGTCTGCTAGGTTTTGTTGTTCAATCGTGCTGCTGATAAGGCTGTCTCTCCCATTCTTACCAGCAGCTGCCAAGCCTTAACCAAGAGAAGGCTTTTTTTAAAAAAAAAAACCCGTAATATATTTGCCAAGTGCTCTTTATCTAAGAGAACAGCCATACACAGCACAATAGCGGTTTTATATTTCACAGATTTACTTCACTATAAAATTTAGCAACAGATAACATTGTTCTGGTCTCATAGTATCTTATGAGTATGAGTGACTGTTTTAAATTCTGCAATCCACACAACAAGGAGGAAATCTCTCTGTTTGAATGTTTGGCAAAACAGGGAGGAGGAGGATGAGGCAGAAGAGAGGGGGTGTCTTCGGACTTATAGCAACCTTAAAGAAAATATATCATGTAATTTTCTCACAAGATTTGTTCAGGCACCTTTGCTTTCCTGGGAGGGGGGAGGGGGGTAAGAGACGGTCACTTATCCAAGAGGGTTTCTATGGGCAAGTGGGAATTCAAACTCTGGTCCCAATTCATACTAGGGCTTTAAAGCGGGCAACCACACATTTTGGGCTTCTTCTGCCACCTGCAAAATTCAGGGAAATGTAGTCTGGGAAGGTGAGGACCTCTGTAGCTGTGTATTCAAAAGACCCAGGCCCGTAGCCGGGGGGGGGGCTTGAGCAGATTCAGCCCCCCCCCAATTCTCAGGGTGGTCCACGAGAAGGCCTTACTGGTACCTTATTTAAACTGTTATGTTTATTCATATCATGATCTGATCACCATGCTCAATATATCCCATATGCATGGGGGTATCGGGATAATGATACAAAAGGTTTGCTAGGATAGATTCTGCCCCCCCCCCCCCGAATCAAACTCAGCCTCCCCCCCCCCGAATCAAACTCAGACCCCCCCCCCCCCCCCCCCGGAAACAAAATCCTGGCTACGGGCCTGAAAAGGCCCCACTCTAAACTACATTTTCCAGATTTCTGCAGGAGGCAGAAAAAGACCAAAATGTGTGGTTGCCCGCTTTAAATCCTTAGTATGAATTGGGACCAGAGTTTGAATTCCCACTTGCCCATAGAAACCCTCTTGGGCAAGTGACAGTCTCTTAGCCCCCAAGGAAAGCAAAGCTGCCTGCTTTAAAGCCCCAGCATAGCTTGAATGCTCAAACCACTTCCCAACTGTGGCTCTCAGGTACACCTGAAAGGCCACTGATTCTTAAAAGATGGCCTACTGTGCCATCTTGTAAGAAGCCAGCCAAAGCTATTCTGCATCTAAATCTCTTGCTCAGAGCTATTTGGTTTTTTTTCTCTTTTCTTTTCATATTCTGGCTCAAGCTCTTTGCAACCAAGAAATCCCATGGCTCCAGTTTGGAGACCTGAGAAGCAGTGTCACTTATTTAGAATCAGAAGCAACAAAAGATACCAAAAAAAAGGATAAACTGAAACAGAGATTTATACAATAATTTTCTATTTCCCGTCAGGCTTATAGATGCTGAGGGAAGCTGATTGTTCTTTATTCAAGGATGAATCCAACATGTTACCACTTCATCACATTCACTGAATTCTACTGAGCCACCTGCTTAAGAAACAGCAACCTACTGTGTTCATCACATGACGTAGGTGTCAAATATAGAGTATATGCCGCTCTTCGGGCTGATATGGGCAGGGTAGAAATAATGCAAATAAATAAATAAATAAAGTAGAGATGCTTTCTAAGCTGGTTGGCAAGTGACTTTTTTTGTAAATTATCCGCACAGAGATGGGCAAAATGGCCAATTCTGTCATGTGATGAATTCCCCTGTTCTTTGCTTTACAATGAAATGGTTTCACAATTTGTGGGTGGAGCTGAAAAGCCCCTTTTAGAAAAAGCTCTGCTATTACCTTTTGCTCAAGGAGGGAGAGAGAGGGAGAGAGAAAGAAAGTAGGATGACTGTCCTGGCGGAGGAAGGAAGGGACCCACTGGCTTCATTACCTGGAGAGAGCAATCTCCTCCTCATTTCTTTCCCTCCTTTCCCCTTTCTTTTATTTATCCTCCTTTCCCCCCCTCTTTCCCCCTTTTTCTCCTCTATTACCTTCCCTCTCTTCTTTCTCCAATACCTTTCCTTCTTCCTTCTACCCCTTCTTTCCTTCTTGTATTCCTTCTCAGATCCTTCTACCTGGCTGGATCCCACAACAGTGCCACTCCAGATCTTTTCTTGTGTTTTCTTTTAAAAATATACACATTGCTTCACTTGAGCCTTTCCATTGTCATTGTGTTGCATCTGTGAGCTTTGGTTGCTATGCAAAGAGCTGAAGTTTTGAAAGGAGCTTCAGGAGCTGAATTCAGAACAGGGATGGAGCCAATGTAAGTCTAAGGAGAGAAGGAAAGAAGGGAGTCGAACAGAGCCTTCTCGGGGGCCATGGAGAGGTCCAACCTCACTGAGTGAGGACAGAGTTTCTCAGAACAGCTTCCACTAGACTGTAAGTGATTGGGGGGGGGGCACGTTTCTTTCCTAGGCAGACCCCTCTTTCCCAAAAAAGGCACTCTGTGAAGTACACTGAACTTCAGTTAAACTCTTGAAAATGTTTCAAAGAGATCTGTTCTGCTAGTGATTTTGGTTCTGATTCATATGGGTTCTAGTCCTTTCTTACAAATGATTGTCTGACTAACAATAAGGATCACTAGAACAACCGATTTCTGCTGCTAGGTATAGCTCTTGGCTGCTTTAAAATTGACATGAGTCTACACTGCTATATAATCCAATTCAAATAAGATAATCTGTTTTTTTTTATATGGCAGTGTAGATGGACTTGAGACATTTTTGAGGTAGGAATACATTGTCTTTCTTTAATAAGTGCTTTGCTTTGGAGGCTAAAGAGTTCTTTCTACCTCATTTGGTACAGTTTATTTAATTGCTTTGGACTAAGGGTAAGAAGAACTGGCTGGGGAACAGTAGCACCTGACTGCCCAATGTCTCAGTGACATGAACATCCCCAAAGAAATTTCTTCTCCCTTCCTAGCAACAAGTCTCTTCATTCTGCATATTCACTAGAGACACATTGGAGTGCATGAAACAACCACAATAAATTTAGCATTTGTCAGTAGAAAGGTCTTCAGCTATCCTTTGCTATTCTTACCATGGTCTTTGAGAAAATACACCATCGGTCTCCAGTGGTGCAAAGGAAGAATCAATGACACACATCACTACTAAATCACATAAAGTTCAGCTTGTGCTTCTGATGCCCTTTCTGACCACAGTATCCTTTCCAAATGTCAGTGTCTACTTTAAATGCAAACAGACAGTCTTCTGCTATCTCAAAAGGCTAGGTACAAGGAAGGCACTGAACTGTGTGACTAGCTTTCTATTACTACTATATCTTAGCAATAAAATAATAGCGATAGGATGGTGCTATTTATCAGTGTCTAACAGGGTGAGAAATATTCTAATTCAAATCTTAACTAAAATTCAGTAAGAGGCCTTAGATAAGGCAATATTCTTGGGCTTCTATCCTCCTCGTATCATGTTAGCAGCCATCAAGTTAACTTCAACTTTTGGCAACCTTATGAATGTGAGACGTTTATGTCATCAACAACCTTGCTCTGGTCTTCCCCTTTTTCTGCTGCCTTCTACTTTACTAAGCATTATTATATTTTCTAGTGAGTTATGTTTTCTTATGATATTTCCAAAATATGACAGTCTCAGAGGTTGATTTGCTTTAGGATCCATTTATTTGACTTGTTTAGCAGTCCATGTTATTGTAAATCTCTATTCCAGCACCACATTTCAAATAGGTTGATTTTCTTCCTAGCAACTTCCCAGTCTTCACAAGCATACCTAGAAAATTAGGAGCCCCCAATAGCACAATGGGTTAAACCCCTGTGCCGGCAGGACTGAAGGCCAACAGGTCACAGGTTCGAATCCAGAGAGTGAGTGGATGAGCTCCCTCTATCAGCTCCAGCTCCTCATGTGGGGACATGAGAGAAGCCTCCCACAAGGATGGTAAAACATCAAAACATCCGGGCATCCCCTGGGCAATGTTCTTGCAGACGGCCAATTCTCTTACACCAGAAGCAACTCGCAATTTCTCAAGTTGCTCTTGACATGCAAAAAAATCCCTGGAAAATTGAAATGCAAAGGGGGATGGACAATCCTAAGTTTAGCATTCAATGATATATCTTAACACTTCAGGATTTTGTCTAGCTCAGTGGTTCTCACCTGTGGGTCCTCTGATGTTTTGGCCTTCAACTCTCAGAAATCCTAACAGCTGGTAAACTGACTGGGATTTCTGGAAGTTATAGGCCAAAACACCTGGGGACCCACAGGTTGAGAACCACTGATGTAGTTCCTTCATAGCTGTTCTTCCATATGCTAGTTGTTCTCTGATTTCTTGACTGCACTCTCCATTCTGGTTAATGACAGAGCCAAGGCACAGAAAATCTCCAACTATTTCAGTGTCGTTGTTGTCTATTTTTAAGTTATGTGAATCATCTGTGTTTTATTAAGTGTCAACTGTAAAGCCACCCTTGCACTTCCTTGACCGTCTTCAGACACAAATGGCAATGCAGCTAATAATATGGATCCACCTTATAAAGGTTGCCAAGAGAATTTGTGTGAATCACTTCAAATCTTCTAAATGGCTCTCTCTCTCTCCCTCCCTCCCTCCCTCTCTCTCTCTCTCTCTCTCTCTATATATATATATATATATATAATGTACTACAATTTTTCATTGTATTTGACATCTCAACATTATTTAACATTTATATATTGTACTTTTTCCACACAAAGTAGCACCTGAAGAAGTGTTTGATGAGTAATTATATTTGTGTACACAGATCCAGTACCAAACCAGAACTCAATGTATAGGTGTATCCTGACCCAATCCATGCCTTTCCATACTATGGTCAAGTCTGCTCTTCAGCCGCAAAGCCTAATTGGTCTTGCCAATACTTAATTACTCTCCTTTTTAAAAAAAACAGTGTAGTACAAACCAAAGTCTTCCTTGTCCTTCTAAACATGGGAGTATTTGGTCATTCAAGTGTTGATGTTCAATTCCTTCTGCCCCAGCTAAGATGGAAAAGAATCAGGGAGGGAAGAAATAGTTGTTCAGCAATATCTAGAGGTCCACCCTCTACCCCAATTCTGTCTTTTGTAGGACAACCAGAAGAGATATTTAAATGCAGAGCAAGGAGGAGCAACATAAAAATGTTACTTCCTTGACTTATTATTAATGTGGCAAAGCCTGAACCCTTGCATTATGCTTTCTCCTGGGTGTACGTGTATTATGGAAGCATATTGTATACTGTTCTCGGCATAAGAGATCGATGGCAACAAGCCTTCAATCAGAATGCCAGGAAACAAAAGAGCTGACTCGCCCCTTGTAAATGCAGCACTCCCATCAATTGTCTATGGCTGTGCTCTCTCACTCTCATAGCCAAAAATAAGTCTGCAACAGCTTATCCACCCTTTTCTTTCATTCCTCTAGATTAGAGAAAACATGAAATGATGTTTATAAAAAAGGAAATATGAACTATTCCCTTTAATCAGTACTTATTATCATAACTTAACTAGTTTCCTAACAAAAACACTAGCCTGATTCATCTTCTATTCACTGGCAGAATCACGAGATCACAAGACATAATGCATTTTCTTACTTTCAGATATTTATACGTAAAATCAGTGTTTGCTTGCTTCCTTGGACTGTGCTGAAAATTAGCTTCAGCACAGTCATGGCTCCCACAAAACGTGAGACTAAATCGTTCATCACACTAGAGAATGAATCCACTTTAAATCTGGTTTCTGCCATCTGCAGAATTCTGGGGTTTGTAGTTTAGTGAGGTTGTTAAGGCATGGTGGACAAATAATGTCCACCATGCCAGAACACACACACACCTTTCCAAAACTTGGCAAGGTAGTATCAGAAACACTAGCAGATACCAGAAACTGAAATTGCACCTGTTAAATAAACAAACTAAAATTCTGCATGCAAGACAGAGCTTGCCACCTCTTGGGCTTTCATTAATATTTCGCCCACTCCATGCATTAGTAACACCTTCCTCGTTATAGCAATTTCTATAGCAAGGGAAACAAGATTGAGTGACAGACCAAATAGACATAGGAATGCTACTATTTTACTTAAATTCTTTAAAAACAGAGTTGGCCAAATCTAGTAAAAACATGAAAATGCTGTATACTAAAGCCTTTTCTTAATTAGACCAACAGGGAACCCATAAGCACAAAAACACTGACTGTCTCCAAAGGAACAAGGTTCAAAGCATAAATATAAAGCAAGTCGGAAAGGTGCTGCATGACTAGCCATAGGTAAAACAGCCAGCTGTCATAGTTACATGGAGAAAGCCCAATGGTATTTTTCTGAACAGTCTATCAAATAAATGTGACAAGATGCAGTAAAGCATTTCAGGTAAAGTTGGGCTTTGGAACATATAGTCATAGAAATGGAAGAAAAATAAAAAATGACATCACATCACACTGTGCACCACCAGATTTGGACTAAATTAAATCTCATCGGATGTTTTGCCCAGGTAGTTTTCTTTTGTTTCCATACAAACAGTATGTCTTTGAATCTTTATTCTTCAACAACAGTTCTAAAGGTACTGGTAACTGCTACTCTTAACAACAGCATAGATGAGAAGAGACAGTGAAATGGGAAATTAAAGCAAAACTACTCCAAATAGAACAATTGGTCTTTTACATTTCACTAAACTTTCAGCCTTGTTAAAGCTGTCAGGAGCATTTAGGTTGTTCATACATTTGCACTAAACTTTTTAGTAATGGTGTTTGGTAACTGCTTTACTCCAGCTTAAACTTTCGTTCAGTTCACAGCTTTCTCTGCATCTGTCTCTCTTTCATAGTGACCAGAAATCAACATCCCACTCTTATATTATGCTTCTTCAATTACTCTCACCAGCAGGGATTAAGGAAAATGCACAAAAATGAAGGAAAGGGGCTTGTTAGTGCTGGTATTCTGTTTGAAACTTTTAACCAAACAGACTTGGAGGCACCTTTATTACTATTATGTCGTCGCGCCTGGGGGCTATAACTCTTAGTGAAAGAGACAGACGTAGCATCTTTTCCCCCCAGGGGATTGCTTCTTGCCTTCCTTTAAAGAACTGGAACTCCCAAGGATAACCCAAAATAGGTTTTATTGTTCACAAAGAGTTATCCCTTTAAGGCAATAAGCTGGAAGTTTCAAAGGGGGTAAAGGAAATATACATTACAGTCTCTGGTTGTCTTAGATCCAAGGAGATTTTGCAGCTGAGAAGCTTTTCCTGTTCCCTCTTTTCTCAATGGCTGTGAAGGTTGGAACAAACACAACCCCCAGTCCAATGGCCTATGCTGAAGGCACAGTCTTCCTTTTGATGCCAAAGGACCAGTTTGAAGGCACTTGGGTCTCCTCAATGTTGTCCAGGGTGATCTGGACTTAAGCATGAGTCCCAAGGGTAAAAACCTTAGAATTGGTGATGAGAGGTAACTTAATTAAGGGCTTTAGAGCCAAGTCTCTTTCTCATGTCTATCTGATAGAAAGTTTGATGGTAGAATGGAAAAGGAAAAACGCTGCCCTCCTCCAGGAAGAGGTGGAGCCAAGCAATTGAGCTGAGGAAGCAATATAACTAGTGCAAACAACATTGATTGACAGCTATAAATAACCAATCAATCCAACTATACATTTACAAACTAAGCAAGTATGGGCATGTTATACAGTTTAAACCTTTGCACTTTAAATTCTACACACAGATGGTGCCACTCGTGCCGTCACAACTATCTTCCTAGAAGCAGCATTTTAAACAAATCCCAGCATTTTAACCCAAATTCCACATTTTCACCTACCACAAATGCCATAATATGGTAAGACCCTATCACCTGAGTGCATTAGGCATAGGGTTTTCTACAAGTTTGGAGCAGCTAGCTAAGATCCCTGCATAGATCCTAGCTAGCACACTTTCTCAGTCAATCAGAGGAGGACCACATCTTCCCTTGTTGTCGAGCCGCAGAACCCCACCCTCCCCAAAAGTTTGAGCACAAAAAGAAGACTTCAAGAAAGACATTTTTCTTTATTTTTTAAAACATTTTTGCACTATTCAAGTTTTCCTATCTCAAAGCCACTGGAGGCTCCAGAATGACCCCACAGCAAGTGTACCACGAACTCTATCAAAGTTAAACATTTTGATAAATGCTACCAAGACCAACTGGAAATGACAGAGCCTAAAACTTTGGCTTTACTGTTCAGGTCCCAATATTGATTGCTTCACGGTTTTTTGCATTGCTGCTGGCTATATATCAGCCTGACTTCTGTTAAACTGTTTATATGCATAAATTTGTTTCCATTTTATAATTATTTATTATTTAATTACTTTAATTTATGCAGTGCTGTATCTTTTTGAATGTTTACATCAAAGTTTCCATCAACAAATTGAGTGGGCTATTTGCTGTGATTTGGCTGCAGGACCCCCCATGGATACCAAAATCCATGTATTCTTATTATAATCAATAGCATAGTACCATGGTGACTCACTCTCTAATATTAAATGACAAAATCAAGATTTGAATTTTGGATTTTAAAAAATATTTTCAAGCCATGGATGGTTCAATCCATTGATATGGAAAGTCAACTGGAATACAGTTGAGGTCACAGATTATAGATTCTGAAGGAATGAGTTCAAAAGGGAACGGGTAGCATTCTTAATAAGAGCTTTAAGAATGTTCAGGGCTAGAAAACAAAGGAATGAAAAGATCTCCATTCCTTTTCAAGTACTGGCCATAGAATGGCAATAAAATCATATATGTAGGATAAAGTAAAGTTATATGATACTGCTAAAATGCTCAAAACTGTACTCTTGGATTATTAGTAGCTCTAGTGAGGTTAGCTGTGATCTTCCAGCTCTTTTCCAAACATAAACACAACTCTTCACAGCTTGGTCTACAACTATGAAGTCTGGGGAGAAGTAAGTTTCTCAAGTTATGTAGAAAATGCAATACTCCAAAATTGTAGAATATTCATATCCTGCTTGAAATTCAGACTAAATTATTTTGCTTTGAATTCAAAGTACAAGCACATCTTCACAAGGATAGTGAAGTGAAGCAGATGTGAATCTAATTCACATTTAATTGTCAGCGTTCTGTCAGTAATCGTTATACATAAGGATGAGATTATTGATTACAGAAACTGCAAAGTTTCAAGAACTGTGGAGACAGGAGAAGAAAGCTGTATAGGGAAAGGAATAACTATTCAGAGCAAAATAGAATAAAAGAACTTGACAAGTTTGCCAATTACATGAAATCATCTGTTGCAATATTAATCATATTCACAAAAAGATGTGTGTATGTGTGTGTATAATTGTTTGCTTTTCTATCTGGCAACACCCTAACTGTTGCAAAAGTCATCCTCGTCACTAAAGTTAGTAAAATTGGTCTTATTTTTGCCTGCAGCAGGAGAGTACCACACTACAATTTTCTGTGAAAACATTTCTTACTCGTGATAGTGTCAGATTTTAATCTACTGAGTGATTCTTAATCTGTAAAGCCATAGGAATATGACAACCTTTCACCTGAAGCAGTGCCACCCAGATTTGCAAAGCACAACAAAGTTAACCTTTTGTTATTATATCTTTAGTTCATGAAATCAATTTTATATCTGAGGCTAACAGGAAGATGTATCACTAGACTTTTGCTGAAACTTTTGCAGATTGTGTTCACATGAAAAGAATAGTAGTTCAAGGGGTTCAGGGATATATTGTCGTACGTTAAAGCTATACCCTTTTTGCAGTCACAAAAGGTCCCCTGTGAATAGGGACTAAGGCTTTCCATGACATAACTAGACCTGGGGAACCACTGGACTAAAATGTATCATTTATAGTTTATCTGTATTTCTTACTTCTTCTTTAAATTCTCAGATAAATACGGCAGGTATTCAGACATCCTAACAGGAATCTCCTATTGGGTAAGGAGGGTTTAAGGAGTCGCCTTCCTATATGAGCCAGTTAGAACATTAAAATTGGCTCAGGAGGTCCTACTTTCAGTCCCGCCACCCTCACAGGAGTGACTGGTGGGGACAAGAGACAGGGCTTTCTCTGTGGTGGCCCCTCGTCTGTGGAACACCCTCCTCAGTGAGATTAGATCACTCCCTCCTCCTGGTGTTTAGGAAACAACTTAAAACATGGCTTTTCAAGCAAGCATTCGGGGAATGAGATGAAGTAGTCAATATGACTTCGGGATTGGTGCAATGTCAAATGTTCTATGTTTTGTGTTGACTGTGTCCGATGTATTATGTTTTATAGTTTATTTGGTATAAATCTATCGTTTTATGATTTTTAGTTATGTTTTGTATTTATATTTTGTAAGGCACTGAATTTTGCCATTTACATTGTTGTGAACCACTTTGAGCCCCCCCCCCCCAGTCGAGAAAAGCTGTATATAAATGAAATACATAAATAAATAAATAATTTACCCCTTTTGACTATACACAAGCTGCAAGCCAATCTTTGCCATTTTCACAGTCCTTTAAGGTAAACAAATAATAACTCCATAACATTACCTCCACCTTTCATTATCGGCTTGCCTTATTTCCAAGGAAGTATGTATGCCATCAGAGCACGAAAACCATTTTCTATTTTATTTCTGTATTCATAATGATGTTTTTATATCACAGAGTTTCCTTATTTAAGCAGAATCAGCAAAGCTGTTCTTTTCTTCTAGCACATCAGCAACGTACACTCATAGAGTATGGCTGAGAGAAGTTTTCTTACATGCATCTTTTCCTCTAGGACATCAGTAATGTACAAGCATGAAATCTGTTTGTCTGAGAGAAGGTTTCTTATATGCCTCACAAGTTAAAAGTGGTGTGAGGAACCATTTTGGCATGGGGTGGGGGGTGGATTACTTTGACCTTGCAGCCACCCATGGAAAATGAAGCCAGTGTATCTCTATGCCCCAGCCATCAAGAGTATGACCACAATCCATTATGCCACTGCATCTCTAGGCAAACCACCAGGAAGAGCTTTTTGGTCAAGACTTAGCTGGGAATCCAGGTTCATTTCTCTCTTCTCTTCCCTATACTTAGTTCCACCTTCCTTCCATGGGCTTTGTGGGACAGGGTGGAGTGTCCTGGGAAGCTTCAGAGGCTGGATTTGGATTCCCTGCAGCTTGAGTTAGGCCCAAATGCAAAAGGTTTCCTAACCCTGGTCTAAAATTAACTAGCTGCACCACAGACAGTGATCAACATGTTTTTCCAATTCAGTAAGATATTTGCCTAAAAACAACTGAAAAGCAAGCCTATAATTAACAAACAAGAAGAGTGGTTTTTCCTTTTTAAGTTACCATTCAAAAAAAATGTAAGAAGCTTATTGCAGCTTAACTGATGTTTTAAAGAGCAAAACTGAAAACAAACATAAGCTGCCACAAGAATTATCAGCTTGAATCCTTGTCCTCTAAGCATAGGCTGGGCACATTTTTATTCTGGAACGGGCTTGGCAAGATCGACTCATTTCTCTTTTGACTATGGACAAGCTGCAAGCCAATCTTTACTGTTTTCACAGTCCTTTCTGTGCTGATGCCAAGCACTCTCATTATTTTTCCTCCAAGTCATCCAATTGACAGGCAAAAAACCAACATCAGATTTTCCTCCCCTCTCTGCTCTTATCATCAAAAGTAAAAACAAGGCCAGATATTTCACATGCACAAAAGAAAGACTTTGCATATGTTTTCACTGCTTCAAGTGTCTGAAAATGAAAACATCAACTGTCTTGTTACTAAAGAAAAATAACTCATGAAAGTGAATACATTTGTTTCTCAACCCAATTCAATGAACTGAAAGGAGAAAAATGACTGCAGTCACGCAGAGACATGCACACATACGCATGCATGCACACACACAGAGTCCTTTTTCTGTCACTGCAGATGCCACACAGAGAAGGAATCACACCAGTTTTCCCTGCTTATATATGGCAGATGGAAACCTACAGTACCAGAATTCAAACTATGCGTCAGGTGGGTTTTATCTACCTAAGGTGCAGGTTGATGCCAACTATGTATTCTGAGCCAGTTTTGTGAAATAGCCTACTTGCCAATGGTGCCTGGGAGGCAGAGAGACTTATCCGATGTGGTTTGACTGAAGAATTTAAATCTTACCCCATTGCCTTTTCATGGAGGCAGGGAATTTAGGAATACTGCCATAGCTGTATAACTGTACAACGAACCAATGATATAGGGCTGGACTCAGACCAACGTACTTTACACACACACACAAACACACATACATATACATACATATACATATATATTCATGTAAACGTCTAGACATTTTAGTAAAAAAATAAAACCTGCCTTCCCCCCAAACCAGGTCAATTTATCCACGGGTCAATGTAAAGGGAGTTATTTAAATTGTATTTAAAATGGAACTATCTCCTCAGAGCATGGTGGTGAAAAGCAATCATTTAGTTCACCCTCTGAAAACCCAACACAATTATTGTTAACTCTCTCTACTGCAATGGTACTTCTGGCCCTTTTCAATATCTGGCTGGGGAAATTGTAGTGCTAGGACTTTCCCCCTCTTAGCAGAATGGCGCCAGCTTATCCATTCATCGTACAAGAGCCATTATTTTGGCCCCTGACTCATACATGAGACTGACACACACACACACACACACACACACACACACACACATTTTGTGCATCTTAACCAATGTATTTTCTATTGAAGAATGAGTTCGCTTTTTGCATTAAATGCACTGGACAGAGAATGTAATGAATGTGATAGGACACAGAAACACAGGAAAACAGGTAGTGGTTTGAGTGTTAGACTGTGACTCTGGAGGGTTTTGCAAGATCTGTCATTTTGTTGTAACGGTGTAGTAACGGTAAGGCCGCAGACCATATTTTAGTTCTTGGGGACCATTGGTGGTCCACAGACCACAGGTTGGGAACCATTGCTCTATCTAAAGCGCATTGTAAACAAATTCATGTTCTTCTCCATTTAACAAGTGTTAGCTTTCCATCTGTCAGCATTTTTCTCAGCAAACACAAGGACTAGAGAATAGAGATTATAATATAAAGGCAGATCGAATAGCCACTATGAACAAGAAGTGAGAAGAATGACAAAAGATCTGTAATAGATCTGAAAATGTTGCCGTTCTCCCCAATACACACAATAGATTCCCATACATCAGAATGGAATATGCTCCATGTAACCACTAATCTCTTTAGGTAATGGAAATAATTACTTCTAACATCACAGATTCCAAAAATTTGCTGTTATTCTCATCAGAAATGGGCATGAGAGATCTTGAAATCCCTTCAATCTTTTTTAAAGCCAATTCTCCAATTTTAGCAAATACTCCAGCCTGGTGTGGTAGACACTATACACAACGTAGCCATCTCTGAAGTTGTTTGAAAAGTAGACAAAAGCAAATGCTCACTAAAGTACAGGTAAAGGTTTCTCATTGACATTAGGTCTAGTCATGTCTAGACTTGGGGGGGGGGGGTGCTCATCTCCATTTCTAAGCCAAAGAGCCAGGGTTGTCCAGAGACACCTCCAAGGTCATGACTGCATGGTGCATTGCTACCTTCCTGCTGGAGCAGTACCTATTCACATTTGCATTTTTTCAAACTGTTACGTTGGCAGAACCTGGGGCTAACAGTGGGAGCTCACCCCGCTCTCGGATTTGAACTGCTGACATTTCAGTCAGCAAGTTCAGCATCTCAGTGGTTTAACCCACTCTGCCACCAGGGTTTCCTATATTGCTCACTATATTGTACCAAACTTAGCAATATTTTCCCATATTCTGAGATCAAAAGAACGACTAGGTAAGTCCATATTCCTTGAGATAACGGTGAGCCTGGATGGGGGATGCAGGACACAATGGGTTTTAAAGAAGTAACTTTTTTAGTCTGTTGTAAGGGAGGGACTTTGAAGGATCTGGGGGGGGGGGGGTGATGGCCGACTCAGAGCTCTGGCATGGGATAGTCCATGAGGTCACAAAGAGTTGGGAATGACTGAATGAATAAACAACAAAAAAGAATGGAAATCCTCCAATATCTTCAACAAAACGGAAAGGCACCTTCATGCATGCTCCTGCTCTCTGCACACTCAAAAGAACTAATGAAAAACAAGATTTCAAGAGAGAGAAATCTGTTTTAAGACCACACTGCCTTTGAATGGTGAACTCTTCTATTGGGTATCACCACCTTCAAATGTACAGACAATCACCTGTATTGATGTACTGAAGACCGACAGGTCGCAGGTTCGAATCCGGGGAGAGGCGGATGACCACCTTCTATCAGCTCCAGCTCTCCATGTGGGGACATGAGAGAAGCCTCCCACAAGGATGGCAAAACATCCGGGCCTCCCCTGGGCAACGTCCTTGCAGACGGCCAATTTTCTCACACCACAAGCGACTTGCAGTTTCTCAAGTTGCTCCTGACATGACAAAAAAAATCACCTGTTTGAAATGAAAGGCCATTCGAAATTTCCCTCCACAGAAAAAGGTGAAATAATAGAAAAGGCTCTTGCCCTGACACAGCAAGACTAAGTAAGTGTAGGAACACTCCCATGTGTAGCATTTTCAAAGCAAGTACCATAAGTTCTCACAAGCATTTTTAGGTGATAAAATCCCAGAAGACTGTGCCAGATGGTTTTCATCAGCTCTGTGACTAGTACACTGGTATTACTTATATGCCTTCTGACACTCACATGACCCACATATTTGATATTACAGTATGCACAAATGAAGCCAGTTGTCTAAGGAAGAATTTGGTATGAAAGTTAGTCCCCAGACAACAATGGAGAGAATAATGTTTTATTTGTGTTGGCAAGTTATTAAACAAACATTCCTTATTACTTCACCTGCAAAACACATTTCTAGAATACCCTCATCTTTTCAGAAGGGCGATGTTTAAAAGGAGAGGCTATTCATATCAGAATGATTATACCATAGTTACACATGCACATTTACAAGTGCCAATGTTTTCAGTCAACAGCAAGCTGCCAGCATTGCACCTATGAATTTCACCAAATGATAAATATGGAATACATAAATTCCTATTTTTGTACTCCTGCCCACACTTTAAATTACTTCCCACCAGTTGTGTGCTCTCACAGCAGAACTGACAGTTATTTTTAAGATCTGGATTTGAAAACTGAAATCTGTCACAGTCACATGTATTATTTTCAGATGCAAGATGTATTATGAAACCTTTTCTTTTTGTGGAAAGAAGAAACTGTTTCTTAGAGCTTCCAGTCGATGCCTGGCTTGACAGCAATACATGTGAAAAAGATCTTGGAGTCCTCGTGGACAAGTTAAAACATGAGCCAGTAATGTCATGCAGTGGCAAAAAAAAGCCAATGGGATTTTGGCCTGGATAAATAGGAGCATAGTGTCTAGATCCAGGGAAATCATGCTACCCTCTATTCTACCTTAGCCAGACCACACCTGGAATACTGTGTCCAATTCTGGGCACCGCAATTGAAGGGAGATGTTGACAAGCTGGAATATGTCCAGAGAAGGGTAATTAAAATGATCAAGGGTCTGGAGAACAAGCCCCACGAGGAACCGCTTAAAGAGCTGGGCATGTTTAGCCTGCAGAAGAGAAGGCTAAGGGGAGACATGTATAAATATGAGAGGGGAAGTCATAACGAGGAAGGATCAGGCTTGTTTTCCACCTGAACATTAGGAAGAACTTTGTGACTGTGAGAGCTGTTCAGTAGTGGAACTCTCTGTCCGGAGTGTGTTGGAGGCTCCTTCTTTGGAAGCTTTTAAACAGAGGCTGGATGGCCATTTGTCAGGGGTGCTTTGATTTTCCTGCTTCTTGGAAGGGGGTTGGACTGAATGGCCCATGAGGTCTCTTCCAACTAAGATTCTATGATTCAAGAGGACAAATTGGATCAAAGGAGATTTCAGGCAGAAAATGTGTACTTTCATATAGGGAAAATGAGGAAACTCTTTAGAAATTTTTTTGGGGTCATCACTGGAAAATTTCCCCATAAACGCTACCTTATCCTTGTTACTAAAGAAACTAGGGACAACATCTGGAATTTCCTAAATACGTATAGGTTCTGGCACCAAGCTTTGATCCTTCCTTGACCAATCATTTTTAAGAGAACCTTGCAATAAATGGTTCGTTTAGAAATGGGAACCTTTGGTCATTTAGATATTTTGGACTTCCATTCCTATCATTTTTTACCATTGCCCATGTTAAATGCTACTTTTAAGAGCTGAAATCCCAAACCTCTGAAGTGTCATGGGCTCCCTACTGTTGTTCCAGGGAATATTGCTATCACAGAGAGAGAAATTGCATAATATCTCACCCATCTCTATATACGTAATTATCCAAGTTTATGCCTTCAAGCTGACATTCATGGGTTTTTTAAAATTAGATTTTCTAAATTAGCTTTTAGACTCTCAGGCATGTTGATAAAAATTATTCTCTGGAAAAAGTATAATCTGACATATTATTATTCTTACTCAGAAGGCTCGCTAGATGTGATAACCAGTAGCACACCATGTCATCCTTCTCACTCAAGGAGTATTTTACATTTTGTATAAATGTAACAGCTTTCCAAGATAACTGCAAAAAGCATCCTCACAGCTACTATCCTTTATAAAAAATGGGCATCTTAAAGGTGTGAGATAAGATTAGACTATCACCCCCATATGTTAGGGTAAGACTAACTTTGCCTCTTCGTGTGGTTTAAATTTAAGCTTCAAGAAGCCAAAACCATCCTTTATTATGAAAGCTCTAGAGCCTATCCAGATGATTCCATGTTGAGTACTTTCTGCTTTTAATGTTTCGACTCATTGACTTTAATGTTAATGTGTTTCTTTTTTTAAAACCCCTCTGATTTTACTGTTTTAATGCCATGTCCTCCTGGTCTGTGACGGTCACAATACAATTCATTCATATTCCCAACTATTCCCCACTTTGTTCTATACCAATCCAACAGTATAAAAAGATATATGCAAAATCAAACAAATCCTGAATTAGATAAATACAGTTATCAGGGGACTTCAAGCAGTATAAATTATGTAGTTTTTTTTAATCGTGTCAGAAGCAACTTGAGAACATACTACAAGTTGCTTCTAGTGTGAGAGAACTCACGGTCTATAGCAGGGGTCCCCAAACTTTTTAAACAGAGGGCCAGGTCACAGTCCCTCAAACTGTTGGAGGGCCGGATTATAATTTGAAAAACAAAATGAATGAATTTGTAGTGCAAAAAACACTTAAAACAATACAATAATTAAAATGAAGAACTATTTTAACAAATATGAACTTATTAGTATTTCAATGGGGAGTGTGGGCCTGCTTTTGGCTGATGAGATAGGATTGTTGTTGTCGTTGTTGTGTGCTTTCAAGTCATTTCAGACTTAGGTTGACCCTAAGCGAGGGCTGTGTAAATGACCTTGGAGGGCCGTATCTGGCCCCTGGGCCTTAGTTTGAGGACCTCTGGTCTATAGAAACGTTGCCCAGGGGATGCCTGGATGTGTTACAATCTGGCTGGGAGGCTTCTCTCATGTCTCTGCAAGCTAGAACTCATCCTGTCTCACAGATTCGAACCAGCAACCTTCAGATCAGCAACCCAATCTTAAGGTCAGCAGTCCAGCCGGCACAAGGATTTTTACCCATTGTGCCACCATGGCTCTAAAATGTAGTTATGAAGATTATTCATATGTATGAAGTTCCAAGTAGGTCTAATAATGTAGTTATTAAGATTATTAGACCTTCTTGGAACTTCATATACATATGCTCTCACATTAGTATATACATCCCAATTAGAATTAATCACAAGAGGAAAATAACAAGGAGCTAAACACCCTGTACGATAGATTCCTCGTCCTTCCAGATTAATAATACTGTTCACACATAATTTGACGTTACTACTGCAGAAAGGGTACATTACTTTTCAAACTGTATAACACTATGCTACTTTGACTAGCTATTGAGATGTCTTGTAAATAACACATATCAATAAAGAAATAACATTTGCCAAGAATGATGAAATGCAGAAGCCACAGCTCCCATTTGTTGAGAAGGAAGACAATAGAACACTGCAACTCGAAATGAGCCAATGTCATGGACAAACCCTCATTAGCCATGACAGTACAAAGGTAATGTAAGGTAGTCTCTGGAAGAAGAGATAAAACACCATACTGGTTCAGCTAGTTCTATGTGATCTTTTTATCTCACATATTAGCCTATATATATTCCAGACCTTGGCAAATACATCTATATTACACAATTCTTCAGCAAATGCTTTCTCCAAACTCGCTTTCCTTGGCCAGTTGTATAATGTTGTTTGCACTTTTCTAACAAGCAGAAACATGCAAGCATTCTACACGGTGCCTATATTCATTTTCTAATATATGAGCCAAAAGTCAGAGACACCTGTTCACAAACTTGCAACCTGTCTAATTACCCAAAACAAATGTGCACAAAACTATGAGCAGAAATTATACATGAAGACATTATTATAGCCAAGAACAGTTTATCCCTGGGGAGAATCTCTATCCTGACATATTCATTCCATCTCTGACCTTCCCATGCGTGTCCTCCTAATAGGAAAGTTCTACAACATCTTTAAAAGCGTTCGTGGGAAGTGAACTTTCTGCTGCAGCACATGAAATCTGCAGGATAATGGGCTGAATTAAAGATCAGTTTCCTGGGTCAAGACACAAACTGTGATTAATACTGAGTGTGGAGACTGTTTTGCTTTGCGAACAGCTCTTATTGGTGAATTAATGCAAACATTGTTTTTTACTTCATTTACAAAGACTCGGGAAAAACTTGTTCTGTATAGGAAATGAACACTAAATGCATTTCCCTCCTCTGACTACTATTTCAATCTAGCTTGAAAATCTGCACACTCTTCCAGAAATGCTATTTGCATCCAAAGAAAATAGATCACCCAAAGATCTGCTTGTTATGTCCAAAGAAAATGATCTCTTTCTCTTTCCCAGCCTCCTCCCTCCCACCGCCCGTCATAAAAACATGAAATCAGACACATGGAATGCTGAGAGGATGACAGAACAGTCCCTGCTCCTATAGAAAATGCTTCCCTCCCTTCCTTCCTGATACGTGAGTCGGGTAATGCTAACCAGATCTTCACTTCCAAACAAGAACACTTCGTACTTGTACACCCGGATTGAATACTCAGATTTTTAACAGGCAAACTCATCTAAGACCCACACCTCATTCAATCCCGTAAAACTTCCCTGATTTGCTTCCTCCTTGGATACATTGAAAATAACATCCTGCATGCTGTTTAAACCTGACAATATTGTGAGACACGTATATAGCAGGGTTGGCTCAGGACACACCTTGGCTGCTTCCAGAGCTGTGGTTTACTTGTAGCTCCATGTCTTTTTTTTTCTCTCGAGCTGTAGAGTCCTCACACAGTCCGGAAAAGCTAGAGTTTCTTCAAGGGCAAAAAGGAACAACAGAAAGTCCCTTGGAGTAGCTGCTCTCTTGTTGGCTCTTTCTCACTTGCCACAGCCGTTCCGGCAACACTGAAGGGGAGGAGTGGCCATGTCAAGCAGGGTGTGACGCTGCTCCAACTAATGATCAAAGAACTGCAAGGATTTGTCCTTTGCAAATGGCCTAAAGCAATTTATCTTGCTTTTTGATGCGGAGTACCTTTAGATAATATGAACATTAAAAAGTTTGCATATGAGAACTAGGAGTCAACGATGGACACAGATGTGACTGGGAGAACAGCGAAGTAACCTGTATCCACTTGCAAATGAGCAGCACTTGGAAACATTATTTGGGAGAAAGGTGGAATCCTGTTAGTATGGTATGCTAGAGTCCTTATCATTGTGCAATTCTACATTCCCATATGTTGCATATACCCAGTTCCTTGTACAGCTAATGGTTCCTAAACACAAACACCTGAAAATGTGCATGCACATTCACAAAGCGCTCTCTCACATGTTGACTTGATGGGCAGGGGAACTACAACCATTGCAGAAGAATGAATTCAAGGCACATTCTGTGCAATCCTTTATGCAAACGTGTACATTTGCACTATGCTAAAAGTGTACATGATCTTGTTTTTGGACTATACATCCAAAACCTATTAAAAATAAAATGTGAAGGCATTTCACACCTCATCACAAGTTTGTGAAATGATTACTGATTCATTTTTGTATCTTACCCATTTGCTCTATTTTTCAAAGGAGTAGAAAAATGTGGAGTTCTTTCATGCTTCTAAAATAGTGGTGACTTGTACTTATCAGGACTGGTTGGACAGGTTGGTCAATGAAAGGTGAAGCCAAAGGAAACAGTAAGGCCCATTAATTCCGGTTTAGTTTCCAACTAGTTCTTTTGCAATTATACTGAAGTACAAATCTTTGATGTTTAACTTCTTAGGGAGAGCTATGGGCTTCCTCAAGACATTCCAAAAATATATGTACACATACATATCAAATTAAACAATTTTAACCAGGACTCCAATGTGGTCCAAAACAGTTACTTTGCAGTTTCCTTACCTACTATTTTTGTATTAATTTACTGTTTCCCTCAAATGCCAGAGCAAGTTAAAACTGCAGCCCTATCTTCATTTACCCACAATAACTCTCTGTTGTCTCAGATGTGCATTACTGATGCTTTCTACCGATACCTGGCCTTAAGACCACCAAGGGCACAGTGGTTGGGGGGGACATAATCCATGAGCAGGGACCTTGTCTGAAACACATTTAAATTTGTCACTGATCTGGAGACACACTTTAAAAAGCAACACAGGAAAAACTGGTTGGAGGGTGACAGGAAATGCATCACACATGGAACAGTGTACCCTAATTTCTAGGTAGTACATAAATAGAAGAGACAATATACAGGAATAACAGGTGTGCACTCCAGTTATCTGGGCCCGAAGTCAAATTTTCCTTCCTCTAAAACCCAAAACTGCAAAACAAGAATGAGCAACAGCTGAGAGGGATGTGCTAGGCAAGCACAGTAGACTTCTTTTGGCATTTGTCAAGTTAACTCTATCCTCTTCTTTTCTTAACAAGAGACTAGTACAGACAGTCCTCGAGTTACAAATAACTGATATTTACAAATGTTAGGAATGGGGATGAGAAAACAGGAAGTGAGAGAAATCTACCCCTAGGAAGGGAAATTCACTCCTGAAAGAGTTATCATGGGGAAAAGGTTTCTCAGCTGAAGCTTTCTTACCAATCCTTGTTTCTACAACAAGCCATTTTTTTCAAAATCTAATTACCACAGGGACAGAAAGTTAGGTGAATTCTTATAAACAGATGCGCAGATAGCAAAAAAACAAAACAAAACAAAAAACAGCGATGATAACCTTGAACTTGCTGACCGAAAGGTTGGCAGTTCGAATCTGGGGGAGTGGAGTGAGCTCCCGCTATTAGCCCCAGCTTCTACCAACCTAGCCTTTTGAAAACATGCAAATGTGAGTAGATCAATAGTTTTTTTTTCCATCTCAGGAGCAACTTGAAAAACTGCAATGAGTAGATCAATAGGTACCACTCCAGCAGTCATGCCAGCCATAACGACGGCTCTTTAGCTTAGAAATGCAGATGAATACCAACCCCCAGAGTTGGACTCAACTAGACTTAATGCCAAGGGAAAACCTTTACTTTATATATATATATATATATATATATATATACACACACACACACACACACACACACACACACAGAGAGAGAGAGGGGGGGCTATATATAGACTATATATATACTGCTACTTTACTCATAACTTGTCAACTCACAATTCTCACACTGTGTGCCGTCACACCTAGACCCTATAAAGGTAAACTAAGATGTGCTTCTCTCTTTGTCTGGGCAGACCACGGGGGTCTTTCTTTAGAAGCTTGAGATTCCCAGCAACTGAGGCTACTACAGGCTTTGAACATCAAACCAGAATATTTATTTCTCAAAGTCCTTGCAGACTTGGCACCTTGTTAAAGTTACAAACAAAACAGTCAATTGGTGAAACAATAGAGATGATCTTTCTTTCCTTTCCTTCAGTTACTGAGGTAACCTTTCCCCAAATGGCAGAAGAAAATCCTGGGATCTTTTCACCCTAACCCTGAGCTGCTCTGGTTTAGAAAAAACAGGTTTTTTCCCCTATCTATAGCTCAAGGTTAGCTTTGGAGATGAAGTAATGCTCAATAATACTCAGTGACTCAATATCTATCTATAACTCAATTGCTCAATTACTCAATTGCTATTCTATCTATCTATCTATCTATCTCAATTAGCTTCTTTATCTATATAACTCAATACCTGTTCTATCTATCTCTATAGTACTCAATAGTTCTTATAATGGTTTTTTCAGAGTTAATGGCCTAACCAACAGCACATCTAAAGCTTTCTTTCTCTACTGAAGGAGGCAGGGGAAATTCCAAAATGGAGACCCAGCAAAAAGGGTGGTCTCTAAACCCAAAGAGATACTTTCAGAACCAATAGCTGCAAAAGGGGCCTGCAGGCTGGCTTTCCAGCCTCTAATGCTGTTAACTTTCAGAGTGCAGCTGAGATTGTAGCAACCCTGGGGAAATGCAAAGGAACACTATCCTATGCAACTAAAAGGTAATGCAAACTATGCTCCTGGAAGATGGAACATACTGATATCACTAATCTACTGTAGTTAAGGCATATATCTAGGTCATCACATTTACTGGAGGAATGTCATCCATTATCACTCCCAATCTATAATTATTAGAACTGTTGTCTCCACTTTTGACACTACAGATTTCTTGTACTCCTGTTCCTCAAATCACCAACCATTGGCTATGTAGGGTATACAACCAAAGTCAGCTGCTATTATCTGTTATTCATCCTTGGTCCTGGTGCATGTCCCAAAACTGTCTAATGGCTCATTGCCAAACTTGTGAACATTACTTTGCTAAGTGAAAAAAAAATCACCCCCCCCCCCCAAATGACCAGGGCCATCAAATTAGGATAAATAGGACAGATAAAAATATAGCATATACTTTAGTTATGAAAATTTCTACTAGAATTTTTTAGTTATGGCCACCAAATCAGATTATTATAAAGGAAGATTAGATAAATTCATGGTGGTAAAAGCTATCAAAGGCTGCTAGCATGATCTATAAATGTTAATAGCAGTAGCAGAGGCAGTATAGCCAGCCTGGAATAGTGATTTGCCCTTTCCTTTCTCTGAAGCTGAAGCCCAATGCATTTCCGTGGCCAAGCAAAGATTTGAATCCTGATCTCCCAGAGTTCCAACGTTTAAACCACTATGCTACACTGGCAATGGTCATGGTGGTATCACACTGAAATGGATCAGCATTTCCACAGACTACATGTGGCAGAAGATGTTTGTGGCAGATAACCACTGTTTTCAATTATGCTTTGGGCCTCCGGTGGCACAGCATGTTACACCACTGAGCTGCAGAACTTGCTGACCAAAAGGTTGGCGTTTTGAATCCGGGAAGCGGGGTGAGCTCCCACTGTTAGACCAGCTTCTGCCAACCTAGCAGTTCAAAAACATGCAAATGTGAGTAGATCAATAGGTACCACTTCTGCAAGAAGGTAACGGCACTCCATGCAGTCATGCTGGCCACATGACCTAGAAGGTGTCTATGGACAATGCCGGCTCTTTGGCCTAAAAATGGAAATAAGCACCACCCCCCAGAATCGGACACATCTAGACATAATGTAAGGGGAAACCTTTACCTTTACCTTTACTTTTGGGTGTAACCATTTGGACTTGTGGTGTAAAGATCTAAGATAGATGCTCATACAAATGTCCACTGTTGCTTCAGAGACTGCTGGTTTCGCTGAGTTATAGGTCCACTAGATGTTCAGATTTAATTCGATTCAGTGCATTACAGTACAGTACAGTACAGTAAGTTATGATCTTATACCTTAGATCAGTGGTTCTCAACCTGTGAGTCCCCAGGAGTTTTGACCTACAACTCCCAGAAATCCCTGCTATTAGGTTGAGAACCACTGATCTAGTGGACCTACAACTCAGTTAGCAAAACCAGCAGTCTCTGAAGCAACAGTGGACATTTGTATGAGCATCTCCTCTCTGCCTTTTCTCATTTTAAAAATGGTACATGGAGGTCAGGAATGGGTGCTTGTCTAGACCACTACTAACCACTTGCTATTTAGACGTGTATTATTTTCACTCATGTATTCACAGTTTTGAAAGAATACAGCAAAGTTATCTGAATTCTAGTCTTTCTTAATTTGAAAATTTTAAAGTAAAAAAAATTCAATGTCGGTTTATCTACTTGATTGAAAAGTTTAGGCAAATTAGCAAGCCCACCACAGTTTAATTAGTTATAGCTGAATACTTGGCCCTTCATATTTGCGCAAATTCCACTATACATTTATACAAAGAGAGAAGAAACTGCCTTTCCCTTGGGGTTTTTAACAGAAGGATGATAAAATGCGTCAATACTGCTGGGATTTTACTCTCTGAAGTCATAGTTCCCAAAGCCTATGACAGTTCCAAAATTTTAAACCAATAAATTAATCCCCAAAGATTAAAAAGTCCTTCTGTTATCATGAATATGTGGGCCGCGAATGGTGGATGCTTCATTACTTCTTTAAGCTTTCCCTATTGACCACAAGACTGTTTTCCAATCTCCTTTGGCTCTTTTCCACAGTTGGGTGCAGCTGGCAAACATGATGATACTCCCTCCTTTCCTATGACTAGACACCAAGAAAGGGATCAGAAAGGGATAAAACACAGATAAAACACTAGGAAGCAAAAGCCATGTGACAGGAGGATTTTCCGCTAAGAAAGGAGCCAAAAGGGGGAATTCTTTGCTCAAAATCCCCTGGTTAATTAAAGGTTGACATTTCACTTCTCTTACTGGTATCTTTACGGTGAAGCAGAACATTCTTGCTTTTGTAAATGAACATGATTTTGTGGAAGAAATATATTAGAACAAGAATGGGCAACTGCTTCTCTGTCAGTGTGTGATACAATAGAACAATGGTTCTCAACCTTTGTAGGTGTTTTGGCCTACAACTTCCAGAAATCCCAGCCAGTTTATGAGCTGCTAGGATTTCTGAGAGTTGAAGGCCAAAACATTTGGGGACCACTGCAATAGACCCAACTTCTTGGACACGTTCTTTCAAAAATTGGGCAACCATTCAGGTTTGGGAGCCACACTGGTGACCCCAGGGAATCACACACTGCTTTAAAGATCAGCTTGCCTTCTATGGAGCAAGATGGCATGTTTGCAATTTTTTTAAAAAAGTTCCCAGTCCAATCTAGACCCAGGGCAGACCTTATTTTACAACATGAAATAACTCATAAATGAAATAAATGCCTCTTCGGACCTAAAATGAGCTTCAGCTCCACCTCAAACATTACACTCCACAACTTCTACAGGTCATTTAAGGACTAAAAAAACTAAAAATTAGGGACCCTGAAGGGCCCAAAAGGGGTGTGCAGGCAGCCTGTGGTTTGTAAGCCACTGTTTCCCCATCCTTGTTTGAAAGGATGGAATGAAACCCAGAGCATATCAACTATACCAGTTTCTGGTCATTCCTACAAGGGGAGCTTTAACTCACACATGGAAGCATAACTGCAAGACCGGAGTTGTCTTCTGAACACTAGGCTGTCTCTGAATTGCCCATTCTAACAGGTATCCTGCAGATAGTTCATAGGTAAAGGTAAAGGTTTTTCCCTGACATTAAGTCCAGTTGTGTCCGACTCTGGGGTGTGATGCTCATCTCCATTTCTAAGCCAAAGAGCCGGTGTTGTCCGTAGACACCTCCAAGGTCATGTGGCTGACATGACTGCATGGAGCGCCGTTACCTTCCAGTCAGAGTGGTACCTATTGATCTACTCACATTTGCTCTCACCGCTCCCTGGATTTGAACCTGTGACAAGCTCAGCAGCCCAGCACTTTAACCCACTGCACCACTGGGGGCTCCATAGATAGTTCATAAAGTAGCACAAATTCAGCTTTGAAATCACATGCAGTGTGGCATAGATCTGATTTAAGCTGATAGTTCTAGAGGTACCTTGATGACACCAATCATTTTTTTCATTAGTTGCAATCATTAAATGAATTGCATTTGTTATTCTTTTATTATTTGAAAGAGGGTTTAATTAAAAGTAACAGAGGTAGACTGGAGTCCCAGTTCTCCATCCCAGCTATTTCCGCAAGTGTAAAATAATCTATACTAAAAGAATCAGTATAGAAAAAGCAGCACAGAAAAAACAATGTAGAAAAAGCATTGTTAATTAGGCTACATTTAAAAAATCAGTCTTCAAATTCTGCCACTTTTGACATCCACACAAGCAAGTAGTAGAACTATTATAAACAAAAATAATGTATTGTCAAAGGTTTTCTTGGCCAGAATCACAGGATTGTTGTGAGTTTTCTGGGCTGTATGGCCATGTTCAAGAAGCATTCTCTCCTCTGAGGATGCCTGCCATTGATGCAGGCAAAACGTCAGGAGAGAATGCTTCTGGAACATGGCTATACAGCCTGGAAAACTCACAGCAACCCAACACAAATAATGTTTACTAAATGATATGGGGTTCATGTACACTGACCACTTCGGTTGGTTTGGAACAAGTTTGAAAGAAACCAATTTGGCTTTAAGGATGATTAGATGAACGGGTTTCAGGCCAGAAAGGTGATAATACAACCACAGAAGGTGGCCTCAAACTGCTTCCAGAAATCTGCAGTATCTGCAGTTTGACAGCTGCTGGAGAATGTGGGTTTTCCCCCTCCATTTCTCGGTTGAGATGTGCACCAGCCCTCCAGAGGCAAACCCCAATGTCTTTTTGTGCAAAACAATTTTCTGAAACGCTTCAAGTGGCTAAATTCCTAGGCAAAAACTGCACTGGATTTTCTATTCTTCCCAACCAGGCTTGAAGGATGGGGTAATTGGGAAACACATTTTTCAGCCAGGAAACATACAAGAGCTAATATTATTTCCATCTCAACCAGACAGTGATCTTTTTATAGCACAACATTTGTTCCTTGACCAGTGATGCCAATAACATTATACCCATACTTTGCTGGAGTGACAATTAGATGCACAAGGCAAACAACATTGATCTTTACACAAATGGGACTGTTAGAGACCACAGTATTATGCCAGCACCAAAGGGAGATTCTTCCCATGTTGCTGGGAGATCACTAGAACACCACTATGCCAAAATATCTGATGTGATGGAAAATCCCGCTATAGACTTCAATTCTTCTGCTCCAAATGCTTAGAAGGATAACATATCTAAAGGTCAGATGGATTACACAAAATACAGTTCAATCTGGTGATGCTATCAAAAGTTCGGAAAGCAGAGCAGCACCTGTGATCTACGCCTACACTAGAGATTATTCCATCCCTTAGTCATTAAGTTTGCTCCAGACATTTCTGCAAATTGAAAACTACACAGAGCAGTCTATCATAGGATTTGGCAGCAAGTGCTCCAGTTTAGAATTGCTTCTAACTTTGAACAATTTGATTTTCCACCCCCAGTTCTAAATTCTTTACATCGCTACACTTGAAGAATAGTTTTTCTACTACTACTGTGAAGCATCCTCTTGTCAGACCAAATTTACAAATCCATCCATACATGACTTCTGAACTGGATCGACCCTTAATTTCTTACCTTCAGCCACCAACATAGAAACTGTTAATTAACCTCATTGTCAAAGAAAAAATCTGAATATCTCTGTGCAGTCTATAGCCCAACAGATGTTCTTAATCCTCCTTTATGTCACATTCTGTAATCTCATCATTTAATCATTCCATTAGCCTGGTGATCCTAATATCAATTTCTTAAGAGATTCTAGCAGCACAGTCATATACACATTTATCTGGGAATAAGCCCTATTGGGCACAAGAAGGCTTTCTTCAAAGTAAATATATTCAGGATTGCACTACTAGTTGTTGTTAGGTACCTTCATGTCAACTTACGATCACCCTGTTACAGTGTTTTTGGCTGGATTCAATCAAAAGAGGTTTGCCATTGCCTTCTTCTTAGGCCAAAAGGGTGTAACTTGCCACCACAGCTGAGAAGGGATTTGAACTTGTTCTCCTACAGTCCAACACTTATGATTCTACAATATATTGGCACTATCTTATAACTAATTGCACCATGTAACAAAATTTGAAAAAATCTGTTCCTGGTTTGAAAGTGTTATTTCCTGTTTAATTGTACAATACTTAATTTGAAACTAGTTGTCATACTCCAGAAAATTCATTTTTGTGGCTGCAACAAACTAAGGTATGCAATTAGTTGAGACTCTAGGACAATGGTTCCCAACCTTTTTTTTTGACCAGGGGTCACTTGACCAGAGACAACTTTGACAAGGGGCCACTTTTACCAGGGACTACTTGACCAGGGAGCACTCTTCAAAATTAGTACCAAAAGGGTTATGAACCAGTTTTTGGTCAACTTTAGATTCGGTTTGGGGTGCTGATTCAGAAAATTTCATTGGATAGATCACATTAGCTCTAGTTTCTGATACAGAACAGATGCCAGGGTCTGCGATAGGGAAGGAGTGGCAGGTGGCATGAAAGGAGCAGACATAAACAAATTAAAATAAAATAAAGAAATAAAGAGGAAAGAGTCTCGTGGACCTGATTTTCATCCTCACAATCCACTGGTGGTCCCTGGCCCACAGGCTCTAGGAGATATTTCTTGAAAAACTATAGCAAAATGTGCTGCAGGATGTCCCGAAAAAACAAAGTATTTGCAGGTTACTAAACTTTTTTCCATGTTTTTATCATGGAACCAGTTAGGAAATTATGTTTATAACCCAGGAACAAAAATTGTGTTACATAGTGTTATTAAACTGATTTCAGAAGATGATAAGCTAACAGTATAAAGCATGAAAACATACTCTCAAAATAATGTTACTCAGAAGCGGGCCTTATTTAGGGCTTCAAATCTTTAAGTGTGTTTCAGTTCAGATTTTATTATTCACCCAAATCAACAATAGTCAAGGGAAATGTGTTGTCCTACAGATATTATTGAACTGTAGCTTCCATCACCATTCACTACTGAACATACTTGCTAAAAATGATGGGGCTACAGCCCATCAAGGGCTGTGAGGCCATGTGTTATCCACCAGTGTTGTGCAGGTTCTAGTGGGAAAATGCACCTGAGAGTAATCCTCTTGGAGAGGGGAGGAGAGAAGGAAGATGAGTCATTGCTTGGCACTGTGGCAGGAATGCTGTAGGAAAATGACAGTCTGCTTGCAGTAGCTAATAATACCTCCACTATTGTAATGGCTTCAAAAACATAATGATCCCTTCTGTTTGTTGGCTCGCACGAAAGGGGAAACACATTTTTCGTTTTCATAGAAATAAGATGGCATATAACAAATGGTTTCAAACTTGTCTTGGAGATTATTCCAAAATAATATATATGTCAGTTACACAGTCTGCATCAGATGACTTTTTTTAGAATAGTGTGGTCATTCTTACGGCAACAGCTTAACCAAATGTTATGCTACTACAAATCCATCATAGCTCTCTATTGATTTGACTATGGGTAAGTCACTTTTTACTGCACACCCTATGGCCTTCTGGGTATTTGAGATTCTAACTCCCAGAAGCCCTAGTCAGCTTGTCCAGTGATCAGGAATTATAGAATCTGAAGTCAAAAACACCTGGAGGGCTATACTAGCTCTGCAAGGGTTGATGAAGTTGGTGCCTCAAGCCATGAGGAATGCCAGGTAAGAAATAACAACAACGACGACGATGATGATGATGATGATTATTATTATTATTACTACTACTATTATTTGAAATATAACATGATTAGTACACAGCAAACAAGATCACTCTGCTGGTTGTTATATTGGATCACACGTCAGACACTCCCAAGTGTCTAGCACTGTGTGATGTATTGGCGAATAATGCGTGCAGATCCGAGTAGGGTGGCCTTTTGCAGCTGACAGATGGTAATTTTGTCAGTGCTGATTGTGTTTAAGTGCAAGCCAAGGTCTTTAGGCACTGCACTCAGTGTGCCGATCACCAGTGGGACCATTATGATTATATCAGCCACTGCAGAAAACCCGCGGAATTGACCAAAAGGCTTCTCTTTTAAAACCTTTTTTTAAAAAAATCATAATTTAACACAGACACTGTTATGAAAGAAACAAGGAAAGAAAGAAAGAAAGAAAGAAAGAAAGAAAGAAAGAAAGACAGGACCCTGAAAATGCTTAGGTAACTATTGTACAAAGAATTAAGGTTGAGACATTAATTAGAACAAGAGCAACAAAACTAGACACTGGAACCAAGTGGCATGCCTTGGCAGAGGAGTGTGCTTTCCAGGCGCCCGGCCAAATGAGTGGGGAACTCGGTGGGGAGCCAATATATCTGTTCCTGGGGGGAAGGGGACTGGCACTTGTCTCATCAAACAGCTGATCCGTGGAATAATTCTGGCATCTTTACTGGAGCAAGCTATAAAGACCAGCTTGCTGAGCTCCAAGGGTGAAGTGCCACATACCGGTGGCAGCCATCAGTGACGGCTGGAGAAGCAATCCTATGGAAGGAATTAGCATACTGAGGAGGGCATAATCAAGACTGCACAAGATAATCAACACGGGGCTAGTCCATGGCATTTTCACTGCTACAGTCTTAATACCTCCTTTCCTGCTGCAAATGAAAGATACACAGAGCTTTGTGAAATGCATTTGTTGCAGTTTACAGAGACAGTTCTGTTCCAAATTTCCCAAGGCAGTGTGTATGTATTCTATGCAATAAATGCAATGATCCATTTAGCAAAATTAAGCCCATAAGCAGTCAGAGTTTTCCAATTATAATTGTTCAGGTTTTAAAGAGAACGTAAACACAAAGGATCCTCAGAGAGGTGAGAGCCAACACACATGTCTTTCCTGGCCCATAAAAGGGGACTGACCAAGTGGGGCATGGGGAGTGGTGAAAGTCTAGTTATAGCATGGAAGAGTCCTATCCTGTCTAAAAGAAACTGTAGTAGATTCTTACTGGGGAGGGAGGGAGGGAGGGGGGCACAAGTCTTATTAGCAAGACTCTCTTGGGTGGGAGCATGGCATCTTTTCAGACCATGGCATTGACCATGATATCCTTCTGGGCCACCTCTCTGGCGTGATTTGAAATCACTGTTTTACAGTACTCCTAGTCCTTCCTAGAGGAAAGCATTTAGAAGTAGTGATGCATTTGTAGTGTCCCTCAGGATTCAGGTTTATTTCCAATAAGGAAAAGAGAATCTATAGGGAGGACCTAAACAAAGAAAAAGGGCAATGGAAACTAAAAGAGAGGGGAGAATTAGGGATAAACTACTAGTTTCATAACTTCCAACTAAATGACAATAAAGTAGGATTTCCCAAAGGAAAATTGGAATTGGAGAACATTCTGGAGAAGGGGAATAAAGGACTAATTTCCAGATTATACAGATACATTTTAGAATACAATTTAGAAGATAATTGAATAAAAACAGCAATGATTTCATGGGCTAAAGATTGAGGGGGAAATATTGATATGAGCAAATGGGAATATTTATGGAAAAGAGGTTTTAAATTTTCAATAGCTGGGTCCATCAGAGAAAACATGTATAAAATGTTCTGTAGAAGCTACATAACTCCCAAGTCGATAAGCAAAATAGATAAATCCCATCGGGGGAAATGCTGGAGATGCAAAATACATAAAGGTACCTTCTTCCATGCTTGATAGACTTGTAGGCTGGTACAAACTTTTTGGGAAAATGTAATTATGGAAACAAACAAAATAATTACTAAGGAAGTTAAGAAAAACCCATAAATAAATGTGCCTCTTAGGTTTATTTGGCAAAAATATCAGGAAATAAGATATAGAAATTTGTCAATACAGTTTTGTAGCTGCAAGATTAATAATAGCAAAATCATAGAAGCGGGAAAAAGAGCTGTTTATAAAGGACTGGAAAGGGAAATTATTAGACTATATCCAAATGGTCAAGCTGTCCAATGTCATTAGAGGAGGAAATAATGAAGATTTTTTTAGAAAACAGAAACTTGAATTTGAATATCTAGAAAGGAAGACAAAGGTAGACTTTAAAATAGCAGCAAGAGAAAGTTATTAATATCGAGATAAGAGCAGATTTTAATGAGATATTAGTTTCACATGGAATGGTGTTGGACGTCATGGGTGGTGGTTCATGGGTAGGGGAGGGGGTGAGTGTGGTAGACAGATGTATTTGTATTATGTCCAATTGATGCGTTTCCTTTATTTTCTTTTACATTCTGTATATCACCTTTACACAGTAAAATTTTATAAAAATGTTTTTAAAAGGATTCTGGTTTATTTCCCATGCTGTTTAACATATACGTGAAACCACTGGAAAAGTTTATCTGGAGCTTTGTGGTTTTGTGTCATCAGAATGCCAATGGCACTTAAATCTTTCTGTGCTTATTTATTATTTATTTATTTACAGTATGTATATCCTGCTTTTCTCAAAGCAGATAACGGAACACATATAAGGCAAACATTCAATGCCATTATACACTGACAAGACAGACAATTGTATTCAGACAGAGGTATATATAGGCTTTCCCATCTTTGGCATCTTGGAGGCTGTGCTCAGTTCTGGTCACAAAGGGTGCTGTCACTCCATCTTCCCTGCCAAAGAGCTTTGTTTGTTAACTTCCTCCTTGAGTGAATTGCTGGCATTTTTCTGGTATTTCCTTATGAGTGCCTTAAAATACTTCCCTCTTTAAACCAGTACCTATTTATCTACTCACATTTGTTTTCAAACTGCTAGGTAGACAGAAGCTGGGCTAAAGGCCAGCAGCTCACTCTGACCCTGGCTTTGAACTTCCAACCTTTTGATTGACAAGATTTACTGCAGCTGACGGTTAACCTGCTGTGCTAAAGCCCATCCTCAACTTCCTTGAAATTCACATAACCTCAAGGAAGTTTTTAAAAAAGATTTTACTACATTGTTCAAACTGTTGTGATCTAGAATGTACGATACTGTGGAAACTGTGTTTGGAAAAAAGTGGGATATAAAATAAAAGAAACTCTTTCAGGCGGTGGCAAACACAAAAGGTGCTATTGGGAATGCCTGTTTGCACACTGGCCACTGAACTGTCTCAACATTGTCTTCCCTGCTGTTTAACGTTTACATTACATTGATGGGAGATGTTGTCCTGAGTCTTGGAATACCTATTGTGAACATTCAGCTATCGTTTCCATATAATATCAGATAAATTGTTTTACTTCTAAAATACTCTAACCACCCTATGTGTTTTGCAGTCACATGCCTTTAAATGCGTAAGGCAACTGCCTCACTTTAATGTAGGCTTTAAAAGTTCATTTTTAGGGGAAAATCATTTATTTTTTTCTCCTGTTGAAGAATAGGATGATTAAGAAAATGTGAAAAGAATAGGAAGAATGTTGTGGAATAATGTTCTCCACACTCTTTATGGAGCTGAAGATTCCTTCATTTATTTGCTTTAATTTTTATCCAGTTATTATTTTTCAGAGGAAACCGGAGAAAAAGAAAAAGCATTAAATTAATAATCTTTCCTTTCCCTGTGATACTTTAATGAGCTGCTGCTTATCACTGGAAAAGAGGTTCTTCAAAAGCTGAGCAGCGGAATGGGACTTCTCAATTCATAAGGTATATTTGCTAGACATGATAGATGAGTTTAGTCACCACGGGCACAAAGGCCCATAAGCAATAGCAGCTTAATTTAATCTGACATCCCAGAGTCCTGGAATTATCCCAAATCTTCCGGTGTTTTCATTCCCCTACAGCTTGCCCAGAAGGCTACAGTGTGAAAAGAAAACAGGACAGTGACAGTACTGAAGGAAAGAGGTCCCAATTAGCGTGGGAAAAACATGCAGGAGACATTCTTTGTGCACAATGGTGTCTCTGATGTTCCTGATAGCTCCCATTTCAGGGAATGTGAAATTTGCATATGTGACTTGTGAGTATTAGATACATTGGTATAGCAAAACAGAACCTAAGAGGGGGATCTCCATTTGCAACATTTCAATAGGATGGGCTCAACATCCTACCAAATTTCCTATGGATTTACCATTTTCTAGGATTCAAGTTAGGTCTTAAAATTGTTTCCCCTAGGCATGGTTCTAAATGGTTCTAAAGTGCTTAAAAAACTAGGAGGCACTGGTGTTTTACTTCTGAAGTGTTGCCAAAGTTCTGGTGGTGAAAATTTCAGAACTCTAACAAAACTTTCAAAATTTCATTATAAATGGCAGTTCCTAATTGGTTTTGTCATAAAAATTGCCAATAACTAAATAATACTGAAATTTTGAAAGTTTTGTTAGAGTTCTGAAATTTTTACCACCAGAACTTTAGCAACACTTTAGAAGCAAAGCACCCATTTTAGCAACACCTTAGAAGCTAAGCACCAGCGTTCTCTAGTTTTGAAACTACTTTAGAACCATTTAGAACAATTTAGAACCATGGATTGCCCATGTCTAGTTTCCCCCTACAAACCTCCATGCCCTAAATTATTTACATAATCCACTGTGATAATTTACCCTGGTTAAAAAAAAACAGCCATAACACTTTCAACAATAGAAATTCCAAGGTCTTCTCTGAAGCAGGTATTCATATCCCCTATGGCAGCTCAGACAGACAGAAACAAAATCCATAGTTTTGTGCTTCTCATGCCCCTCAAGTGGATGTGTTTGAGTACCAGAATGGCATCAGTTATTCAAGAAAGATAATAGTATAAAGAAACACAGCATGTCCATGTATGGGTTGTCTCAATCAATAGATCAAAGACAAGCAATTGCTTCTGACAGCAGATTTGGGTTATCATGAAAGAGAAACATATGGCAAAATTGAATTTATTATGGTTCCTTTTTTACTGCTAGGAGCAGAAGAATTGGCACTTACAAGATCTTCTGCTTTATGTAACACAATAAATCGAGTGGCCCAATTCTCTGTAGCAAGTAGCATGAACCAGTGTTGGAGGGAGGCAATAAATGTATAGTCCTTGAAGATGTTTCCCCCATGTTTTTTTTTTCTATGTACATTGTTATGTATATTGATATGCCTTCCTTCTTTTTCTGAGGTCATCTTTTATTTCATTGTCTTTTTCTACCACAAAAACAGAAGCAGGCAACACATGGAGATGGAGAAAGAAATGCACATCATCGATTTTGCCAACCCCCAAACTAATGGTAGATGGATACACATGGAAATCAGCTTCAGGTTCACAATCTATGATGGGGTTTTTTTAAAAAATAGAAGTACCCTGTTTTACAACATGCTTATAACATGGCCTCACTGGGCTCTTAGCATACTCTATCTCATCTTGACTGTGTACGAAAAATTGCCACTTTGCTTCAGAGTTTTTTTAAAAATCATGATCTGATCCAGCAATATGACCCTGGGGATGTTATCACACCCCCATGCCCCAATGCCATTTCTCTAGCAAGCATGACAAAATGGCAAGCGTGTGGGGTGGCTCTGTTCCCCGCATGTCATTCTCATGCCACACCACTTTCCCCATCATACGGTGATAGTGTCACTAAACTGGGGCAGAGGTGTATTGATGAGGAATTATCCTAGGACACATCCATGGTGGTTGAAAGTGGGGCCTCCGCCGGAAGTTGAGGGACGTCATATGATGGGTTGTGTGCCCATCTGTCCCACAATTGGCTGGCAAGTGTCCTAAATTGGTAAGTAAGTTGGGGTCCTGGGACATTAGTTTTCTACTAAAAGCAGTAGGTAAAAGTGGTTGGTGAGTCACAACAAAGGCCAGTCAGTCTATGGAAAGTTTCCAGAAAAGTTTGCAAATGCAATAGAGCCAGTGCAGAGTAGTGGTTTAAGCACTGGCTGATGACTCTGGATTCCAAGGTCCTAATCCATGTTTGGCCTTGGAAACTCACTTGAGACCTGGGACAATTACCATTCCCTAATTCTCAAAGGAAAGCAAAGACAAATCCCTTCTGGAAAAACCCTGCCAAGGAAATTCTGTGAAAGGTTTGTCTCAGAGCTCCCATAATTCAGAAATGACCTGAAGAAACACAATAACAAACAACAACAACATCAACAACCACAACAACATGTATATACAGCAATGATATGGCACAAATATGGTATAATTTAGAAAAATGTTGGCACATCAGTCAATTGAAGAAGTGCTGCTGCAAAATACCGTATATATACTGATAAGAACACCTTTCCACTTCTGCTATCATATTTACTCTACATGTTACCTCTCCCGACACCAAAACAAAGGTTTGTGTGGCTCATTGGGAATGGCAGCATAACTCTGGGTGTTGCTTTCTGATTGAGAGATTTTGTGGAGCAATCAAACACTGATGCAACATGACACTTAGAAATCCTTGAACAGAGTTGGCTCCTTCATTTATGGTAATAGCCCCAAAGCATTCACCAGAACAAAAGGAAACATAATTGTGACATCAAGCAACTTTTATTCTTTACTACTTTTGCTACGGCTGTAAACTTTAGCTGGGTAATGTTATTTTAGATGCACTTCACCCCACATCTAAGAAGATACCTAAGCGAATAAATGTATCAACCTGAATCTCAACATTGAAGTCAGCCAGATGTGATTAGAATACGGTATGGAGCAGTCCAGGATAGTGACAACATGGAATTTAAAGCACCAACATTTTTGTTTACCAAAACATAAAATAAGAAACAATTGATCATTCAGACATTCTAAAGGCCTGGGCTTATGAAAAGGGGGACAAAGATCCCTCATGGCATTCTCTATCATGTTCTTTTTATCTGTTGAATTTATAATATGTTTTTCTGTACAAAACATATTTAAAGAACAAATAGAAGATAAAAGGGACAATCAATTAATTTCTGATTAGACATCTTACATTTGACAAAATATCATGAACAAATGGGACTCAGTTCCACTGAACAGCCTATCTATCCAAAGCTACTCATCAGTTCTGAATTATTTGTACTTCTACAGAATCGTATTCCCTGGAAGCAGCTCCCAGAGGAAGTGAACAGTCCTTACTTTGACAAGGGGATAAAGAAAATGGCTGGCTCCAATTAGCAAATTAGTTAGTACATGATCAAATAATTAATTGGTTAATCACACTGATTAATCTTTTAATACTTTCAGTTTTAATTATTTGTTGGAATCAGTTATAAACATATGCCTATATCCTGAAGCTCTTTTTTCTGCACTACTACATTTGATATACAACTGAAAAGAAATAAACTGAGGCAGTGTGATAAAACATTCTGTGAGAGATTTGAGCCAGGAAAATCCATGTTGAGTCCGTGCTGAGAGAAAAGGAAATATGGACTTATCACTATGGGATGCTTGGTGTAGAGTGATAAACCATTATTTCTATTATGTACGTGAGTTAGAACATTCCTTTCATTCTCTTCTCCTTTGATGCAGAAAAAGTTCTGTAGTATTTAATCTCATAAATTCTACTTGCATTATGTACAAATTAGTGGCACCAGGTAGTTAGAGAATGCACTTTCAGAATCTGTGGTTTGAAAATGGCTTGATAAAAATTTGTTTTAAATTGCAATCCCAGGATCTTATAAAAGCAGCCAAGATTTATTTGAAAAGCTACAGCAGTGTTTCTATGAGCTAAATGGGAGACAGAAGGTAGGAAGGAGTGAGTGAGCCCAAGGCTTTGTTCCAAAGTTATTCCAGGTTATATGTGTTTTGCTAAACCCTGCTTTAGCACATATTATTAAACACTGCACATACTATTAAAAACTTACTGCAATAACCACTTGGTAAATAAACTTGATTAATTTATACACAAGTCCATTCCATGCTTCCTAGTCTGTTGCTAAAATTTCCCAAGACTGAAACAGGAACAAGAGCATTCTTTTACTTTTTGTAATAAAAAGCTTTATCATAATATAGCTTTTGACATTTTTCTTTAAACCAACATGGTTACCCCATTTTACAGGATGAGGCAGCATAACTTCCTTTTTTAAAATGTGCGCCATTCAGTCAGTTGAAGACATAGCGGAGTGCTAGTGGTCTCGTTCGAGAGGTGGGAGTATAAAGTTTTGTCCTGACAGAGTTCAGTTGCCCTCATGCATTGCAACAGTGAGGAGCGTGCTTTTGCCGTTGAGGCCTACTTTTCGAGTGGATTTGGAGTGGTTGGCCCGCTCTCCAGATTTGGCCCCTTGTGATCTTTTTCTATGGGATTTTTTGAAATCCCATGTTTATGTGGACTATCCAAGGATCCTACAAGATTTCAAGACCAACATCCAGGAAGAAATTGCCAACATAATGCCTGCTATGCTGGCAAGAGTAATGACAAACTCCAGAAATCAGTTTACTCAGTGTATGGAGAATGGAGAATGAAGGACACCACCAACCTAATTTGATCTTCAAAACTACGTAAAACAAAACTTTAGGTATGCATCTACATTATTTAAAAAATTAAAAAATTCTGATTCATACAATGGGTTTTATTAAGTTTTGATAAAAGGAAGTTATGCTGCCTCACCCTGTAATTTATTCTATGAAATTGAAAATACCATGTAGGGTACTGAGTACCTCCTGTCTTGACTGTCACTTTTCTTTATCATTAACCTCATATGCCTCTGATGAACTGATGTGTATCTCTATGAGAAATGGAAAAACCTGAAAAGTAGTTTGAGGCCATGTTCAATGTAATCACCTTCCTGCCTCAAACCAGTTCCAGGCATGGCAATCTAATCACTGACACAGTAAAAGTGGTTCCTCCCAAACCAGTTCCAAGATGGATTATAGTGTTAGTCTAGAAGCACTCTGAGTTGATTGCATTAGTCAAAGGCTATAGATTAGGAGTTCTCCAGAGTCAACCCTACCGTTCAGCAGAGTGAGGTGGAATATACTGCCAAAACATTGAGCAATTTAGCTATCTCCCATTCTTGAAGAACTGAGCTCTACATTCCATAAGACCTGGACTAGATTACTACCCTTAAGTATGTTGAAGCAAATTTACAGCCAATCCAGCTGGCCTTTATAATACAACAGCTTGCTTGGGGAAGCATTAGCTGTAGGGACCTAGAACCCCAGTGTAACTTCTTAGCAATGAATGTATTTTAGTTCTATAGAGAAAAAAGAAACTAGTTTTAAATTTAGAGCAAAACACACACGAACTCAAAAACAAAACAAATAAGCTCAATGTAAACAAAACACCCAATGGGAGCTTCATAATGTTTACTATGGTCTGTCAGAAACTATTACACTAATGCTCTGCTGCACCAGTTTGAGTAGTGAACGTGGCATTCAGTCACATCTTCTCTTTCTCCAAAAACATAGACATGATGCACTGGGATTTGTCTGTGACTATTCTGGGCATAAGGCATGGATTTCCCAAGCTCAGCAACACATTAATTATTGCAAAAAAACATTGCTTATGTCTGAAGAATTTAAGAAGAAGAGTGCTGAGTAATGACCAGTTGTCAGAGAAATGCACAACTATTGGGTTCCTTTATTATATCTCCATTATCTCATGGAAGATGCTCTGAACTAATGTCTCTAATGAATTAGGATCAAATAATTCCAATTATGATCAAGGGAAGGGCACAGAGCCCAACCAATTCAAACGAAAACCAAGTTCCAATAGGGCCATACAAGTTGGTCATACTCCATAAACAGCTACTCCCTTGTTTCATTTATTCCACCTAAACAACCAAACCTGTTTGTACTGAGGCTTCCCAACAAATGCACGAATCTGAACCTCTATCATAATTTTATGGTCACCATAACGACTTAAATGCTTCCTGTTTTTATTTAGACCTCAATTTGTGAATGTATCATGAGAAGAAACTCACAAGAAGAGGAAGTGGATGAAAAATAGAAAAGTTAAATAAGTGTTTTTATTTGTATTTACTTGTTACATTTATTTTCTCCCAACATGGTCTTTTTATGCATGACTGAGTATGATTGTCTTCCAAGAGTAGAGTCTTGGCAGTGGGTCTGTAATTGACTGCAGAAAACTGTTCTGGATCCTCCTGGTCTTTTGCAGTGAGGACATAGATTTCCAGATGGAAGATGGTCCCAACAAGAGTTTACTTGATGCATCTTCCCCTTGGCATATTTCTCCCTTTCACCCTCTATTCTTCAAAATCCATAGTACTATTGGTAACAGCTGACTTCACATTAGAGTACTCAAGGGGCAGGGCTTCCCAGTTCTCAGTGTATATTTCTTTAGGTTAGCTTTAAGCCCATTTTAAAATCTTTTTTACTATCTACCGACATTTTGTTTTCTGTTCTTGAACTGAGAATAAAGTAACTGCTTTGAGAGACGGTGATGGAGCATTTGGAAAATGTGACCAGTCCAGCAAAGTTGATAGCAGAGGATCATTGTTTCAGTGCTGGTGGTCTTTATCTCTTCCAAAATGCTGATGTTTTTCCACCTGTCTTCCCAAGAGATTTCCAGGATTTTTTGGAAGCAATGCTGATAGAATCTTTCCAGAGGTCAAGAGTGATGTTTGTAGATGGTCCGTGTTTTGAAGGCATACAATAGAGTTGGAAGGATAATAGCTTTATAAACAAGCATTTTGATATCTGTACAAATGTCCCAATCCTCCAACATTTCTTGCTTCATTCAAAAAAAAATGCTGCCCTCACAGAGCTCAGACTCAACGTTGATATCAACTTTTGTGGAGAGGTGGCTGCCTAGGTAGTAGAAGCATTTTCCAGAATTACACCATGCCTTTGGAGAGTGACCATTTATTCCATTTCTGTTTGTCCCATCTACAGTGTTGCCCCTATGATGCACTTTCCCTGTCCTAAACTGAAAGCCAGCCCCACTGTTCATCCTTTTTGGGCTCCTCTCACTTTTTCTATTCCTACCTCATCCAGGGTTTTATCATTTTACCTTGTCCATTTGGCCTGCCCATTGTGTTCGACTTTATATTATGTCAATTTGCTATATTGGTTTTATTTTGCTATTGTATGTATTTTATTCTGATGCAATTTTTGTTGTCTGCATTTTGTATTTTATTTTGCGGTATTGTATCTTTGGGCTTGGCCTCATGTTAGCAGCCCCGGGCCCCCTTCGGGGAGATGGTGGTGGGGTATAAATAAAGATTATTATTATTATTATTATTATTATTATTATGCTTTATTGCTGGCATCGTAGAGGGATTGGTTAGAGTCTGCTGGTAGATCACTTTGGTTTTCTTGGGAGTTCAGTGAGGGGCTCTGCGAGGTGGCTTCCTCTGAATGAAAACAGAATACATTATCATCGGCATATTGTAGTTCTATAACAGAAGTTGTTGTGATTTTACTTTTGGCTTTCAGCCTGCTAAGGTAAAAAGCTTGCCATCTGTCCAATATGTGATTTCTGCACCAATGAGAAGCTTCCCATCAACAAGGTGTAGAATTATAGCTATGAAGATCGAAAACAAGTTTGGGGCAATGACACATCCCTGTTTGACACATGACAAACCATTAATGGAACACTTTGGGAGCCTTTGCTGTTGAAGACTATTGCTGTCTTCATGGGGAAGCCACAGAATGCTCACAAATTTATGAAGGCATATGATTTTCAAGAGGTCCTGAGAACATAACAATTCACAGTGACAAAGGCATTTGATAATATGAATATTTTCCTTTATTTTTCTCTCTTTTACACACATTCCAGCATATCTTCCACAGCAAATAAAGCCAAATTTCATCAGAGGAGAGGGAATTTTAAAGAAGGAACTCAGAACATTGTGGAGAAGAGGATTAGCCCTTTTCTTCCCAGCACTGAACCACCGCCGCCTGAATCCTCATTCCCCTGCAATTCTTTTACTATAAAATTGAATGCAGTGTGTGGCAGTGATGGAGAAGCTAATGAAACCTCACATTTCTATAGGTATCAATGATAAGAGTTTCTCCGCTAATCAGGGATGAGACATTTTAGTCTTGAGAGGGAGAACTGTTGGTCCAGACATCCCTGTACTTATATTATTCTAGCCCAAATTATGCATTACATAAGAGTCTATATAACCTTATCCCATTAAAAATGTAATACATGTAAGCCACTGGAAGATACAATCACAAGACAATGAAAAGAATGTGTGGAAAGTATTTTAGTGTAATTTGTTTTCATTCAATAAAGCAACTGGGTGGGAAGTCAAATTGCAGTCTGACTCACAGCAAACCAAATAATATATAGGGATAATAATATTTGGGTGGGGTTATTCACAAGTTCACATACACCAATCTGTCTCTAGTGCAGTCAGAAGGGATTTCCAACAACATCCTAAAATATGTCGCTGCTGTTTGCTGAATGTACACTGATTTACTTAATACTCCCTTATTTTCAGCTTGGGTGGGTTGCACTGTTGTCCCCTGATACATAAATTAGCTTTGAACTTCAGGGACAATCAGAAATAACCATAAATTGCACATCCATATTGACAGAACTACAAAGATATTACTAACATTTATCTAAATATATCTGGGAAATCCCTATACTTGAATCACACAGAAGGTTCAGGTTTCCATGGATACAGCATTAAAAAGACTGTGCTGAAGTCATAAAATATTGTTGAATCCCATTGTATTTCACAGCCTGTCACAGTTGCTAAAGGCTTTACAGCACTTCTCTGGTAGTATCTAGATATGGCATTCTTCATCTATGAACTTGCCAGTGTGGCCACCACTGAAATGTAATGGGACAAAGCAGGTCTGGTTGGACAAGAGGAGCTATTTCTTCTAAAGCTTCAGCAAAACCTGCATTAGCACCAAGTCCTACGGGTCTATCTTTGCTTTCTCCCTAAATTTCTTTATAGCAAGAGAATTTAGAAGATGGGTCTTCCTAACCCCAGATTCCAAACCTATGGGAATTTGACGTTATAATAGGATTCCGAGGTCCAGTAGCCAGAACTTGGGACAAAACACTGGTTCAGATGGATAAAATGTCTGTTACATTGATTGCATTTCTGATTAATATTAAAATGACATTCTCAAGTTCTTTACTTGCAGAAACACAATCCTGGCTTTCCCACAAGTTTTCTTTTTGCACTAGGATATTTCTTTAGCTGTTCCTATTGGCAGTCTAATGCAAATCACCCAGGGCTTGGGGAGAACATCCAGATCTATCACTTGTTTCAACTTTCTTCCTTAGACTAGCAGTTGCTCTTGATGCTGTGACACATTGGTCACCAGTATACATTCAGAAACTGGGAGAGAATCTAGTAGAACTGCCCCATGAGATACAAAAGTACTCTGGAAGGAAGCCCTTGTCCTTTCAATCCAAGAATTGGCCCAAAGAACAGAAAGCAAAGAAATGGTCAGGAAGAATGGTAGAAGAATGGGGACTAGAAGAGGAGAAAGCATAGAACCTTTCATAACCCTTTATGACTCTCAAATAAAACTTGATAAAGGACTCAGATGCTAGACAATCTTCTGTTTGACACTGTAAATAGCCACCTTATCTCTGCCAATAGTCTTCTTGTACCAGCTCACTAAAAATCCAGGGAATATACTCTTTACAATCTGTGCCTGTCCTGCTGCCATAACAAAAACCAAGGATGTTGCTATGAAAAATATGAGGGCATTGTTTTGCCAAATAAGAATTCTGTCTTCTCTCTTTAATTTCCTTCTGTTTCCAAACTGCTAGAATTGCTGAGGGCCTCATCACACAAGAGAATGAATCCACTTTAAATCCAGTTTCTGCCTCCTGCAGAATTCTGGAGTTTGTACTTTAGTGAGGCTGTTAAAGGCTCCTCTCTAAACTACTAACCCCAGAATTCTGCAGGAGGCAGAAACCGGATTTTAAAGTGGATTCATTCTCTAGTGAGATGAAAGAGTGAGACACTAAAAATTGTCTTTTTCCAAGGCTGAAAGGTATGATTTCTGTAGGGTCATCCAGTGAGTTTCCATTACTGAGGTAATTTCAAACCTTTGTCTCCCTGGTGTTCCAGATAACTTGGGCTTATCTACAAGGACAAGAAATGTAGACTCATCTCAAATACAGTGCTTGCTGTCTCCATGAGGGCATGGCAACCTTTTGGTGAGCGTCTTGATTTTCTGGCTTTGACCCAACTTTACACCACTGTAGGCAAAGTCAAGGCTATTTCAGAGTTCACAGGAATCTCTGGAGTATCTGTGGACTTTGAAGCAGTATTTTCTGATCCTTTGTCCAAGCAAACACCACTGTCTGCACCAACTGGCCCTGGATTGAGCAGCCCTGGATTAAGTATAGATGGAGCACCATGCAACCAGTTAGAAGCAGGTGGGTGGTCTAACTCCTGACCCTTTGCCAGCCACAGAGCCCAGTTCTGATAGCAGCAGATGGCTATGCACTCGCAGTGAACTCTATGGCTGGTGGGGAGCAGTGGCAGAGACACGGAGGATATGATGTCTCAGGAGAGCTGATGCAATCTCAGGCCAGTTGGACCTATTGGATGTAATGCAGTGCCACAGGTAAGTTCAGTCTGGTATGCCTGGCTATCCCCACAGTCCAGAGCATAATCATAAAAAACCTAAAACTCTTACATTTTCTGTATCCGTATTCTGTTAGTAGCTTTATTTGCCTTCTTTCTATCAGTGCCCAGACTCTTTTTTTTCTGAACACTAGAAATAATTGTCAAGTTACTGCGGTCTAGAAATTTGGGGAGTGAAGAAAAAATTAATGGCAGTGGGGCATGCTTTCCCTTGTACCTTCCACCTCATACATATTACTTCTCTCCTCTGGCTCTTTCAAGTCAGAAAGATATCCCCCATTTGCATTTTTAGAGGTCAGTACCTAAAGCAGCAGCTGTTTTATTGCTTTTCTACAGGAAGGACAAGAGACTCTGGCCAGCCACATAAATCATGCCACCAAACATTAACAATGGCAATCAATAGTTAACCAGGCAGGGGAACATTCTGTCAGCTTTCAGGAAAAGAAGGGTATTGTAGAAAGAACCACAGGGAATGCCAACAACAAAGGGGATTTTCTAAGTAGGATGCTGACTTCTTGTACTAAGAAACTTTGTACATTATGTTTGCTCTTTTTCCAACAACAACAAAATTACTCAAAAATCTCATAGTTCATGTGTCTAATTTATGGCAAAGTCTTGAGAACTAAGGACCCTTCCACACAGCCATAATAATAATAATAATAATAATAATCATCATCATCTTTATTTGTACCCTGCCACCATCTCCCCAAAGGGATTCGGGGTGGCTCACAGAAGCACTCCAAGTGCCACATGCAGACATAAGTATAAATCAATTGACATAAGTATAATCAACAGCGCATTAAAATCTCATTAATAAAATAATTAAAAATGAAAATTATAAAATTCCTAAAACATAGTGGAACCTGCCAGTATCTGTCGTAACAAACAAAGTGCAGGCCAGTATTATCAATGATTCATCACACTGGCAATGGATTACTGAGAATCAAAGGCCTGTCTGAAGAGCCACTTTTTTAGACTCACCTGGAAGGCCTGAATGGAGGGGGCTAATCTAATTTCCTTAGGGAGGGTATTCCAGAGACAGGGAGCCACCACCAAGAAGGCCCTCTCTCTCTCGTCCCCACCAACCATGCTTGAGAAGGTGGTGGGATCAAAAGAAGATCTTAATGCCTATGCTGGTTCATAGGAAATAGCCATATAGCCCAGAGTATCAGGGCAAAAAATCCCACAGTATCTGCTTTGAACTGGGTTATCCAACTTCACACTACCATATATCCCAGTTCAAAGCAGATAATGTGGGATTTTATTCAGGTGTATGGAAAGCACCTAAGCGGGAAATACTATGTAGAAACTATGCACAACAGACCTCACTACCTCTGAGGATGCTTGCCATAGATGCAGGCGAAACGTCAGGAGAAAAATTGCCTCCAAAACATGGTCATATAGCCCGGAAAAACCTACAACAACCCAGTGATCCCGGCCATGAAAGCCTTCGACAATACATATGCACAACATAGCTGCAGGTTATTCCTCTTATCCATGTTGGTAAAGTTTATTTTTAATATTCCCAAGTCTGCCTCTCATGGTCCCTTTTGCTTTAATTCAGACCCAAGATCAGAATATTCATTCTGAATTAGAATCTCCTGGCAGATTGAAGGGAATTAGTCTAATTCAAAATTAACCATGTGGAAATTATGCCCTTGTTTGCACCAGAAATACCTATGGACTTAATCTCATATTAAAACACCAGCCTAATTTAGAGGATATGAAATTAATAATAGCTAACACTCTCTTATCTTATGCCATCAGCAAAGCCATTATACATATTAAAAATCTCCATCTCTCAACAGCTGCCTTGAGCTAGCTTTGTCACGAGCCATCCATTTAAACCATTTTCCATTACAAAATTGTAATTCCGTCATTCACTGATTTTTTGTTGTCAAAACTCTGTAGTGCTTGAACAATATTTTTTTCTAAATTGTTTCAAAAAGATTGACAGACACATTCTGGCCAAAGTGTTTAAGTGTGCTGTACAGGCTGGGAATCCTTTAGATAAGCAGTTCCCAAGTTTTTTTATTTGATTTGATTTGATTTATTTATTTTTGACCAGGGACCACTTTGATCAGGGACCACTCTCCAACATTAGTACCAAAAGGCTTACGAATCAGTTTTTGGTCAACTTTAGATTCGGTTTGGTTATTTGGGGTGCTGATTCAGAAAATTGCATTGGATATACCACATCAGCTGTAGTTTCAGATGCAGAACATATGCCATCCAGTAGTCACCATCTGCTCGCACATAGAAAACCATATTTAATAAGCCTTGGCACTATAAGAGGGTTTTGCAAGACCAGTTGCTCTCATTGCAACAGTGTAGTAATGGTGAGACCACGGACCATATTTTAGTTCTTGCGGTCCACTAGTGGTCCATGAACCACAGGTTTGGAATCACTGCTTTAGATGGAATTCCAAAACCCAAAACTGTCCATATGGATGGCTGAGATAGGGATGCATTTGCTTTCCGATGGTTCAATGTACACAAACATTTGTTTCAACCTGTGCTATTTTAGGTCTCTGCTTTATGTGTGTGTGTGTGTGTGTGTATAGATAGATAGATGATAGATAGATAGATAGATAGATAGATAGATCACACTTTTACATTGGGACTATAAACAGTTCTTCTATGTAAGCCAGAAAAGAAGTGACTATGTAGCAACATTAGACTTTACCTATGGAAAATGGGAAGAGAGATTGGTGTTCCCTTGCTTTCATTAAAGGCCACAATGCCACCTTCTGGAGTCAGGTGGCAGACCCTGTGCCAAACTTTTTATAAAGATAGAACAGACTCATCCATCAGCCTGGTGGAGGTGCATTCCTTCACAATTCAGTTCTCCAAAATTAGAACCTCACACCCAGATCTTGGAAGTTATGTTTTTGGAGTCTCAATTTTGTGGTTTATTTTCACTTGCGAGCAGGAATAAAATGTTGCTGAGAAGTGCCAGAAAAGAGTCCAGTATGATAACATAGCACATCCTTTGGATTAGGGATAAAAGTGGCATATCAGCATCATTGTCATCAGAAAGAAGAACTATACAAAGACACACCTTAATTGACTCACACAGTTACCCCATTTGGAGGGCACCCAAAAAATACACAGGTCACAAGCAATGCTTTCTTGGCACTTGCTGTATACTTGATTCTACATGACAGTGTGTGTGTGTGTAATGGTTAAGGAGCCAGCATAGTATAGTGATTTCGGCGTTGGACAAGGATGCTGAGAACCCAGGATCTGAATCCCTGCTCAGCCATAGAAATCCATTCTCTCAGCCTCAGAGGAAAGTAATGGCAAATTTGCTAAGAAAATATATCTTATCAAGATAGGTTCTTCGTACATTGAAATGACTTGAAGGCACACAACATCCATAGATGCTGACATGGTGAGGCAGCTGCCAAGGGCCTGAGGGCTCTGAAGGGCTCACCCCTGCTACATAGATTTCTAAAGATAGCAGGAGGCAGAACCATCTCTCTCTCACACCCACATACTATGCACTAGCCACCACTTCCTGACTACTCTGAAAAATGGCCCATGTATATGTGTTGTTACTTTTGAATGGAAGCTGAACTGCTATTTGATTATTTTCTGCTCCTGCAATATGTCACCACTGATAACCACAAAAGCAATGTCTGATGTTGAAAGTTTGAACTTATCTTTTTATTCAATATAAAGTAGGTGAATGCATTGTGGCAGAAATAATATTCGAAGGAGAGCTTGAGCAGAATGACCTTCTTGATATGCATTTCCAAGATTCATTTGGGCCAAGTTCAGCCCCAGTTCACGTCTAGGTTCCATTGTGAAATTGTTGGCCAGATATGGTCTAACATTCCAGCATGTCTACTTCACTAACACATAAAAGGTAAAGGGTTTTCTTTTACATCAGCCCACAAATACGTTGGACTAATTGGCATCTTCACATTCGTACTGTACAAAGGGAACTTTTTAAAATTTCTTCAGTGTGCAGAAATAGACCTTGCTAACTGGTTGAGTTTGGGAGTTGTAGTCCAAAAGTAGTCCAATTTCAAGATTTGTGAACACACCAGGAACACACCAAAGGTGACTTGTCTGAGAGCCAATGGTACCTTTTATTATTATGTGTTGAGAACTGTTAATCATATATTCATAGAATTATAGAGCTGGAAGAGACCTCGTGGGACATTCAGTCCAACCCCCTGCCAAGAAGCAAGAAAAGAACATCCAAAGCACACCCAACATATAGTCTTCACAGATATCACCACTAGATAAAGGTTTTCCCCTAACATTAAGTCCAGTCGTGTCTGACTCTGTGGGGTGGTGCTCCATTTCTAAGCGAAAGAGCCAGCATTGTCCGTAGATATCTCCAGGGTCATGTGGCCAGCATGACTGCATGGAGTGCCATTACCTTCCTGCCAGAGCGGTACCTATTGACATTTGCATGTTTTCAAACTGCTAGGTTTTCAGAAGCTGGGGCTAACAGCAGGAGCTCACCCTGCTCCCCGGATTAAAACCACTACATCACCAAAAAAGGTCACAAAACGAAAGATGCAATTGGTTCATCTTTATGATACAGACTGCATCTGTAATGTAGAAATACTCCAGTTTGAATCAACTTTAACTAACATAGTTCAATGCTATGGAATCCCAAGATTTGTAGTTTAGTGAGGCACCAACACTCTTTGGCAGAGAAGGTGAAAGACAGCTCCCATGATTCCATAGCATTGAGCCAAAGCAGTTAAAGTGGTGTCCAACTGCATTGCTTCTATAATGTAGATGCACCCCGAGATTTTATCTTCTAGGTCTGTAATATATCCATTAGCAGCTGGTAGCTGCCATGACATTGGATCAGTCAATCCATTCTGGGTTGTAATCCAAAATTTAAAAATATTCTACAAAATGGTGAACCTATTCTGGAAAGAGTGTCGGGCAGCTTCAGCTTAGACCCTTTAATGTTCGCCCCAAGACTCAGAGCACCTTCAGCGATCCATAGGACCATCATGCCAACCAACTGTTTATGCTTATATCAGTTGCTGGAACCTGATGACAAGAAATGGGATAGAACAACAGAGAAACAATTACAATCTCACAGTGCTGTAATTAATTATTCCAGGTCCAAGCACACATTCTTCTTCTCAACCTTCCAAATGAAGATGTTGGCACAATTTAGAGAACTTGATGTATTTTTGAGCATTTTTAGAGGTCCAGAAAGATTTCTCCCTAGTGCTATGACACAATGAATAAAAGCAAGCCTTTTCCCTACTCCCAAGATAAGAGCCTTCTGGACATAGAAGTGTCCCGTTTTTCTCCAGCTAATGAGGCCAAAGGCAGCTGCTTTTTCCTTTGATTCGGGCCGAATGATTAATTACACTGAAGTGGAAGCAGAGCAGCAGCTGCGTCTGCCAAGAGACTTGGTAATTAACATACAGGGAGCCACGTGTGAATCTGCATCAGCATTAATAGTCACATCTCTTGTGATTTTTCACTGGATGACTGAGCAAATCCATGAATGCCCCCTTCCTCGGGCCAAAGGACCTTTGCCTCCAGCCACCAGACTCCACTTGCAACATATCCCAATAGATATTCCATATGAAACTGGGCCAGCAGGGAATTTTTTAAAAAATTAGGGCTGGGAAGAATTTGGCACACCTCAGGTTGGTTTGATCAACTAACTGCCTTACACTTCTCAGACTAATGAGAAACCTCAAATATGGTTACTCTTCAGATTGTGCTCTTCCCCAAATTTTGTAATCCATTCTTCAGCTCAGCTTTATGCGGGGAGGCTAATTTAACTAATTTACAATGCCATAAAACCTTCCAGCAGCATGCAGAAGAATGAGAAAGTACTCCATCAAAGGACCCGGTGACACTAGTGGACGGTGAAAGTGGCAGCTCCCCTGTGGCTGGAACCAAGCATACCCTCATGAAGCCAGAAACGCTGGAATGTTAAATTGCCTCTATGTCTGTCTATATATGTTGTATGTCTAAATGGCATTGAATGTTTGCCATGTATATGTGCATTGTAATCCACCCTGAGTCCCCTGTGGGGTGAGAAGGATGGAATATAAATACTGTAAATAAATAGTAAAATAAATATCCCTTAACCCAAATGCTTGGGATGAAATATCTTTGAGATGGGAGCAAAGTCTAAACATGAAATTAATTTATATTTCAAATACACTCTATACACAGGGGCTGAAGATACTTTTATACAATATTTGTAGTAATTTTGTACATGAAACAAAGTTGTGTACATGGAAAGAACAGAAAATAAAGACATCACTATCTCAGTTACACATGTGGTCAATTTTGGAGTATTCTGGATTTTGGAATTTCTGGTAAGGGATGCTCAACAATTATTGCTGAATCTTCAAACACATGTATATTTCAAAATTGTGTGTGTCAAAATAAACATGGATTTACATAGGATCTCTATTGAGTGCCAATAACTTCTAATATTTTAAGCCTTCAGTGACTACAGATTTTTATACCTGAAGGGACCTCTCCTGATAGACAACAGTGTATGTGTAAGCTCAACTGGAGCTGTACTTTATCCCCCTGAGTGTGTCAGACATAGGAATCAGCCCTCTTTGCTGTGGCACCCATTTGCCAAATGCTGTACCCTTGGGGACGTGACTGGTGATAACACTGACTTCTTTCTGGCACCTAGTTAAGACACATAACAGGAGGAACAAGATTTTTGTTTACAAATTCCTTATTCTTATTTTCAAATACAGAAATCATTAGCAGAGCTATTCTAAAATATACTGCTTCCCCCACTGTTTGCCTTATCCATGATGCAACTTTATCCCAGATTTTTTGTACTTTAGGGGATGTTAGCCACATCTGGCTCCAATCCTCTATTTCTCCAACCTAATTTGGAAATTCTATCATTAATTCTATGTAGTTTAAGTGGACAATAGTATCCTCTATGCATATAATGTTCAAAGTATTTTCTTTCAGTTGTGCTTTATATGACTGGGTTTTCCAGATTAATAACTTCATCACACATGGAAATTTCAGCGTCAACTTCTGCCCCAGTTGAGCCACACAGACCCATGCCACCCATCACATGACATAGGGCTCCATTGCTCAACTGGG